>NC_060139.1:32972776-33656110 GCF_021461385.2 Schistocerca piceifrons | reverse complement strand
CTTCCATGGGGCCATATCATGAATGTTTCATCAACATAACATAGGAAACAAGTAGGTTTCCATTTGGATAACGCCAAAGCTTCCTCCTCGAAATACTCCATATAGAAATCCGCGGCCACAGGTGATAGTGGGCTCCCCATTGTGACTCCTTCTGTTTGCTCATAGTATTCTCCATTAAACAGAAAATACGTGGAGATCAGAACATGCCTGAGAAGGTCGGTCATCTTCTCGTCAAATTTCTGTGCAATGAGGTCAACTGACTCTCGAAGAGGCACCCTGGTGAATAACGAGACAACATCAAAACTCACTAGGATATCTGAGCCTTTCAGCTTGAAGTTCTCGAGACGTTTTACGAAATCCATAGAATTCCGAATGTGATGAGGGCATTTACCCACATAAGGGCTTAGTAGGTCTGCCAGGTATTTGGCCAGCAAATATGTAGATGCCCTAATGTTGCTGACAATTGGGCATAACGGCACCCCTTCTTTGTGGACTTTAGGGAGTCCATAAAGTCTTGGCAGTACAGGTCCTTGAGGTGTCAATTTCTTGGCGACACCCTCCGGTAAATCTGCGTTCTTGAGAGGAGCCCTAGTCTTGTTCTCCACCTTCTTTGTGGAGTCAGCGTTGATCTTCCTGTAAGATTCGTCACTTAGCAGGCTCTGCATCTTGTCAATGTAGTCCTTATGGGAAAGGACAACTGTAGCATTGCCTTTGTCAGCTGGTAAGACAACAATCTCAGGGCTCTATCTCAGGTCTCGAATGGCTGCCCTCTCCTTACTGGTAATATTCGACTTGATCGGTTTAGTTGTCGTCAGAGCACGGCAGGTTTCCTGGCGCACTTCTTCGGGTGCTTCAGATGGTAGTCGCGCAGCAACCTGTTCAACTGCACTGACGATGTCCGTTACCGCCATGAACCTAGGTGTGGGTCAAAATTAAGTCCCTCCTCCAGAACAGAGACTGCATCACCAGTCAGCTCAATGTCCGTGAGATTGATGACCGTCTTGTGTGGGGCCTCCAGCGATGGTTTGTCAGAGAGACGAGAAAATTTAGATATCTGACGTCCTGAGGCCTTCTTATGTGCAACATTGGTGGTCACCCAGGTAACACCATCAATCCAGTCCCAGGTCCCGGGATTAAAATGATTGGCTAGTTGTAGATGTAGTTTAAGCAGTTCCTGGGAGTTGTACTCAAGGCTGCGGTGGGTAAAGTGCACCCTCTCATGACCCAAGGTGAGGCTAGCATGCTTCTTAATTCTCTTAGCTGCTGCAGAGTCGATGTGATGCATGACCTTAGCAAAGTTTGGCACAACCTGATCGGCACGACATCTCTTCAGAAAGGCAAAAGCACTCAGCAAACGGCTCCTTCGGTGGCGCAGATTGTCGAATTTCTTCATGCTGCGATACATCTCCTCCCCGTAGAGGTATATGATGTGATTCTTCAACTTCTCCTGACATATTTCTTGCTCGAACAGTCCATGACTGTACTGCTGGTCCATAGTGTCCAATGGGCACAATATTTCTGTGATCAGATGAGCACTGTTTGTCCGAAAAACATGAAATGGATTACCAACATTCCAGGGTCTTGGCACGGACATCTAAATACTGGGACAACGTCATTAGAGAGGCTATTGAAATTCATACCAGGGACGGACTCGTCAACAGAGATTGAGGCTATAACCTCAGCAAGGCATGGGAACCAGCACTGAGTCTAATTAAAAAGAGGCTCAGCAAAGAAAATGAACGAGCGACCAGGGCGGACGAGGCAGTTACACCGACGCCACCACAGACGCTGGCGCCAGCCTCTCAGCGACCGCCAACACGCAGACCGTGGTGAGAATGCCTTACAGGGGAAGGGGATTTAGGACAGCTGCCCGCCCTCAGGAGCTCAGTTTGTCAGCACACCTGACGATGGCGACATGTCTGATCACCGAAATATTGTGCCCCTTGGACACTATGGACCGACAGTACACCTTTGGACTGTTCGAGCAAGAAATATGCCGGGAGAAGTTGAAAAATCGCATGAAACTATAATGTTCTTCTTGAAGTCTGAGGGTATTTCGTCTGTCTCAAACATCTTGCACACCAGATGGAAGAGTTTTGTCCTGCCTGGCTCTCCCAACATAATCACTAATTCTGACAGGATGTCATCTACTCCTGCACCCTTGTTTTGACTTGTATCCTTCACTGCTCAATAAATTCTTCTCACAGTATCATATCTCCCATCTTATCGTCATCTACATTGTCATTCAGTTCTATAATATTGCCTTCAAGTTCATCTCCCTTGTATAGACCCTCTATGTACTCCTTCCACCTTTCAGCTTTCCCTCCTTTGCTTAGGACTGGTTTTTCGTCTGAACTCTTGATATTCATACAGCTGATTCTCTTTTCTTGAAAGATCACTCCAATTTTCCTGTAGGCTTTATTTATTACTCTCCTAGTGATATATGCTTCTAAATCCTTACATTTGTCCTCTAGCCACTCCTGCTTAGCCATGTTGCAATTCCTGTGAATCTCATTTCTTCAGTTGTTGCATTTTTATGTTTTCTCCTTACACCAATTAACTTCAATATCTCTTGTGTTATCCAAGCATTTCTACTAGGCATGTCTTTTTACATATTTGATCCTCTGCTGCCTTCACTATTTCATCTCTTAATGCTACCCATTCATCTTCTATTGTATTCCTTTTCCCTGTTATTGTCACGTGTTGCCTAATGCTCCCTCTGAAACTTTCAACAACCTGTGGTTCTTTAAACTTACCCAAGATCCATCTCCATAGTTTCCTTCTTTTTGCAATTTCTTCAGTTTTAATCAACAGTTCATAACCAATAAATTGTGATAAGACTCCAAATCCGCCCCTGGACATGTATAACAGTTTAAAATCTGATTATGAAATCTATGTTAAGGAAAGGCAAACCTACATTTATAGCATTTGTAGACTCAGAGAAGGCTTTTGATGATGACGACTGGATCTTGAAAGGAGTATCTAAGATGGACATCAACAAAAGTAGAACAAGAATAATTGTTGTTTAATTAAGTCAGGTGATGCTGAAAGAATTAGATCAGAAAATGAGACACTTAAAGTAGTTGGTAAGTTTTGTTATTTGGGCAGCAAAATAACTGATGATGTCCGACGTAGAGAGGATATAAAATGTAGACTGACAATGGCAAGAAAAGCATTTTTGAAGAGAATAAATTTGTTAACATCAAATATTGATTTAGACGTTAGGAATTTTTTTCGAAATTTTTTATATGGAATGTAACCACATATAAGAGTGAAACGTGGATGATCAAAAGTTTAGATGAGAAAGAGTAGAAGCTTTTGAAATGTGCTGCTACAGAAAATGCAGACGATTGGATGATTATATTGAGTAACTAATGAGGAGGTACTGAATAGAATTGCGAAGACAAGAAATTTGTGCCACATCCTGACACGAAAATAGATTTGGTTGGTAGTAGGACACATTCTGAGACATTGAGGGATCACTAATTTAGCACTGGAGGGAAGCTTGGGGGGTAAAAACCATAGAAATATTCCAAAAGCACATTCAGAAGGACATAGACTGCAGTAGTTGTTTGCAGATAGGCTGCAATAGTTGTTTGTAGATGAACAGGCTTGCACAGGATAGAATAGCAGGGAGAGCTGCATCAAACCAGTCTTTGGACTGAAGACCACAATAACAACAATCATGGAAAAGGAAGAATATGTAGAGAAGGTCCTCAGCACATTGGAAAGGATCTTCTGTAATAATTATGATTTGAATAAACAGGTGAAGACTAAAGTGACAGTATGCAGTACTGAAGAAGAATGTGGACCTTCAAAAATAAGAATTGCAAGAGAGGGAATAGAAATGATAGAGGTATGGGTACAGGATCATAAGGGATGATAGAAGCTGGAAAGAAATTGTGAGCAGAAGACTGCAGGCGAAAATTGAATTTAGTTTTAGAAAGAATTTACTCAATGGCAAGAACATCAGTCTGGAGTAAGGAAACTAATTATATACAGGTGTGAAACTTGGACAATAGGAAAACAAGATAGAAGACAGCTAGAAGCCATGAAGATTCCATGCTACAGGAGGATGATGATGATTGTTGGAGAGATGTGTGTTATCGATCTAAGGTGCTGAGAGGAGTGCAGGAAACCAGACCGCCACAAAGGCACATCCAAACAGGAAGAGACAAAGTTAAATTACTCATTTTAAGATGCAACAAAATCATTGGAACAATAGCAAAAGGAGTCATTAAGGGAAGGAATCACCAGGGACAACCAAGGATGTACAACAGCAGATGTGAATGATGTGGGATGTACAGCATATGCGGCAATGAAGAGGACGGAGGCAGGAGAAGGGAGTGGCATACTGCTACAAACCAACTCCACGGTTGAACACTAAGTAGAGAAAACGTACATTGTCCATTTGCATTTGTAATCATAAAGCTGACATTCTTCATTTGGAGTGAAAATTTTCTGACTTGTGTATTTTACTGTTTCTTAATACACCAAAGAATGCAGAATACTGCTTCTCATGTAGATCTGCAGCAGTTCCAAGGGATATGATCTTCTACAGCTTTCATGGCCTTGCATTCTTTTCCTCAATCGCTTCTAGTTCAATACACATGTTTTTGCAAGTTCTCACCATGTTACCCAAATCTAAAAGGAAACAATTTGTGGGCATTATTCCATATAGTAACATATGATATTATTTCATATAAAAATAAACTATTTAAGTGGGATGGGGTACATTTAACAGGGTTAAAATCAATCCTCAAGGTTAACGCATTCTTACTACTTTTAGAGAAAGTGTTTTGAGTGGTATTTAGTACATTTAGGTGAAGAATTTCTGAGTTAATTGGGCAAAATAATCTCATTTACGTCAGTTCGTATTAAGTATGCACTATTGAAAACAAAATTTAACTATTATTTTGCACACCACAAACAATATTTATTGAATAGCAATACTCTTATGGATTATAATGGATGTGTTGTCAGTTATTGTTCTGCTTGGGAACGTGATTGTTTATTTATAGGCCAATTAAACAGCCATTCCAGTGCTGAAAAAGTTGAGTAATGAAGCCTTTTGTAGAAGATTTCTGTCTTAGTGGCACAGTGCTAAGTGCCAGACTACAAATACAGAGGTCACGGGTTTGATTTCTTGTCAGTATCAAGATTTTAATCTGTCATTTATCACTTTTTACACATCTGGTGATGGTTTTTAATGAGAAAAGTGCCGAGTTGCATAGTGATTCAGGATCCATGTTAACTGTTGGTCCCTCTGTAATTGGGTGGATAAGTCAGCTCAAAGGTAGTGGTATTCCACCTCCTATAGGACCATAGCTAGTAAACTATTCTGGTACTAAAACCAACATTCAGGTTGATGGTAGCTTTCATGGACTTAAAATGATGATGATTTGAAGACTATCAAATAAATGATTTTGAACTTGTGAAGTGTACAGGGAAGGACAACAGATTACTGTTTGTGGGGCAAAAATAAGAGAGAAGGCAGGAATTACAAAGTAAAATTAAGGCAGCCAATTCTGTTTCTATTTTTTCGATTTTATATCAGTAATTTTGCTGCATTCGTATTTGCACATATATTATAGGCCTGTTACACCAATAAAATATGTGTAGTTGGTTAAAAATATACAGAGCTGTTGTTATTTAGGTGCTGAAAAGTACCCAATCCCATGTTGAAAAGTGCTCCCTGGTAGGGGTATATTCCAGTAAGAATGTGTTTTGACTTAAATTTGAAATTTAGCCTTTTGTTTGCTACTGGGGAGCATTGAATTTTTTTTTTCCAAATTGTCCATCCTACTATACTAGGGGCTAATCGACAGTACTGGTTACAAAAAATAAAATATTGTGTTCCATATGAGAAAATTGTAATCTAAAGTTGGTTGAAATGTGCCTCACTTTTCCCTACAGTGATTTCAGCCATATTCATTGTGTGCAGTCTCATTTGACTTCCAAATTTTGTTTGTGTTTTGTGTATTATGAATTAAAAAGCTTACCATAAAATTGCGCTGTTTCAGGTACCTGTACAATGTTTTATCTAAAAACCAATCAGTGTCAGAAACAAATAGAGGACTTCTTGTAGAAACATTGAGGTCAATTGCTGAAATACTAATATGGGGTGACCAAAATGACAGCAGTGTCTTTGAGTAAGTATTCCCTGTTGAGGATTACAGTGACAGTATTGTGTTATTTGGGAAGTACTGTACAGTTTAGTAATATTTTACATTATATTTTCAGCTTTTTCTTGGAAAAAAACATGCTGTCTTTCTTTTTAAAAATAATGAAGCAAAAATGTGGAAGCTATGTTTGTGTGCAGCTACTGCAGACCTTAAATATTTTATTTGAAAATATTCGAAATGAAACATCTTTGTGTGAGTACAGTTGTTTAAGTTTATTTTGTATTAGTTTGGTGCTTTAAATATAGGGTTAGCCTATTCATGTTTACTGATGATGTAGCTAAACCATGACCTTTCTGATTTATGTTAAAAACTAAAATAGTAACAAAATTTGTGTAAGTACTTATATTAGCATCCCTATTAGGGTTTTTAAGATAAACTGTTATGCAGCTCAAAACAATTCATCTCTAAGATGTAAGGCCAAAAAAGATCAAGACGAGCATAAGGAAAATGACAAATTTTGCTGAGGATGTAAGAGATGGTGAACAACACTTGCACAGAATGCTATTGACACTGAGTATCTCAGAGATAATGACATGTAAGAATGTGAAAAGAAATTTGTATTAGACAGTAATTAGTCATATAATAGAGGGAAACATTCCACGAGGGAAAAATATATCTAAAAAGAAAGATGATGAAACTTACCAAACAAAAGCGCTGGCAGGTCGATAGACACACAAGCAAACACAAACATACACACAAAATTCTAGCTTTCGCAACCAATGGTTGCCTCGTCAGGAAAGAGGGAAGGAGAAGGAAAGACAAAAGGATATGGGTTTTAAGGGAGAGGGTAAGGAGTCATTCCAATCCCGGGAGCGGAAAGACTTACCTTAGGTGGAAAAAAGGACAGGTATACACTCGCACACACACACATATCCATCCACACATACACAGACACAAGCAGACATTTGTAAAGGCCTTTACAAATGTCTGCTTGTGTCTGTGTATGTGTGGATGGATATGTGTGTGTGTGCGAGTGTATACCTGTCCTTTTTTCCACCTAAGGTAAGTCTTTCCGCTCCCGGGATTGGAATGACTCCTTACCCTCTCCCTTAAAACCCATATCCTTTTGTCTTTCCTTCTCCTTCCCTCTTTCCTGACGAGGCAACCATTGGTTGCGAAAGCTAGAATTTTGTGTGTATGTTTGTGTTTGCTTGTGTGTCTATCGACCTGCCAGCGCTTTTGTTTGGTAAGTTTCATCATCTTTCTTTTTAGATACAGTAATTAGTCATATGAATATAATAGAGGGAAACATTCCACATGGGAAAAATATATCTAAAAACATAGATGATATCAATATAATGGAAGGAAACATTCCACGTGGGAAAAATTATATATAAAAAACAAAGATGAGGTGACTTACCGAACAAAAGTGCTGGCAGGTCGATAGACACACAAACAAACACAAACATACACACAAAATTCAAGCTTTCGCAACAAACTGTTGCCTCATCAGGAAAGAGGGAAGGAGAGGGGAAGACGAAAGGAAGTGGGTTTTAAGGGAGAGGGTAAGGAGTCATTCCAATCCCGGGAGCGGAAAGACTTACCTTAGGGGGAAAAAAGGACAGGTATACACTCGCACACACGCACATATCCATCCACACATACAGACACAAGCAGACATATTTGAAAATATGTCTGCTTGTGTCTGTATGTGTGGATGGATATGTGCGTGTGTGCGAGTGTATACCTGTCCTTTTTTCCCCCTAAGGTAAGTCTTTCCGCTCCCGGGATTGGAATGACTCCTTACCCTCTCCCTTAAAACCCACTTCCTTTCGTCTTCCCCTCTCCTTCCCTCTTTCCTGATGAGGCAACAGTTTGTTGCGAAAGCTTGAATTTTGTGTGTATGTTTGTGTTTGTTTGTGTGTCTGTCGACCTGCCAGCGCTTTTGTTCGGTAAGTCACCTCATCTTTGTTTTTTATATATAAAAACATAGATGATGAGAATTACCAAACAAAAGCGTTGGCAGGTCGATAGACACACAAACAACCGTTTGTTGCAAAAGCTTGAATTTTGTGTGTATGTTTGTGTTTGTGTGTCTATCGACCTGCCAGCACTTTTGTTTGGTAAGTCTCATCATCTTTGTTTTCAGATACATTAATTAGTCATTCATATATAATTAATGAATGATGGAAAAGGCATTATGCATGCGCGCGTGCACGCGCGCGCACACACACACACACGCACACGCACAAAAACCAACCAACATTATCTCTCTGTGTTGAGGTGCGAGTGCAGTGAGCATATCTCTGGGTGCAGTGAGCAGCGTTTTTGGTCAGGGTGAGTAATGGGGTACAGAAGAAGCATGGGGTGTGGAGAGGGAGGGATAGCAGGGTAGAGGTGGGGGAAGGTGCTGTGATACCTCTGATAGTGTGATGGAATGTAGTTACAGGATGGCGGGATAGTGGGCTGTTGTGTACAGCATTGGGTTGCTATATTTGTGAGCAAATCAGAAGAGGTGGGAAGCAGCGAAGGTGAAAGGCTATGCAGGTGCTCTGTGTGGATAGCAGGCAGATATTAGGCTTGAGCAGGAGCAGATAAGGGATTAGATACAGTTGGACACAGGCTAGTTGAGGTTGAGACCAGGGAGTGTCAGGAATGGAGAATATGTTTTAAGAGCATTCCCACCTGCACAATTAAGTAAAGTTGATGTTGTTTGGAAGAATCCAGATGGCAAAGGCTGTGAAACAGTGGTTGTAGTCAGTCACACTGTGTTCTGTGGCATGGTCGGCAACTGGGTGATCCAGTGTCCTCTTGACCATTCACGCTCACAGTGTTTGTAACAAAGTTGTCACAGGTGCCCTCAGCTTTGACTAGGTAGAAAAACCCTGTGATGGAACTGGAGTAGAAGGTTGTGGGAGGATGTATATGGTACAGGTGTTGCATCTAGGAGCATTGAAGGTATATGAGCCATGGGGCAAGGGGTTAGGAGCAGTGGTGGGTTAGGGACATTATGCAGTTTAGGTGGATGGCAGAATACCACTGTGGGAATGGTGGGAGTATAGTGCAGAGAATATTCCTCATTTCAGGGCATGATGAGAGGTAGTTGAAACCCTGGCGAGAACATGGTTCAGTTGTTGCAGTCTGGAGTTGTACTGATTCATGTAGGGGAGCACTCTTTTGTAGCCAGTCAGTAGGTACATGTAGGATGATAAATCACTGAGAGGAGACAGTGCAGGAGAGATTGCTTTCTGGATTATGTGGGGAGGGTGATTTTGGCCTGTGAAGCCCTCAGCAAGGTCCTTCACTGTTTGTAGAGAGACTGCTTGTCACTGCAGATGTGACAACTGCGGGTGGCTAGGCTGTATGGAAGGGTCTTTTTGTTGTGAAATGAGTGGCAGCTGTTGCCATGGAGGTATTGTTGGTGAATGCTAGGTTTGATAAGGATGGAGTTACTGATGGAGCCATCTGTGAGATGGAGACAGGCATGGAGGAAGGTGGTGTGTTGTGCTGAAGAGGACCAAGTACAACAGATGATGATGAGGTTCTTGAGGAATGTAGAGAGAGTCCCATGAAGATCTCATCAATGAATTTGAACCAGGGGATGGATTTAGGATTCCCAGTTAGTATTAAGAATTCCTCTTTATGGCCTATGAATAGTTGAGTACCTACACTGGACCATGATATCGAGATCGAGCTGGATGCACCAGCATTGGCCATTCAGAGTTGTTTGCTTTTGTGTCCTTAGTGTGGGATTGTGCACTTCTCGTCAGTTGGCAATAGCCTCTGGTGGCCGTTTGATGGTAGGAAACTGTGCAGGCTTTTCTAATCCAGTTGTGTTGATGATTCTGAATGTTTCTGATTGGTAACTTTACTTTCGTACACAGTTATTTGTTTGATCTTGGTTTTTCTCTCAGTATGCTAATGTGGTTGTGTGTGTATGTCATTGACAATTCTTGGATTTCACGTTTTGGATTACTCTTGGTTTGTCCTGTCAGATTTTTGTACAGTTACTGCCATCAACCATTCAGTCTTTCCAGCTAGACACCAATTTCTCAGAAACTGACTTGTCTCTCTCCCCCCCCCCCCCTCCCTCCCACACACACACACACACACACACACACAATCTGGCTTGTGCATTAGTAAAGTGGTGATAGGGCTTACTGTCACATGCCAATTAACTCAAAATGATTTTGTTAGCTTTGGCACTGTAAACAGTTAGAAGAGATGCAGCTGCAACAATAGTTGGAACTGAAGTGACTGCAACAACAACAGCAACATATCGACTGCAATAACAACTTCAGCAGAAGCAGGTGTGGGAGATATTCAAACAAAATGCAAAGCTGATCTGAAATGTGATTTATGCATCCGATGGGGGGCAAGCATCTATGGAATAATCTTTGCACCCACTCTTGCCATTCACTTTGCTTGACAACACTGTAGAGAAGTGGGAAAACTGCCTATGTACATTTTTGCTGTATTGCAAGGTAAGCAACATAACAGATCCTGCAGGCTACAGCAGTTTGTTACATAGCAGTAGCAGTTTGTGCAAGAATGTGCAAAAGCTGTGAACACTCATGGACCCTTAAGCATTAGAGCTTGACAAATTGTGGAATTTGTTGAGGGAGCATTTCTGTCTCCAGATGCATATTGTGCGAGCAAGATTGCAGCTTAACTAATACAGGAAGTGTAATGATAAGTCTTGTGCTTCTTGGATAGTGGACTTACAAGGGCTCATCCATAAATGCAAGTTTGAAAGTACTACACTACTGGCCATTAAAATTGCTACACCAAGAAGAAATGCAGATGATAAACGGGTATTCATTGGACAAATATATTATACTAGAACTGACATGTGAGTAGATTTTCACGCAATTTGGATGCATAGAACCTGGGACATCAGTACCCAGAACAACCACCTCTGGCCGTAATAACGGCCTCAATATGATTGGGCATTGAGTCAAACAGAGCTTGGATGGTGTGTACAGGTACAGCTGCCCATGCAGCTTCAACACGATGCCATAGTTCATCAAGAGTAGTGACTGGCGTATTGTGACGAGCCAGTTGCTCAGCCACCATTGACCAGACATTTTCAATTGGTGAGAGATCTGGAGAATGTGCTGGCCAGGGCAGCAGTCGAACATTTTCTGTATCCAGAAAGGCCCGTACAAGACCTGCAACATGCAGTCGTGCATTATCCTGCTGAAATGTAGAGTTTCGCAGGGATCGAATGAAGGGTAGAGCCACGGGTCATAATACATCTGAAATGTAACGTCCACTGTTCAAAGTGCCGTCAATGCGAACAAGAGGTGACGGAGACGTGTAACCAACAGCACCCCATACCATGACGCCAGGTAATACGCCAGTTGGCGATGATGAATACACACTTCCAATGTGCATTCACCGCGATGTCACCAAACACAGGTGCGACCATCATGATGCTGTAAACAGAACCAGGATTCATCCGAAAAAATGATGATCTGCCATTTGTGCACCAAGGTTCATCGTTGAGTACACCATCGCAGGCGCTCCTGTCTGTGATGCAGCATCAAGGGTAACCGCAGCCATGGTCTCCGAGCTCATAGTCCATGCTGCTGCAAATGTCGTCGAACTGTTCATGCAGATGGTTGTTGTCTTGCAAACATCCCCATCTGTTCACTCAGGGATCGAGACATGTCTGCACGATCCATTACAGCCATGCAGGTAAGATGCCTGTCATCTCGACTGCTAGTGATACGAGGCCGTTGGGATCCAGCACGGCGTTCCGTATTACCCACCTGAACCCACCGATTCCATATTCTGCTAACAGTCATTGGATCTCGACCAACGCGAGCAGCAATGTTGTGGTATGATAAACCGCAATCGCGATAGGCTACAATCCGACCTTTATCAAAATCGTAAACGTGATGGTATGCATTTCTCCTCCTTACGCGAAGGATCACAACGTTTCACCAGGCAACGCTGGTCAACTGCTGTTTGTGTATGAGAAATCGGTTGGAAACTTTCCTCTTGTCAGCACGTTGTAGGTGTCGCCACTGGTGCCAAACTTGTGTTAATGCTCTGAAAAGCTAATCATTTGCATATGACAGCATCTTCTTCCTGTTGGTCAAATTTCATGTCTGTAGCATGTCATCTTTGTGGTGTAACAATTTTAATGGCCAGTAGCGTAATTGTGGTGTCTTATAGATTGATTCTGTAATAAGAGGTAATTGTAAGATTAGCACTCGAAAATGAGAACCTGACTAGAGTTTCGGAGTCATCAGACCCTTAGTTAAGTACGATTGCAAATATTGAGGTATCTGCGACTGATCAAAATGAGTTTTCAGACGTTGGCAAATAACTCAGTCTCTCAGGTGGCAATCAGGCTGTGACACCTGAGTAAAGAAGCAGATTTCAGTAGACCAGTAAACAGGTGCAACCTAGCCTAGCTTAGATAATGAGAGAAGTCCCCCCCCCCCCTCCCCTCCCACTGCGCCGGACATTTCAGATGGAAGAGGCGTACAGATGGACAGTGTTCACTTTCTGTACTTGTGGCAGATGAGAGGCAACCATCCCTCAGCATTGTTTTCATTGTCATTTATGTTCAAGTCATGTCTCAAGTGTTGGATGCAGCAACAATGTCACCAGTGGCCACATTTTTTCAACACATGTTATGCATATCTCAAGCAAGGGCAATTGACAATAATGTGCCAGAACAACACAGTGTGCAACTGCCAGTTTTCACCATTACACTGTTGACAGAAGAACCTGACCAAGCATTGGTTTTCGCTTCAACTCCAGTGTTGACAGAACCCCATCAAGCACCTCTTAAATTACTGCTTAAGTAGAATAGCAATAGTGGTATGACCCAATCCAGTTTTCTCTGCAGCAGTAGTTTCTTTGATTAACCAGGAAACCTGTTAGCATTTGGGCTCTCTCTGTCTGAAGGTACTGCTTCAACAGGTTATCTCATATAGCTGCAAAAAATTCCTTCTAAAGGGCAAATTAGACTGTGGGCAAAATACAAGAACATGGACTGGCAAACCATCTTTTTTTATCATAAGTTTGGCGTTGGCTGTAAACACTTTTGGTTTAGACGCATTCACTGCATTTGCTTTCAGAGTATTGGATGAGGTGTGTCAGATGTCAACCTCAGTACAGTTCCAGGATTCAGATTCTTTATCAGAGAATTATCAGCAGTTATTCTCACCAACTCTGGATAACGCCAAAGAGATTTGAAGCACATATTTCATTCAAGCATTCCACTGTACCTACATTTTTTCATGCACATCCAGTCAAGTTCACAATGCAAGTGCAATAGGAAGGCCGAATTGTTACATGAATTGGGAGTAAATGCACGTATTTCAATTAGCCAGTGATCATTATAAAGAAAGGAAACAGGTTGATCAGAAATTGCGATGATTTTAAGACCACAGTTAACACATGAAGTGTGATTGATATTTACACAGTTCCATGGCCAGAGGAGCTTTCAGCGAAGTTAGCAGTTTCACAATATTTTCTTTTTTTAAAGATTGGCTTGACGAATGTGTATTTGCAGCTGCCTTTGGGCACATAAACACAGAAAATCGTGACAATACATAAGCCTTTTGGAATATATCAATATGAGGGATTACTATTTGGGGTTACTTCAGCACCAGGAGTTTACCAAAGATACGCAGAACATGTAACTCAAGGTATTCCACACTGCATAAGGTATTTACCTGGCATTTGTGTGAGTAATGATACCAGGGATGAACACATGCAATACTTGTAAACACTATTTCAGTGGCTGCTAGAGAACAGACTTGGTTGTAACGTGGAGAACTGCAAGTTCTGTGTACCATCCATGCAATATTTGGGCCATACATTAAGCAGCAAAGGAATGATGCTAATGGTAGAGCAGGTTGATGCTATTGAGCAGCTGCTGGTTCCAAAAAATCTGAAGGAATCACAGTCTTTTCTGGGGAAAGTGAACTACTGCGCGGAGTTCATTCCCCGTGCAGTTCACCTCACATATCCAGTGAATCATTTTAAGAAGAAAGGCATTCTAGTCATTTGATCTCTAGAATGTCACGAAGCATTCTAGCAGTTGAAAAACCACCTGTGGTTGACCCCTTGCTAAGTGACATTCACACCAGTTGAGCTCTTAACTCCTGCAACCAACGCGTCACAGAATGGTGCTGGAGATATCCTGTCACATAAGAATGCCAGTGGCACAAAGCAAGCAACAGCTTTTGCATCTAAGACACTCCCACAGACACAACAAAATCACTCAAATTGAGGAGAAAGTGTTGGCAGTTGTGCGCAGTGTTAAAAAATTCCATGTTTTCCTATCTGGGAACAAGTTACAGTATCGGACTGATCACGAACTCCTCATTTCTCTCCCCTCTGCAGGTCCGGAGGTTAGAATAGGCCCAAGGTATTCCTGCCTGTCGTAAGAGGTGACTAACAGGAGTCTCACATGTTTCAGCCTTTATGTGATGGCCCCCTGTAGGGTTTGACCTCCATTTATCAAAATTTTCCCAAAGAGCAAGCCAATTGCGAAAGGGCACTATACATGGTGCATAGTAACCATAATGCACTGAGACCTCTTGCATCCTTCATCAACGTGGATCTGCACTTCCGTTCATTCTCCAGTTGTTGGGCAAGGTCACCCTCCTGGGTGTATTTTCCTCCATCCTCTGTGCAGTATCACTTTCTGCACTGTCGACGATAATGGACTTCATAGCTTGTTTGCACCTGATATTCAGCACGGTAGCCAGTCTGTTGTGGCGGGGCCGCCATGTACCCTGTTGGTTGTAGCCCCCCTGACCACACAGGGATCGCTCTCCTGATGACTGAGCTGTTAACTCCCCACGTTTGCCAAGGAGTAGATGCCCGTCACCCTGGGGCATCGGGATCCCAGCAATGGCCATTCTGCCAGGTGGCCTTTGCTGCAGCTGTGTGGCTCCCATGGGGAGGACCTCTGGTTTGGAGTGGATAGCATCAGGGCAGATGACATGACATGCCATGAAGTGTGGTATGTCATCTTTTGCTGGTGGTCAAACACCAGCAGTCTCTAAGCGATCGAGGTCTAACTTCAATGCTAAAAAATATGACCCCATCACCCCCCCACCCCCCCACCCCCCAGCCCCCGCCCCCTCTCCCCCGGCCACATTATGGGAGGAACGCCAGGCTAAGGATGGCAGCAAAGCTTATTCACCCCGGTACCTCGTATGTACGAGAGTTGATGGGTTATCTTTCGTGTCAGTGAAACCTCAGTTTTTTGCGGAGCATTTAGAGGACAAGTTTGGGGAGGTGGGGGGCTTGTCCAAAATGTGGTCAAGGTTGGTCTCGATCAAAGCAGCATCCTCAGCCCGGTCACGGGAACTACTCACCTGTGACAAGCTGGGGTGGGGCATGTTTGTTTCCATCATGCTCCATAAGAGCTTAAATATGGTCCAGGGTATCATATTTCACAGGGACCGTCTTTTGCAGTCTGACAATGAGCTGCATGCCAATTTAGAGTGGCAAGGTGTCCATTTCGTCCAGCGCATCCACCGGGGCCCAAGGAATAATCAGGTTGCCACCAGTGCCTTCATCTTGGCCTTTGAGGGTGATACATTACCCGAGAAGGTCAAGGTGATGGTCTACCGCTGTGACCTAAAGCCATATATCCCTCCCCGATTTGGTGCTTTAAGTGCTGTAAGTTCAGCCATATGTCTTCTCGCTGTACTTCCAGCATGACCTCTCGGGATTGTGGACTTTCTTCACATCCCAATACTCCCTGTGTCCTGCCTTCCATCTGTGTCATCTGTGGAGAGCACCATTCGCCTTGCTTGCGAGACTCCAAAAAGAAAGAAAAATAATGGAATACAAGGCCCTGGACCGACTGACCTACACTAAGGCAAAGAGAAAATGTGAGAGGCTACATCCTGAGCATATGACGTCAACCTACGCTGCCGCTACGACAACGGTTCTACTATCTTCTGCTCCGCCGCGTACAGTTGGCTCTCAGAGCCGTCAGATTCCACCTGCCCCCTTGATGGTGGAGGGCACATACCTCCCTGTTGCTCCTGCACTACCTACTTTGGGAGCAACACCTCCCAACCATCAGGGACGTCAGTTCCCACTTCTCAGCTGGAGAAGCGTACGACTTCTTCGGCTCCTCTCGCTAGGAAGAGGTCCCATGGGTCACTCCCTTCACAGGTTCCTACCAGTGCCAAAGCTGTCACTGGCCAGTGGTTGAAGCAACCACAGGTAGCTGGTCGTAGGGCTTCATGGTCCTCCTCAGTCCCTGAGACTGAATCAGTGAAGGTCTCCCAGCCGATCAAATCTAAGGAACAGCGACAGGCACCTAAAAAGAAAAAGAGCTCCAAGAACCAAGGCACTGTGGTGGCACCCACACCACCACTACCTACAAGCCCAGTGTCTGAGGATGAGGTGGAGGTTCTGCCATCCACTGAGGACCCAGATCTTGCTGTGCCCTCAGACACAATGGATGTCGATCACACAGGTACTCATATGGTGGCAGCAGGTGACCCTGAGGCATAGACTGCCTCATGATCACGTAATCCTCCAGTGAAATTGCGTTGGTTTTTTCCACCACATGACTGAGCTATGGCAACTATTAAGCTTTACACCTGCTTTCTGCGTTGCCCTCCAGGAAACCTGGTTCCCGGCAAAGTGGGCCCCTGCCTTCCGCAGCTATAAGGGATATTGCAGGAACCATAGTGACTGTAATAGTGTCAGGTGGAGTTTGCATGTATGTCCTGAACTCAGTATGTAGTGAACCTGTCCCCCCTTCAAACCCCTCTTGAAGCTGTGGCTGTCAGGATAAGGACGACACAGGAAATAAATGTCTACAATGTATATCTTCCTCCAGATGGTGCAGTACCCTCCACGTATTGGCTGCACTGATTCTACAACTCCCTAAATTTTCCTACTTTTGGGAGATTTTAATGCGCATAACCCCTTGTGTGGTGGCACCATGCTTACTTACCGAGGTAGGGAGGTCTAAAATTTACTGTCACTACTTGAACTCTGCCTCTTAAATACAGGTGCCCCCATACATTTCAGTGTGGCACATGGCACTTAATCAGCCATTGATCTCTAAGTTTGCAGTCCTGGCCTTCTCCTATCTATCCACTGGAGAGCACATGACGATCTGTGTGGTAGTGACCACTTCCCCATCTTCCTGTCACTCTCCTGGCGTAATGCCCACAGATGCCTACCCAGATGGCCTTTAAACAAGGCAGACTGGGAAGCCTTCACCTCTGCTGTCACCACTGAATCTCCTCCACATGGTGCCATTGATGTTGTCGTTGAGCAGGTCACTACAACAATCATTTCTGCGGTGGAAAATGTGATCCCTCGTTCAATAGTGTGCCCCCCCGGTGAAAGACAGTCCCTTGGTGGTCGCCAGAAGTCACTGAGGCAATTAAAGAGCATCAGCGATCTCTACAGCGACATAAGCAGCACTCTTCCCTAGAGCACCTAATAGCCTTTAAGCGGCTCCGTGCCCATGTTTGCCAGCTTATAAAATGATGGAAACAGGGATGTTGGGAGAGGTACGTGTCGACCATTGGGTGCCATATGTCACCTTCCCAAGTCTGGACAAGGATCAGATGTCTTTTTGGGTACCAGGTGTCTCTGACATTAACATCAATGGCATGTTACTTACCAATGCAAACGGTATTGCCGAGCACTTTGCTGAGCACTGTGCTCTACCCACTACGTCGAAGAACTACTCCCCAGCCTTTCGCACCCTCAAACGGCAGATGGAAAGGAAAGTCCTTTCGTTCACTACAAGCCACAGTGAACCCTATAACACCCCATTTACAGAGTGGGAGCCCCTCAGCACCCTTGCACATTGCTCTGACGCAGCTCCTGGGCCGGATCGGATCCACAGTCAGATGGTTAAACATCTCTCGTCTGACTACAAGCGACATCTCCTCATCTTCAACCGGATCTGGTGTGATGGCGTCTTTCCATCGCAATAGCAGAACAACACCATCATTCCGGTGCTCAAACCTGGTCAAAACCTGCTTGATGTGGATAGCTACTGGCCCATCAGCCTCACCAAATTTCTTTGTAAGCTGCTGGAACGTATGGTGTGTCGGCAGTTGGGTTGGGTCCTGGAGTCACGTGGTCTATGGTTCCATGTCAGGGCGGCTTCTGCTCTACCACTGATAATCTTGTGTCCCTCAAGTCTGCCATCTGAACGGCCTTTCCCAGACACCAACATCTGGTTGCTGTCTGTTTTGACTCATGTAAAGCAAATGACACGACCTGGCGACGTCATAACCTTGCCACATTGTATGAGTGGGGTCTCAGAGGCCCGCTCCCGATTTTTATCCAAAACTTCCTGTCACTCTGTACTTTCCATGTCCACGTTGATGTCTCCCATAGTTCCCCCCCGTATTCAGGAGAATGGCGTTCTGCAGGGCTCCGGTCTAGCAGCAGCTGTAGGGCCATCGGTCTCACCTTCCCTGTATGTGGATGACTTCTGCATTCTGTACTGCTCCTCCAGTTCTGGTGTTGCTGAGCAGTGCCTACAGGACCCATTCACAAGGCGCAGTCATGGGCTCTAGCCCACAGCTTACAGTTTTCAGCCATGAAGTCGTGTGTCATGCATTTCTGTTGGCGTTGCACCGTTCATCCAGAACCAGAACTTTACCTTAATGATGATCCACTCACTGTAGTGGAGATATATCGATTCGTAGGACTTTTTTAGATGCCCGATTGACTTGGCTACCTCACCTTTGTCAGCTTAAGTGGAAGTGCTGGTAGCACCTCAATGCCCTCTGCTGCCTGAGCAACACCAACTGGAGTGCAGATTGCTCTATGCTGCTGCAGCTCTACAGAGCCTTGTTCAATCCCACCTTCAGTATGGGAGTCTGGTTTATGGTTTGGCGGCACCCCCAGCATTGCGTTTACTTGACCCAATGCACCACTGTGGCGTTCGCCTAGTGACGGGAGCTTTTAGAATGAGTCCATTGACCAGTGTCCTGGTGGAGGCCGGAGTCCCTCCATTGAAGGTTAGGCATGCACAACTGCTCACCAGGTACGTTGCACACGTTCGTAGCTCTCCCACACATCCGAATTACCGTTTCCTTTTTCGCAACCACAGCAGTTCATCCCTGCATTGGCGGCCCAGGTCAAGGCTTACAATAGCGGTTCACTTCTGGTCCCTTCTGTCTGAAGTGGAGTCCTTCCCGTTACCACCTCCCCTTGAGGTCCAGTCATGTACACCGTCGTGGTGTACACCTAGGCGGCAGATTCTTGTGGACCTTTCACATGGCCCTAAGGACTCCGTTAACCCTGTAGCTCTCCGCCATCACTTTCTGTAGATAGTTGACATGTACCAGGGCCATGAAGTGGTTTACACTAACGGCTCAATGGCTGATGGTCATGTGCGCCTTGTGTATGTTCATGGAGGACATATTGAACAGCACTTCTTGCCAGTTGGCTGCAGTGTTTTCACTGCAGGGCTGGCGGCCATATCTCGTGCTCTTGAGCACATCCGCTCATGTCCTGGCGAGTCATTTCTCCTGTATACTGACTCCTTGAGCAGCCTACAAGCTATCGACCAGTGCTACCCTCACCACCCTTTGGTAGCGTCCATTCAGGAATCCATCTATGTCCTGGAACGGTCCCGTCATTCAGTGGTGTTTGTGTGGACCCCAGGTCACATTGGAATCCCATGCAACGAACTTGCCGACAGGCTGTCCAAACAGGCTGTGCAGAAACCACTTCTGGAGATGGGCATCTCCGAAACTGACCTGCATTCTGTCTTACGCTGCACGGTTTTTCAGCTTTGGGAGTCAAAATGGCATAACAGTACCCACAACAAACTACGTGTCATTAAGGAGACTACGAATGTGTGGAAGTCTTCCATGCAGTCCTCTCGCAGGGAATCAGTTGTCCTCTGCTGGCTCTGCATTGGCTATACGTGGCTAACGCATGGTTACCTCCTCTGTTGCTAGGACCCACATCGGTGTTGCTGTGGCTCACCAATGACAGTCGTCCACCTCTTGGTGGATTGCCCAATTTTAGCCACCCTGCAGCAGACTTTCCCAGCACTCTACCTTGGTGTTAGGCGACTGTGCCTCAACAGCAGCTTTAATTGTACGTTTTATTCGTGAGGGTGGGTTTTATTATTTGATCTAAGTTTAAGCGCATGTCCTGTGTCCCTTTGTATCCTCCACCCTAGTGCTTTTAGGATGTAGGTTTTAATGTGTTACAGAGTGGCTGGCTTCTCCTTTTTATTCTCATGGTCAGCCAGCAATGGTAACCTGATCTCTTGTTTTGATCTCTTCTACATGTTTCTTGCATCTTTCTGTGGTTTTCTTGTCCGATTTTGTCCATTTTAGTGTTTGTTGACCTTTTGTCATTCTTGTGGTTTTCTCCTTTCTTCCAGCTGTGTTTTGTATGTCTCGATTATTTTACTCCCACCCTTGTGGAATTATTTTAACCGGAACGAGGGACTGATGACCTAGCAGTTTTGTCCCTCTCCCGCCTCTTTTAAACCAATCAACCAGTCAATCCTCATTTCTCTTTGTGTCCCTGTTCTAACTTGCCACACATTTATAATGTTGGGCATTGTTCCTAAGTTGTTGTTGTGATGTTTTTCATCTCACTGCACAGCGTGCAAATGCCAACGCATTATCATACCTCCCCGCTGGCCCCGATGTTGAGTTTAACCACCGGGAAGCAATGTGTCTTGGACTGGACTCTGCCATGCCTTGCAAGATTTTCAATTACTACTTGAGAAATAGGGGCTGCTACTGGTTAGGATTGTCTCCAGCCTAAGGTAGTGTCAGCAGTGCAGAGTGGTTGGACAGAGTCTCTCCCAAAAGGATCAGATCTGGTGTTGCAAAATTATTTTGCTCTGATACACAAGCTTAATGTTGTTCACGTAGTGGTTTTATTGTCTACATAGGATACTGAATGTCACACTGTTGTTCCACCTCCATTTCATGGCAGCATTCTTCAATTACTGCAAGTACATACGTGCCACCTGGGGATGTTGAGGATGAAAGCTTTTGCTTGATGCCATGTTTATTGGCCAGTGATTGATGGCACAATCAAGCACACAGAGTGTATGTGTCAGACTTGTGCTCGCAACCAAGCATCAACAGAAAAAGATCTTTTTACTATGGTCCCATCCTGAACACACCTGGGAGATGGTCATATTGACTTCACTGGCTCTTTCAGAGTGCAGCTTGTTCCCTGGTGGTGGATGCACTCTCAACTCTTGCTTATGTGGTAAGAGCCACATTTATGACCACACTACGCTCCAATTTTCACCATAGAGGGAGCAACCCCTCCCTCCCCAGCAATGATCCCCATTTCGTTTTGGTAGAATATGAGACATTCTGCCAAGGCAATGAAATACACCATCTGACCATTGCCTGTGTCTGACTGGCATCAAAAACAGAAGCAGAGCAAATGGTCAGAACTTCCAAGGGGCAAATGAGGAAATCACTGAAGTAGATGCCCATTGAAGAAGTCTTAGCATATAATGTTGACCCAGTCATCAGATGAAGCCCACTGGAAGGACTGGCTGGGTGCAGGCATGCACATTTCTAGACCTGCTGTGACCTCTGAGCCCGTTACACACCCCGCTATCAGCAGGGTGCTGCAGTTTGGCTCGCACACTTGGCCAAAAGCCAGGTTGGGCACTTGGTGTCGTTCTTGGCCACTAGGGGTACCAAATGATCCTGATTCATGCTGCGACTTTGACACATGCAGCAATTTCCCTTCTTTTCAACCTGGCACATGAGACTTCTAACTCCACCAGTCTCGGCAATGGCACATGGCCTACCTCTGCAGGTACGTCTACAAACATACTTCGCAAGTCGCCATATGGTGCATGGCAGACGGTACTCTGTATCACAACTACTCTTTTTCTTTGCTGTTCCACTTGTGAATACTACCGTCAACCAATCGGTCCTTTGTACTGCTATTTTCTCAGAAGCCAACTTGTGGCACTGTCACACCTAGGTTATTTGTTACTATAAATAATTCGTATAGGATGGTGTCATTTGGGTGCCGACAACTGTACTGGGAGTTTGTTTGTAAATGATGCATTCGTAGGAGCAATAATTGTTGTTGTGACCAGGAGGAAGGTTGGAGCTGTGGAGTGTGTGAGGTATTGATAGTAGTGTTCAGTGTCGGCAAGGCCTTGGCCATTTGGTGATATTAGTGTAGAGGGAGTTGGCATTGATAGTGATGATCATGGCATTGGGTGGTAAAGGGCCAGGAACTGTGGAAAGTTAGTAGAGGAAATGGTTAGTATCTTTTATATAGGAGAGTAACTTACAGGTAATAGGCTGCAGTTGTTGATCCACAGGGTAAATTCCCCCAGGGTGCTCGCCAGTCTTTGGCGGATTCGTGCTTGGCTACCTTTGTAGCATCTCTTCCCTTCCGTGCTGCATGTCTAACCTCTTGCTCTTCTTTTTCCCCTCCCTTGGGGAACATGTCTGGGATGTTTTTTGGAAATGCACTCTGCATTTCCAGTAGTTGATATCAGAACAGTATCTCCACTGTTTTTCGTTCCTTTTTTGTCTTTTCATTCCCCTTCTCTTATTCTTCCTCCGCTTTGGTGTTTGAGGTTCCTCACTTGCTTCTTCCTCTCTGTGCACTTCTGAAGGCAGGCCCATGTGTCTGACGCATAACATGTGACTGGGTAACACGTAATTCCCAGCCCCGGCCCAACAGGTAGGGTTTCGCACATACCCCCTAGTACAGGCCAGACCCAGGGGAGGGTGATTGCCTGTGCTGCTACCTTCCCAAATTGCTGATTGGTCCCTCTGTCAGGTGTTTGGGAGGTGTGAACAATCACCTAAGGCAGGTGCGTCCCCTCTGAGAAGGCCTCCCAGTTGGAAGGAGCGTGCCATCAGAGTCACTGGCAGTTATTGTGGATTTTCTCACAATGAGCCAATCATCATTTTCACAGTCAACATTACTAAATGTAAATGGAATGAGGCTAATGATTCAAAGACCCTCCCAGCTGCACCACAATTCCTCGTGGTTTCACATACTGAAGATGGTCAGTTCTTTGCTATGGTAAATCCACTTATTTTGCAGAAAAGTGTTAATGCAGTTGATGGACCTGTGAAATCCTGCTCTCATTTATACAATAGCCATTCGCTTGTGGAGACAACTTCTGATTCTCAAGCATAACAACTGCTTGCAGCTTCGCTCCTCCACATCTATCCTGTTCGTGTCAAGGCCCATCGAAAGCTGAATTCCTCCTGTGGTGTTATCTACACTACAGTGCTTGATGGTCTCACCAAAGCAGAAATCCAAATGTACGTCTCTGATCAAGGTCTCATTGCAGTCCATTGTCGTTTGGTGCTCCCACACCACTTCCTGCTCATTGCCCTCAACCTTTGATGGTTCACCATTTCCTGATGGAATGTCCTTTTTTTAACCACTTACATTCTCATTTATGTTTGCTGTCCGAGTTATCGGTCATTTTAGCGAATGACTTGCAGGATGTCGAATGCATTTTACTCTTTATCCATTGTAACAATATGGCGAAGGACATTTAATCTTTAGTTCAGGACCCTCATTTCTCTGTCTCATATTCTATGCGCCTTTCTCCAAGTTCCTGTTTTTAGCTTTCTTTTCTTATGTTGATTGGGCTTAATGTGTAGTTGTTTTCAGCTTCTTTTTTTTTTTCTTTGTATTCTACGGCTCTGACATGGGCATGTATGACCCTAGTTGTTTTTGTGGCCTAAAACAAAACAAAACACAACAGTAAATATTCTCTCTGTGGAGAGTCAGTATGCAGCGGCAGTGGAGCTGATTGGGTGGCTGAGTTTGTGTATTTTAGGAAGCATGTAAAAGGTAAGATGTGGTTAGTGGTGGGAAGTGAGAAGGTAGATAACCTCAGGGGAGACATTCTGGAATGAATCTAGGGGTCTGAGGAGAAACTGGAGATTGTGTTGGATTTTTGGAATCACTGTAGCAGGGCTTGTAGGTGGATGTGTCTGACATCTGTCAGAGCCCTGAAAAACAAAACCACAATGGTGAAATGTTGTGGTCAATATCAAGTTTTAGATGGTGGATTGCCGATTTTTGTGCAGAGGAAGGTCAGTTTCTATCTTGAGGGGTTGGGGATTGATGGTGATGCAAAGTTTGAATCTAGAAAACTCTGGAAAGCTATTAGGTGATTATTCAGGAGGAGGGTAGTGGGATGGGTCGCAGTTAGATGGAGGAAATAACTGAGTAAGAGAAGGTTCAGTATTGGTTTTGAGGTGTGGGTGATTGGTAGGGTTAGGGGGGGGGGGGGGGGAAGGGAAGGAGTTTTTGAGGTTGAGACAGGTGTAGTATTTGATGATGACAATGAGGGAATGTGGGGAAGGTTTGAGTGAAGTGGTGGATAGCAGTAGTCCAAGGAGGAAGTATGAGGTGGATAGATTGGACAATTTGAGGTGGCATTGTTCATGCTTCTCTAGTTCGATTAGGGTAGGGGTTTTAATCTGGGGTATGGACTGCAGGCATTGTGGATTAGCAGAGTGGGAGCATTTTACTGGTGGAGCAGAGGTAGTGCAAGGGGGCTTGGCTTGAGTTATTTGGTTTTATGTAATGAAATAATTAACAATATAGTTTTGTAACACTAGGTTGGTGAGGGTTATGGAATTAAAAAAAAAAAAAGGTAGAGGTCATTATGGAAGGTTGTGTTGCAGCCATAGAAGGTTAATTTGGTGGTCAGGCCATTGGGAGGAATTCCATGTGCTAGCAAATGCAGGACCAGGAGGTGGAGCTGAGTTTTGGCTAGTGATACAGAAACTTTTTTATATTGGAAACAGTTTTTCACCACCAGACATACCAATTAGACTTGATCTAAAACCAATATTGAACCCTGTCTTACTCAATCTAGTCCTCCGTCTAAACGTAGTTCACCCCCATTCCCCCTGAATAATCCCCTGATAACTTTCATGAACCTTGTAAATGCAAACCTTTTCATCGCCGTTGTTCTTCAAATCCCGCAACATGGAAACTAACCTCACGTCCGCAGAAAGAACTGCAGTCTACTACCTTTTGTGACTTTTGCAAGCACATAATTTTTTGACAACTCCACACTGGTTTATCCAAGTAAAGGGGCAACTTTGGCCACTGTGAGGCTTGTCCTGATCACGTTTTCAAGACCTGATCCCAAATGAATTCACTCTGCTCAATGCAGAGGTTCGTATAACGTTGGAGACATTGAGGCAGATGTGACAGATTCAGCAACAAAATTCCTGTTTGCTACCATTCTGTGACTGCATTACGTGCCATTCAGTCCATGTACTTGATGAAGAAATCAGCCATCTAGTTTGTCTGACACACAATACTTTTCTGAAGGCATTTGGTGTACATTGTAGCACTGTGTAATGTCAGACTTCAAGTGTAGATCCTGCTGTTGAGGCATAGGGCCATATTTTAATTAGAGGACAAGTGGCAAGGAGCGAGGAACAAGAAGTTGTGGTAGGTGAAAAATAATGTAGCTACTTACTTCCTTTTGGAAAGAACACTTTTCTTGATGAATGAATTCTTTATTTGGCCAGATGACCATCAGTGTGCATTAATTGTGGCACACAAACATCCATATACCACATTTTGGTAGAATGCACACAGTTTGATCAATGGCACTAGAAGTGTCAAGCCCTTACTAAATTCCAGAATGAGATTTTCACTCTGCAGCGGAGTGTTCGCTGATATGAAACTTCCTGGCAGATTAAAACTGTGTGCCCGACCGAGACTCGAACTCGGGACCTTTTAATCTGCCAGGAAGTTTCATATCAGCACACACTCTGCTGCAGAGTGAAAATCTCATTCTGGAAACATCCCCCAGGCTGTGGCTAAGCCATGTCTTCGCTATATCCTTTCTTTCAGGAGTGCTGGTTCTGCAAGGTTCGCAGGAGAGCTTCTGTAAAGTTTGGAAGGTAGGAGGCGAGATACTGGCAGAAGTAAAGCTGTGGGTACCGGACATGAGTCGTGCTTCGGTAGCTCAGTTGGTAGAGCACTTGCCCGCGGAAGGCAAAGGTCCCGAGTTCGAGTCTCGGTCGGGCACACAGTTTTAATCTGCCAGGAAGTTCCTTACTAAATTGTTTTCCTCCCTTCCAAGCTGTTTGGAAGGATGTTCCTTAGGCATATACTAACAGCCAAGCTATAAAATATTCAGGTTTCTAACACCATGTGTAATTTTGACAGAAAGTTTTGTATTTATATTTTAAGTATATTTCTGTTTATTATTATTATTATTATTACTACTACTACTATTGTGTCTCAGAAAGGGTTATTTACTTGTGTGATAATTTAATTATTGGAACCAGAGTGCTAAGGACAATTACTGTCATGTACTTTTTTTAACAGTACGAAAGTAAGCTGGCAGGGTGTTTGGAAAGGACAAATCATTACCTAGAACTATTGTTAGCCAAAATATTGTTCTTTTAAATTCTTCATCTTACGTAATGTCGACAGTAACAAAATAGATAACCTTTCTGGTCCAGTGGCCACACCGCTAGCTACTAATGCAGAGGTCGTGATTTCAATTCATGGTGATAAAATCAGTCTTTTGTAAGAAGAACAGTTCTGGTATGGGGTTAACTCTCCACCTTGTGATGCCAAATGAGAAGTTGCTTGATTAAGCTGTGTCAGTGACAAACAAGCCATCAGAGTGGCAAAAAAATACACTGAAGTGCCAAAGAAACTGGTATAGGCATGTGTATTCAAATACAGAGATATGTAAACAGACAGAATATGGTGTTGCAGTTGGCAACAGCTATATAAGACAACAAGTGTCTCGTGCTGTTGTTAGACCGGTTACTGCTGCTACGATGGCAGGTTATCAAGATTTAAGTGAGTTTGAACATGCTGTTGTAGACGGCACTTGAGTGGTGGGACACAGCATGTCCGAGGTAGCAGTGAAGTGGGGATTTTCCTATATGATCATTTCATGAGTGTACCATGAATATGAGGAATCTGGTAAAACACCAAATCTCTGATATTACTGCAACTGGAAAAAGATCCTGCAAGAATGGGACAAACGACATCTGAAGAGAATTGTTCAACGTGACAGAAATGCAACCCTTCTGCAAATTGCTGCAGATTTCAATGGTGGGCCGTTAACAAGTGTCAAGGTGTGAACCTTTCAATGAAATCTCATCAATATGGGCTTTTGGAGCCGAAGGCCCACTTTTTTGCTCTTGATGACTGCATGACACAAAGCTTTAAGCTTTGCCTGGGCCCCATCAACACAGACACTGGACTGTTGATGACTGGAAACGTGTTGCCTGGTCGGGCGAGTCTCATTTCAAATTGTACAGAGTGGATGGGTGTGTATGGGTATGGAGACTACCTCATGGATCCATGGACTCTGCATGGGACTGTTCAAGCTGGTGGAGGCTCTGAAATGGTGTGGAGCGTGTGCAGTGGGAGTTATTTGGGACTCCTGATACATCTAGATATGACTTTGCCATGTTACATGTACATAAGCATCCTGTCTGATCATCTGCATCCATGTGCATTCCAATGGACTTGGGCAATTCCAGCAAGAGAGTGTGACACCCTAAATGTTCAGAATTGCTACACAGTGGCTCCAGGAACACTCACCTGAGTTTAAACACTTCTCTTGACCACCAAACTCCCCAGACATGAACATTATTGAGCATATCTGGGATGTCTTGCAACATGTTCAGAACAGATCTCCACCCCCTCACAGTCTTACAGATTTACGGACAGCCCTGCAGGATTCATGGTGTCAATTCCCTCGAGCACTACTTCAGAAATTAGTTGAGCCCATGTCACGTCATGTTGTGGCACTTCTGCGTGCTTGCAGGGACCCTACATGATATTAGGCAGGTGTACCAGTTTCTTTGGCTCTTCAGTGTAGATGCTTGATTGAGCCTGGAAGTCATATGGCTATGTATTTATTTAGTTATGTGAAGTGGCTAAATGATTTTATTAGGTAACAGCTGAGGTATTGATTTCAAATTTCAAAGAGAAAAAGAAGCCTTTAGTTCTGAACTAAGAGGAGTGGAGCCATGCATTCTCCATCTGTGGGAATTAAAATTTTTCCTGGCTGAGGTGTAATATGGTTGTGCGACTATATTGGTGGATGAAATCAAAGGTGCAGAACCACTTGAACTAACGGTTTATTCAACATTAATACTGATCATGTTTAATTAATTTTGTACATTTCCAAGTGGCTAACTTATTCTGCCACTGCGGATGTGTGTGTGTGTCTTACTTCACAGTATTTTTTACCACCATAGGGAGTCGTGTACCTAGTTTGGTTTTAATAGCTCCAGATGTGTCAGAGTTATGTTTATTTTCATATGTCATTCCCATGGCACTGCTACCTTATCCCTGTGATAAATAGGTGTTGTTTACACAAACTATTTTTTCTAATTGTTAATA
Source organism: Schistocerca piceifrons (assembly GCF_021461385.2). NCBI lineage: Eukaryota > Metazoa > Arthropoda > Insecta > Orthoptera > Acrididae > Schistocerca > Schistocerca piceifrons. Next base: position 33,627,614 of record NC_060139.1, on the reverse strand, counting down.
CATATGTATACACCCCCCACCCCCCTCGCCCGCCTCTTGCAGACATACATTGAATCACACAGTTGTTCATCTCTGATCTGCTTCAAAACACAAGAACATTAACACTCATGGAGGCTGTCTGGTTCAATATATTTGTTACTAGTTATTTCTCAACATTGTGACATTTAGATTTGGCATAGATTTATTTGGGAGTTACTTGTTCCCACCTGAGTTCATAAAAAATTCATACTTAATAATTTTTAAGAACTAATTGTTGTACGCTTATGTCATTTGAATGTTGACTATTTTTGTGAATAATAGTGTGATGTAAAAAATAAGCTAACTGTTATTGAAATTTTATTTTCAGATTACCTCCTGAGCAATAACCATGTAAATTCAATTATAGTTCACAAATTTGATTTCTCTGATGAAGAAGTTATGGCTTACTATATATCATTTCTGAAGACACTCTCATTGAAACTAAATGCTCATACAGTACACTTTTTCTACAATGAGGTACGTATTTCTAGATAAGCATAGATTTGTCTATTGTTTGCTAGTTGTTGGCACTGTCAGAATATGTTCCTTTCATATATTTGCCTCTCAACATAATGTGAACTTTGTTTTGACATTTCTTTATTTTATTCTTTAGATTTCCCAATTCCTCATCATCATTTCTATTCCAGAACACATTTTTTTTTACCTTGCATGCTTCTTCAAACAGCTGTCTGTTACAAGTTAACGTGTTTTTGTTCTTTTACCCTCTTTTTCTCTTCCTTCCACATCCCCCAATATTGTATATCTTCTAGTCCATCAATCCTTGTGTACTTCACATTTATTTCTGCCCTTGCAACTGAGAGATCAAATGATGATCATTTCCTATCTTTAAAAATCTTGGCAAAACTTTCATCATATTTTGTTGGGACCTTTTTGATAATGTGACTGCAGGCTCAATCTCATGACCTGCTCCTTCTCTTCCTTTTATATTCCTGTTCCGTTGTTGCTTGGTTTTGCTTTCATCCTTGTTTTATTTACTTTGTTCTTGAGGCCACTTTCTCTTGCTTCTTTTTCAGTTCTATCTTTTCTACTTCTTGTTCCCCCCATGGCATGAGCTTGCGCACACAAATATGTGAATGTTCTTTCATGAGATATTACTAATTGAAAGCAACTGAAATTCACCATGTTATTTATTTGCTTGCCTCAAAGATTTTTCAGTGACCTACAGAGCCAATATTGGCGGACTTAATTATTTAAAAAGCATCAAAATGTGTTAAATCCTCTTCTACATGTATATAGTTTGGAAGATTCTGATGTACTTCCCACCTTCTGACTATGCGCTAAATTTATCAGTATTGTTACAGCCTTTGATGTGCTGTGGTAATTGGTTTGTGCACTGTAACTTGCAGGCATCACAGTGGGTGACATGAGTTGTGCATTAACTTTTTAAATTGTACTGAAATGTAATCACATAAATCCTAATGAAGGTTGCTGTTCAGCTCTGTAAAACATTTTTACACAGCAGGTAGCTTTATTTTACATAGAGCAAAGCATTCATCTCTGTGCCATTTTCATTGTTTCACTGTGCCCACTGTGTGTGGAATTTGGTATCTGAAGTTTACTCGCAATTTCACACATGGATTGAAAAACATTGGTGACAGAGGTTAATTTCAGCCATGCTCATCCCTCTACATTTTTTCATTTCAGCTGCTGTAACAAACAAATATTTCTTGCCCTTGCATATATGTGTATACTACATCTCATTACAGGGTTCGTCTGAAAGCTACCTTTTGACAACTCAATGCTTGTACTATTCAGTATGTGGCCTCTTTTATTGTTAAATTGTTTACATTCTACCAGAACTTTCCTTAACAAATTGTAAAGGTTTGAGAATCCTAAACTGTTTGAGAATTAAAAGTGATTATAGACACGTAAATGAAGAGTAAGAGTAGGTGCAAAGCTCAGAATAAACAGACTCTTGAGCAAGAAGATGGAAATGAAGTTTACAAGAATTTATTTAAGAAGAGGGAGACGTACCAGATCAAATTGAGCAATAAGTTTTGTATAAAAGAAAAGAAGATTGTATGGACGTAAACAGAAGGGACAATTATTTAACAAGGGCTTGTAAGACAAACATAAAAATATGTTGTTTGTATAAAGAAGCAGTAACTGCAAACAAAACATCATGTGGAGCAAGGGAACTGTTAAAAAGGGAGAGAAGAATGTCAAATGAGTGACAGTGGGGAACTGGATCGAATATTTTTATTAATTCAGAATACTCTGACATTCCTTTGAGACTGTGAGAAGGTAAAATGAAAATATGACAAAATCTGTATTTGTAAAGACTATTTACAACTATACTATTGTTTGGAATGATTAGTTTATTCCTCAGGGAGAAAACGTTTGAAGGTTGGGGAAGCTTAGAGCTTTGTCTCCCCTGGTCCATAGAACAGGTGGGTTGCTTTAATTCCAGGCTATTAAGTGATCTGCCCTCCATCTATCCTTCTTTTCCTTTCTGAGGAAAGAACTGACAGTTTTGTAAGTTAGGATCTTTTCTGTTATTTTTTTGTATCTGTTGGCAATTTCTAGAAATTTGCCTCCTGAATTTAAGTACTGACCAGCTATTTTGTTTCCTTTTAATTACATAGTATGTAATAACTACACATTTACCCTCCAAGGCACAAGTGCAGCTCAATTATCAGGCACACATATTGGTTGTATGGGCTGTACATATATGATAGCTGAATGTTAGTTGTAAATTTTCCAACTATATGTGTGATTTTAAAAATGTGGGCCTGTTAACACACCATAAAGATGTACAGGAAGTGAAAGGGGTTCTTGTTGCAGGAAACCTTGCATGAAAGAATTCTTCATAGCCAGGAAACAGCGGAATTAACTCTTAAGTTTGTCTGAATGGGTTTGTGATGAAATGATAAATGTCTGTGTATGAGATCATCAGTTTTTCTCTCTTTGTCTGTTGTCTTATGAATGCAACCAGTCCCTCAATGTTCTGTTTGTTTCTGGTAGTTTGACAGGTGTTGGTTTAAGTGGATGAAAGAACTGGTGTCTAGTAGTAGCAATAATTTATTCATCCAAGTATCTTTTTACATTTATAACTACAGGATTTGTCCTCTTAATAAAAGGGTAAAAAAGGTGTCATATATATAAAGTTGTATTAATATACATATGATTAATGAAGAGTGGGCAGGTGGTCATTTGTGGCCTTGTTGAAGGATATATCTTGGAAGTCCTGGAAATTGTCTGAAATGATGTAGGAAAACAGCAAGAAACCTAAATCAGCATGACTCAGTGTTGTTGTCTTGATACATATCGTATTTCATTGACAACAGGTTTTGTATAGTGTCAAATAGCTGCCTTATAAAAGTGTCACTGAAGATGTTTGGCCTTGTGTGTGTGTGTGTGTGTGTGTGTGTGTGTGTGTGTTATTAATCTCTTTTTTGTCTCACTTTCAGCACACAAATGATTTCCCTTTGTACACTGAGGCAATAAAATTTTTCAACCACCCAGAGAGCATGGTGCGTATTGCAGTACGAACACTGACACTGAATGTATACAGGGTAGAAGACAGATCAATGCTCAAATTTATCCGAGACAAAACAGCTGCTCCATATTTTTCAAACCTTGTTTGGTTCATTGGCAATCACGTCCTAGAGCTTGATATATGTGTTCGAAATGATGCTGAGTAAGTATAGTGCAATCTCAAAGCTTACTGTGTACAATAAAATCTTTCTCTTCCTGAGTTATATTGGTTACCACTTTTTTTGTTGCAGTCATCAGAGTCAGAATCGTCTATCAGATCTCGTTGCTGAACATTTGGATCATTTGCATTATCTGAATGATATTTTATGTTTGGATATTGCTGACTTGAATCAAGTCCTTACAGATCATCTACTGAATAAACTACTTATACCATTATATGTGTATTCCCTAACAAAACGAAGGAGGCATTCACAGCTTGAGGTGAGCATTTTGAGAATTCACTTTGAAACATTTATGCGAGGAAACTAGACATTGTTGACATTAATGCTTACAGATCTAAGAAGTGTAATTTGTTACGGTTGATAAATGTCAAGCAGTTTGGAGGAACACAGAGACTGCAAGAGACATTCAATAAGTAACGCAACACATTTGTCTTTGAAAGCAGGTTGGTTGTATTCAGGATTTCAGTACACCATATTATTACCAACTCTTTTACCTACAAACTGTATTTTTCAAAATAATTTCTGTTTAATGTGATGGCCTTATGCCAGCGTACTGGTAGGGCCTGTATGCCTGCTTGGTACCACTCTACTCCTCATCATCAGAGCCAACATATTGCTTCATCAATGACCTCCCCACCATTACCATACTGCTTCCTGAGGAGTGCATCCTTCATTGGGTCAAATGTATGGAAATCGGAAGATGTGAGATCCAGGCTGTGTTGGTGTATGAGGAGGAACAGTCCAATGAAGTTTTGTGAGCTCCACTTGGTTGCGCAGACTTGTGTGAGACCTACCTACAGAGACGTCCAGTTATGCAGCAATGTGTTTGATTATGATCCTTTGATCACCTCAAATGAGAGTGTTGGTGCATTCCAGTATTGTGGGAATCGCAGCTGTGTGCAGCTGGCCGGCGTATGGGAGATTGGACAGGTTTGTGCAACTTTGTTGCGATGATGACAGATGCCTTGCCCGAGGCTCACCATGATGCTTTTGTTCAGTGCTGGATATCCGTAGACATTCTGCAAGTGCCTGTGAATGTTTGTCAGGATCGTTTTCCGCCAAAAGAAAGTTCTCTGTGTGGATCACACAGTCATTACAGATGCTCTTTTGAAGGCTACGTATAGCACTGCCCCCTATCAGATTTTCATGAAACTATAGGGGCTGAAGTGGGAATATTCCTTGATGTCCCTCAGCCAGTTCTGCATTTTTTGAACCTAAAGTGGCAGAGAAAAATAAATGTTGTGTTACTTACTGAACACCCCTTGTACGTATATCCAAACAAATAGAAGACTCAAGGCTGAGGTTGCATTGGCATGAGAATGAGATAAGTGATTCTGTGAAGTGTGAATAATGTAAAAAGTGAAATTGAGTGCTATTATTCCATGTGAGAAATGACAGGCAAGGTATTCTGCTGGCTTAGCCAACAAATTTCATCTACAGTATGTTTAATGTATGCCAAACTACATACTTTTTTCTGCATTCCATCTGTAGGGGGGGTTCAGCAAGCTGCTCCAGCAACTTTCAGTTGTGGGATCATAGTCAACACAACAAGGGATCACATTAGACATCACACAGTTCACACCCCGAATGTGGAAGAGTTAGTGGTGCAATGAGTAGATGATGATCCTGAAATATGTGTGGCAGGACTGGTGCTGCTGAAGACATAAACTATATTCTTGTGTGGTCTATTCTTAGCAAGTAGTTACTTTACACATATAAACTGCATGGAAACAAGGCATCAGGCTCACGTTAGTGTCAGTGTGTGCACCGGAATTTTGGTAACAGATTCATAGAACCATTTACTTTCGCAGACAAATTAACAGGCACTGTTTATCACCAACTTGGGTGCGAAAAATCCCCTGTGCTATTGGAGAAAGTTTCTCTTGCAGAAAGACAGTGGGTGAAGTTTATGAACAATTGTGCCCCACCTTATTTTATATGCCTCAAGTGACAGAACTTAACACAAACATTTAATGAAGAGTGGGTTGGTCAAAGAGTTTCAGTAGCATGGCCTCTCTGTTCACCTGATCTTGGTCCCTTAAAATTTTTGGCTTTGGGAAAATTTTAGAGCATCAGTGTTTTCCACATTGACTGATAATGTACACACATTACAGGAATATTTCTCCTGTTTGCATTAATTTGTGATTCATTGACAAGAATGTCTGAAAGATGTATAAGAATGAGTGGCAACTCATGTTTCGATAAAAATTTGCTTTTGGGCATATGTTTACAGGCCTTTTTTAGCTTTTTAGCACCCTGTGATATGACATCTTCAAATTAAGCATGTTGAGATTTCACCAAACTGTACATAGTTGCCAAATTACTAATTTGACAGGAAGAAAATGACTAAAAATAATTATATCAGTTCCTTCTGGTTGGTGTGTTAAATTTTTAGTTTAATTATGGTTGAAAATTACAACATATTCAATGATGATAAGTTTTCACTTTTTTGTCCCTTTCTGCAGGATACGAAGCCCCATGTAAGCAGTGTTGTTTCATTATTCCTGTTGTCACAAGTTTTCCTTATAATCACTCACAAGCCACTGGTTCAAGTGTTAGCGTGGATAATACTCAATGGTGACATGGAAATTTTTTCACAAGGAGCTTCTGATAAACTTGCAACTTATAGACGGGCTCAGGTAAGTTACTCATTGCTTATGTTAAATGTTTATGTATTGTAGTACCCTGCCCTCTGTTTCATGCTTTCTGTAGAAAATATCTACATCTACATATATCCTCCGCTAGCCACCAAGCGGTGTGTGGCGGAGAGCACAGTTCGCGCCAAAGTCATATTTCCCCCTCGTCTGTTCCATTTGCGAATTGTGCGAGGGAAAAACGACTGTCTGAACGCCTCAGTGCGAGCTATAATTTCCCTTATCTTTGAATGGTAATCATTGTGTGATTTGAAAGTTTGTGGTAATAATATATGCTCTATATCCTTGGTGAAGATTGGATTTCGGAATTTAGTGAGCAGCCCCTTCTGTTTAGCGCGCCTTCTATTTGCAAGTTTGTCCCACTTCAAACTTTCTATGAGATTTGTAACACTCTCGCGATGGCTAAATGTACAGCCAATAATCTTGCTGCTCTTCTCTTCTCAATCTCTTCAATCGGACCCATCTGGTAAGGGTCCCATACAGACGAAGAATACTCTAAGACTGGACAAACTAACGTATTGTAAGCTATTTCCTTTGTTGAAGGACTGCATCGCTTCAGGATTCTACCAATAAACCACAATCTAGAGTTCACCTTACCTGTTACTTGTATAATCTGATCGTTCCATTTGAGATCATTTTGAATAGTCACACCCAGATACTTGACAGATGTTACCGCTTCCAAAGACTGGGCATTTATTTTGTACTTGTACATTAATGGGGATTTTTGCCGTGTTATATGCAGTAGGTTACACTAATAATATTGAGAGATAACTGCCAGTCATTACACCACACATTTATTTTCTGCAAATCCTCATTGTTTGTTCACAACTTTCGTGTGATACTACTTTCCTGTAGACTACAGCATCATCAGCAAACAGTCTCATGCTGCTGTCAATACTGTCAACCAGATTGTTTATGTAAATCGTAAAAAGCAGTGGACCTATTACGCTGCCCTAGGGCACACCTAAAGTTAGGTTTGTTTCTGTTGAAGTCACCCCGTTCAGGACGACATACTGCTCCCTGCCTGATTGAAAATTTTCTATCCAGCCGCATATGTCATCAGGTAGACTGTAGGCTCGCACTTTTTGGAGCAAGCGACAGTGCAGCACTGAGTCAAACACCTTTTGAAAGTCGAGAAATATGGCATCAGCCTGGGAGCCGGTATCTAGAGCCTGTTGTATATCATGCACAAAGAAGGCCAGCTGTGTCCTGTATGACCGCTGTTTCCTAAAACTGTGCTGGTTTCTGCAGATGAGCTTCTCAGAGTCTAGAAAGGTCCTTATGTCTGGGAAACTATAGCCATAATTTTTCCCAAGGGCATGAAGCTTTACTGTATGGTTAAATGATGATGGTGTCCTCTTGGGTAAAATATTCCGGAGATAAAATAGTCCCCCATTCGGATCTTCGGACGGGGACTACTCAGGACGACGTCGTTATCAGGAGAAATAAAACTGGCGTTCTATGGATTGGAGCGTGGAATGTCAGATCCCTTAATCGAGCAGGTAGGTTAGAAAGTTTAAAAAGGGAAATGGATAAGTTAAAGTTAGATATAGTAGGAATCAGTGAAGTTCGGTGGCAGGAGGAACAAGACTTTTGGTCAGGTGAATACAGGGTTATAAATACAAAATCAAATAGGGGTAATGCAGGAGTAGGGTTAATAATGAATAAAAAAATAGGAGTGCGGGTAAACTACTACAAACAGCATAGTGAACGCCTTATCGTGGCCAAGATAGACACGAATTCCACGCCTACTACAGTAGTACAAGTTTATATGCCACCTAGCTCTGCAAATGACGAAGAAATTGAAGAAATGTATGATGAAATAAAAGAAATTATTCAGATAGTGAAGGGAGAAGAAAATTTAATAGTCATGGGTGACTGGAATTCGTAGTAGGAAAAGGGAGAGAAGGAAACATAGTAGGTGAATATGGATTGGGGCTAAGAAATGAAAGAGGAAGCCACCTGGCGGAATTTTGCACAGAGCACAACTCGGTTCAAGAATCATAAAAGAAGGTTGTATTCATGGAAGAAGCCTGGAGATACTGACAGGTTTCAGATACATTATATTTAGGAACCAGTTTTTAAATTGTAAGACATTTCCAGGGGCAGATGTGGACTCTGACCACAATCTATTGGTTATGAACTGTAGATTGAAACTGCAAAAAGGTGGGAATTTAAGGAGATGGGACCTGGATAAACTGACTAAACCAGAGGTTGTACAGAGTTTCAGGGAGACCGTAAGGGAACAAATGACAGGAATGGGGGAAAGAAATACAGTAGAAGAAGAATGGGTAGCTTTGAGGGATGAAGTAGTGAAGGCAGCAGAGGATTAAGTAGAGGTAAAAAGAAGAGGGCTAGTAGAAATCCTTGGGTAACAGAAGAAATATTGAATTTAATTGATGAAAGGAGAAAATATAAAAATGCAGTAAATGAAGCAGGCAAAAAGGAATACAAACGTCTGAAAAATGAGATTGACAGGAAGTGCAAAATGGCTAAGCAGGGATGGCTAGAGGACAAATGTAAGGATGTAGAGGCTTATCTCACTAGGGGTAAGATAAATAGTGCCTACAGAAAAATTAAAGAGACCTTTGGAGAAAAGAGAACCACTTGTATGAATATCAAGAGCTCAGATGGAAACCCAGTTCTAAGCAAAGAAGGGAAAGCAGAAAGATGGAAGGAGTATATAGAGGGTCTATACAAGGGCGATGTACTTGAGGACAATATTATGGAAATGGAAGAGGATGTAGATGAAGATGAAATGGGAGATACAATACTGCGTGAAGAGTTTGACAGAGCACTGAAAGACCTAAGTCAAAACAAGGCCTCGGGAGTAGACAACATTCCATCAGAACTACTGACAGTCTTGGGAGAGCCAGTCCTGACAAAACTCTACCATCTGGAGAGCAAGATGTACGAGACAGGCAAAATACGCTCAGACTTCAAGAAGAATATAATAATTCCAATCCCAAAGAAAGCAGGTGTTGACAGATGTGAAAATTACCGAACAATCAGTTTAATAGGTCACAGATGCAAAATGCTAACTCGAATTCTTTACAGACGAATGGAAAAACTGGTAGTAGCCAACCTTGGGGAAGATCAGTTTGGATTCCGTAGAAATATTGGAACACGTGAGGCAATACTGACCCCACGATTTATCTTAGAAGCTAGATTAAGGAAAGGCAAACCTAAGTTTCTAGCATTTGTAGACTTAAAGAAAGCTTTTGACAATGTTGACTGGAATACTATTTCATATTCTGAAGGTGGCAGGGGTAAAATATAGGGAGCGAAAGGTTGTTTACAATTTGTACAGAAACCAAATGGCAGTTATAAGAGTCGAGGGTCATGAAAGGGAAGCAGTGGTTGGGAAGGGAGTGAGACAGGGTTGTAGCATCTCCCCGATGTTCTTCAATGTGTATATTGAGCAAGCAGTGAAGGTAACAAAAGAAAAATTCGGAGTAGGTATTAAAATCCATGGAGAAGAAATAAAAACTTTGAGGTTCGCCGATGACATTGTAATTCTGTCAGAGACAGCAAAGGACTTAGAAGAGCAGTTGAACGGAATGGATAGTGTCTTGAAAGGAGGATATAAGATGAACATCAACAAAAGCAAAACGAGGATAATGGAATGTAGTAGAATTAAGTCGGGTGATGCCGAGGGAATTAGATTAGGAAATGAGACACTTAAAGTGGTAAAGGAGTTTTGCTATTTGGGGACCAAAATAACTGATGATGGTCAAAGTAGAGAGGATATAAAATGTAGACTGGCAATGGCAAGGAAAGCGTTTCTGAAGAAGAGAAATTTGTTGACATCGAGTATAGATTTAAATGTCAGGAAGTCGTTTCTGAAAGTATTTGTATGGAGTGTAGCCATGTATGGAAGTGAAACATGGATGATAAATAGTTTGGACAAGAAGAGAATAGAAGCTTTCGAAATGTGGTGCTACAGAAGAATGCTGAAGATTAGATGGGTAGATCATATAACTAATGAGGAGATATTGAATAGGATTGGGGAGAAGAGAAGTTTGTGGCACAACTTGACTAGAAAGAGGGATCGGTTGGTAGGACATGTTCTGAGGCATCAAGGGATCATCAGTTTGGTATTGGAGGGCACTGTGGAGGGTAAAAATCGTAGAGGAAGACCAAGAGATGAATACACTAAACAGATATAGAAGGATGCAGGTTGCAGTAGGTACTGGGAGAGGAAGAAGCTTGCACAGGATAGAGTAGCATGGAGAGCTGCATCAAACCAGTCTCAGGACTGAAGACCACAACAACAACATACATATGTGCATGCAGTTTTCTACACTTTTTATAGATTGCTATGACCTGGGCCTTCTTTCAGTTCTGGGGAACTTTCTGCTGTTCCAATGATCTCGGATACATGATGGATAAGAATGGTGCTATATTTGTAGCATAGTCAACATAAAATCTTACGGGGATACCGGCCTGACCAGATGCCTTTCTGGCGTCTAAGGATCTTAACTGTTTTACAGTCCCAAATACACTAAACGCTATGTCAGCCATCCTTGTGTTTGTTCGATGATTGAAAGTGGGAATGGTGCTGCAGTCCTCTACCGTAAACGAGTTTTTGAAAACTAGGTTTATAATTTTGGCCTTCTGTTTATCATCATCAGTTATATTACCCGTACTGTCAGCAATAGAAGGTATTGAATTATTTGTAGTGTTCATAGATTTTATGTATGACCAAAATTTTTTGGGGTTATTTTTAGAATCTGCAGATAAAATGTTGCTTTCAAATTTGTTAAAAGAATCTCTCATTGCCCTTCTGACAGCTGCTTTCATTTCGCATAATTTCTGTTTGTCAGTGGGGCAGTGACTACGTTTAAAACAACTGTGCAACATTCTCTGCTTTCTCAGCAACTTCCTAATAAATTTGTCGTACCAAGGTGGGTCCTTTCCCTCCCCTATATTTTTGCTAGGCACATACTTCTCTTAGACCTTGGTGTACAATACCTTTAAATTCTGACCAAAGATGCTCAATATCTTTGTGTCCCACGTTGAATGCTTGGAGCTGACTATGAAGATATTCATTAATGACACTTTTATTTGCTTTCCCAAACAAGAAAACTCTATGCTGTTTCTTTGGTGTTTTTGCAACTTCCACTGACATAGAAGCCACAACGACATTATGGTCACTAATACCGTTTTCTAGATTAACTTCCTCAAAATTTGTCGCCAAGATATCTAATATGTTCCTATCTCGAGTTGGTTTTCTAACAAACTGCTCAAGGTTGTATGTTGAGAGTGCTCCTAGAATAACTTCTCATGAATCTTTGCTTCTGCCCCCTGTGATACATGTGTAATTTTCTCAGTCAATGATTAAAGCCTCCACCTATAACTAATGGATAATTTGGATATTTATGTCCTATGTACTCAAGACTTTCCCTGAAACGTTCTGCGACGTTTGTTGTGGATGCTGGTGGTCTATAAAAACATCCTAATACAATGGTCAATCCTTGTCTGACAGCTTTATCCAGACTATTTCACAGTCTGACCCAGTGTCGATCTCAACTCCGTTTAGGCAGTAAAAAAAAAAAAAAAGGCATTTTGCGATAATGTCTTTATTTGGGAGAGACTGGAGTGCAGCTTGTTACTGCAATTATTAACATGTGTTTTTAATGTTGAAGAAGAAGTTGATACAAATACACACATCAAAAAAAGTTTTTCATCACCCCAGTTCCTAGAACTCCTGAAGATAGACGTTGACTGTGGACATTGTATCACAGACACAGTCCCTTTGAATGTTCAGAGATGTCACTAAACCCACCCAAAGATGCAAACCACCATGCATGAGCAGCACTTATTACATGGAGGGGGTCCAACTACTGATCAGTTCCAGTCATTCCTCCAGGAGGGAGGTACATGGCTCGTGTTGTCTGTAGTCAACCATGCCTAGACGGTCAATGCCGTGGTACGGCGGTCAATGCTGCGATTCGATCCCATCCACATTGTTGCTTTATGCTAGGAAGGGCTCTCAACAAGGGAAGTGTCCAGGCGTCTCGGAGTGAACCAAAGTGATGTTGTTCGGGCATGGAGGAGATAAAGAGTGACAGGAACTGTCGATGAAATGCCTCGCTGAGGCCATCCAAGGGCTGCTACACCAGTGGATGACCGCTACCTATGGATTATGGCTCGGAGGAACCTTGACAGCAATGCCACCATGTTGAATAATGCTTTTCGTGCAGCGACAGGATGTTGTGTTATGACTCAAATTGTGTGCAGTAGGCTACATGATGTACTACTTCACTGCCGACGTCCATGGCATTGTCCGTCTTTGCAAACATGACACCATGCAGCGCTGTACAATTGGGCCCAACAGCATGCCAAATGGACCGCACAGGATTGGCATCACGTTTTCTTCACCGATGAATGTTGCATATGCCTTCAACCAGAAAATTGTCAGAGACTTGTTTGGAGGCAACCTGGTCAGGCTGAACACCTCAGACACACTATCCAGCGAGTGCAGCAAGGTGGAGGTTCCCTGCTGTTTTGGGGTGGCATTATGTGGGGCCGACGTATGCCACTGGTGATCATGGAAGGCGCCGTAATGGCTATATGATATGTGACTGCCATCTTCTGAACAATTCATCTTCATGGATGACAATTCGTGCCCCCATCGTGCACATCTTTTGAATGACTTTCTTTAGGATAGTGACATCACTCGACTAGAGTGGCCAGCATGTTCTCCAGACATGAGCCCTATCGAACATGTGTGGGATGAATTGAAAACAGCTGTTTATGGACGATGTGACCCACCAAACACTCTGAGGGATCTAAGCTGAATTGCTGTTGAGAGACGGGACACTCTAGACCAACAGTGCCTTGATGAACTTGTGGATAGTATGCCACGATGAATAAAGGCATGCATCAATGCAAGAGGACCTGCTACTATGTATTAGAGGTACCGGTGTGTACAGCAATCTGGACCACCACCTCTGAAGGTCTCGCTGTAGGGTTGTACAACATGAAATGCGTGGTTTTCATGAGCAATATAAAGGGCGGAAATGATGTTTGTGTTGATCTCTATTCCAATTTTTTGTACAGGTTCTGGAACTCTTGGAACCGAGATGATGCAAAACTTTTTTTGATGTGTGTATTTTGGTTAATTGTAATGCTTGTCAGTTCGTGGTGCAGTGAATCCACAGTGAAAAATTACTGTGCAGAATAAGTTAAAATTTAAGTCAAATTCTGATAAAGGTCCAGTTTTAATATCATGGAGATTAAATTCGATCTGGAACTTAGATATGAGATTTCATTTTAAGATAAAAGTTAGGTGATTGATAATAATGTTCTCTACCTTGACATTCTCAACACTTTTCACAGTCTTTCATTCATTCATTCATTCATTCAGTCGGAGAACTTTTACATGGGAGAGATAAAAGAAACTGAATATTTTTAAGATGTTAGCAAATAATTTAATTGTATGACTATGACACTGCCAGCAAAACATTCCAAGCATTTGTTTGTCAAGCATTTGCATCTGCAAGTTTGCACAGACATGGGTGAATTATGTGGACACAAAAATCTTTGGTCATTTGCCAAATAGTATTAAAAGTCTGACAGATAGCCAACCAACATTTAAAAGCAAATTAAAAGAATTTCTGAATGACAACTCCTTCTACTCAATAGATGAATTCTTAGACATGAAGTAGTAACTGAAAAAATTTAAGTAGTTATTTTGTGTAAAGAAAATTTACGTTAAAGTGGCACGTTCCACATCATTACGAAATGTCATATTCATGATCTACGGAACAAGGATTAATGTATGTATGTATTAAGTTGCAGACAGGTACAATTAAGACGCTTACACAAAGCATTCAGCCATAGCCTTCATCAGCAGAAGAGAAACACACACACACACACACACACACACACACACACACACACTGTGGTAAGTGGCAGTCTGTATTTTCCTACATTGTTGATATTCCTATGTGGAGTTTCCTTTGTTTGATAAATTTTAGGCCTGATGATTGCATTTATTATTTCTAAATAAAGTGAGCACAATGTTTTGCTAATACAACTTCTTCTACCACCATTGGTTATTGCATTATGCGCCATTTCTACTGAAATAATGTAATGGATTCGCACATCTTAAGGTGATATGCTCGTTTCGCAATATCATTGACTCAGTTCCATAAAGACTCACAAAATGTTAAAACCATATAAGAATTAAAAAAAAAAAATAATAATAATCTAATCGTGGATAGGAGTCAGTGGGCTTTCAAAAATCAAATATGGAAGTATGTTATGTGTTTTAAATCATAGCAAAATAAGAACTGATTGTGATTAGTACATAGCAAAATATTGTGCACATAATCTAAATCTCTTCTCCACAAACCAAGGTATGGTTTCAGAATCATACTCCCAACCCTTTTGCATTCCTGTAGAGGGAACTATGGTAGACTGTGTTTCGCATATATGTTGTGGAAAGTAACAGGAATTTCATGTTGTGTAGGTGTCTATTTTGCTGTAACCAGCAAACCCACAATTCTTTTGACACTTTGAGGACTGGACAGCTATGGTGTTATTCAGCTGGCTGATAATGTGCATTTCCCACCATTTTTCTGACTTTTGTGTAGCGATTCCTATTGTACATAATTTATACCACTTTATTGCATTTGAAAAGTATATTTTTTCCATGAAATGCTCCAAAGAAACATAAAATTATGTCTATAAGATTCTTTATATTGAAATTAAAATGTATTGTTTTTGAAACAACAGCAGTTGTTTTGTCTGTAATTTCCCAGATGGAAATAAGATTAGAATCTGTTGGTACTATAAATAAAATTGTTTTAAAATGTGGTTTTCATTATTTAAATTACTTAGTTGTATTTGGTTTAGTGTGAAAAATTTTGAAGCTTTTTGGAAAATGAAGCCCTACGTCACATTCTTGCAGTAGTACCTGGTATCTCTCCTTCCCAATTTGTCAGATATTGCTTTGCTTCTTTCTGCAGAAACTTTGCATCACCTCTTAGGCTATTTTGACTTTTCTGCAGCTGGAATCAATTTAGAAAAATGTCTTACACTGAGTTATTTACAGGTGAATTGTTTTCAGTGGAAGTTGAGTCAACCAATCCACCTTTGTTCACCAAAGCCTTTAACCAATTCACTAATGAACTCAATAAGATGTTTATTAGTTGGCTTCGACTTTTTATGTAGAACATACGAATTTACAACTATCATTATGAAAAGGTGAAAAGAAACTTTATTCCACCACTTTATTGACATTCTCAAAAAAGGGTTGACACTTGCCTTGTTTTTGTTGTAATTCAAAGTACAATTAGGTTTCATCTTCTCTGTGATTCCTAACTTCGTTTTGACATTGACGTTAGTTGCTGTCATCTTATGTTTTGTTGTCAAAATAAGTACTTCCCTAGTGTTTTACCACTTCACAAATAGCAGAAGGTCTCATCTATGAAAATAAAGTTCATTTTTTTTTTCAGTCTCTGTGCTACATGATCTTTAGCTATATTTCATTACTGTAATCACTGCTCTGGTTTTGTTGCTCCATAAATGATGGGAGTAGATCAGTACTAATGTAAAAATGACCCGTGTGAAGAGTATGGCCTTTACCATAGAAACTTTCTCACAGTCTGTTTACTCTGCAGAATGTTATTATTAGCATTTGCGTGACTACCAGAATATATTTCTCGTTTCAAAATGTGAAACAATTTATGCCATGTTTCTCACACTTAATTTTCATGTAGACTTTGAAATAAGTCTGTTGTGAAAAGGGCAGATTGCTTCATCTACTGTGAGATTTTCTCTTTTTTTCGTACGCACTTTCGCTTTTTGTCACGAATATGTCAAAGATGGGTCACACCTGATGAATAGGATTGTGTACTTCTTGATTTAAAAAAAATTAAAGTCACATTATCTATGAGATGTAAAATTTGCAGAATTGGCAAAAAATGGTCTCATGATAAACACTGTCCTGCGACCAGTATTTGGTCATTTTCGGTTTTCTAATGAGGCACATTTGTAAAACAACACCAAAAACTTCTACAGTCCACCGAGTTTCACAATACTTGACTTGTGCCAAACGAAATGTGGCTTGAGGTTCCCTGTTGCATTTAGCTTGCCAAGATATGTTCTAGTACGCGATTTGTCTCTCATTTTACCATCTTCAGCGGTTCTTTATCAAAAAAGTAGGTAAAATGATCAAACATGCGAGTGTACTAGTCAATTTGAATTCCACTTGATTCTTCAAAAATTGGAAGCTGTGGAACGTCATCTGTCCACTGCCCAGTCAAAGCAGGCAGATTGCTAAGTTGAGGCAGAGGGATCTCTGATGCAGTATCAACATCAGCAGCTTCATCATTAGGGCTTGCTGACTCTGCATCATCACAGATGCCTTCTTTTTCTATAGCACATATCTTAAAAATTAGCTTCCTTGTGTACAGTAGACAATACGTACACTTACAGAAAATATGTGACAAAACAAATAGCTTACTGTTATTGCTTTTGAAACTAGAAATTTGTTCATCAAGTGACGCTGACAACACAGGCAACTACTGAGGCCCTTTGCTTTGTGTGTGGCCTTCTGAGGCATTGTGTGAAGCAATAAGAAGAATCAGCATGCCGCAAAGCAAGTAACATTCCTGCCGATAAGAATTACAGGTGCTTCAAGTTGTATTTTTATTGTGGTAGTACAGGCTTCACTAAATACCTTTATGTAGATAACAGAAGTAAAGCAAATGTTGGGATACCTTTACAAAGCTGGGTCTTCTTTTCAGAGTAAATCTGCCTGCTGTAGAAGCTATGTCACACATTTCAAAAGTGTTAAGGACCCAACTCTCTTGTACAAAACAGCTTTAAACATCTGATTATGTTACAGATGAGTTATTGTGTTAAATACTAGATGTTAACAAGTGAGTGAGAAAAAAATTTAGAAAAGATTTAAAATTAAAAGTTGTTCTGCCTCAAGACGTATACACAGTCTCTCACTGTAATACATGTCTTACTGTGACACCTTAACACAATGTTGCACCTCTTAATAAATAGATTATGCCAGCATTTACAATTTGATCAATAATTAAACTATATATTGAAAATCAAATTTTTGTTCCCCCTGAAGCCATTAGATAGGCATCCTGCAGCCGGGACTGGGAGGCCATGCTCCGGTTAGCCATGTAGTAATATAGGTTTCGACATCTCTTATTGCCCTATCCATTTGATAATGAAAAATGGAAACCATGTTGTTATCTTCTTCAGTGAAGCAATTTCGGAAGGCAAAATGTAGTACTTTGGCCTCTATTTTATCTCATTCCATTTTGTTGCCGTTGTAACAATTGATTTGCTTTAAAAAGGACATAGCCAATTTCATTCTTCATCCATGCCCATATCTGAGCTTGTGCTTAATGTGACTTGGCTGTCAAAGGGGCATTAAACTGTAATCTTAATCAAAAATGTCTCAAACAGCCATTCTAATTTTTTCTTTGGCTTTTCCAGCTTTTCTTTGCCGGTAAGGACTTTTGGTTTCATTTGAATCTGCTATGCAGTTATCTCTGCTTTTGTAGTAATTTTCTAATATTATTATTTAACAAATATGGTTCCTTTCCATCATTTAGCCTATTATCTTTCACTGCACAAACAAATTTAGCACTTTGTCTAAAATATTGTGGGTCCTTGATATTGTTCTTGCAAGAGCTCAGTCATTGATGCTGGCTGGCTAGGCAAGTTGTAATCATTTCCTGACACACTTTTGAACCAAAAATATTTTACTTCAAGGAAGTATTTTCCTTCAACGCCAGTAATCAGTGATGCTTCAGTAAGCATGTGGTGACTATTCTTGTTTGTATGGTCAGTGAATTGAAAGTTTTGGGCTTGCTTGTTGCCATACAATTGGTTTCCCTCATAAATAATTTATCTAACCATGTGATCAAGTAATGTTTGGAAATCCTTTGCAAAAAGCTTGCAGTGATCTTTGTGTTTACCTCACGTTCTAAATATTTGTGTCATCCAGTTTATAGTAAATTGTAATAGACATTACTGGAATTTTCATGTTAATATGCAGATTTTCACGTATGCATGTGTGTGTGTTACTTGCTGTAATAAATGGGAGGTAACTCAGGGATGTTACCTTGAACATTCCTGTGGTTGACTAATGCCAGGTGTACATTTTTCTGTTTCTTACTTGCTAGGGCATATATTCCCATCCGCTCTTGACCCACTGCTGACTTTCGGTTGTACTTCATTTAAGTGTGTATGGGACCCAAATATGGGTCTTTCTGATTGAATTAAAGGTCCCTCACATTCGTGACATTGGTATTAACCTGCCCTATTAGCTACCTATGTGTTGTGTATGCTTGTACATTTCAAGGGCACCCTAAAATTGACCAGATAGTGTAGGTTAGGCTGTTCCAGTTCATGTACCTGTTGGTGGGCAGCTGGGCAACCCTGGAACAGATGGTCAGGAGTGGGCAAGCAGATGAAGCGCAGGCAGTAAGGCTGCTGGGGTATAGCTTATATGATTCTCCTACACTAGCCGAATACCTCCGGGAGGGATTGCCCAAATGGTTTGTGCATTCGCTTAATGTCTGTGGTAGGACCATCTGGTGGGTAGCTGTATTAGCTGTGCCTGCCTGCTAGTGGGTTGTGGGGCACCCATCAATACCCACGCCCTATCGGGCAGCCTTGTGACAGCCTCTACTAGATTTTCAACAGAGCTTCTCGTTTTAGCTTTCCACCCAAGTGGCAGACTCTGCAAGAGAGGCGCTCTGCATCGCGGTGTAGCTTGCTCGCCAGGTTTCGAGAAGGTGCGTTTCTGGATGAGGTATCGAATATATTGCTTCCCCCTACTTATACCTCCCGAGGAGATCACGAATGTAAAATTAGAGAGATTAGAGCACGCGGTGAGGCTTTCAGACAGTCGTTCTTCCCGCGAACCATACGCGACTGGAACAGGAAAGGGAGGTAATGACAGTGGCACGTAAAGTGCCCTCCGCCACACACCGTTGGGTGGCTTGCGGAGTATAAATGTAGATGTAGATGTAGATGTAGATGTAGATGTAGATGTAGAACACAGAGGAACTAAGACCTTATTGGGGACATTTGCAATGTTCCTCAATTTAGATGACAGATTTGCTCATGAGCTATAATTACTGAATATTACGCTCACCTTTTTATTTCTTCATGACCATAAATACTAAAAAGCTCGGACTACTACTCCTTTTTGGCTGAAAGCTAAAATCTATCGCAGTCTTTATGTTGTGCCTGTCTGCGACTTGACATCTTCTAGTAGCAGTCGATCCTCTTCATGACTTTATCGTATTTCATGTTTCATGTCAACAGTAATTGACTCTCATTTACAGGGCTACTCGGAATTGATTGGGGAACAAGTAAGAAATAATTTTGCACACCTTCTCTTCAACCATATATTGTTTCCAACTAATTTTTGTTTTCATCTGGAGACAGGTCACTGGAACGATAAAACCTGGGTTTGTTCCACCAACAGAGACACTGGAAAAATCTTTGGAAACAAGCGCACTTGATATTACAAAGGAAAGTGATGCATCGCCTGGTACTGATGCTGTATTAGGAACAAATTCCTGTCTTGAAAAAAGTAGGCAGTATTCCGATCTATATTGTCAACACTTTGTTTGTAGATGTATATATTTTAAGAACGTGAAACCTTGTTTTCAGAAACTACAGAAAATCAAGAGAGCAATGACAATACATTGAGTGAGTATCCTGATGATGATTCTACTGACCTTAATGTCAACATAACAGATGAAGAAAAAGAGCGCTTGGCACTAGGTAAGGGGCAGCAACATAAAATTTTTTTTTTTTTAGAATAACTGCACTTGAATTTAATTGCTGAGGGAAGATTTGCACCAATCAGTCACTATTTGCTACCATAAAGAATTTCAAGATGGAACTAATAAATAAAAATGAAGAAAGACAACCACTCACATAAAGTTTATTAATGTGTTACTTATGTTTACATGCCGTACATCTGTCAGCTACAGGTCAAGTCATTGTCTAGCTTTTCAAATCTATTTTATTAACTGTTACCAGTTTAGGATGTTTTCACACTTGTGTACATGAGGTGCTAATTTAATTATATTATATGTAGCAAATAGAATTCCAGATGCTCTCCCTCCATATGTGTGTATTGCTCTTTGAAACACTTATTAGAACACAATAATTTGTCCCATCAAACAGGAACTGATACTTAAAATGGATGTTGACATTATTGACTTTTCACGCACCTCTGAGAAGAAAGTATTGGTATGGAGTGGTAAGCATTACTTCTATTAACTGTTGTAGGGTAAATCTAAATATTTACATACTTTCTGTAGGTGGACGTGAAACAACCGACACTAAAGAATGAGTAAATAAATTTGGAAACCTAAGCATTGAATTTTTACTGCACGACTTCCTTCAATAATATACTTTGCAGTTCTTTAAACCTCTTGAATTTAAGTGGACATGAATAATATTCAAGATAAGTTTATCGTACCATGTATGTTTGGTAATATTCAGTAATTGGTACATTATTTCTCATGTGTTTAACTGGCATAGTGACAAGCAGTCATAATATAATTGAACTGCAGAGCATATCTAACAAAATTTATATATATATATATATATATATATATATATATATATATATATATAAAAGATGAGGTGACTTACCGAACGAAAGCGCTGGCAGGTCGATAGACACACAAACATACACACAAAATTCAAGCTTTCGCAACAAACTGTTGCCTCATCAGGAAAGAGGGAAGGAGAGGGAAAGACGAAAGGAAGTGGGTTTTAAGGGAGAGGGTAAGGAGTCATTCCAATCCCGGGAGCGGAAAGACTTACCTTAGGGGGAAAAAAGGACAGGTATACACTCGCACACACACACACATATCCATCCACACATATACTATGTATATGTGTGTGTGTGTGCGAGTGTATACCCGTCCTTTTTTCCCCCTAAGGTAAGTCTTTCCGCTCCCGGGATTGGAATGACTCCTTACCCTCTCCCTTAAAACCCACTCCCTTTCGTCTTTCCCTCTCCTTCCCTCTTTCCTGATGAGGCAACAGTTTGTTGCGAAAGCTTGAATTTTGTGTGTGTGTGTATATATATATATATATATATATATATATATATATATATATATATATACATATTCATGTCACCCTCACAACACCCCCATTAAGTTTTATTTGGTTCCATCAGATTCACCTGGTCCTACTCCAAATCCCATGCCACTTTCCTTGACGTTGACCTCCACCTGTCCAATGGCCAGCTTCACACGTCCGTCCACATCAAACCCACCAACAAGCAACAGTACCTCCATTACGACAGCTGCCACCCATTCCACATCAAACGGTCCCTTCCCTACAGCCTAGGTCGTCGTGGCAAACGAATCTGCTCCAGTCCGGAATCCCTGAACCATTACACCCACAACCTGACAACAGCTTTCGCATCCCGCAACTACCCTCCCGACCTGGTACAGAAGCAAATAACCAGAGCCACTTCCTCATCCTCTCAAACCCAGAACCTCCCACAGAAGAAACACTAAAGTGCCCCACTTGTGACAGGATACTTTCCGGGACTGGATCAGACTCTGAATGTGGCTCTCCAGCAGGGATACGACTTCCTCAAATCCTGCCCTAAATGAGATCCATCCTTCATGAAATCCTCCCCACTCCACCAAGAGTGTCTTTCCGCCGTCCACCTAACCTTCGTAACCTCTTAGTTCATCCCTATGAAATCCCCAAACCACCTTCCCTACCCTCTGGCTCCTACCCTTGTAACCGCTCCCGGTGTAAAACCTGTCCCATGCACCCTCCCACCACCACCTACTCCAGTCCTGTAACCCGGAAGGTGTACACGATCAAAGGCAGAGCCACGTGTGAAAGCACCCACGTGATCTACCAACTGACCTGCCTACACTGTGACGCTCCCGGGAAACATTCCATGTAGGAAAAATATATCTAAAAACAAAGATGATGAGACTTACCAAACAAAAGCACTGGCAGGTCGATAGACACACAAACAAACACAAACATACACACAAAATTCAAGCTTTCGCAACAAACTGTTGCCTCATCAGGAAAGAGGGAAGGATGAGGCAACAGTTTGTTGCGAAAGCTTGAATTTTGTGTGTATGTTTGTTTGTTTGTTTGTGTGTCTATCGACCTGCCAGTGCTTTTGTTTGGCAAGTCTCACCATCTTTAAAGGATGTGGGTTTTAAGGGAGAGGTTAAGGAGTCATTCCAATCCCGGGAGCGGAAAGACTTACCTTAGGGGGGAAAAAAGGACAGGTATACACTCGCGCGCGCACACACACACACACACACACACACACACACACACACACACACACACACACACACACATATCCATCCGCACATACACAGATACAAGCAGACATTTGTAAAGGCAAAGAGTTTGGGCAGAGATGTCAGTCGAGGCGAAAGCAAAGAGGCAAAGATGTTGTTGAAAGACAGGTGAGGTATGAGTGGCGGCAACTTGAAATTAGCGGAGGTTGAGGCCTGGCGGATAACGAGAAGAGAGGATATACTGAAGGGCAAGTTCCCATCTCCAGAGTTCTGACAGGTTGGTGTCAGTGGGAAGTATCCAGATAACCCGGACGGTGTAACACTGTGCCAAGATATGTTGGCCGTGCACCAAGGCATGTTTAGCCACAGGATGATCCTCATTACCAACAAACACTGTCTGCCTGTGTCCATTCATGCGAATGGACAGTTTGTTGATGGTCATTCCCACATAGAAAGCTTCACAGTGTAGGCAGGTCAGTTAGTAAATCATGTGGGTGCTTTCACACGTGGCTCTGCCTTTGATCGTGTACACCTTCTGGGTTACAGGACTGGAGTAGGTGGTGGTGGGAGGGTGCATGGGACAGGTTTTACATCGGGGGCGGTTACAAGGGTAGGAGCCAGAGGGTAGGGAAGGTGGTTTGGGGATTTCATAGGGATGAACTAACAGGTTACGAAGGTTAGGTGGACGGCGGAAAGACACTCTTGGTGGAGTGGGGAGGATTTCATGAAGGATGGATCTCATTTCAGGGCAGGATTTGAGGAAGTCGTATCCCTGCTGGAGAGCCACATTCAGAGTCTGATCCAGTCCCGGAAAGCATCCTGTCGCAAGTGGGGCACTTTTGGGGTTCTTCTGTGGGAGGTTCTGGGGCACTTTTGGGGTTCTTCTGTGGGAGGTTCTGGGTTTGAAGGGATGAGGAAGTGGCTATGGTTATTTGCTTCTGTACCAGGTCGGGAGGGTAGTTGCTGGATGCGAAAGCTGTTTTCAGGTTGTTGGTGTAATGGTTCAGGGATTCCGAACTGGAGCAGATTCGTTTGCCACGAAGACCTAACCTGTAGGGAAGGGACCGTTTGATGTGGAATTGGTGGCAGCTGTCATAACGGAGGTACTGTTGCTTGTTGGTGGGTTTGATGTGGACGGATGTGTGAAGCTGGCCATTGGACAGATGGAGGTCAACGTCAAGGAAAGTGGCATGGGATTTAGAGTAGGACCAGGTGAATCTGATGGAACCAAAGGAGTTGAGGTTGGAGAGGAAATTCTGGAGTTCTTCTTCACTGTGAGTCCAGATCGTGAAGATGTCATCAATAAATCTGTACCAAACTTTGGGTTTGCAGGCCTGGGTAACCAAGAAGGCTTCCTCTAAGCGACCCATGAATAGGTTGGCGTACGAGGGGGCCATCCTGGTACCCATGGCTGTTCCCTTTAATTGTTGGTATGTCTGGCCTTCAAAAGTGAAGAAGTTGTGGGTCAGGATGAAGCTGGCTAAGGTAATGAGGAAAGAGGTTTTAGGTAGGGTGGCAGGTGATCGGCGTGAAAGGAAGTGCTCCATCGCAGTGTGGCCCTGGACGCGCGGAATATTTGTGTATAAGGAAGTGGCATCGATGGTTACAAGGATGGTTTCCGGGGGTAACAGACTGGGTAAGGATTCCAGGCATTCGAGAAAGTGGTTGGTGTCTTTGATGAAGGATGGGAGACTGCATGTAATGGGTTGAAGGTGTTGATCTACGTAGGCAGAGATACGTTCTGTGGGGGCTTGGTAACCAGCTACAATGGGGTGGCCGGGATGATTGGTTTATGAATTTTAGGAAGAAGGTAGAAGGTAGGGGTGTGGGGTGTTGGTGGGGTCAGGAGGTTGATGGAGTCAGGTGAAAGGTTTTGTAGGGAGCCTAAGGTTCTGAGGATTCCCTGAAGCTCCGCCTGGACATCAGGAATGGGATTACCTTGGCGTACTTTGTATGTGGTGTTGTCTTAAAGCTGACGCAGTCCCTCAGCCACATACTCCCGACGATCAAGTACCACTGTCGTGGAACCCTTGTCTGCCGGAAGAATGACGATGGAACGGTCAGCCTTCAGATAACGGATAGCTTGGGCTTCGTCAGTGGTGATGTTGGGAAGGCTGGTTGTAATTCCGTGCACTGTGCAGATGAGTCACATGTACATCCTCTGGGACACGGTAGTGCTAGGTGTTGATTGTCTTGTCGGCCATGCAGCACCGTATGTTTACCATGAAGGAGTTGCCGAGAGAACTGATGAAATTTGTAGTTTTTTGTTGGACTACACTCAAAAAAATATTAAAGAGTAAGATTGCAGCATCTGATACTGTTCAGTGACACATGTCCTGTGAAAAATAGAAATCATACACTGGTGCATTTTCAGCTTAATATATTTGATAACGATATATTGAAAACTATAACCTGCTATTTCCATATTTGAGGATATTTCTTTCTTCCCTGTGAGAAGGCTATTAAATGGTTCAACAGGAGAACTGACAGAATATATCCAGTGGAAAAATACTGTGAACTTTTGAAAAGGAACTGTGTGTGAGGATGTTTCTGTGTCTTTCAAGAAATGGTGGGCCCTGGCACTAGAAAAAATGTGTCTTACCAGATGAGACAGCAGGAAGTGGTATTCCTAAGGAAAATAAAATTACTTTTCAGGTATATCTTAAGTAATAGAAATTCGTATTTTTTCCTCAGCGGTGAGTGATTGTCAGAAGCAATGGTATTGTCAGGAATGACCCAGGGAAGTGTGATAGAACTAATGTTATTTTCTATATACGTAAATGATCTTGTGGACAGGGTGGGCAGCAACGTGCAATTGTTGGCTGATGATGCGGTGGTGTATGGCAACGTGTTGAAGATGAGTGACTGTAGCATATGATCTGAGATGACTTAGACATAATTTCTAGTTGAAGTGATGGAATGGCAGCTAGATCTAAATCTAAAAAAATCTACGTTAATGCAGATGAGTAGAAAAAACAAACCCATAATGTTTGGGTACAGCATTAGTATTATCCTGCATGACATAGTCATGTCATTTGAAAATCTGGGCATAACGTTGCAAAGCAGTATGAAATGGAATGAGCATGTGAGGATTGTGGCAGGGGGGGGGGGTGAATGGTTAACTTTGGTTTATTGGGAAAATTTTAGGAAAGTGAAGTCCATCTACAAAGCAGTCTGCATATAGGACACTAGTGCAACCCATTCTTGAGTACTGCTTGAGTTTTTGGGATCCACAGTCACATCCTATATTCTAGCAAATAATTTTTCCCTTTTACATATTTTTGCCTTATTTGTATGGAATTCCCATGTACATTATTTCCCTTTTTGTAGCGAAGAATATAAAAGATAGTAGGTGCGTGTATCCCGACTACCGTATTTACTCAAATCTAAGCCGCACTTTTTTTCCGGTTTTTGTAATCCAAAAAACCGCCTGCGGCTTAGAATCGAGTGCAAAGTAAGCGGAAGTTCTGAAAAGTGCTGGTAGGTGCCGCCACAACTAACTTCTGCTATCGAATATATGTAGCGCTACACAGGCATACTTTGCAGGCACAAAGATAAATACTGGCACCAATACCTCTGTGTCAGTAAATGTATTAAAAGAAAAGGTGGAAGAATGTAAACATTATGCCATGTATTCTTTCGTGTTTGCTGCTATCTCATTTAAATCCTGTCTGCCTAATAAACTATGAAACTAGAGGGAGACAACAGCAAACGCGGAAGAATATGCTTATCATGTCATGTTTATATTCATATTATTCTTACGTTGAATAGTGATACAGTCAGAAATGAAGCACGGCAACTGACTAGATTTTTAAATCTAAGATGGCTAATTCTGTGCAGAATGTAATGTACTAAAGAGGCGTCTGCAAAGATTTTCAAACAGAGAAAAATTCTTGCTTAACTCTCGTTCAGAACATCCTCTATCATATGTAGTTTATTATTTGGTTCTTGTTGATCATTCTCAAAGAAAGCAGCAGTGTTAGTAACAACGAATAGCAGTCTCTTGCCATTGTTTTGCTTATGAGACTTTTTTTTTTAAGTTGAAAGCCGCGCTAGTGCACACAAAAGCAAGCCATGCTGCGGGCGGTGACTGGTCGTAAACACCCATTATCAGAATTCGACAAACAATGCATGACACAGTACAATCGTGTATTTTGAACTTAGAGTGATGTAAACACCTATATCAAAGAAAGCCTCACTTATCAGATCAAAGCAAAACAAGCAATCGATTCAAACCAGATGAAGCACATGAAAAAGGAAGGGTACCCGCATAAATGTGGACAGAGCACCTGAACGTAGCAATGGCTACTTGGTAAAGCTTGACTGTTAAGCTTACGACTCGAACCAAACTACTGTAGCTGTAACTTCATCCATTCGACCTAAATTGTCTCTTATTACAATGGACCAACTTTGTTTCGATTTGGAGGTGAAGTCTAAAACTTTTCTCTCCTCTTGAATTTCGAGTCTCAAATTTCAGCTGCAGCTTAGATGCGGGAAATTTTTTTTTGCTTGATTTCGAGTATCATTTTTCAGGTGCGGCTTAGATTCGAGTAAATACGGTATATCCTGGTTGCTCATATGTAACAGTCCTGTTGTGCCTATGCTTCATTAATTATAAGAGCATAAATTTTCTCAAATTTGTTGAGATAAAGAATGTTTACTTCCATCATTGCAATAAGGAGTGACATGCTTACATTGTAAACTACAACCTCTTTACAACTTCAGATCTCAGATTTCTGGAAATTCAACATGTAAAGAATGTGAATGTAAGCCTGTTATACTTCAACTATTTTGGAGAACACTTCCTCCTTCTGTTATTCCTAACTTCTTCTTTTATATCTCTTGCCTGCTTTTCCTTGCTATGTTGTAAGGTACATATTAGAAAAAACTAATAAAATAACTCTTACTGTATTCTTCCTAAGTTTGTTACTTTATTTTTTTATTGATAAAATTTGTGTGCTTTTCTAGAGATATACAGCTGCAGGACAATTTTCTCTCTGGACTCAAGCTTTACCTTTAATTATATGCTAGCCCATCACATCTTTCTTCACTTGTAGTGCATTTACTCCACAACATTCTTCTCCCTGTTTTGTGATGGGGCTAACGTATTTATTACTTCCGAATACATCGTCTGTGTCTGTTAACATTTATAGGTTATAAAAACAATGATGTGATATGTGGGAAAAAGGGCTCCAGTGATAGAATAATTTGAATGAGTAAAAAGGAATAATAGAATAGATACTCCAGTTGTAGAAGCAAGAAAAATAAAATTAAGAATGAGTGTGAGAGGATCGAAGAAATAAAGAAGACAGATCCCCAAAGACAGATTTCCATACCAACTCTGAACCTAGCGGTCATCAGTCTGCACAATCTGCAAAGATAGCAGATTCTCTTGAGGACTTGGATTTCATTAACATATTCATATTGCATAATATAGTGTATTTACTATGTGACATGCTCCAATTTTTGTACTACTGTGCTATTACTGCCGCTGCTCCAATGATAATTTTTAACTCACTCATCCCAGCTGATCCATTAGAGTTGAATGCATGATTCACTTCGTTTGTAACATAATCTAAAATTTAAATAAGGATAGAAGCTGATATAATGAAGTAAATTTTGTGCCAGAGCTGGGTTTTGAACCCAGGTCTCTTGTTTCCTAGGCGAAAAATGCCACCCACTACACATCCTAGCATTGTGACTAACAGAGCTGTACAGAATACGCTAGTCCAGTCCCATCTCTAACACAAACTTTAGTTCATACCTCAGCCCATTGTGATGTTTCCCCTTTTCAAATTGTCAGTATTGTCGAAGCTCTCCGATTTTGGAGTTGCACCTCAGCATTGTACATAATGGGGAAATCCTCCCTGTACCTCAGGCATAGGTGACCTACTGATTTGATGGAAATACATTTATTTTCTTTGAGAAATATTCAGTCTCAATTTTATTTTTGCTAAGGATAGAAAAGGGAGAAACAAGATGGGCTGCAGTGTGAATTGAAGTTTATGTTAAGGAGGGGATTGGACAAGGGCATTCTGTGCAGCTGTGTTAGCCAAAATGTCAGTGTGGTGTATTGGATATCAGATCTGCCTAGTAAGCAGGAGACTCTGATTCAATTCCTGGCCTTGACACAAATTTTGATTCACTACTTCAACTTCTGTCTACATTTACATATGCATAAATACTCCACAATCCACTGTATGTCATGTGGCAGAGGGTACCCCATACCACTACTGAGCTCACAGATAGAGTGAGGGGAAAATGGCGGTCTGCATGCCTCTTTATGAGCCCTAATTTCTCAGATCTTATCTTCGTGGTCCTTACGCGCAACATATGATGAAGGCGCAATGTATGATGAAGGCAGTAGAATTGTTCAACAGTCATCTTCAGATGCTGGTTCTCTAAATTTTGTGAATAGTGTTCCTCAAAAAGAATGTTGTCTCCTCACCAGGAATTCCCATTTGAGTTCTGGAAGCATGTCCATAACACTTGTGTGTTGTTCGAACATACCAGCATCAAGTCTAGCAGCCTTCCACTGAATGGCTGGTAAGGATCCCAAAAGTTCAAGAAGTACTCAAGTACAGGTCGTGCTGGTGTCGTATCTGCAATCTCCTTTGCAGATGAACTACCATTTCCCAGAATTCTGCCAATAAACCAAAGTCAACCATTCAGTTTTCCTACCACAATCTTCACATGCTCATTCCAGCTCATATAGCGTTTTGCAATATTATGTCCAGATATTTAAATGACGTGACTGTGTCAGGAGGGACACTGTTACATTATGGGTTTATTTTTCCTTCTCATCCCCATTACCTTACTTCTTTTTTGCATTTAGAGTTAATTGTCATTCTGACACCAACTAGAAATTTTGTCTAAGTCATCTTGCATCCTCCTACAGTCACTCAACTTCAACTCCTTCCCCTATACCACAGCATCACCAGCAAATAGCAGCAGATTGCTGCCCACCCTACCCTCCAAATCATTTCTGTATATAGAGATATTATATCACACTTCCCTGTGGCACTCTTGATGATACCCTCATCTTAAATGATCACTTGCCGTTGTCTAGGACAACATATTGGGTTCTATAACTTAGAGTCTTTGAATTACTCAATATCTGTGAACTCATTCCATGTGCTTGTATCTTCTTTATCAGCTTGTAATGGGGCCCCATGTCAAATACTGTCCAGAAATCTAGAAATATGGAATCTGTCTGTAGCACTTCGTCCGTGGTTCACAGCATATCGTAAGAGAAAAGGGCCAGCTGAGTTTCACAAGAGCTATGCTTTCTAAAACCATGTTGGTTTGTGGATGTAAGATTCTCAGTCTCAAGAGAATTTATTATGTTCAAACTCAGAATATATTCAAGAATTCTGTAGCAAATTGATGTTAACAATATTGGTCTATACTTTTGTGGGTCTGTTCTGTAATTTTGTGGGTCCGTTCCTGTACTCTCCTTATGTACAGCAGTCACCTGTGATTTTCCCAGTTGCTTGGGACTTCAAGCTGGACAACAGAGTTACGATAAATGCAAGCTAATTAAGGGGTCATTGCCTTAGAATACTCTTTGTAAAAACGAATTGGGATTCCATCCTGACGTGGTGACATTTGTTTCCAACTCTTTCAGTTGTTTCTGTGTGCCAGGGATGCATATTACTGTGTCGTCCGTATGGGAGTCAGTTCAGTGGTCAAATGATAGTATGTTTGTATGATTCTTCTGTGTGAATGATTTCCTGAATGCGAAATTTAAAATGTCCTCTTGTTTTGCTGCCTTCAGTTGCCACACCAGACTAGTCAACAAGTGACTATGGCGATGTTAGTAGTTGTATATTTCACGTATAGATCTT
This sequence comes from Schistocerca piceifrons, assembly GCF_021461385.2. Classification (NCBI taxonomy): domain Eukaryota; kingdom Metazoa; phylum Arthropoda; class Insecta; order Orthoptera; family Acrididae; genus Schistocerca; species Schistocerca piceifrons. The sequence continues at coordinate 33,597,108 of NC_060139.1, read as the reverse complement.
TTCATAGACGCACGAAGTTTACAATCTGCTTAAACTTTGCTCATAATTTCTGTATGTCCACCTTACTGGAATTAAATGCTGTCAGTTCACTGTCTAAGAGAGATACTAATAACTTCTTATCTGCTCTTTCTAGCAGAGATACTCTTCTAATATTTTTAACTGATTTATAACTTTCATAACCATAGTTGCTATAATGACAGCAAGATTACTAATCCCTGTTTCTATATTGAAATTGTCGATAAGGTCCGGCCTATGTACAGCTACAAAGTCTAAGATATTTCCATTGCATGTGGTCTGTTGAACTAGCTGCTCAAGACAGTTTTCAGAAAGCATGTTCAAAAGTGCTTTGCATGACACTCTGTACCCTGTGCACTGAATCCATAGACGTCCCAGTCTATACTCGGCAGGTTAAAGTTTCCTCCAACTAATATTGCATAATCTGGGTATTTGCGCACTAATGACTGTAGATTTTCTTTGAATGTCTCTACAACTGGCACAGCCAAAATGGGTGGCCATTAAAAACCTCCAACAATTAACTTGGTTTCACCTAGACCTATTATATGCAGCCATATAACTTCACTCTTGTGTCCTCTAATCTGTCTCTCCAGTATATGTTCCATCACTTGTTAATTATCTCAGATATTTCCATTTTGGGTTGTAGCCAGCGCCCACTTCCGAGAATAATTTGAGGGTGAGAACTTTCCTGGAGGACAGTAAATTTAGGAACTTGGTTGCAAATACTTTGACAATTTACTGATAATATTTTGACAGTCGAAGAGTCTTAACTCTGAATGTGTGGTGACTTCCCTTGCTGCATATCAGCTGGCAAATGTCCATCAGAATATCCTTATGGAAGATAAAATTGAGAATGGATATGTCTCTAGGAAAATGTGTTTACATCAGATCAGGTAATCTAAAATGTCTCCATTAGATATAACTGAGCATTGAATAAAACTTAATACAGGTATAAAACCTTCATTAGTTATCAAAAAGTGACATTAATAATTAATAAAGTAAAAAATATAACTAAATGTGTTTGTACCATCACTTACTTTAATAGCCAGTTTCATTAATGAATATCAGATTTGAAATGCAGCAGTGCTTTAGCACCTGTGAGTAATTTGTTCAACATTAGGCTTATGCTCTGCTTCTTAACCAGCAATTATATTTAATGTTCAGTTTTCTGCTAGAACAGATGAAAATGAACGAACGTCTAATAAATTCTTTAAGTTATGTAAATAAGTAAAACTTTTGCATCTCTTTCATTTACAAACAAATAAACAAAAAGAAGCTAAATTTTCTCTTGTCAGTCATTGAGGTAAATATAATCACATAACTAAAATACACAAAATAAAATAAATTTTTTGCCCAGCTTTGTGACTGGTAAAGTGAGGCATACTGCATCCATAATGATCTTTAGGTGCCCTAAAAATAATATATAACAACCTTCCCAGGATTAGACAAGAAAATGTATTATAAATCTTTCCCGTTTTATCTTTCTGTTAATTAGAACAACAAAAACAATCAATTATTCACAAAACTATTTAATTGGATCGATAAAAGTCTTTCATTCTCATCCCATATGGTAAGTTTCCCCTGACGCGTTGGTTCTGGGTGACTTTCCTGAAATCTACCCCTTTTCCCAGATCACTCCGGTCCTTTGCCTTCACCCCCATTCCTTCCCCCTTCAAGCGCTTCTGCCTGGCTCAGAAACTTGCCAATTACAACCCTCTTTTATGTGTGTTTTCTGCTGCCGCTTGTTTTATCTATCCAATTAAATAGTTTTAATAGAGGGAAACATTCCACATAGGAAATATATATCTAAAACAAAGATGATGTGACTTACCAAATGAAAGTGCTGGCAGGTCGACAGACACACAAACAAACACAAACATACACACAAAATTCAAGCTTTCGCAACAAACTGTTGCCTCATCAGGAAAGAGGGAAGGAGAGGGAAAGACGAAAGGAAGTGGGTTTTAAGGGAGAGGGTAAGGCGTCATTCCAATCCCGGGAGCGGAAAGACTTACCTTAGGGGGAAAAAAGGACGGGTATACACTCGCACACACACACATATCCATCCACACATATACAGACACAAGCAGACATATTTAAAGACAAAAAGTTTGGGCAGAGATGTCAGTCGAGGCAGAAGTGCAGAGGCAAAGATGTTGTTGAATGACAGGTGAGGTATGAGTGGCGGCAACTTGAAATTAGCGGAGATTGAGGCCTGGTGGATAACGGGAAGAGAGGATATATTGAAGAGCAAGTTCCCATCTCCGGAGTTCGGATAGGTTGGTGTTAGTGGGAAGTATCCAGATAACCCGGACGGTGTAACACTGTGCCAAGATGTGCTGGCCGTGCACCAAGGCATGTTTAGCCACAGGGTGATCCTCATTACCAACAAACACTGTCTGCCTGTGTCCATTCATGCGAATGGACAGTTTGTTGCTGGTCATTCCCACATAGAATGCGTCACAGTGTAGGCAGGTTAGTTGGTAGATCACGTGGGTGCTTTCACACGTGGCTCTGCCTTTGATCGTGTACACCTTCCGGGTTACAGGACTGGAGTAGGTGGTGGTGGGAGGGTGCATGGGACAGGTTTTACACCGGGGGCGGTTACAAGGGTAGGAGCCAGAGGGTAGGGAAGGTGGTTTGGGGATTTCATAGGGATGAACTAAGAGGTTACGAAGGTTAGGTGGACGGCGGAAAGACACTCTTGGTGGAGTGGGGAGGATTTCATGAAGGATGGATCTCATTTCTGGGCAGGATTTTAGGAAGTCGTATCCCTGCTGGAGAGCCACATTCAGAATCTGATCCAGTCCCGGAAAGTATCCTGTCGCAAGTGGGGCACTTTTGTGGTTCTTCTGTGGGAGGTTCTGGGTTTGAGAGGATGAGGAAGTTGCTCTGGTTATTTGCTTCTGTACCAGATCGGGAGGGTAGTTGCGGGATGCGAAAGCTGTTGTCAGGTTGTTGGTGTAATGCTTCAGGGATTCCGGACTGGAGCAGATTCGTTTGCCACGAAGACCTAGGCTGTAGGGAAGGGACCGTTTGATGTGGAATGGGTGGCAGCTGTCGTAATGGAGGTGCTGTTGCTTGTTGGTGGGTTTGATGTGGACGGACGTGTGAAGCTGGCCGTTGGACAGGTGGAGGTCAACATCAAGGAAAGTGGCATGGGATTTGGAGTAGGACCAGGTGAATCTGATGGAACCAAAGGAGTTGAGGTTGGAGAGGAAATTCTGGAGTTCTTCTTCACTGTGAGTCCAGATCATGAAGATGTCATCAATAAATTTGTACCAAACTTTGGGTTGGCAGGCCTGGGTAACCAAGAAGGCTTCCTCTAAGCGACCCATGAATAGGTTGGCGTATGAAGGGGCCATCCTGGTACCCATGGCTGTTCCCTTTAATTGTTGGTATGTCTGGCCTTCAAAAGTGAAGAAGTTGTGGGTCAGGATGAAGCTGGCTAAGGTAATGAGGAAAGAGGTTTTAGGTAGGGTGGCAGGTGATCGGCGTGAAAGGAAGTGCTCCATCGCAGCGTGGCCCTGGACGTGCGGGATATTTGTGTATAAGGAAGTGGCATCAATGGTTACAAGGATGGTTTCTGGGGGTAACGGATTGGGTAAGGATTCCAGGCGTTCGAGAAAGTGGTTGGTGTCTTTGATGAAGGATGGGAGACTGCACGTAATGGGTTGAAGGTGTTGATCTACGTAGGCAGAGATACGTTCTGTGGGGGCTTGGTAACCAGCTACAATGGGACGGCCAGGATGATTGGGTTTGTGAATTTTAGGAAGAAGGTAGAAGGTAGGGGTGCGGGGTGTCGGTGGGGTCAGGAGGTTGATGGAGTCAGGTGAAAGGTTTTGTAGGGGGCCTAAGGTTCTGAGGATTCCCTGAAGCTCCGCCTGGACATCAGGAATGGGATTACCTTGGCAAACTTTGTATGTGGTGTTGTCTGAAAGCTGACGCAGTCCCTCAGCCACATACTCCCGACGATCAAGTACCACGGTCGTGGAACCCTTGTCCGCCGGAAGAATGATGATGGACCGGTCAGCCTTCAGATCACGGATAGCCTGGGCTTCAGTAGTGGTGATGTTGGGAGTAGGATTAAGGTTTTTTAAGAAGGATTGAGAGGCAAGGCTGGAAGTCAGAAATTCCTGGAAGGTTTGGAGAGGGTGATTTTGAGGAAGAGGAGGTGGGTCCCGCTGTGACGGAGGACGGAACTGTTCCAGGCAGGGTTCAATTTGGATAGTGTCTTGGAAAAGTGCCCCACTTGTGACAGGATACTTTCCGGGACTGGATCAGATTCTGAATGTGGCTCTCCAGCAGGGATACAACTTCCTAAAATCCTGCCCAGAAATGAGATCCATCCTTCATGAAATCCTCCCCACTCCACCAAGAGTGTCTTTCCGCCGTCCACCTAACCTTCGTAACCTCTTAGTTCATCCCTCTGAAATCCCCAAACCACCTTCCCTACCCTCTGGCTCCTACCCTTGTAACCGCCCCCGGTGTAAAACCTGTCCCATGCACCCTCCCACCACCACCTACTCCAGTCCTGTAACCCGGAAGGTGTACACGATCAAAGGCAGAGCCACGTGTGAAAGCACCCACGTGATCTACCAACTGACCTGCCTACACTGTGACGCATTCTATGTGGGAATGACCAGCAACAAACTGTCCATTCGCATGAATGGACACAGGCAGACAGTGTTTGTTGGTAATGAGGATCACCCTGTGGCTAAACATGCCTTGGTGCACGGCCAGCACATCTTGGCACAGTGTTACACCGTCCGGGTTATCTGGATACTTCCCACTAACACCAACCTATCCGAACTCTGGAGATGGGAACTTGCTCTTCAATATATCCTCTCTTCCCGTTATCCACCAGGCCTCAATCTCCGCTAATTTCAAGTTGCCGCCACTCATACCTCACCTGTCATTCAACAACATCTTTGCCTCTGCACTTCTGCCTCGACTGACATCTCTGCCCAAACTTTTTGTCTTTAAATATGTCTGCTTGTGTCTGTATATGTGTGGATGGATATGTGTGTGTGTGCGAGTGTATACCCGTCCTTTTTTCCCCCTAAGGTAAGTCTTTCCGCTCCCGGGATTGGAATGACTCCTTACCCTCTCCCTTAAAACCCACTTCCTTTCGTCTTTCCCTCTCCTTCCCTCTTTCCTGATGAGGCAACAGTTTGTTGCGAAAACTTGAATTTTGTGTGTATGTTTGTGTTTGTTTGTGTGTCTGTCGACCTGCCAGCACTTTCATTTGGTAAGTCACATCATCTTTGTTTTTAGATATATATTTCCTACGTGGAATGTTTCCCTCTATTATAACCATATCATTAGTTTGAACCCAACAATTACGTTTGTTATTGTCGCTGTTGCATCTCGAAATCTTTCCTGTCGTCTTATTTTCTCTTTATTTTCTCTTTCTGCGTTTACCAGTAGTCTCACTTTCTATTCACCTTCCCTTTTTACCGTAATACAAATTTATCCCGCCTATATATACTCTATAATACGTAACCCACTTCCAAACCATAACCAAAAGAAAAATTTTATTTTGCGCTTTCAACAATACCGCTAACAGTTTCTAGTTCAATAACAGCTGCCTTCACGTATTAAACAACCATTTCGGCTAGTTCTAATAACTTTTACTTTATTTCCACTTCCGTTTTTCGTACATCACTGATCATTTTTAGCCGCTCTCCACAGGTTTTAACGTCATTATTTACAATTGTTAGCCCCATTTTCGTAATCTTTCACCACAACACCACGCCTTTTAATACATTTACACGTTTTTTCGAAATTTTCCCGAATTTCTCCGTCCTTTAACGTGTTTTAGCGGCAACACAACCACCTAACCTTCATGCACATCGCTGTCTACCAACCCAAGTTCACCACAGGATCAACTTAACCAACACTTTTTCGCATTTTTTCATACCAGATCTCCAGTTATTTTCTAGTTCACCCTTATCTCTCCCCATATATTTTTATCTTTCATTTTCATTTCAACCTCATCTTACACTTTCCACCTTCTAATACCATGTCACCCTCACAACACCCCCACAACGACCCCATTAAGTTTTATTTACATTCCCTCCGCAAACATGCCTTCACCCTAGCCAGATTACGCTTGCATATTTTATTTTCTCAGGCTTGTCTGACATTTGGCATAACCCCCAAAGGCCTCACACTTAAAGTTCCCATCTCTGGCTGCAACCCTTCTTTCCATCAGTCCCTATACCAGTTCCAAACTGAACAATCCACTGCCCTCACCCACCTAATCCTTCACCTACACATCAACTCAGCTAATGAACACACCCGCCAACTCCTATCCTTAATAAAAGTCCTCAATCTTTCCTCTCCCACATCCACACCGGCTATTCAGAGCATCCTCCTACAGGCCAACCGCAAATTAGAGCAGCATGCCACCCTTCACCTCAAAAAACTATCCAATCTCCTGGTTTCCCACCTCCGGAAAGGCAACTCACTCACCCTTCACAACCTTTCCAGCAAACCTCAACCACCTCATATTGCACACAAACCCAGTCTCTCCCATCTACTCAGTCTCCCACTTCCAGCTCCACTCCCTCCAAAACCTCAAAATTCCAAGCAACACAATCTGGCACCACAACACCCTAATTCAGTAGTTAACCTTTCCTCCAAACCTCTCTCCCAATCTGAAACCTCTGTCCTATCCAAAGGCCTCACCTTCAGCCCCACTCCCAGATTCAACCAAACAGCCCTCGTCAAAGATTTACTGTCCTACACTCGTACTCTCTGCTGGAAGTATCACTTTGCCACGAAGAAAAATGATCCTAATCCTACCCCTAATGATCCAACTCCCCAAGATACTATCCAAATTGAACCCTGCCTGGAACAGTTCCATCCTCCGTCACAGCGGGACCCACCTCCTCTTCCTCAAAATCACCCTCTCCAAACCTTCCAGGAATTTCTGACTTCCAGCCTTGCCTCTCAATCCTTCTTAAAAAACCTTAATCCTACTCCCAACATCACCACTGCTGAAGCCCAGGCTATCCGTGATCTGAAGGCTGACCGGTCCATCATCATTCTTCCGGCAGACAAGGGTTCCACGACCGTGGTACTTGATCGTCGGGAGTATGTGGCTGAGGGACTGCGTCAGCTTTCAGACAACACCACATACAAAGTTTGCCAAGGTAATCCCATTCCTGATGTCCAGGCGGAGCTTCAGGGAATCCTCAGAACCTTAGGCCCCCTACAAAACCTTTCACCTGACTCCATCAACCTCCTGACCCCACCGACACCCCGCACCCCTACCTTCTACCTTCTTCCTAAAATTCACAAACCCAATCATCCTGGCCGTCCCATTGTAGCTGGTTACCAAGCCCCCACAGAACGTATCTCTGCCTACGTAGATCAACACCTTCAACCCATTACGTGCAGTCTCCCATCCTTCATCAAAGACACCAACCACTTTCTCGAACGCCTGGAATCCTTACCCAATCCGTTACCCCCAGAAACCATCCTTGTAACCATTGATGCCACTTCCTTATACACAAATATCCTGCACGTCCAGGGCCTCGCTGCGATGGAGCACTTCCTTTCACGCCGATCATCTGCCACCCTACCTAAAACCTCTTTCCTCATTACCTTAGCCAGCTTCATCCTGACCCACAACTTCTTCACTTTTGAAGGCCAGACATACCAGCAATTAAAGGGAACAGCCGTGGGTACCAGGATGGCCCCTTCGTACGCCAACCTATTCATGGGTCGCTTAGAGGAAGCCTTCTTGGTTACCCAGGCCTGCCAACCCAAAGTTTGGTACAAATTTATTGATGACATCTTCATGATCTGGACTCACAGTGAAGAAGAACTCCAGAATTTCCTCTCCAACCTCAACTCCTTTGGTTCCATCAGATTCACCTGGTCCTACTCCAAATCCCATGCCACTTTCCTTGATGTTGACCTCCACCTGTCCAATGGCCAGCTTCACACGTCCGTCCACATCAAACCCACCAACAAGCAACAGCACCTCCATTACGACAGCTGCCACCCATTCCACATCAAACGGTCCCTTCCCTACAGCCTAGGTCTTCGTGGCAAACGAATCTGCTCCAGTCCGGAATCCCTGAAGCATTACACCAACAACCTGACAACAGCTTTCGCATCCCGCAACTACCCTCCCGACCTGGTACAGAAGCAAATAACCAGAGCAACTTCCTCATCCTCTCAAACCCAGAACCTCCCACAGAAGAACCACAAAAGTGCCCCACTTGTGACAGGATACTTTCCGGGACTGGATCAGATTCTGAATGTGGCTCTCCAGCAGGGATACGACTTCCTAAAATCCTGCCCAGAAATGAGATCCATCCTTCATGAAATCCTCCCCACTCCACCAAGAGTGTCTTTCCGCCGTCCACCTAACCTTCGTAACCTCTTAGTTCATCCCTATGAAATCCCCAAACCACCTTCCCTACCCTCTGGCTCCTACCCTTGTAACCGCCCCCGGTGTAAAACCTGTCCCATGCACCCTCCCACCACCACCTACTCCAGTCCCGTAACCCGGAAGGTGTACACGATCAAAGGCAGAGCCACGTGTGAAAGCACCCACGTGATCTACCAACTGACCTGCCTACACTGTGACGCATTCTATGTGGGAATGACCAGCAACAAACTGTCCATTCGCATGAATGGACACAGGCAGACAGTGTTTGTTGGTAATGAGGATCACCCTGTGGCTAAACATGCCTTGGTGCACGGCCAGCACATCTTGGCACAGTGTTACACCGTCCGGGTTATCTGGATACTTCCCACTAACACCAACCTATCCGAACTCCGGAGATGGGAACTTGCTCTTCAATATATCCTCTCTTCCCGTTATCCACCAGGCCTCAATCTCCGCTAATTTCAAGTTGCCGCCACTCATACCTCACCTGTCATTCAACAACATCTTTGCCTCTGCACTTCTGCCTCGACTGACATCTCTGCCCAAACTTTTTGTCTTTAAATATGTCTGCTTGTGTCTGTATATGTGTGGATGGATATGTGTGTGTGTGCGAGTGTATACCCGTCCTTTTTTCCCCCCTAAGGTAAGTCTTTCCGCTCCCGGGATTGGAATGACTCCTTACTCTCTCCCTTAAAACCCACATCCTTTCGTCTTTCCCTCTCCTTCCCTCTTTCCTGACGAAGCAACCGTTGGTTGCGAAAGCCTGAATTTTGTGTGTATGTTTGTGTTTGTTTGTGTGTCTATCGACCTGCCAGCGCTTTTGTTTGGTAAGTCACATCATCTTTGTTTTTATATACAATTAAATAGTTTCTGTTAATTATGATGTTTCTTATTGGAAAGTATCGTGCATCTGTGTAACTTAGAATATGTGATGCAGCAGAAAATTCTGTACTAATTAACTGGCCTTCTTTCATCAATGATTAATAATATAACTGCATAATTAATTATGCAATTATTATGCCAATTTTATCTGTGGAAAACCATGAAATACACATACTTGTTATCATTAATCTTAAAATACAAACAAACATTAGTGTTGTTATGTGTACTTATCGTGTAGTCGGTCAATCAGCCACTGCCCTCGGATACAAGACTGCGCTGCCATCTACAATGGGGACGTAGTTATGCTAATGCAGGTTTAGCTGCACCAGAAATTGTAAGTCCAGCAACACACGCAGGTGTGGCTGCTCTGGAACATTAGTTCAAAATTAATTCCTTTGAGTTCTTAGTGTATGGCTTGATATTTATCTTGTCTACCCTGTGTGGTGGCCTGCGTTAGGATGGGTGCGTGAGAGTTATGAGATCCTTCCTGTTCCCATTTGAATCAGCTTGTAGAACCGAAACTGCCCAGGCCATTGTAGGGAAGGTGGTAGTGCGTGGTTGCTTTCAGTGGGCCCTGTGGTCAGTTCCATGGCGAAGCTTTTTTTGCTGGACAATTGTAGAGGAACTAAAGCTGGAGGCTGAGGTGTTGAGGAAATTCAGGGAGCAGGCTGCATTGATACTGGAACTGGCACCCTTGTCAGAACTAGGACGATGTCCATGAACTAGAGAAAGTGCAAGGTTAACCAAACATAGAAACTATTCATTTACGTGAATGTTGGTAACTTCCTGTGGTCATAGGAAGAAAAGTGGTTTTAAGAATACTACACAGTATGTAATGATGTTCAAGTCTTTGTTTTCAGTTTGTAATTCACTGAAATATTATTACAGAAACATCAAATCCACCAGTGACAGTGGCGGCTGCGGCAGCAGCACCACCACCGCCAACAGCGGTATCCGATAGCATAACTGTGGCCCCAGTGCTGCCACAGCAGTCTCAAACACTTAGCAACAAACCATTTTTGGAAATGATTTTCAACACCCTGCAGTGTTCAGAAAATGATTATTCTGCTCTGTTTGCACTTTGTTTGCTGTATGCATTGGGCCACAATCAAGGTGAGAAACTTTTACTGTATTCCTTAATCTCACTTACAGTTTAAATAGTGTATATTCAGTACAGTATGTGGAGCTTTCTTAAGTATTGCACTGTGATTACTTGTTTGAAATAGCATACTATATAATCAGTTTCACAATATTTGTGAAGTACATTGTCTGTGGATGCATCATAGAGTGCTGTAAAGATAAATTTTATGATTAATACATCATAAAAATAGAAACTGCATGAATGCCTGTGTAGGTTTTCGACAGACTCTAGGACAGGTTGCCATCTAGCATCTGTCATGTATAAGGTGGAAGTGTGGCAAGAAAAGCGACCCAAGTCGAAACATGGTATTTTTGGTTTATGTCACTAGATAATATGTGGGTAATCCCACAAACTACGTGAAAAATATGATGGAATTTACTGTCGACAATACTTATTTGAAATTTAAAGAAAGGTTGTTGTTGTTGTTGTTCTGGTCTTCAGTCCAAAGACTGGTTTGATGCAGCTCTCCATGCTGCTCTATCCTGCACATTCATATCCGAGTAACTACTGCAACCTACGTCCTTCTGAATCTGCTTACTGTATTTATTTCTTGGCCTCCGTAATGATAGTATCATTATGACTCAAGGACATTTGTCCATGTTTTATATGCCAAAGTATACCTGTTTTTACTAAATATGATGTGCTCCCTCTATTATTTACTGAACATTTTACAATATGGTGATTTTACATCTGGCATTTTGTGGGGAGCCAATATTTTTCTTAATTTGTGGCCAGTTTTGAGCTCAATGGCCTACAATATATGTTAATGACATAAACTCAGTCATTTGAAAATGGCAAAAATGGCATAAACCTGGGTCATAATTAAATAGACAACAATGCAGTAAAATGGTGGTGTGTTCATTCAAAAATTATTGTGTGACTGTTGCCCAGCAACATTGAAAACTGTTTAGATTTAGACTTATCTTAAATCCAAGACAAAGCTCTCTTTGCTTTTGTACCAACTTTCCTAACACAGGTATTGTAACATGATGGGCCTTTGCCGTCCCTCACAGCCTTGCTTGGCACATACTCATCTAAGGAGTATTGTACAGTGTTTCTGAATTCTGTTCTTTTTGTTCCATATCTTTGTCATCAGAGCTGACTACTTAGATACTTTACAATTTGTTTCCTGTTACACTTGTTAAAGAAAAATATTTTCCCACCATGTTAACATTCCTTTTGACAGCTGTATTCAGTTATACTGTGACAGCCTTGTGATCACTAATTTCTCACAAATTCATATTTCTTGCACCACTTTTAATTGAAACTCTCCCATTCTATAGCTGTCAAATTGAAGTCATCTCTGCCCCCCCCCCTTCTCGCCTCCCAATTACAATGGAATGTTTGGGAAACTTACGCCCAGTACTCTCCTAGCTTTCTCTGAAGTGTTCTATCACTACACTTCCGAGGCAGGGGGTCTGTAAAAGCATTCGATTGCCTTGGTTGACCTACCTTTGATAATTACCTTTAGACAGATTATTTCACGTTCGAATTCTTTTATAACGTCACTAGATACGGAGGTTTTTACGTGATAAAAACACCACTATCATTGGCATTTAGTCTGTATGTTTCATATATATATTCTAATCGGAATTTAGAATTACATTGTTATCCACTTCTGGTTTGAGCCGGCTTTCTGTTGCTAATGCTATGTGGGGGTTATTACCTTTAATAAGTGATGCTAATTCAGGAATCTCAACAAGGGCACTCTTGCAATTTACTAATGGCATACTAACATTTTCTTTTTTTGCTCTGCAGGGACAAAAGTTCTGCTCTGAGAGTAAAGTAGCTGCCATCTCTCCATTTTTGGTGGGCAACTCATTACCGTCCCAAAGAAGAGGTTCCTCAGAGGGACCGTATAGTTCTCCACCCAATAGTGGAGGTTTTGAAATGCACAACTGAGATCAATGCAGAATAGTCTAAAGTCTCTGGTTTAGATCTTCCACTCAGGTCCAAAGCAGCTGACCATGGTCATTTCTGGATATGATGCTGTAAGTAGAGAGCCATGTTTCCACCCTGTGGGTGAGGCTAGCTATCTTCACCAATTCAGCCAACCACCTAAAGTACCCGAGCCTAGCCTCAGAATGGCAAGCGTAATTCATGCTGACATGAGCTCTCATTTGTAGCCAGTGCATTCAGTAACTGTCGACAGTGACATTGAGGTTGCTGAAGTGTGTTAACCGTGGCCAGTGCAACTTCTAGCTGTTTCCAGACAGAGGCCAGTTCACTTAATTTCTGCACACAAGCAGCACAGTCCCTGTTCATTTCTAAATGCTGAACAAGAAAACAAAACCAAACACTAGTTCACTGAATATAGCTGCGTAGCACACAGGCAGACAGTGAAAATGTATATCTGTTGAGTGTCTAGGAAATTGAAACATTGGTTTTTAGTTACATGCATGACTGAAAGCACATCAATGTTGATGATCCACAGCTGTATGAAATACTTTGAAATTAATTTGCAGACTGTGAATTCCTTGAAATCAGCTGTATTAGGTTTGATATACTATCCAGTAGTGACCTGTGAAAATTTGTGCTAGGCTGGGTCTCGAACCCAGGTTTTTCGCTTAAATGGTCACCTCAATCTCTGACTATCCATACAATCTCCCTGTTGTGAAAATCCAAGTAAATTTGTGAGCATTAAGTGACGAAATTAGTGCGTGTAAGAATGTAGATATGAATTAATAGAGGGGAATGTAGATAGTGTGACATAGGGAGTTTGGGTCGATCTGGGGAGTCTGGACAGATAGCCAAAGTGGTTAAGGTGACCACTCGCAATAAGCAGGAAATGTAGGTTCAAATCCTGGTTTGGTCAAGGAAATTTGGGTTCAAGTCCTGTTTCAGTTCAAGTCGTCACAGATTTCCATACATGACTTGGGTAGTAGATCTATATCTAATACAGCTGATGTCAAGGATTTCACAGTCAGCAAATTAATTTCAAATTAAATCAGTTTTGAGATATTTTAAGATAAATCTATAATATTTCTATTAGTATTACTTCCACTCACATTCTCACTTTGCATCGTTGCTTTCAGTACCAACATAACGTGGAAAGTTCACTGTTGTTTTATAGATTAGTGATGTCGAACAATCTGTGGACAAAGAAATTTCCTTATCCAAGTGTAGCTTTGTTTATTTCATTGATTGCAGCTTCACTCCCTTGCATAGCACTATTTTACAGTTTTTACTATTCCCTCATTCTGCTATTCACACATTGCGTCCTGTAATAGGCAGAAACAGTCATTGCAGGATACTCCTGTAAAGATGCTAACAACAGATAATGCTTATAATTATGGAAATTAGTTCTAGATTATTTTAGAAATTTGTATGTATGTCAGGAGAGAAACAGCTTCTCTGAACAAAGCCATTGCTGCTCCTCTTTCCAAATCAACAGCCGTTTGTATCACTGACTATGATTGGTGACAGCTGTTGATTATAGCAGCTGTGTTTGTTCTTTGTCATTTTCATTCCACAGGTAAGTAGACAGCTGTGAAATCATTCTGAACATAGATGTATGATTTCAAGAACTGACATATTTCTAAATTGCACCTGTGAGCTTGTTTACATCCAGTTTTCTCCCTATGTTGTTGTAATTTGATTCCTCTTAATCATGAATGTAAAGGGAGAAAAAAGAAAATTAATGTATAAATGTCTATATTAAAAATTTTCAGTTCCTTTGTCTTGTAGCGCTTCGTCTTCAGGCCATGAGTGGCCTACTGGGACCATCCCACCACCGTGTCATCGTCAAAGAATGTCTTGTGCATGATGATTTGTGCAAAATGTGCAGTTTTCAATATCGTTTGAAGCTGGACCTTCACACCTCCCTTCCCCTTCACGCAGTAACTTGTAGCTATGAAAACCTGTGGGACTAATAAGGATATCTGACTTTATCTACTGACAAAATTCCCTTCTCATGTGTGTAAAAAATGACATTATATGCTATACAATGTTCGTGAGACAACTACTCTTGGTTTATATTGACCATAACAGCAGGTGGTTCATTGAAAACATTGAAATTTATCTTGGTTCCTTACAGGGTTGGAAATAGGTACTTTCAGAATATGTAACATTCTTTTATGTTAAGAGTTATTGCGTTAAAGTTATTATTGATGGCCGACAAATGTTCAGAGATCAGAGCGTGAGAATAGGTAAACTATTGTACTTGCAACGCTTGTTCCCTTTCTGTTGTGTGTGCCACACAGTATTTTCAAACATTACGCCATCTGGGAAAAATATCACTTTCAGGGTATATAAACATTACTTCTTCTTAGAAAGGAATGCTTGCAACGAAAATGACTATTAGCAATGCATTATTTCTTTGCTGCTTGTAGAGGAGTTGGTTGTTGGCAGGGGAGGCGTGATTTGTCATTGCAGCTTTGCTTTGAGCAATGCTACCATCAAGAACAATATGAAATGTATTTTATATATTATTAAAAACGTGGAGCAGATTTCAAAATTTAATTGTATGTCTGAGAGACCACGATCTCAGAGACAAGTACACTGGAATAAGAAAGGAAACTGCTACTATACTAAGGCAGGAGAAACGGAAGTATTACAAGGAACTAATAAAAGAGGCAGAAGTGGATTGTATTCATCACAGGACAAGACAGATGTACCAAAAAGTAAAGAAAGTAACACAAAAATATAAAAAGAGGGAAACATTTATTAAAGACTCCCAAAGAAAAATCCTCACAAGTGATGCTGAAGTAGAACAGCATTGGGTAGACTACTTTGCTAATTTACTAAACTGCGAAGACCCCACTGAACCTCTCTTATGTGACATGCGTGACACAGTAGACATCAAAGTAGAGACACCCAGTGAAGAAAAATGGAAATGAGCGTTTGGCATCATTGGCCGGGAGGTCCCTTGTGGGGCAGGTTCAGCCGCCTTGGTGCAGGTCTTATTACATTCGACGCCACATTGGGCGACCTGCACACCGGATGGGGATGAAATGATGATGAAGACAGCACAACACCCAGTCCCGGAGCGGAGAAAATCCCCGACCCAGCCGGGAATCAAATCCGGGCCCGTAGGACGGCAATCCGTCACACGGACCACTCAGCTATCGGGGCGGACACCCAGTGAAGAAGAAATACAGGGAATAATTAAAAATTTAAAACAATAATAAAGCTTCAGGTGGAGATAAAGTTGTGGGTGAAGTAATAAAGAATGGAGGACCAGAATTGGTAAAAAGAATTGTGAAGTTGATAAGGAAAGTGTGGGAATATGAGAAAATGCATGACGACTGGAAAATGGCCATAATCTGCCCCATTTTAAAAAATAATGACCCTCTGGATTGTGACAATTATAGAGTAATTTCATTCCTTAATGTAACCTACAAAATTGTTTCACAGTGTCTATTCAAGAGAGTGATACCACAAGATGAAGAAATTATAGGTGACTATCAGTGTGGTTGTAGCAAGACATGTCAACTAGTGATCACCTCTTTACACTCTAACAGATAACTGAGAAAGCATGGGAACATAACGCTGACATCCACATAGTATTTGTTGACTTCAAAAAAGCTTGTGACAGCACACACAGGAGCACTATAACCAGGTTTCTCAAGGAGTTTCAATTTCCTGGAAAGTTAATATGCCTAGTACAGATGTGCTTGGAGGAAACCTATCGCAAAGTAAAGACCAACTCATTAGTGTCAAAGGAGTTTGAAGTCAGAACAGGCCTATGCTTTAGCTCCAGTACTTTTCAATCTGGTTTTAGAAAAGGTAGATAGATAGCACCAAAAAGTATGCATCGTGTCAGTGTAAAATTCATACCACATTTGTTGACTGAAGATCATAAATAGACCCGTGTTGAAATGTACGAGGAACAGCTTGCTGCTGATAATGACAATGAAAATTTTCTCAAGAACATCATAACAGACAATGAGATGTGTGTGTACGGCTGTGACACTGAAATGAAGATGCAGTCAACACAGTGGGTGGGCAAAGGGTCACCTCGTCCAAAAGAAGCATGCATGTGAATCAATCAAAGATCAAGGTGATGTTGGTTATGTTTTTTGACTGCAAAGGCATTATCCATCATGAATTTGTGCCAATTGGTCAGACGGTAATCTTAGTGCGCATGAGGGATGCTGTACACAAGAAGAGGCCTGAATTGTGGGAAAACCAGAGTTGGATGTTGCATCATAACAATGCACCAAATCACGCATCACTCCTTGTTCGCAGCTGCCTAGCAAAATACCATGTTCCTATTATGCCCCATCCACCATAGCCCCAGCAGACCTTTTCCTTTTTCCCAAATTGAAAAACACGATGAAAGGACATTGTTTGCAAACAATAGAGGAGATACAGGACAGTGTGAGGAGAAACCTGTGCGGTATCCCACAAAATGTGTTCCAGGAAGAAATGATGGGAACAGTGTATTGCCAAGAGAGGCGACTATTTTGATGGGACAGTGCTTAAAACATTGTACAATAAGCAATAAAGCTGATACAGCAAGAGTTCAATTTCTTTTTGCACACACCTCATAAAACCATGCCAGAATGCAAAGTATTGGCGAACTACTGGATAGTGAACAGCTTTGACAGAATGTGGCCAACCAGTGCAAATGTACTGCAGCAAGACTAGTAGATTAGGATCCGCAGCCATCACCTAACCAATCCAGTGGCGGTTGATGAGGAAACCATCAAGAGTTTCATGGTCCTGCACATCAATGTTGAAACAAGTCTCTTCTGATAGTGACAAACACTATATCATTGCCAAGAAGTAAATGAGAGAAGGTGTCTGCATTGGAAAATTTGTCTGTTGGTCTGTACATGATTTCATACTGGTAATTTGACAGAGTTAAAAAAATTAAAACTAAAAAAAGGAAAGACCAGCCTTGCAGCTTCTGGGCTGTGCTTAGCAGGACAGGCTTGGAATGGGTGAATGGCGACATCAGTAGCTTGTGGTCCATCACTAAGTAAAACTTCCTTCCATAAAGATACTGGTGGTATGTTGTTACATCATAGATATTGCAAGAGCTTTCTTCTCAAACTGTGAATAATTACACTGAGCCATGGTCAAGAGCTCCATTGCAAAAGCATTTGGTATGTCCACAGATCCAACTCTGTGCGAAAGCACAGCACCAGTCATGTATGAAGAATTATCGACTGGCTTTGTGGGATCAAAATGTATTAAACAACTATCACTCAACAGAGCTTCCTTAATTTGCTGAAAAGCAATTTGACATTCCCAAGACCATTCAAAAGGGAAATTTTTCCTGCATAATGTGTGCAGCGTAACAGCAACTTGTGCTGCGTCCCGAATGAAGTGAATTTAGTTAGTGAGTTTTCCTAGTACTGCTTCAAGTTAAATTATGTTGTGTGGTGCTGGGAGGTCACGAATTGCAGATAAATGAGACTGTGAAGGCTGGCTGCCCTGCGCATTAATTACACAGCCTAAATAATTTATTTCAGTTGGAAAAAAGAAACATTTGTTTCTGCTGCACTTGAGACCAGCAACAGAGAAAGCTTGAAACAAACTTCTCAGATTAGAGAGATGTTCCTGAGCAGTATGACCTGAAACCATAATACGAGGGCCATTGGAAAAGTAAAGAACATTTGCCATACCAAGATACAGATACAGAAACTGAATGTACATGTTTTGGCACATAAGTTGTCTACTGTTCCACATAGTTGCCTTTGATGTCAATATACATGCCGTACATGGGCACTAGTTTGTGTATACCCCTTACATACCATGAGGCCACCTGGCTGTTCAGCAAGATCATGACAGCGTACTTCGGTTCTTTATCACTTGTGAAGCATTTACCAGTGAGGTGCGCCTTCAGTTTTGAAAATAAGAAAAAGTCTGAGGTCTGAACTATAGGGAGGATGCTTGAAGATGTCCCACTGGAAGTTTTCACACAACAAGGCTTTGTCTGCTGGGCAGTATGCAAATGAGCATTGTCGTGCATGCAGTAGAAAAATTCCAAATGAGAGGTTGCCACTTTGGCGGTTGTGGATGTTGTTGTTGTTGTGGTCTTCAGTCCTGAGACTGGTTTGATGCAGCTCTCCATGCTACTCTATCCTGTGCAAGCTTCTTCATCTCCCAGTACTTACTGCAGCCTACATCCTTCTTAATCTGCTTAGTGTATTCATCTCTTGGTCTCCCTCTACGATTTTTACGCTCCACGCTACCCTCCAATACCAAACTGGTGATCCCTTGATGCCTCAGAACATGTCCTACCAACCAATCCCTTCTTCTAGTCAAGTTGTGCCACAAACTCCTCTTCTCCCCAATTCTATTCAATACCTCCTCATTAGTTATGTGATCTACCCATCTAATCTTCAGCATTCTTCTGCAGCACCACATTTCAAAAGCTTCTATTCTCTTCTTGTCTAAACTATTTATTGTCCATGTTTCACTTCCATACATGGCTACACTCCACACAAATACTTTCAGAAACGACTTCCTGACACATAAATCAACGCTCGGTGTTAGCAAATTTCTCTTTTTCAGAAACACTTTCCTTGCCATTGCTAGTCTACATTTTATATCCTCTCTACTTCGATCATCATCAGTTACTTTGCTCCCCAAATAGCAAAACTCCTTTACTACTTTAAGTGTCTCATTTCCTAACCTAGTTCCCTCAGCATCACCTGACTTAATTTGACTACATTCCATTATCCTTGTTTTGCTTTTGTTGATGTTCATCTTATATCCTCCTTTCAAGACACTGTCTATTCCGTTCAACTGCTCTTCCAAGTCCTTTGCTGTCTCTGACAGATTTACAATGTCATCGGCGAACCTCAAAGTTTTTATTTCTTCTCCATGGATTTTAATACCTACTCCGAATTTTTCTTTTGTTTCCTTTACTGCTTGCTCAATATACAGATTGAATAACAACGGGGAAAGGCTACAACCCTGTCTCACTCCCTTCCCAACCACTGCTTCCCTTTCATGTCCCTCGACTCTTATAACTGCCATCTGGTTTCTGTACAAATTGTAAATAGCTTTTCGCTCCCTGTATTTTACCCCTGCCACCTTCAGAATTTGAAAGAGAGTATTCCAGTCAACATTGTCAAAAGCTTTCTCTAAGTCTACAAATGCTAGAAACGTAGGTTTGCCTTTCCTTAATCTTTCTTCTAAGATAGCCCAACGAAAATGTTTGAGGGTCGCTTGGTATGTACCACTATTGATTGTTGTGTTACAGGGCGTGAAATTGCAGAGTAGTACCCCTTCACTGTCCCAGGATACATGAGACATCAGTTTTTGACATGCTGCAGTTTGTTTGAAGTGTGTGGGTTCTGTGGCAGCTGAGGATAGTGCCATTTCATAGACTGTCGCTTCATTGTAGGGGTGCTCTTTTAATGGGGAATGTGTTGCCATCCCTTTCATATTGCTCCAAGAACCTTGCTGTAGTACCCATCCTCACAGTTTTCTGGTCACCTATAAACATTCTTGGTACCCATCATGAACAGGTTTTGTGTTACCCTAAGAGTTGAGTGACAATTTTGTGTGCAATTGAAGAAGATGCTTCCTAACAGTGTTCATGGACATTGCTAATTGTGATTCATCTTTTTGTTTCACCGCACCTGTAATTACGAAGGTTTGCCTGATCTCTCTTTGTCATGAACATCTATTCTCCCATTCTTAAATGTTATGCACCACTTTCAGACACTGGCTGCATTCATTACATATTTGCCTTAAATGGTAACGCATTTTTGGTGAATGTCACAGGATTTAACATTTTCACTTGCAGAAACATATAACACCTTACAGTCAGCAAGATTCGCAGTCAGCACAGCCATGCTCATAGCTATATCTGCACTTACCATGTGACAAGGTTCGATGTACAATTGCAGGTGGCAACTGTCTGCATCTCAGAACACCAGAAACCAGTGAGCAGCTGCCACAAGACGTGTGCCGACTGTATGCGCAAACATTCTTTACTGTCTGGATGACCCTTCTATCACCCAGATAATTTGTGCATGAAGGCACTGTAGCAGTCAGCGGTTAAAGATAGTGCTGAAAAATTGCAGGCACAGAAGCACTGTTGACTGGCAAACGTAAAAATTTGAATAACCCCTCGTAGGTGTTGATCACAAAAAGTTTCAGAGTCTGCTCGTCGAATGGAATCTGCAAATATGCATCCTGTAAATCAGATTTAGAGAAGAAGCAACCAGGTCCTAGCTTATACATCAGTTCATCAGGCCTTGGTAACAGAGAGGAGTCAGTTACAGCAGATTGGTAGCAGAGAGGAGTCAGTTACCGCAGATTCACGGTTGACTTGAAATCAGCACTCAATCTTAATTTGCCAAACAGTTTCCTGATGACTGCAAGAGGAGATATCTACTGGCTAACTGCTGCTGGAGTGATTATGCTCTTGCCCTACCAATTTAACAATTATTGTGCCACTTGAGATCTTATTACATGAAGGACGGGCGGTGCCCAATAAAACTGAGGTTGTGCATTTTCCGTCATTGTAATGTGAGCCTGGGAATTGGTTCCTTTGCCTAGGCCATCCTAGAAAAGTTATCTGAATTCTGCACAAAGTTTTGAAACACTGTCCTGAGGCACAGAAAAATTCACAGAGAATACATTGTCCTGAATGTGCAGCTCAAGAAGATTGAATGAATTAATACCAAAAATATTTAGACTGTCCTTTGAAAACAACACTTTGAATGAAACTGTCATTGTGACATTACAAAAAGTGGTGGGCAGGGTACAAATACCAGGAACTGTGATGTGTGTGTTTTCCTAACAGTTCGTGCGTGCACCTGTTCAAAATTTTCAGTGGTGCTCCAGTGTCTAATTGCATTTGCTAGTTGCAGTTTGCAATCTGTAATGTGACAGAAAGTTTGTTTGCTTGCCACTGCATAGGGATAGAGTTCTGGGACTTCTTCAACACAGATTTTGACACTGATGTGGCACTGTGAGTAGCACTAGATGGCTTTGTAAAGTACGACATTGACATTCCAAGACTGGCATTTTGAATAAGGAACAGGTTGCGTATGTGACTTCTGTTTTTGCAAACACACTGATTGTACATGTTCGTGCTTGCCAGAATGGAAACACTGTGTCATGCCAAGGGCACTCCTGCCGCTTGTGTGATGTGAGGCAGTGAGGGCAAGATTTGTCCCTGTGTGCTGACTGCTGCTGTTGTCTACGGCACTGCCTCGGCTGCGATTTGGAATGATGTGGCCCATGAACTGGGTGCACAACCTGTTTTCTATCAATATGTGTTGCAACACAGAAATGTGAGGAGAGTCTAAATCTTTAAAACTGTATGTCCAAACAGCTTGAGGAACTACCATAAGGATCAGAGCTTACAGTCTGTTGTAACAGCCAATCATACTACACTCTCCATCTATACACATGCCTACAGACTTTCCCAATTAATGTTGTCTTCTTCCACAAGAGAATGCAATGTTTCAAAGAGGTCTGTTGCTTTTGTTCCAGGAGTTAATTCCTTGTAAGAAAGAAGAGCTTTATGAAATTGTTGTTGAGCATAAACTGCACGTAAAAAGTTGTGGTTGTAGCATCATCAAACTTAATAGCTTAATCACCATTACCTTTGAGCTTTTCAGCCAGCTGATCATTAATGTCTTTTGTCATAACCAGTACTCTGTGACTGATAATGTTGAGAGACGAAGACACTCCTGCTAGTTGCTTGGAAACTGATTCACCTATTATAATAGATACAATGTCGAGAGCTGCTGATAAAATGAGGTTTCATGCTATGGTGTGGCATTTCTTGCTCTTTCATACACTGTAGGCAACTTTGTAAGATGAAAGAAGAGCCTTTTGTAGAAATTGTAACTTGTTTAGTGAAACTTTTTTATTTGTTCTGATGTTTCTTTTAACTTGTAAGAAATGTATATTTGTAATTTCTTTACCAAACTACTGTGATTTGACTCAAAATATCAATTCATTTTATTAGGAAGTGCACTTTCAGCATCTAGGTCTTTGAAACAAATGACATTCTTTGGTTGTTTTTCACTACAACAGTTAAGAATGATATGCACCTCCAAACTGCTAGTTACAGAACAAAAACGAATGAGGCACATAGTACGATTCGACTGATTCTTACCATGCTGCCATAATAATGACACTTACTTACTGGCCCACTAGGTATCATTACTAGTGTACACGTTGTTCCCTTATTCAGAAAGTGAGTAAGCCAAATTATTATTTTTATTGTGTGGAATGAAACCGCAGACAGCTGTATGTAAGATATTTTATTTGGATCGACAACTGGTTTATAGCCTAAGGCCACATATTCAGGTGGATATCTGA
Organism: Schistocerca piceifrons; assembly: GCF_021461385.2. Taxonomy (NCBI): domain Eukaryota; kingdom Metazoa; phylum Arthropoda; class Insecta; order Orthoptera; family Acrididae; genus Schistocerca; species Schistocerca piceifrons. The sequence continues at coordinate 33,574,414 of NC_060139.1, read as the reverse complement.
ATAGAAAAAGGAAATATGCCTTAAAAACCAGAATGTTGCCCCAGTCGTGCCTAATGGCAATAACAAATACATACAAACATAAATTACATCGTATGAGACCCAAATAATAGTAATCTGCCTAGTGAGTGTATTGTCAAATTGTAAATAGGCTGAGTGGTGCCACCAACACCATTGAAAATTGAACTGCAACCCACAACATAATCAGAACGAATGTAAAAGCCACAGAATGTACTCTAAAAAACTGCATCCTCTGTGTTAATAAAACTTACAAACATTCAGAAGACCTCATGCACCAAAGGAGCCCCAGCAACGACGTTATAGTACTGGGCCTGCAGGAACAGGTGGCTAACTATCATAGTGTGGCACGTGCGCACCAGGCAGGAACATGCCAGTCCACTGCAGTATAGGACAAGAACGACGTGTAGCCTCACCTGCCGACTTATGTGTCAACAGGGAAAGTTAGGTATCTTCTTTACAACATAACTTCTTTATAACAGTAAACAGCAGCAATCCAACATTATACGGCTACCATTGGACACAGCCTCACACAATATTGATTTACACCAAGGGGTGACTGAATAGACATCTGAACCATTGTGTTAATAGTATGTAATAATTTACTGGTGTCAACCTATCGCCCCCTCCTCCCAGAAAAGCCACTCTCACTTGAGGCTAACAAGTTAAAAAAACGAGAGTGGCATTGGATTCAAGTCATTGCATAGGAAGTGCAAAACAAATTACAAATACAGAGGCTTATCAACAATTATTCTCCCACACGCCGTTCACAAGTGGAACAGACAGGGGCGGATCACTTTGTGGATACTAGAAGTACCCTTCACCATGCATCGACAGAGAAGCTTTCGGAGTATTGATCTAGATCAGATACGGGTGGGAGGATAAGTTGATGCAGTAAAAACAATCTAAATGAAACCCCTGTAGCGCTGTAAAAATTACTGTTGACACTTTTGTAAAAAAAAATATTGTAATGTGTTTGAGACTGAAAAAATAAAGAATAACAGCACAATTAAAAGTCAAAGGCCACAAAGGGATTGGCAGTAACCAAAAACTGTGCAGAAAAAAGGTGAGGGTGAGCCGTTGCTAAAAGAAATACTACTGCTGACACGTATACAGTCACAGGAGTGTGTGGGTCTATCGAGCACTGTTAAGGCAATCAAAATTACGTAAGAAATGACAATGTATCATTCTAAGTATTCATTGAGTGTATGCTGGGGGAGGTGTTACATGCAATGCATTATCACAACTTCTTCCTGGATGTTAAGGTTGTGGCTTGTGCTCTCCCTGTACAGTATCTTACAGATGTTAAATATCTTAGTGAGGGAGTGGCAGTGATCCCATAGGTGGTTACTCATGGCAGACTTGGAATTAGCCAGGTCTGTATGCTGCCTAAACCTAATATTAAAGTGCCTACTAGCCTGCTCCATGTATTGCTTCAGGCAATCATCACATCTGATACAAGATGCCCCTGTAGCACTGTACTTTTGACAGGATGCACACTGTTTAAGTGTCGGTGCCTCTTTTACTTTGCGAGGGGTAGAAAAGGTGGGGTTTATGTATTTTGCTCTTAACCATTTCCCTAACTTTTCAGCAATTTTACCAAAATGTGATGCTCTGTGATAACTTGCGCTCTCTGCCAAATGGTCATCCGCTGTCACTAGCATCATGGTATCTCCCATTGCCTCCTGAATGGCTTTACACCAAACTTACTTCTTTAAAATGATGTTTACAAGTTCCCCAACATATCAATCAATTTATGTAAATGAAACCACTGCAATACCCTGCTGTGAGTCTGCACCGCCTGTGGGAGCTGTGATCCACAGTTTGAAACCCCTGCTCTAGAAGAATATGCCAGTAATGATGGAATGTATGCAAAATATGATAGCAAGCCCATCTGCAGATCAACACAGTGAGAGAAATTTGTGTGTACGACACATGTATAACTGAGCTTTTTGATTAACTTAGTCACATATTGGTGCTAACTTAGTTTACTATCCATCAGGATGCCTAGGATCTTCACACCTGAAGCCTCATCCAGTGTGTGCCCATTGATCTTTAATTTAGATATGTTTAAGTGTTTTTGATTTGTTTGGGATTCCATGTGGGTCTTTGTAGCATTAAGGGTTAAGCTGTTTGTTGTGATCTAGTTGTAACCCTGTACCATTATTCTCTTGGCAGTGTGTGGTATGGATGTGTTGTGTTACGAGCAAACATCGTAGTAACTGAAGAATACACCAATTGTCCTAGGTAGATCATTTATGAATTATTGAATATTGCAGGTCATCATTTTTATTGATTCCCCACTTGAATTTAGTCTCAATCCTGTTTCCTCATGTGTTAATGATCCTCTACTTATTTTATATGGTACATCTCCATCCATGCAAGTGGAATGCCTTTGATACCACACGAGGGGAGTACAGTATATTAAAGCTAATCTCCTGGTGGAGTAATTGTTAATTATTCATGTGTTATTGAAATTTTTCAATAAGATTTAGTAGTTACTAGCCCATCAGGGGATTGTCTTCTGTATACAGACTCACGTTATGTACATAAATTGACAATGCAGTTTCCTCTGTGGTTACAGCGAACTACTACACCATGTGTCATGGTATGACACCACTTTATTTTACTGTGTTCTATTTTTGACATAATATGCATAACTTCTCTTTTAACTTTCAAACTCATTGGCCAAAGCTGGTCATTTCATATTGAATTTGTATGTGATTGTTATGGAAAATAAATTATTTTGAAAACAAGCATTTGAACAATCACTGTCATTTCCAATATGACTGAAATATCATTTGTTCCAAAATATCATTTGGCTTACTGAATTTATTCATTTGATGTATTTAATATTTGCAGTTGCACAATTTATTGATGATTGCTTACACCAGATGGATAAATGACACTGTGTAGTTCCAGTGTTTTTTCCAAGGAAAACTTTGTAGAAGAGGAAAATGTGTACAATAGTTTACTTAAAATAAATGGGATCTTATATTCAAATCAGTGAGCTGTGAAGGAGACATTTGGGGAAAATGAAATTGATATTCATTCACCACTTGATAGTTGATACACATTTTCATAATACAGTAATTATTTTTTCACGAGGACTGTAGGTTTAATCTTTCTGTCTTGTATGTCAGGTCTTTCAGACTACATAGTATTTATGAAAAGTTAGTTTTAAGTCCAGGTTTTTGGTTTTATATATCCAGTACTGAGCTTCAGGCTTAGCTCTGTCTCTGATAAAGGGGACCATAAAGTCATATTCACTGTCCACCTAAGCAAGTTTCAGTCATGTAGTTTTAATTCTTCACAGACTTTCAGTGATGAAGACATACTTAAGCAGCTACAGTGTTGAAAGATTTATCTTGAACTATCAGCAGTATGGATATAATCAGAGAATTTGGAGTACAGAAAGGCTTCTACACAGATGAAATCCCTACAAAAGACTTACTGTTGGTGTTTTTGGCTTTAAGGGATACTGGGGATTCTGTGATGTCATTTTTTTCACCATATGCAGTAAATGCACTGATGGCAATGCATATGCTTGTGTTCTTTGCCCTGGATGATATTTATTAAGCATCTCACAACTAGTAACAATACTAACAATTTAAAATAATTGAATAACTTTTGATGTGCTATATATTTTAGTTCAGATCACCCAAGGTGGATGACTTGGGGCTGAAATGTATGATAAAACATTTTTACAAGACTTTCATTGTGTTTCCCTAAGACAGTATGCCCGATATGAATAACTTTTGGGTGCCACATGCAGTCATGTCCAAGAACTTTTTTTCTGGCAACATCCTCAGTTATTTTCCTTCATGCCTTTTTGCCTTATTGCATGGGACTGTCTGAACTGTTGTTATTGTCTGTTCTATTTCCCAAGTATAACATTGCCAAGCTCTTCCCTGTTTTGATACATATTTGTGATCAGACATTGTTGATGTCAACAATATTTTAAAAAATCATTTTCAGTTTCATGTGTGTTCTCAAGAAGTGTGATATACCATTTGCCTCATATGGCCATTTAAAAATATAAGGTAAAACATAAATTTCATGGGTCATAAATTTGTGTGTCTCTGTGTGAAGAGAAATTTTGGTAAAGGCATTCATGCAGGGATCGATGTACTGAACAATACAATAAGCAATGCTTTATGGTAACCTAGTGTTGTAGTGTTTTCTCAGTTTGAATGTGACAAAAAGTAGTTCACAAAGTAATTAGGGATTGTGTAGCTGTAAGAATGTGGAGAGTAGATCTAGTACCACTAACTTGACAGATTTAACATCCAGAGATAAAAACATCAATTTTTTAAAGTATACATTTTTATTTCAGACAGAACATGAAGGAAAAGTGTTGTGTATTGCTTTGAATTCAAGAAGATTTAAATTATGTGCTGTAACAGCAGCAGTATTTGAGTGGAGAGAGATTTGTGTTGTTGTCATCTACATTCAGTTAGTAATCTACAAACATGACATCAGACATTATCATTTTACATTGAATCCCTCTTTGATAACAATTCAGGATAATTATGAAGTCCATGAAACACTTAAACAAATTGGTATAGATATATGGCTGAAAATAACATAACAGATGATACAGTGCATGAAAGAGACCCAACAGGGAGACTACCGACTATAGTTGCTGAAAATGGCACCAGACTAGGCAGACAAAGCATTTTGTGTGCTGGAGTTTTTCTGTTGTCAGTCAGTAGTGAGTGTGCCAAGAGTATAGTGAAGTGGTACAAGAAATTGAAGGATGTTGGTTGTTTGTGTGATGCAAAACATTCAGATTGATGGGGAATGTAAGAACAGACAATGGACTGTGTGTGTGACACGATGCTATGAAGTCTCACAACTCTACCTTTCCCAAGCTAGTGCTGAATTGAAGATCCCACAGTCAAAATTGTATAAAATCCTTCGCAAGTTATTAAGAGTGAAACCATACAAATTGGAACTCCTGCAAGCCTCAAGCCATCACAATTGATTGTGCCATCTGCAGTTCTGGATCGTTATCCAGAACCATTGTGGAAATAATGATGACTGCAAGCAAATTAATCTTTTGGGAATGATCAGTCTATGATACATATGAATATGGCGGACAGAGAATCCACATGCAACTGTCCAAAAAGTCAGTCTGTATAATTTTCTTCTTTGCTGAGAGATTTGTCAGTGGTATCACCTATCTCGACTCGCTGCAATTGTGGCTTATGCCCCAATGCAAAGCTGATATCACCGATATCATCTTTCAGCAAAATGGTGACCCACATTTCCAAAACAGTGTATAATGTTACCTGAATGACACATTGTCGTTTTCAGCAGATAGGCCATGTTGTGGCCACTGTCTGACACTACTTTAGTGGTACCACTGTCACCAGACTTGATGCCTTGCAGTTGTTTCTTGTGGTGTCCTATCAAGGAAGTACTACCTCTTCCAGAGAACCTTGAAGACTTTTGACTCCGCATTGCAGTAGCTGTTTACCATCACTTCTTATATGCTGGAATGAGTATGGGAAGAATTGGGCAACCAGTCAGATGTGCATCATGTGACAAAATGTGGTCACACAGTACATATATAGACAATGTAAAGGAAATTGTCTTTTACATACTGCATCATTTGTTACATTATTCCTGATCATTCGTCATCTGTATTGATGTTTTGAAATGTTTCTTGGACCTTATAATAACTTGTACGTGTGTCCAATTATCGCCTCTTGTAACACATATTTCAAGAGTGGGAAGGAATACCTTCAGTACCAAGACATCTCATTATTGTTCCCTTGATAGCGGTTACATTAGGAAATCATCACACACAAACACAAACTTTTAGTTTCTCATTATAGTTATAGAGACCCGTGTGGCAGGTGGGTGGTGGAACTGAGTTGGCAGGTGTCAGGAAACCAGTGATCAGTGGAGTGGTGAGTAGATGCATTATATTAGTCTGATCTATCATCGTAAAAATGTCATTGTTAAAACATTCATTGATTATTCATCAGCTACAACAATTCTGATGATAACTTGGAGAGGCAAGCATCCCCTGGATGGAAGCAGTAGACGGCCTTCTAAGAGATACACTCATCAGCAAGCAGTTCGGTGGCACACAGCATTGTACAGCTAGTGGGCTAATGATGCCATTGATCGGCAAGAGTGCTGCCCACAGCAGCAGGCAGCCCTGCAGTGCAGACTAGGACAAGCCTGGCAGCACATGAGAGAGCACACAGAGTCACGCTGAGTCATACCGTGGACCTAATGTGTATGAGATGACTCACAGAAGCAACAGACCCAGGGAACGGGGAGTTCGCCCACACAAGTGAAGGTAGCTCAACAGCTACACTACCCTGAGCTCAAACGATAGGCCATCAGGTGGCCAGTGAGTTGGAGGCTGCTAAGTCCACAGGGCAGGATGAGCAGCAGGGTTGCAGGTAGCTCAGGGCATCTACTGGTGATGAAAGTCATGAGAAAGTAAAGAAAATGGTTATACAGTCATGAAAATGAAAAAGTAATGACATTGAGTGGGAGGTCATTGCGTATTTATTTATTTACTTATTTATTTATTTATTGTGATTCTAGAAGGTAGTGCAGGTTAGTGTTACCTCCAATAATCTTGTATCCTGCAGTCCATTTAATAAACAATAACATATATAAAGGTTCACCACCAGTCATAGCTATGTATAGGTGAGTTGTATGTGCATTTGTGCAAGTCTTGTTAGCACGAACAGAAGCAGATGGAGAAATTTTGAGGTGTGGCATTGTTAACGCAGGTCTATATGATGTATACACACCTAGTAGAATTGTCGTGTGAACTGTAGCTCCGCCTAAGACACTGCTGCCATCTAATGTGTTGCTAGAGGAGTGTCATTTAGAGCAGCTGTTTCTTTAATTCTGTTCACTCCCTTTTCTATATAAATCTCTTTAAGCTGCATCTTTTCTGGAAAGGCAACTTTGAAAAGATTAAGCATCATTTAGAAGACAAATTCCTTTGTCCAGAACTTGAGTTTCTTATATCATTATCAAATTAATGATATAAATATAATAGAGGGAAACATTCCATGTGGGAAAGATACATATAAAAACAAAGATGCTGTAACTTACCAAATGAAAGCGTTGGTATGTTGATAGAAACAATAAAAACACACACAAACATACACACAAATTTCACGCTTTTGCAACCCAAGGTTGCTTCATCAGGAAAGAGGGCTGGAGAGGGAAAGACGAAAGGATGTGGGTTTTAAGGGAGAGGGTAAGGAGTCATTCCAATCCCGGGAGCAGAAAGACTTGCCGAGGGGTAATAAAGGACAGGTATACACTCGCGCGCGCACACACACACACACACACACACACACACACATATCCATCTGCACATATACAGACACAGGCTGACATATGTAAATGCAAAGAGGTTGGGCAGAGATGTCAGTCGAGGCGGAAGTACAGAGGCAAAGATGTTGTTAAATGACAGGTGAGGTACGAGCTGCGGCAACTTGAAATTAGCGGAGGTTGAGGCCTGGTGGGTAACGGGAAGAGAGAATGTACTGAAGGGCAAGTTCCCATCTCTGGAGTTCTGATAGGTTGGTGTCAGTGGGAAGTATCCAGATAACCCGGACGGTGTAACACTGTGGCAAGATGTGCTGGCCTTTCACCAAGGCATGGTTGGCCAGAGGGTGATCCTTATTACCAACAAACGCTGTCTGCCTGTGTCCGTTCATGCGAATGGACAGTTTGTTGCTGGTCATTCCCACATAGAAGGCTTCACAGTGTCGGCATGTCAGTTGGTAAATCACATGGGTGCTTTCACACGTACCTTCCGGGTTACAGGACTGGAGTAGGTGGTGGTGGGAGGGTGCATGGGACAGGTTTTACACTGGGGGCGGTTACAAGGGTAGGAGCCAGAGGGTAGAGAAGGTGGTTTGGGAATTTCATAGGGATGAACCAAGGGGTTACGAAGGTTAGGTGGACAGCGGAAAGACACTCTTGGTGGACTGGGGAGGATTTCATGAAGGATGGATCTCATTTCAGGGCAACATTTGAGGAAGGTCATAACCCTGCTGGAGAGCCACATTCAGAGTCTGATCCAGTCCCAGAAAGTATCCTGTCACAAGTGGGGCACTTTTGGGGTTCTTCTGTAGGAGATTCTGGGTTTGAGGGTATGAGGAAGTGGCTCTAGCTGTTTGCTTCTGTACCAGGTCAGGAGGGTAGTTGCGGGATGCGAAAACTGTGTGTTTGTGTGGGCTGCGCGCGCGCGAGAGTGTATACCTGCCCTTTTTTCTCCCTAAGGTAAGTCTTTCCGCTCCTGGGATTGGAATGACTCCTTACCCTCTCCCTTAAAACCCACATCCTTTCGTCTTTCCCTCTCCTTCCCTCTTTCCTGATGAAGCAACCTTGGGTTGAAAAAGCTTGAAATTTGTGTGTGTGTTTGTGTGTTTTTTATTGTTTCTATCAACATACCATCTCTTTCATTTGGTAAGTTACAGCATCTTTGTTTTTATATGTGTTATATCATTGTCAGTTGGACTTGAGTTCTTATCTAAATGTCAGTCAGATGACTCTCTCTTCCTCTTTTTATACAAAGGTTTGTTCTGTTTAATGTGTAGAATTGCTTCTCAGTTCATAAATACAATTGTTATGGAAAAATTACTTGCTGTTTTTGTTTCCAAAGCATCTAATGTAAAACAAGCCATGTAGATATTGGAACTGGTGCCACTGCTGCAAGAACTATGCGGAAAACAATATTCTTATTTTCAAAAATGAGTGCACAGGTATTTTGCAAAGTTTGTATCTAAAACTTGCTAAGAAGAGTCCTTTAAAATTAAAGATTTCAAAGGTGTTCATCACCTGAAATTATGCAGAGCTCCATTTTGAAAAATTCTTGAATGATGATTGCATTGGAAGAATTTCTGTCAAAAATCATATGACTCCATCAACAGCTTATGTGATGAAGAGAGAGTATTTTAAACAACATGAAAAACAACTGAAACGGTTCAATCCTAAGGAGGACGGACTAGTTCACTAGTTGATGAATTTACTATGCAGTGTGAAGCATAACTTTATCAAGTTCATACAGAAGCTGCTATGTATGTTTCATGGAAATATTGAGTTACAAGAGGCTTGTTGAAAACTTAGAAGATACAGTTGTTGCAGAGAGAACTGTTTACAATGCAACACAATACAATTGTTATGTGGTTTACTTAATAGAGAGGAAGAACTGAATGTGGACATTACAAAATGAATGTTACTGGGTGTGAAGAGTGTTTCATCAAAAAGAGTACAAGGCTTAAAAAAGTAGTAGTTTGATGAAAATGAAGTGGCCAATCTCGTAAAGGAGAACAGTTCAAGAAATAAGAGGCCAAAGATAAAAAAGGATTATTATACAAAGAAGCTTGAACATTGAATCTTTTACTGTGAAATTTGACATAAATTTTGTATAGTCATACCCCATCATAGATGATAGTTGAATGTTTTTATGATTTGATGAATTGTTTACTACAAGTCACATATTGTGACATTATTTGTGTTAACATGCAGTTTAGGTTACATTCATCTTTCATGTCACCTGGATTTCAGATTCATTAAGAAAATGTTTGTTTCATTGTATCAGGCACATGTTTGACAGCTCACAAATTGAACCAAAGAAGTAATGAAAAAGTCATGAATTTGATCTTCAGAAAATTAGTAGACACTCTGAGAAGCAGCAGCAGAGTCTGGAGGTGGAGACTTGTTGGTCCATATAGACTTGCAGTCCATCATATGTGCCCCCTCAGAGCTGTTGGCTGGCAGACTGCACTAGTTGTGACTAGAGATGAGGAGTATTTATATGGGCTTGTTTGCTAAAACATTTGTTTCTATTATGTAAGTCATAATGGAACTGTGGCTCAGACGTGTAACATTCAGGCCGTACATGCTGCAACGGCTCTGCCTTTCTGGTGTATCAGTGCTGTTATGCCTGTGTTTCACCTGCTTGGCAGTAGCATTTGGTAACTGTCTTGGTGCCTTGGGGACAGTACTTGTCATATTAACAGGAAGCCCCTGGTGTAACTTTGCCTGGCCAGCCAAACTAAGCTGCTTCCACAGGCTGTTGCATCAACAGTGGAAGGTGTCTCAATTTTACTCAGTCAAACCAGGTAAATTATTTGTGACACAAGGTAATTATTAAGTGCTGAGTCCTGAATGTGGAGAGAATGATGAAGCTCTATGAAGGCAGCAATTTCCTAAATAGCACCTTATGTTTTACAGTAATGTTGTGTGGCATGTTGGCACATGTAGCAGTATACCATAACATTTCTGTTTGAAATCACTGTGAAATTGCAATAGTTGTGAAACCCCAATGTCCTTGAGTAGTGGCCAGTGTGAACATTATGAATCCTGTGAGCCTAGTACATAGTGTATTTCCAAGAAGAGAAGTGTTGCCATGCTTTTTTGCCAATTGTTGATTTTTTTCGTAACCGCTATAGACCAGAATTTATATCAGTTTTCTCCCTTTAATCCTGCTCTTGCCACGAAACTGAGAAATCTTTTCATGTTCATAAATTTCATTCACTCTTAACAGCACATACATCCGCATACTCTCAGTAGAGGAACTTGATTTTTTTGCCTAACTTCCATGGTTTTGTCTTTCCTTATATGTAGCAGTTCAGTAATTCACAAATACACTTTGTTGGAATTGTTCCTTCTCACTGAAGAGGTTTAATCTGTTTATTGCTTAATCATAATCCATTCAGCAAATTACTTTTATTCAGGATGAATAACTGACTCCATTTCCCCTTTGATTTGGATTTTGTGTATCTGTTAAGAGTAGTTCTCTACTGCAATAAACATTTTATTTCCCTGGGGCCATTTTATCAACCATTAAAACATGCTGAAATCTCCAACAGTGATGGGAAAATAAATTATTGGTTACCCCTTCATGTTTTCCATTAAGTGCTGTTAATCTGTCAAGTGGATAGTACCATACATTTCTTAAATTTTAAATGTATAGTGTTTTAGTTACTTTTATGTATAAGATTTCATTCCTGTAATGTAAATAGTATAAACATAGGTGCTCTACCACAAAAGAAAATCATTTAATGTAGAAACTATGATTTCAGCATAGTAATCTAAAATAATTAAATATTTTATTGCTAGACTATATATTTGATATTATTTTAAGCACAATGCTTTTTTCTCTCCTTTCCATGCATCCATGGTATTGCATAGATGGTATGCAGTAATTGTAGATTTTCGTATTTTCATTATCTTGATCTTAAAATTTAGATTTTAATGAGAATATTAGACTAGTGCATACTTTACTTTGAATCTTGTTAAACATCTCATTCACTATAAAGACGGGTGGAAATAAGAATGACATTACACAACCACAAGTGGATGTAAAGTTGTGTTATGGTAATTCCACCACAGTGATGTGTTTTGTGTTTAGATTTTACTTTTTGGACATTTATAACCAGAGTTTGCAATGAGGACAGGGTCAGTTTAGAGATGTAATATTTACAGAAGTACAGCTCTCTGTTTGAGTTTCACAGTGATTTACAAGGCAAGATCTCACTGGGAATGCCTTCCTCTGTTGTAAGAATTGCCTAATCAACCTTGTCACTATAGGGTCAAAGATTTTAAGTGCAAATTGAACTGTAGTAAAGTTATAACTTTTTCATGTACACAAACTATTGGTAGAGACTTTAGTTAGGTAAAGACAGTGAACCTTTGGATTTGTTATTTCATGCTAAGCCAAATTGTCTTTTAATGAAGTGTCATGCTTTAGCAGCTTAAAAATTCTGTACTTGTATTATTAATTATTCTAATATTCAAACAAAGAAGGGAGGTGAAACTGAGCTGGCAAGATAAATCTTTCGTTCGTATTGATGGGTTGCCGTCAATAGTGTAATTAGCCTTCATCCCGTGTTATACTGTGAGGTGGGGGTGGGAGTTACATGGGATGTAGGTGCAGTCTAGTGAGCCAGAACTGTGTTCCAACTAGACTTCGATTTTGTTACAAAGGTGTTGGTTGTGTGCTAGCTCGTGCAGAACTTTCACACAGTTCTTCTCTTTAAGATATCTGAGCATAGACTCTACTCATAGACGTTTGTCACGTGTTAGCTCAATGCGGACTTTTTACTCATGAGAATAACACAGAGATGTTAGCATGGTGAATGACTCCCACAGACACTGTTTTGGGGCTGGGTGTTTTATGTAAATCTGCCATACGAATATATTGTGATTTTGGAACTACATTTTGGTTTGAAAAATAGCTAGGTCAGATTTTGCTAATGTGGATGAGCTGCATGTTATGTTAGTTATTTGATTTGCAAAATTTATAGTAGTTTAGGAAAATGCAAAAGATCATGGAACCACTTCATACATTTGTGTTGGCTATAACCCATTTATGAGTACAAGTGCCATTTTTAGATCTATAATAATTGATGCAAATTTAGGCAAATGCTTCATTATTGGCTTAATTACTTAGTGAAAGTTGTCATGTGATTTGGAAGAAAATAGGTTAACAGAAGTATAGCAATAAACTCTAGAATCTAACAGGCTTAATGGTACAAATGGTGAAAGTAATTTTGGTTGTATTTGAACAGTGATTACAATTATCTTTTAAGTTTATTATTTTCATAGAAATTTAAAGATGTTATTCCAAGATCCCGCTGCCAGTCTTTCTAATTTGTAGTGTCAACATACCTGATTAGCCCAGTCAAAGTTCCCTACCTTGTTTTGATAATAACTTTTAATCAGCATGGTTTTCAGCAAAATTAATTACACTAATGAAATCAGTGTACTGAACAGAAAAGCCTGAATAACAAATTCAAGTGAGGCAAAGTATAATTAAAGTTTTGATAAATTTGAATATGTATTACACAAGTGTTTCTTAAAAGTTAAAACTGAGTAAAAAATTAAATATTTGTAGGGGTGCAACAAGAACAAATGTCTGGATCCAGTTTGTTCTGTTTCATGCTTATCATTACCAGCTAATGAAGACTATTGCATGATGTAACAGCGATTGTGCTGAAGGTCGCGAATGGGAAATACATCCAGCCGAAAGGAACATGTATTAAAAGAATAACTAACACAGTAGACATGATGTTATTCTCGGATGGGACTTCTTGCAGGCATCACAAACAGTCATGGACTGTGAAAGATCAGATCTCCAGATTGACAAAGCTGTTCGAGCAAACACGCATAACAAAGACTGCTCTGGGCGATTCTTGAAGATGTTGTCAACAAGACAAGTATCAGTCATCAGTTGAGATGCATAGTTCCATTGTGAAGCTTTTGTCAGTTGCAAAAAGTATGTTCACAGGTAATGCAGTTGTTTGTTTATTGATGTCGCAAGTAGGGAATTACGATAAAATAGGGGACTTCAGAAAAAATTGGTATTAGATGTAGTAAATGGGACTCTAATAGGCCTGTCGTTATGTTAAGTCATCAGATATAAACTACTCAAAATGACAGTTACTTTGCAAGTAACCATTTGAAGTGAAATGAGCATGTCAAAGGGGGGGAGGGGGGGGGGGGATATGGGGAAGTCAGGTAAATCTTGTATTGCCAGAAAAGTACAAAGAAGTATATTTAAGTTGATGTAATGACACCATCATCAAGATTAAGTATCATCAGATACATGTGAAGAATGTACTTGGTTTGAGAAAGCAAAACATTTCCTATTACAAGTTACACTAAATTTTAATGAAAATAAACGTGCATACAGGGCAGTTATGGCACCAGCTGCATGCGTTATTTTTATTCTGATGAATGAACAACATAATACTCCAATGTGAAAATTGCAACATTGTGAGTGTGTATATAACTGAAGTGAACTCTACATCACAGATAATGTTTAAAGAGACAGTTCTGACATGCAACAGATGAAGTTCTAGTTCGGTCGATAGACGCATTTAAAAGTGAGAAAATAATTCCTAACATTTGGAACTATTAGTTACATCCTCAAGGAGAAAAGACTGGTTGCTTGGGGAAGGTTAGAAAGAGATGCATGTCACTGGGGTGCAAGGAAGACACCTGTTGCAAGGATGATAAAGGGAAAAAAAAATTTTTTTTGTTGTTTGCTGTGTACCTGTCACACAAGTTGTGCCCTTCTCATTGTGGGGTCTGATTGACATGCCCCTCCTTTCTAAATTTTACCACTATTCTACCGCCTTCCCTTAGGAAAAAACTAATAGTTCCAAAAGTTAGAAATAATTTTCTCACTTTTAAATGTGTTGCTCAGCAGTACTGGATCTTAGCCTTATGAAGATAGGTATGGCCAGCCTTTGTGTTTATTTGTAATGTTATAGTTTTCCCAAGTAAACTATTATTTTCCTGAGATTACACAAATTACAATATGCAAATGATTAGGAATGCAATTTGTATGCTATATCTGTCTCGGAGAATTCCAATTGGTGTGAAGTACACACGTGCTGCGATCACTGCCTCTAAATAACATTCAACAAAATGTGAAGTTTTGGATATGATCCTGTTTCGTCTCCCTTCACGTGGTTTGTCTACAAGTCAACATCGTATCAGCAGTGGTTGCTATAGGACTGTGATGAACGAGTTGCTAAGTCCACAGATGTTTGGTGAGAGAAGTTTATGTGAACATTCAGACCTCAATTTGGGGTAAATACTATGGCTTGCCACTTAGGGTGCTGGTGAGGGTGTTTGTGTACTCATTACTGTCTGAGGAGTTTGTGGTTTCTAGACAGTGTGAGGCTGATGCACTGTCAAACATGCCGCCAGTCCAGTGAACAACAAGTGGATTGATTCATCAATACAGAGAGGTTCATATCCTATCTGGTGCTCCAGCATCTAGCCAACACTGTGGACAAGGCTGTTAAATCCGTTATAGCCATGCGAACAAGGTGGTGTTTCCTACATTCTGTGATCACACTGTAGTCTAGCTATGGCTCCTCACCACACACAGTTGTCTTCTATCTACTGTTTCCACAATGCATCACTGCCATAGCAGTATGTACTGTGCAACCCATTTCCAAGATACCAATAATTGTGGGCTGTTTGACCTCAAGTCATAGGTTGATGAGTTGTTGTTGTAGCACTTATCTTTCTAGTCATGCAAAAAAAGGGGTTCTACATTTACATAGTCTGATACATGAACCCCTTTTTGCTGTGTAACACATTCTTTAAATTTTGCTTCACTCCTACCATTCTTTCTGGGTGTTGTAATTTCCACAAATGTGTTTGAATATATTGCACATAAAATCTACAATTTCATTCATCATATTTTTGTTGTAAAATTGCATCTTGTTATACATTTTCAGCAATGAATGCTAAAGCTGATTTTCAGCATTTTTGTGATGCTCAGCATTTTTGTCAATTTTGTCTTTGCCTAGAATTTTACTTATCTGCTTAAGTATTAATTTCTCCAAGGACAGAATTCGTTCTTTATGAAGCATGGAAAAATATTTGTGCTACAACTTTATTGTGTGCATGTTGTTAGATATTTATCTAGAAAATTGTATGTCAATTCAGTATTACAAATTTGATAAAAATAATTTTTCGTGTAATTGCTGCGTAGAGTGAGATAAGTCTCTTCCAACTTTGTCTTGATTTTTTGTTCTCTTTTTCTCCACTGCAGTATACTGTCCTTTTTTCAGGTGTAAATGAAGAACTTATTGACACGGTTCTGCTTCCTTCAGAGAAGCCAGAGACTCGACACTGGTACAATGTTCTTCTAGTTGAGAAGCTCATTAAAATTATATCACAAGCTTGCCAGTCAAGTGAGTAACATTTTATTTTTTAGAGATTAATGTTAGATTTTAAATAAGAGACCAGACAGACAGTGCTGATCTAAATCATCTACTAGAAGAAAGGTCTTGAATTATTTGAATGGAAAAAAGAGAATGAGAACAATGTGGCTTGAATGTTAAACTGTTGATTAATAATGAATCTTTCACATTACAGTTGACAGATAATTATTCTTATCTCTGCTGATACAAAGATTGGTACTTTTGAGGGGGGAAAAAGAAAATGGAAAAACCCTAATAGACAATGTAATTGGTAATGAGCTGCTCAAAACAAAAGTTGTCCGCAGCTCGTGGTCTCGCGGTCGCACCCTCGCTTCCCGAGCACAGGGTCCCAGCTTCGACTCCCGGCGGGGTCAGGGATTTTCCCCTGCCTCGAGATGACTGGGTGTTTGTGTTGTCCTCATCATTTCATCATCATTCATGTAAAGTGGCGAGATTGGGCTGAGAAAAGGTTGGGAATTTGTACGGGCACTGATAACCGCGCAGTGGAGCGCCCCACAAACCGAACATCATCATCATCATCATCATCAAAACAAAAGTTCTATCTTCAGAAGAATCAGAAGACAAAAATAATGTGGAGGGAGATGATTGGCTGCAGATGAGTGATAGAGGAAAAGGAAACATTATTGTTACTGAAGAGCTGGGAGCTCTCAAACCTTGAGCTCTCACATCATCCATGCTGTCAGACAGTTGTGTGCTACTGCCTTTTGTATATTTTGTTTGATTTCTGTACTTCCCTCTCTTTAATCACTTTCCATTATGCTGGGCTGCTGTTTTGTACACTAACCATTTTTTTGTATTGTAAATATTATTTGTATGATTGTGTTGTACATGTCCAGTTTCTGTTTTTAGTCCTACAGCTATGTTTATTCGAGTTTTTACAGTGATTAGACCTACCCTTTTCTCTTCACTTTCTCTGAAGACTATACATCCGTGTATTTTCAAAAACTTCATTTGCATTGTTTTGTATGTTACTTTCTATGTTCCAAGTGAATATTATTTATATATTGCACTTTGGCCTTTATAAATTATAGTTCATTTAAACAACCATTTACAGAACTCTAGTTGTTTCCTGTATTTAGCAGCAAGGGAACCTCAAGAAGGAAGTTACACATTATTATGGCAGACCCAGCAACTTTTATTGAAAGCTGTGCTACACTTCAAAGTAACACTGGTATTTTTCAACAGAATCTCCAAGTCTCTGAACACTGTGGTCAAAACATTCTACCGGTCATTTGCCGCCCCAGGTTAGCCGAGCGGTCTATGGCGCTGCAGACATGGTCTGTGCGGCTGGTCCCGGCGAAGGTTCGAGTCCTCCCTCGGGTGCGCGTGTGTGTGTGTGTGTGTGTGTGTGTGTGTGTGTGTGTGTTTGTCCTTAGGATAATTTAGATTAAGTAGTGTGTAAGCTTAGGGACTGATGACCTTAGCAGTTAAGTCCCATAAGATTTCACACACATTTGAACATTTTTTGAACCAGTCATTTAATTCGTAGCATCACACACGTCTGTGTGTCCTCAATCAGATTGCTGGTACCATTTCACTATGGCTGTATGAAATGTGAGATTTGATTCATATACCCCCAGAATAACATGGTGAATCTATGAGCAATTTATACATTTTGCTCACATGAATTGTACTATCCCACGTACCTGAACTTTGAATTGTGTTGCACCTGTTATCCATACTGCAGCAGAACTTTCTCTGCAGGAAACTGGAAACATATGCTCTCTTCTGACAACGTGTCACTCTTGTTGCACAGTGGCCTTAGCATGGGACAACATGTGAAGCTTACTTTCTGAAGTCCCTACATGTATGTCATGATACTGGTTTAACAGTTCTTGTTGTTGGGAGAAAGAGAGAGAGAGAGAGAGAGAGAGAGAGAGAGAGAGAGACACTTGTTTAACCCTACCTTCATATTCGAGAAGAGAGAATTTTTTGTAACAGGTCATCTGAGACTAATGGCTGTTCACTACAGGATTCATATAACAGTACATTTTACCTTAATATTATAGCTACAGTGCTTACTGTCACAGTGCCAGCACTGAAAAGTTATTAATATCAAAAATTAAAGCCTTTCTGCTCTTTAATAATAATTGCAGTTTTTCTGTCCCAGTCTGCATGGTTAGAACGCAGTTTATGATCACTCATACCGATGCTGAAGCAGAGACTAGTGGAACGAACAGGCAGTTCTTGTGGTCGATGATTGTGGATCTCACAAAGTGACTGGCTAGGTGTAAGCAAAGTCCAGAGAGCAGCAAAAGATCTCATAAGTAGGTGCGAAACAGCCCAGGAAGCAACCTGAATTGAAAAATGTGAACATGGGCATGGGCAATCACTCTGCTATCAGTGGCTTGTGCCGAAGGCATCAGATAATAATGGTGAGGAACTTGGGCACTTCTGCAGGGTCGCAACATTTACTGGTGTTCTTGCATCAGTGGACAGGTCTATGGGAGTGTGCTGCAACTGCACTACAAAATCTGAGTATTTCTGACTTTGCTTCTAAATCTGCACTCAGGATTAGATTAGATTACATTTACTTTCATTCCAATTGATCCGTAGTGAGGAGGTCCTATAGGATGTAGAATATGTCAGAAAAACAATAATACATGACAAATATTTATAACTCAAATAAATAAGCTAATGTACCGTCCACAGGTCCCAAGTGTTAGGATAGTCATTTTATTTATTTATTTTTTAATGAACACTATATGAAAGGATCATTTTGCAACACACATTTACTAAGATCGCATTAATGCACTGAATTTAAATTAAAAAAAAAAAGTTTTTATTTATTTATAACGTAATAAAAATGAACACATTACTGCACTGAAATGGTGCAGAAGTTAGATTGTACTGTACACACACACACACACACACACACACACACACACACACACACACACACACACACAAAGAAATCAGTTGGTTCTACTGAGAAATTCATGAGTAGAGTAGGAGTTGGCCACCCATAAATTCCTTTAGGCTTCTCTTAAACTGAGTTTCATTGGTTGTTAAGCTTTTTATGGTTGCTGATAAGTTATTGAAAGTGTGTGTTCCTGAATGATGCACACCTTTTTGTACATGAGTAAGTGACTTTAAATCCTTGTGAAGATTATTCTTATTTCTAGTATTGATTCCATGAACTGAGCTGTTTGTTTGCAAAGGTGATATATTTTAATGACAAATTTCATTAAGGAATAAATATATTGAGAAGCAGTAGTTAGTATCCCTAGTTCACTAAACAGGCCTCTGCAGGATGCTCTTGGGTTCACACCACATGTAACTCTTATTGCATGTTTTTGTGTCCAGTAAACTTTAGGTTGACTTTATGAATTACCCCAAAAGATAATCCCATATGACATTATGGAGTGAAAGTAAGCATAGTATGCCAGCTTTTTCATTTTTAAAGCCCCTATGCCTGACAGAATTCATGTTGCAAATAGAGATTTGTTTAGATGTTTCAGCATTTCTGTGGTGTGCTCCTCCCAGTTGAATTTATCATCAAGCTGTAAGCTCATGAATTTAACACTGTCCACTTCTTCTATCTGCTTGTCATCATATGTTAGGCATATACTCATGGGACACCCCTTACAAGCTCTGAACTGCATGTATCGTGTTTTTTCAAAGTTAAGTGACAAAGAATTGGCTAGGAACCAGTGATTAATGTCCACAAATATTTTATTAGCCGATCTTTCTAAGACTGCACTTGATTTGCTATTTATTCCAATGTTTGTATCATTGGCAAATAAAACAAACTTGGTATCTGGTAATGTTACTGATGAAAGGTCATTGATATACACTGGAAAAAGTAAGGGCCCTAAGATGGAACCTTGTGGCACCCCACATGTAATTAGTTCCCAGTTGGATGATATCTGATAGCTTAATACATGTCTCTTTCCTAATAACACCCTTTGTTTCCTGCCAGAGATATAACATTTGAACCATTTTGCAACATTTCCTGTTACACCATAATATTCTAATTTACTTAAAAGGATATTGTGATTTACACAGTCAAATGCCTTTGACAAATCACAAAATATGCCAGTTGCCTGCAATTTCTTGTCTAATGAATTGAGTACATTTTCACTGTAAGTGTAGATAGCCTTCTCAATATCAGAACCCTTTAGGAATCTGAACTGCAACCTTGACAGTTTGTTATTTGTGATAAGATGGTTATAAAGCTGATTGTACATTACCTTTTCTAAAAATTTTGGATGGAAATTTGCACTATTTCTTTATCACACTTCTTAAACAATGGCTTAAATTCAGCATATTTCAACCATTCAGGAAATATTTCACTGATAAGCGACTGGTTACACAGATAGCTTAATATGTTACTTAACTCAAAATTACATTCTTTAATTAACTTTTTTGATATTTCATCACACCCACTAGATGTTTTTGATTTTAAAGATTTTATAATGGATGTTGCTTCTGCCGGGGTAGTGAGGGTCAAATTCATATTATGGAAGTTACTTGAAATGTCTGGTCTTAGGTATTCCATGGCAGCATCTACAGAACCTGACAACCCCATCAACCTGACAACCACATCTTTTCAGCAACAGTTATAAAATGTTTGTTAAAAAGTTCTGCAACACTATACACATATGTCACCAATGTATAATTAACTCTTAATGCTATTTGCCCCTCTTCATGTCTGGTTCTACTGGTCTCCTCCTTCACCATATCCCATATAGTCTTTATTTTGTTATCTTATATGACTACATTTCCTTGTAATATATTTGCTTTGATGTCCGTATTACAGTCTTTAATATTTTGCAGCATTTCTTGTAATGTGCTATTGCATCAACATCAGAACTGTTTCGAATTGGAAGATGCAGTTTTATTTTTGTTTTACAAGATACCTGTATTCCTTGAGTAATCTATGGCTTCTTTGTAGACCTTGCTCTAGCCTTGGTTAGTTGTGGGGGAAAACAGTGTTCAAATAAGGTAAGCCTTTATTAGCAAAAGTGTTATATTTTTCATTCATGCCATGAGCACTGTAAACATCAGTCCAGTGAATGTCTCTGAGGAGTGTCCTAAAATAATCAATTTTTGGCTTATTGATTACCGTCTTGAGCTCAGATTTAACAGATTTTATATCCTGTTCAGTATTAACATTTAACAGAAGGAACTGCATGTCATGGTCTGAGAGGCCATTGACTATTGGCTTTGTAATATAATTTTGTTCATTGGCCTTTTCTATAAAGATATTATCAATGGCTGTTTTGTGAGCAAGGCTGCCCTCATTGTCATCATGCTGTTTGTCATAAGTACCATCATGAATATACCATCTGGTGAAATTGTAACTTGTTTTACACTCCAAAACTACACTCCTGGAAATGGAAAAAAGAACACATTGACACCGGTGTGTCAGACCCACCATACTTGCTCCGGACACTGCGAGAGGGCTGTACAAGCAATGATCACACGCACGGCACAGCGGACACACCAGGAACCGCGGTGTTGGCTGTCGAATGGCGCTAGCTGCGCAGCATTTGTGCACCGCCGCCGTCAGTGTCAGCCAGTTTGCCGTGATATACGGAGCTCCATCGCAGTCTTTAACACTGGTAGCATGCCGCGACAGCGTGGACGTGAACCGTATGTGCAGTTGACGGACTTTGAGTGAGGGCGTATAGTGGGCATGCGGGAGGCCGGGTGGACGTACCGCCGAATTGCTCAACACGTGGGGCGTGAGGTCTCCACAGTACATCGATGTTGTCGCCAGTGGTCGGCGGAAGGTGCACGTGCCCGTCGACCTGGGACCGGACCGCAGCGACGCACGGATGCACGCCAAGACCGTAGGATCCTACGCAGTGCCGTAGGGGACCGCACCGCCACTTCCCAGCAAATTAGGGACACTGTTGCTCCTGGGGTATCGGCGAGGACCATTCGCAACCGTCTCCATGAAGCTGGGCTACGGTCCCGCACACCGTTAGGCCGTCTTCCGCTCACGCCCCAACATCGTGCAGCCCGCCTCCAGTGGTGTCGCGACAGGCGTGAATGGAGGGACGAATGGAGACGTGTCGTCTTCAGCGATGAGAGTCGCTTCTGCCTTGGTGCCAATGATGGTCGTATGCGTGTTTGGCGCCGTGCAGGTGAGCGCCACAATCAGGACTGCATACGACCGAGGCACACAGGGCCAACACCCGGCATCATGGTGTGGGGAGCGATCTCCTACACTGGCCGTACACCACTGGTGATCGTCGAGGGGACACTGAATAGTGCACGGTACATCCAAACCGTCATCGAACCCATCGTTCTACCATTCCTAGACCGGCAAGGGAACTTGCTGTTCCAACAGGACGATGCACGTCCGCATGTATCCCGTGCCACCCAACGTGCTCTAGAAGGTGTAAGTCAATTACCCTGGCCAGCAAGATCTCCGGATCTGTCCCCCATTGAGCATGTTTGGGACTGGATGAAGCGTCGTCTCACGCGGTCTGCACGTCCAGCACGAACGCTGGTCCAACTGAGGCGCCAGGTGGAAATGGCATGGCAAGCCGTTCCACAGGACTACATCCAGCACCTCTACGATCGTCTCCGTGGGAGAATAGCAGCCTGCACTGCTGCGAAAGGTGGATATACACTGTACTAGTGCCGACATTGTGCATGCTCTGTTGCCTGTGTCTATGTGCCTGTGGTTCTGTCAGTGTGATCATGTGATGTATCTGACCCCAGGAATGTGTCAATAAAGTTTCACCTTCCTGGGACAATGAATTCAAGGTGTTCTTATTTCAATTTCCAGGAGTGTATATTACATTGAATTCATCCACTATGAAAAAAATATCTTTAATGCCTTCTGTTCATAACACAAACTTGTTTACTTCCTTCATTGGCTTCAGATGTAATTTTCATTGGACAACACACAACACTCCTTCCAAATGCCAAAAATGTGTGTGGTTAAAATTCCATTGGAACAAGGAAACTGATACAGTTTTTTCCTAATATGAATAACACTTATTTCTATATTTATTGACATTTGTAAAATAAAGCCAGTCTGTTTATTAAATCAGATTTAAAAAGGGAAAAAAAACAGTGAGTTGTATCTTAAATAGTGATAAATTATTATTGTCGACACACTGCACATCTAGGCATAGCTTGCACAAACAAACAGAAGTGAAATATCAGTTCATTCTTTTTTACGCTATGTTATTTCATTTATAATCTTTTAGCACAGACAGTCGTAACTTATTTCCATTAAAACAATATACACTAGAGAATTGACATTGCCGCAACTGATAAAAATTCTATCATATGTCAGGATTAAGTGTTTCCTGACATTGCTCTAATAAACCTTTTATAAATTTCCTTCACCAAATGTTCCAAAATTGTTGCGGGATAATTCTGTTTTTGAAGATGGTATGTATTTTGCTTCAAAAACATCAGTTTCCATGTCATAATATCTAATGTACTATGCTCTTTCTAGGAAATCTTTCTCAATAACTGTATGCTATATTTTGGTTGAGATTTGTAGTAAGTGACAGTAGAGAAACAACTTTGATGTTCATTGAGCATTGATACGAGATGATCATTTATTGTTGCATGCAGCTGCTGAGTTTTCAGATGACATGAAGATGATATTTATTTAATTTTTATTTTTTTGTTCAGAATTTTATTTTTGTCTTGATTGCACAGATTTCTGCATCCATTCTGAAGCTTGATTTGATAATCACAGGAGTTGATTCTATTGGACATAATATGGCTTGCTTTTCTCCGATCTGCTGGCTGACAGACTGACTTAGAAATAAATAGGGGGACCTACAGATCAACATGGGATTAAAATCGTGGTGCAACTTGTAGTTATTCACATAGATGAATCGTTGCCAGAGGACAGGGCAAGATAGTACTGGGACTGTACAAGGATTGCAGCCCAAATATTTATGTAGTGTTTATTCACTCAACAACTGTATGCTTGTATATTAACATAATCTTTTAATCTCAATATAGAGAATACACACAGTCTGAGAACACTTGAAACAGCCCTTTGTGTGAGGAATAATTGAAGAGTGTAAATGGAAAATGTGCTAAGTACCAAACCTGACATTTGCCTGGAGAATGTAAAAACAATGTACCTTTATTTGTACATAACTGAGTTGTATCCAAAAAACTGAGGAGTCATTCTGGTATCACAGAATAGTGTTGCTCACCATATCACTGCAAAAAATAATGAGATAAATCAGAAAATAAATACTTTATTAAGAATGTTCAAAATTCTATACCATAAAAACTGAGTGGTCCACAGTGCCAATAAGCAAGTTTTTACAAGCTAATTTTGGCAAAAAAGGAAACAGAAACTAGCTGTTGTTAATAATGCTATTTATTAATGCTAATATTGCTGTTACTGGATTTGAACCAAGAGGTTCATCTTCAAATGACTGCTCACATTTATATTGCATTTGATGTAGTTTATATTAGCTGTTTGCAAGATTTAGCTTGTATTTTGTACACAGCCATCGCCTCGAAAATGTCAGTTTTCAACAAAATACCAGAAAGAAAGTTTTTGTTCCATGTGCCATTAATACTGAGGCACTATGTTCTATTTGTGATAATACAGGTACAGAAATACAGCATTAAGTTAATACAAGTAGAGGGTGTCTGCGAACTAGGGACGAATATTAAAATGCCGTAGAACATAGAAAATTTATTGAAAATGTAGTGTGTGTGTGTGTGTGTGTGTGTGTGTGTGTGTGTGTGTGTGTGTGTGTCAGACACATTAAGCACCTTCTCCCATTTACGTATGTAAAATTATATCCTCTATATTACTACCCAAGCCTGCATGGCAAAGAGCAGTGCGTATGTTGAAGTTCTTGATGGCACATTCACAAACATCTGGTGGGCTGCTGGTAATAACCCTATTAACTTCATCATTCAATTGGTGTACGGTTTGTGATATGTTTGTGTACACTTTTGATTTTACAAATCCCCACAAAAAAAGTCACAGGCCACAAGATTGCATGATGTGGCAGGCCACTCCTGGTTGCCATGCAGAGAGAGAATTTTTTGAGGGAACTTCATTCAGCAGAGCAATCATTTCATGGGAGGTGTAACATGTCACACTGTCTCGTTGAAACCAAAAATCATCATTTTCATCACTAAGAGTGAAAATCCAATCAGAAGGCATTTTTGGTAATGGTCGCCATTCACAGTGACAGCAGCTCCCTCATAGTTTTTGAAAAAGTATGGGCCAATCAGTCCTACCCAGAACCCACACCACACAGTCATGATGCATTGTGGATACATCTTATCCTCCACAGTCACTCATGGATTTTTTTTGTTATCCCAAATTCTGCAGTTCTGCTTATTGTTGTGCCCACTGAGGTGGAAGTGTGCATCCTCTGTACTCTTTTGTTTGTCCCTAAACTGGATTCAGGTGTCAAATCAAGGAGAAAGTCCTTCACACATGCATTAGTAAAAGTCTCATGGCCTTTCTGCCATGCTGTGCTTTTCCCTGAAGTTCAAAATTTTAAAAGATATGAGAAGTTGTTATTGCTGTCTATAGTTCTAACAGGTGTCCAGGAAGGAAGGACGAATTTGAATTTTGTGCCATTTCGTCATATGATGGTTGGTAGCCATGGTTTTTTCACATTTGTTTTCTGCGATCCTTCCCATTAGTAGCCTGACAAATTTTGTATGGTGAGCATTGTTGTTTGAAGTTTCTTTTCATCATGGAACAGATGACAACTGAGCAATGCATACAATTGATAAAAAGTTATTACAAAAAGAGTGAAAATCCCACAGCAGCCATTCGTGAATTGTGTGTGACACCCAGATGTAATGCTGCTCCAACTGAATCATCAGTTCGGAAGTTGATCCGGAAGTCTGAGACCACGGGTACTGTTTCAAATATTAAGAAAACAAGACAACCGCATTCTGTTTGAACACATACACTGCTGTAACTCTTCAGGCTTTCCCGGCGAGATCTTGACATGTGGAATAATCGGGTCTACTGCCGGATGTTTGTGTCGCACTGGCACAATATTTCGGCCACGTAACTCGTTGCCTTCTTCAGGTCTACCTGAGACTGCCGTAATGGAGGATCTTGAGCAGTATTTATGACCAGAGGACGCTGGGTGCTCTCTTTGCTGTCCGCGCCCGACTTGGCTGCCATCAAGTCCGAGGGAGCACCAGGGAAGAGACAACACATTACAAGCAGCTCTCTTCTTCATTCCATCATCTGTTATTTTGCTACCAAATAACAAAATTCATTACTATTTTCAGTGTCTCATTTCCTAATTAATTCCATCACCATTGCCCAATTTAATTTTGACTACATCCCATTATCTTGTTTTACTTTTCTCAATGTCATCTTATAACCTCTTTTCCAGACACTATCAATTCCGTTCAGTTGCTCTTCTGACTCCGTTGCTGACTTTGTTAGCTTTGCAATTATACTATATAGCTACAAAAATCTTTCTGATCACAGGAAACAGGAATGGCTTCTTGTGTGAAAGTGGGATTGTAGTAATGAACTCATTAGATGGCATACTTGCTATTGGGGAATGTCTAAACACGCCCATATAGAAATACAGTAAGTACTTAGTTTTCCGTAAGTAGGAGTAGCTTTCAATCAGAGCTTATCATGTGCTATTGGATGGTGTGTGTGAATATTTTGAAATGGCATCCAAGCATTAAGGACACTTGTAGTATTATGTTATTAATACTATTGTCATATATTTCATTTATACTGTTTTAAGATATGTAGTTGTCTATAGAACATGAAGGAAATATCAGAAAAAAGGAAGTGTGTCTTCTTCACTTCCCTCAGTTTTCATATTTTCACTTTGTTATTTCATCCTGTTAAGTTGTATGGTAATTATTAATATCGACTTTGCAGTATGACCCAATTTCACTTTCTCTTATACTTATTAAATGGTATTGTTACTCAACTTGTTTCTTTCTCTGTATCTTTAGATAGTCGAATACGACTTGTGACATTGGAACTTAGTATTCGCTTACTAATACAGCTAGTGATGAAGAATGGGCAAAGTTTCCTCCGTGATGGTCACTTGGCGGCAATTGAAGGAGCGAAAGAGGAAAGTGTTGCTCTCCTGAGAAATTTTTATAAGGTATAGATATTGTTGATAATTCTACAGTGCATTTAATTTCCTGTTGCAGAAAGTAAGAATTATAAAATTGTATGTAGTCCATTTTTTTAATTTTAGTTTTTCATATTTTGTCTTGTGGTTCACCATTTAGGTGTCATTAACACAGTCACTGTTTTTATGGTAGTATACTGTGGTCACCTAAAGTATTTTATGAATGAATGATTTATGACATCAATTGAGGTTTATGCCAACTGTTGGTAAAGAGATTATAACACAGTCACAGTCATTTATTTTGTTTAGAAATGTAATTATCCATGTGGCATTTGGTCTTACCATTATCATGTTACTAGTTATTGTTGCGCATGTAGTGGTTAAATAATCCAGTACCATTATTTGTTCATTGAAAGTGAAGTAGCTGGCTGCTAGTAATTTTATTTGGGTATTTGGAATATTATCTATCCACTTCTATAGCTGATGAATTAATTGCCCTGTGGAAAATGTACTTCATTCTGTTTCTGGCAATGAGTACATTACATGATAGTCTAATGTCACTGTTCTAAGCATGAATATGTCAACACTCATATCTCACAACATACATATGAGATAATTTTGAAAAATCGTTTGACTTTTTGTAAGAAAAAATGAAAAATGTATATAACTATGTAAGTACTTTAGTGGCTCAGTGGTATGAAATACTTTAAATTATTTTAGCAAAGATGTATGTATTTATTGATTTTGCCTCTTAAGGTAAGCTAAGCAAATATTTAGTACTTACTATTTCAATAATCACTTTTAGACAATGTACTGTTCACTCGGTCAGTATGCAGTATAGCAGCTGTTTCGTAGTTGAAAAGATGCAGTTTCTATTTTATACACAGTAATTTAGTCTGTTTTCACATATGAGGTTTGCCCAGAAAGTAATGCACCACTTATTTTTTCTCAGCCGAAAACAATGCTATGAATGCGAAATGGTACGTATGTATTATTTGATGTCTCCTGAGTGAGTGTGCTAAGTTTCTATCACTTTCGACAGATACTGTAGCTGCAGAACAGTTTCATAATGGCATCTGTAGGTGATTTGCGTTACAACCAATGTGCCATCATTGAAGAAATTGCAGAGAAAGAAACTGTGGGGAATATTCACAAATGCTTGTGCAAAGTCTATGGAGCATCTGCTGTAAACAGATGTACAGTTAGTCGGTAGGCACAGAGGGTGAGGTCATCAGAAGGCAGTTCAGCAGAGCTCCATGATTTGCAGCGGTCTGGGAGGCCATCCACGGCTGTCACATCTGACATGTTGCAGCAAGCTGATGATGTCAGTTGTTTGGGCCATTAAAGGGTGCCATTCATGGAAGACATTTTGAGAATGATGAGGAGGTGATTCACACAATGAAGCACTGGCTTCGTCACCAAGACAAGGATTGGTACTGACAGGGCGTACTCGCCCTTGTTTCGTGCTGGAGGAAGGACAAAGAATGGGATGGAGTTTACATGGAAAAATAGGGCGTGTAGATAAAACATCAATCTTTCGTGTGTGTAATTCTCGTTATTTTCAATTAAGAATTGTTGAAGAAAAAATGTGCAGTGCATTACTTTCTGGGAAGCCCTCGAACTTCTGCAAAGAAGTGAATTACACCTGTCTTTCCTACTTGTAGACTAGTGTTTACTAACTTAACCTACTCTATAGGTTTTTGCGTAAATGTTAGTGCATTATTTTTGTGTGAGCTGACTTCGGAGCATTACATAAATTAGAAGTAGCGTAGCAGCAGATCTTGGATTACACCCAACCACCTCTGAGTTAATGTTATATTACTTGCGATATAGACAAAAAATTTATGAAAAATGGACAGGGATTGTGCCTGTTGTGTACAGATGCAGGGGGAATTGGCCACTGTCTGTAAACAGCTGGAAGCTGTGTTGGCCATAGCCTGGGATCCTTGATGTCACAGTGCCCTCTGATTTGCACATCCCGACCAGTCGACCAGGCAGCAACTGGTGAACAGTGGTGGGTTGCAAATCTTTGAGCAGAAGGCAAAAGTGGATACTGACTGTGGATGGCTGTCTTCTTAAGCCTTAAATCAGATTTGAGGTATTGCTTAATGCTGAAAAATACATCTGAGCCAGCATGGGATGCCTCAACTTTTGGGACTGCTGCCAATGTTCCTGAGAGATGTAGACAAGTGCAGAGAGTGGGATTTCTTGTCATTGGTACCTCCAATGTTATGCATGTGGTGAAGCCCTTTAGGGAAATAGTCATGTCAGGAAAGAAGGCCAGTGCCCACTCTTTTAGGTTGCCAGTAGATGTCATCCGAGATGTTGAGGAAGCTCTGCTGCCAAGAGTTGAGGGCACCGGATGCACCTGGGTTCAGAGATCAGGTTCGTTTCCTACAGACAGCAGCCTGATTTGATGAAGGCAACAAGTCTCGCTCATGGACTGGAAGCAGCCTCTGGTTTGTAACCAAGTGGAAAACTTAAACTAGAGGCTCAGACAATTCGGTGATGGTCTTGGATGCGGATTTTTCTACCTCCACTATCAGATGGACCCCCTTTCACAGGTCAAGCATGCACTACATGCAGGAAGTGGTTACTAGGGTAGCAGAGCACATGTGGGCTTTTTAATTTAGAGAAGTCCCTTCAGAGGCCTGATAAGATGCCTTCTGATTCCAGACAGAGTAGCATTCATTGTAGCAGATTGGAGAAAGTTTATGTAATATTAGTTAACTACAGGAGCATGAATGAAAAGGTTCTAAACTAGTGTCCCTTGTTATGTGGCAAAAATTAGCTAAAACTAGCTGTCAATAGTAGTGAAATTCTAAACCCAGATTGAAATTTATATCACTGACATGTGTGTTTACAGCCATAAAAAAATGTGATAACATGAAGCGAGATTAGTGCAGGTTCATAATGAGAAATAATTTGTGTAAAGATGAGCATTAACAACTGGATTAAAAGTGATCATTGGATGCTTTTATAGATCCTCTGCCTCAGCATTAGTGGTGGTGTAACATTTGTGGGCAAACTTTAAGAATATTTCACGTAACTGGCCAAGTTAAAGTTTTAGGTGGAGATTTCAACTTACCAACTACAGACTGGAGGACTCAAGTGATTAAGGCAGGTAGTAAGGACAGGAGATCATGTGAAATTGTTCTAAGTGTCTTCTCCAAAAATTACTTTGTGTGGTTAATCAATGAACCGACTCACGCAAGTAACATCTTAGAGCTACTGGTGACAAAGAGACTGAAGTTTTTGACTCAGTTGTCGTAGAACAGGGAATCAGTGATCACAAGACTGTTACAGCCTCACTGAATATGACTGCAGATAGGAATACAAAGAAAGATAGGAAGTTCTTTGTGTGTAGAAAGACCTACAAAAAATGGATTTCGAATTACCTGACAGATCAACATGAAAATTTCATCTCCAGCACTGATATTGTTGAGTGTCAATTGAAATACTTGAAGAGTATTTACAATAAGTTCTACATAGGAGTATCCCGAGCAAAGTTGTGAGATGCGCGGAAAGGCCCATTTTTGTTTGACAACAGTGTTGGAAAGCTACTGCAAAAACAAAGAGAGCTTGACTTCAACTTTAAACATAACCATAGACTCACAGAGAAACAAAACTGAACTATGCCAAAATTAGCATAAGGAGAACCATTCGTGAAGCTGTCAGTGAATTCAAAAGCAAAATTCTGTCCACCAACATGACAGAAAAGTCTAAGAAGTTTTGGACTTATGTTAAATTGGTAAATGGATTGAAAACATAAGCCATACATTGTAACAATAATGCAACTGAAATGAATAATGATGCAGAAACGGCCGAAATACTGGAAGTCTTTTTCTAGGACTGTTTCACAGAGAAAGATCACATTGTAGTTCCTCCTTTAAATCATTGCATGAACAACAAAATGACATACATCGAGATAAGTGACGGTTGTTGTTGTTGTTGTTGTTGTTGTTGTGGTGGTGGTGGTCTTCAGTCCTGAGACTGGTTTGATGCAGCTCTCCATGCTACTCTATCCTGCGCAAGCTTCTTCATCTCCCAGTACCTACTGCAGCCTACATCCTTCTGAATCTGCTTAGTGTATTCATCTCTTGGTCTCCCTCTATGATTTTTACCCTCCACACTGCCCTCCAATCCTAAATTGGTGATCCCTCGATGTCTCGGAACATGTCCTACCAACCGATCCCTTCTTCTAGTCAAGTTGTGCCACAAACTTCTCTTCTCTCCAATCCTATTCAATACCTCCTCATTAGTTACGTGATCTACCCACCTTACCTTCAGCATTCTTCTGTAGCACCACATTTCAAAAGCTTCTATTCTTTTCTTGTCTAAACTATTTATTGTCCACGTTTCACTTCCATACATGGCTATATTCCGTACAAATACTTTCAGAAACGACTTCCTGACATTTAAATCAATACTCGATGTTAACAAATTTCTCTTCTTCAGAAACACTTTCCTTGCCATTGCCAGTCTACATTTTATATCCTCTCTACTTCGACCATCATCAGTTATTTTGCTCCCCAAATAGCAAAACTCCTTTACTACTTTAAGTGCCTCATTTCCTAATCTAATTCCCTCTGCATCACCTGACTTAATTCGACTACATTCCATTATCCTCGTTTTGCTTTTGTTGATGTTCATCTTATACCCTCCTTTCAAGACACTGTCCATTCCGTTCAACTGCTCTTCCAAGTCCTTTGCTGTCTCTGACAGAATTACAATGTCATCGGCGAACCTCAAAGTTTTTATTTCTTCTCTATGGATTTTAATACCTACTCCAAATTGTTCTTTCGTTTCCTTTACTGCTTGCTCAATATACAGATTGAATAACATCGGGGATAGGCTACAACCCTGTCTCACTCCCTTTCCAACCACTGCTTCCCTTTCATACCCCTCGACTCGTATGACTGCCATCTGCTTTCTGTACAAATTGTAAATAGCCTTTCGCTCCCTATATTTTACCCCTGCCACCTTCAGAATTTGAAAGAGAGTATTCCAATCAACATTGTCAAAAGCTTTCTGTAAGTCTACAAATGCTAGAAACGTAGGTTTGCCTTTCCTGAATCTTTCTTCTAAGGTAAGTCGTAGGGTCAGTATTGCCTCACGTGTTCCAACATTTCTACGGAATCCAAACTGATCATCCCCGAGGTCAGCTTCTATCAGTTTTTCCATTCGTCTGTAAAGAATTTGCGTTAGTATTTTGCAGCTGTGACTTATTAAACTGATAGTTCGGTAATTTTCACATCTGTCAACACCTGCTTTCTTTGGGATTGGAATTATTATATTCTTCTTGAAGTCTGTGGGTATTTCGCCTGTCTTATATATCTTGCTCACCAGGTGGTAGAGTTTTGTCTGGACTGGCTCTCCCAGGACTGTTAGTAGCTCTAATGGAATGTTGTCTACTCCTGGGGCCTTGTTTCGACTCAGGTCTTTGAGTGCTCTGTCAAACTCTTCACGCAGTATCATATCTCCCATTTCATCTTCATCTACATCCTCTTCCATTTCCATAATATTGTCCTCAAGTACATCGCCCTTGTATAGACCCTCTATATACTCCTTCCACCTTTCTGCTTTCCCTTCTTTGCTTAGAACTGGGTTTCCATCAAAGCTCTTGATATTCATGCAAGTGGTTCTCTTTTCTCCAAAGGTCTCTTTAATTTTCCTGTAGGCAGTATCTATCTTACCCCTCATGAGATAAGCCTCTAGATCCTTACATTTGTCCTCTAGCCATCCGTGCTTAGCCATTTTGCACTTTCTGTCGATCTCATTTCTGAGACGTTTGTATTCCTTTTTGCCTGCTTCATTTATTGCATTTTTATATTTTCTCCTTTCATCAATTAAATTCAATATTTCTTCTGTTACCCAAGGGTTTCTACTTGCCCTCGTCTTTTTACCTATTTCATCCTCTGCTGCCTTTACTATTGCATCCCTCAAAGCTACCCATTCTTCTTCTACTGTATTTCTTTCCCCCATTCCTGTCAATTGTTCCCTTATGCTCTTCCTGAAACTCTGTATAACTTCTGGTTTAGTCAGTTTATCCAGGTCCCATCTCCTTAAATTCTCACCTTTTTGCAGTTTCTTCAGTTTTAATCTACAGCTCATAACCAATAGATTGTGGTCAGAGTCCACATCTGCCCCTGGAAATGTCTTACAATTTAAAATCTGGTTCATAAATCTCTGTCTTACCATTATATAATCTATCTGATAGCTTTTAGTATCTCCAGGGTTCTTCCATGTATACAACCTTCTTTCATGATTCTTGAACCAAGTGTTAGCTATGATTAAGTTATGTTCTGCGCAAAATTCTACCAGGCGGCTTCCTCTTTCATTTCTTAGCCCCAATCCATATTCACCTACTATGTTTCCTTCTCTCCCTTTTCCTACTGTCGAATTCCAGTCACCCATGACTATTAAATTTTCGTCTCCCTTCACTACCTGAATAATTTCTTTTATCTCATCATACATTTCATCAATTTCTTTGTCATCTGCGGAGCTAGTTGGCATATAAACTTGTACTACTGTAGTAAGTAGTAAGTGACCATGTGATAGAAAAACAATTGAAATCCCTCAACAGAGGAAAGACCACTGAACCTGGTGAGATACCAATATAATTCTAAATAGAGTACGCGAAAAAACTTGCCACTCTTCTTGTGGCAGTACCTTAGGTCTCTGAAGGCCTGAAGCATTCCTAATTATTGGAAACAAGAACAGGTCATTCTCATTTTCAAGAAGGATCATCGAACGGATGCATAAACTGTAGGCCTATACCCCAGATGTCAGTCTGTTGTTGAATTTTGTAACATATTTTACCCATGCATAGTATGATATTTGTGAGACTGGAAATCTCCTCTGCAGAAATCAACATTGATTTTAAAAACAATGCTCAGCTTGCTTTGTTCATCCAAGAGACACAGAAAGCAGTAGATGGTGTGTTCCTGGACTTCTGGAAGGCCTCTGATACAGTTCCGCACTGACATTTAATGAGCGAAATACCAGCAAATGGAATACCATACCAACCATGTGATTGGATTGAAGAGTTTTTAGCAAATGAACACAGCACATCATTCTGAGCAGAGAAAAACCTTCAGACTTAGAAGTATCTTCGTGCATACTCCAAGGGAGTGTTATAGGACCATTACTTTGAACAGTATATATAAATACCTATTACGTAATGTCTTACGTTTCATGAGGCTTTTCACAGATGCTGCAGTTATATACAGTGAAGTCACAGTGCTAGAAAATTGTAGCAAAATGCAATAACAGGATCAACAAGGAGTTGCAGCTGACCCTCAACATGAAAAAATGTAACATATTGAATGTACATAGTCAGATAGATCCATTATTATGTGATTACACAATTGCAGAACAGTAACTGGAAGCTGTTGCTTACATAAAATAGCTAGGAGCATGTGCATGGAGCTATTTAAAGTGTGACTACCACATGGAGTTAATCGCAGTAAGGCAGATGCCAGACTCAGATTCATTGAAAGCATCTTCAGGAAATATAGTCCATCAGGGAAGGAAGTAGCTTACAAAAGCCTCATTTGACCAATAATTGAATGCTGCTCAGCAGTCTGGGATCCATACCAGATATGACTGATAGGGGAAATAGACAAGATCCAAAGAAGAACAGCAAGTTTTGTTACGGGCTCATGCTCAGCCACCTCCATGGGCAGATGCTCCAAGAGAAGAGTTCTGCATCATGGTGTGCTTTACAGTTAAGAGATATGAGACAGTACAGTACGAGAAGGGTCAGCCTATAAATTGTTTCCTCCTGTGTATCTCTCATGAAAAGGTCATGAAGATGAAATTACAGAAATTCGAGCTCATGCAGAGGCTTACCGGCAATCGTTCTACTCACAAATCATTCGCAACTGAAACAAAGAAATGGGGGAAGTGACACTGGTATGCAGTGTGCCCTCTGCCACACTCTGTAAAGTGGCTTGCAGTATATAGGTGTAGATGTAGACACACACAGAAACTAGTCACTGATCCTTTACATCATAAGTGACAGTGAAGGTTGTTCTTTTATAATGCAACCAGCCTCAATGTTAATGTTGTGTAACATAAATTCATTTGTGTTGCATTTCAAGCCACTAGTGCTTATTGTCTTAAGGAGTACATTATATTTAAAAAGTTTATATGGAGGCCATCCTTCGTTTATGTGAGCAATGATTCTTGTGTGTTGCTAAATACTTGTGATCACATATTCATCCTGTTGACTGCAAAAGTTGGTTCTCCTGGGAACTGGAGGGAGAACTGTTAATGACCTCTAATTAAGGATTAAGGGGACGGACTGAAAATAAATTATAATAAACCAATGTAAAGCCAACACATTGAGAAGAAAAATAGTTATAATGAATAGTGAACTTGTAGATACATTTTAATTTTTATGTTGAAGGCAGCTGCAAAAAAGTGTATGGAAAGCAATAAAAATAAACAGAAGCGCCAAAAGGGTCTGGAATACATTCCATAAAGTGAATAAGGCATTCAAAACAAAGCTTCAGATGTGTTTAAAAATGAAAGTGTGCAATAGTTGTGTATTGCCACTTGTAACTTATTGGAGTGAGTCATGGATTTTAAATGTGAAAGCTATTTAAAACCAAAGGTTTGTTCAGTGATTATATAGAGATGCATATTGGGAATTACTGGGAGAGAAAAGAAAATAAACAAATTGGTAGAGGAACAACCTGAATGGAAAATATATAGATGGACCAAGTACGGTATGTTCTTTGTTGAATTCCAAGTGGAGAGTGGTGACTGAGAATTTAAAAGTCTGTAGGGGGCCTATATTCAGTAGTTGATGCCACATTGCTGCAGATGATGGTCATCACAAGGGTCATTGGAAGCTTGAACTGTTTTGAACCCACATTCCAAACAAACATGTTAGTGTCTGCTTTCCCTTACCTTTTTCCAATATTGACTTGAGTTCTGAAAAAATTGTTCCTCTCTTTTCCATTTTTTGTGGCATTCATCACTTTTCTTGTTTCTCCAAAACAGAATTTTAGTTTTCTTTTGTCTTGTCTTTGTGATATGTGGGTGGTCATGTGATACATTCTTTGCTTGTTAACAGTGGCTTGAAATTTCAGTATTGGTTATCTTTTTCAAGTTATTAATTGCACATCCGTATGTCTCTATTTCTTCTGAAATATGATTATGTTATAACAGAAAAGTTAAATTTTTTTCCTTTGTTTTCTAGAGAGCTTTTTTTGAAGGCAAAAGTGAACAAAGTATTTTTGTACCAGTAAAACTTAAGTTTATTTGTTCATACTTAAAGCAGTCGGAATATGTATGTGTATCTCTTGTTACAGTCACAGGATTTTATTTGTTGCATGTACATCTAATTTGTTTGCCCATTCAGAGTGAAGAAATATTTCTCGATATGTTTGAAGATGAATACAATGAAATGAAGAAACGCCCACTGAATGTAGAGTGGCTTATGATGGATTCCAACATTCTACTGCCACCAACAGGAACTCCTATGACAGGAATTGAATTTAGCAAACGGTTACCATGCGGAGAGGTAATGTCCTTATGTGTTAGAACATATTGGGTTAACTTGGTACCATATTAATCCTTGTGGGAGTATAAGTATTCTGTTGAAGTACTTGCACGGAATTTTGAGTGAAAGGAGAGGAGTCGCACCATTTCAGAAGTTTCAGCCATTAAGTGTGTTGTGTGCCTAGATGACTGTTGGAAAACAGTAATGAAAAGTATGTGTTGATGTTTAATTGCCAGTTTGGCACACATTTCATGAATACTGATCATATGGATCCACGAAGTAATGTCACGCAGTAATAAAAAATTGCAAGAATACTTATACTTTGGTTAAAAGGTATGTGGGTACTGCACCAGTGTTTTTAGTTGTGATTATTCCTGTAATTATTAATAAGTTATTTTCTAATATCTTCCAAAACTGTTTACATTTGCTGTTAATGTAACTTCAGACTGCATGTTTCTGGCTGTCTTGTACTAAAAGCCTACCCCCCTCCCCCCTTTTCCATTTCCCTTCCACTCAACTATTCGTTGTTCAGTGTTTCTCTCTTACCAACAACTAGGTATAAGTGCAGTTAGGTTCATATTATGGTTGTCATTAGTAGATAAGTTCTGTGTGCCCCATACTCTTAAAACAATATCATTCTGCAATAGGAATAGCTGAATTCAAGTTAAAATTTGATAATACTGATAATTGGATCCATGTAACTTCTATGTCTCTGTTCTGTTTGCATACTGTACTTCACAGTAAACCAAAGAAGAAACTAAATAATGTATCGATAACAGCAACACACACACGTTGTGCTATCTCATACATGATTTGACTGCCCAGCCTCAGCTGCATTGTACAGTTCATGCACTGTCATTGCATTTATATTATGCCCAGTATCAGAAGAGGAATCTTGCATTACAGGAAAGTCCAAGCATTCCACTATGATATGACTCAACTCAAAAAGAGTAACAGTGACTGAAATACAGTGCACCCAGAAGGGAAGGAGGAAATGAAGTGAAATTAAATTTCACAGGTTGTGGTGGTCTATGATTTTAGCTCAGTA
This sequence comes from Schistocerca piceifrons, assembly GCF_021461385.2. Lineage (NCBI taxonomy): Eukaryota > Metazoa > Arthropoda > Insecta > Orthoptera > Acrididae > Schistocerca > Schistocerca piceifrons. The sequence goes on along the minus strand of NC_060139.1, from coordinate 33,537,055 downwards.
ATTACAAAACTAGGCTGAAATTTACAAAAACTTTGCTGCAACACTTTTCAGTATTACATTTCAGCTCTTCTGGCCTTGATGTATTCACTTATTTGTTTGTAAATGGTGTGACAAAGCCATTTGTATCCTCTCCTGAGATAAGCCTGCCAACAACTGCTGTAACTCTTCCTTGATACTTAGGATACTGACACTAGAATGGAGTTGACATCTGAGCTGATCGCACATATTCTCTTTCAGAAACAGATGTGGGGATCTTGGTGGACACAGGAGTCCTTCAGCATCACACAGATAGTCTGTTGACACACGTGTCATCTGTGGATGAGAATTGTCCTGTTGAAAAATGGCACCACAATACCGTTACTTGAGAGGTAACACACGAGGATGCTGAATGTTTGTGATGTACCATTGTGCCATCGGCGTTCCCTCGGTCACTACCAGCCATGGCCTGAAGTCATATTCTATGGCTCCCCACTCTAAGATGCCGGGATTAATGCTGCTGTGCTTTTCCAGAACATTTCTCCCAGGCTTCTGCCATACTAGCCAGTGATAGTCATCTAGGGTAGTGCATCTACATCTACACAGATACTCCACAAGCCACTGTATGGTGGGTGGCGGAGGGTACCCTGTACCACTACTAGTTATTTCCTTCCTTGTTGCACTCCTAAGTAAAGCAAGGGAAAAAGACAATCTATATCCCTCTGTATGAGCCCTAATTTCTTGTGTCTTATCTTCATGATTCATCTTTATGCACAAAGTATGTTAGTGGCAGTAGAATCATTTGGCAGTCAGCTTCAGATGCCGGTTCTCTGAATTTTCTCAGTAGCCTTTCTTGAAAAGAACATCGTCTTCCCTCCAGGTACTCCCAGTTGATGAACTCCCACAGCATCTCTGTAACACTTATGTGTTGTTTGAACCTAATGGTAACAAATCTAGGAGCCTGCCTCTGAATTGGTTCGATGTCTACCTTTAATCTGAGCTGGTATGGATCCCAAACAATTGAGCAGTACTGAAAAATATGTTGCACCAGCGTCCTGTATGCAGTCTTCTTTGCAGGTGAACCACTCTTTCCTCAAATTCTCCCAATAAGCCAGAGTCCACCATTTGCTTTCCCTACCGTAGTTCTCACATGCTTGTTCCAGCTCATATCGCTTTGCTGCATTACACCCAGATATTTAAACGACTTGTCTGTGCTACGCAGGTCACTAGTAATACTGTACCCAAACATTACAGATTTGATCTTCCCACTCATCCACATTAACTTACATTTTTCCGCATTTAGCACTGCCTGCCATTCTTCATACCAACCGGACATCTTGTCCAAGTCATCTTGTATCTTCCTACAGTCATTCAACTTCAACACCTTACCATACACCATGGTATCATCAGCAAACAACCGCATAATGCTGTCCACCTTGTCTGCCAAATGATTTATGTATATCAGGAAAAACAGTGGTCGTATCACACTTCCCTGGGGCACTCCTGAAGATACTCTTGTCTGTGATGAACACTCGCCATTGAGAACAACGTACTGGGTTCTATTATTTAAGGAGTCCTTGAGCCACTCTGATATCTGTGAGCTTGTTCCATACTCATACCTTCATAACAGCCTGAAATGGGGCGTCATGTCAAGTGCTTTCTGGAAATCTAGAAATATGGAATATGCCTGTTGTCCTTCATCCATTGTTCGTAGCATATCATGTAAGAAAAGGGCAAGCTGAGTTTTGCGTGAGCGATACTCTCTAAACCACGTTGATTCATGGATATACGCTTCTTAGTCTCAAGAAAGTTTATTATATTCGAACTGAGAATATGTTCAATTACTCCAAAGCAAACAGAAGTGTGGGATATTGGACTGTAATTTTGCAAGTCCGTTTTTTTTTTGCCCGTCTTATATAGTTGAGTCACCTGCACTTTTTTCCAGTCGCCTGGTACTTTATGCTGGGCGAGAAATTTCACGATAAATGCAAGCTAGGCAAGGGGCCAATGCCTTACAGCACTCTTTGTAAAATCAAACTGGGATTCTGTCCGCACCTGGTGATTTATTTGCTTCAAATCTTTCAGTTGTTTCTCTACACCAGGGATGCTTATTACTATGTCGTCTATATGAGACTTTGTCCAATGGTCAAATGACAGTATGTTTGTGTGATTCTCCTGTGTGTACAATTTGTTGAATGTGAAATTTAAAACGTCTGCTTTGGTTTTGCTGTCTTCAACTGTCTCACCACACTGGTCAATAAGGGACTGAATGGTAGCCTTAGATCCGCTTAGGGATTTTGGGTAAGACCAGAATTTTCTTGCATTCCCTGCCAGATCGTTTGCTAAGCTGTAGCGGTGTTAGTTGCTGTATGCTTTGCCCGTAGATATTTTCACGGATGCACGAATCTCTAGCAACCTTCGCTTGCTGTCATTTGTGCATTCCCTTTTGAGCTGAGTGTGTAACAGCCTCTGCTTCCTCAGCATCCTTTGAATTTTGTTATTAAACCTGGTGGGTCTTTTCCATCCTTTATCCGTGTGTTAGGCATATCACTCTCCAGACCATGATTTACGATCTGTTTCAACTTTGTCCATAATTCCTCTATGTCCATCTTACCTTAAATAAGTGCTGCCAATTCACTGTCTAAGTGAGGTACTAGTAACTGCTTGTGTGCTCTGTCTAGCAGAAACTCTCTCCTAGCCTTCTTGACTAATTTGTAAACTTTTGTAATCATTTTTTTCTTCTTTAAGGCCAGCAGCATATGTCTGATAATGACATGATTATTAGAGTAGATCCTCCAAATAGCTGCTTGTTATAAGTAATCTTGATTTACGACAAACTGTTTCGACTTTATCGCCATTTTCAAGTACGTCTAGATTGATGTGACGTCTATGTTATGTCACTAGTGGACTGTTTTATAATTGTCAGTGTTTTAATAAGATGGTAAATGACGTCAAGATGTCAAAAATAAAATTTTAATTACGACGTGACAGTAGTTTGACAGTTCCACTCTTACGATGCTATTGGTAAACATATAGCGAAGTAAGAGTGGAACTGTCAAACTGCTGTCACATCACAATTAACATTTTATTTTCAACATATTGACGTCATTTACCATCTTATTAAAACAGTGACAGTTATAAAACAGTCCACTAGTGAAGTAATATGGACGTCACATCAATCTAGGTGTACTTGAAAATGACAATAAAGCCAAAACAGTCTGTTGTAAATAAAGATTACTTATTATAAGCAGCTATTTGGTGCATCTCTCTAATAATTTCCTAATCATAGTTGCTATAATGACATCATGATTGCTAATCTCCATTTTTGTACTGACATTACTGGTAAGGTCCAGCCTATTTGCAGCTACAAGATCTAAGATATTCGCATTGTGTGTGGGCTGCTGAGCTAGCTGTTCAAGACAGTTTCTCAGAAAACATGTTCCAAAGTATTTTGCGTGACTGTGTCTGTACCCCCTGCAATGAATCCATAGACATACCAGTCTATACTCGGTAGGTTAAAGTTGTCTCCAACTAGTATGGTATGATCTGGGTATTTACACGCTATTGACCATAGACTTTCTTTGAATGACTCTAGAACTGTCACGACAGAATCGGGTGGCCAGTAAAAACATCCAACAATTAATTGGTTTCACCATCTATTATGCAAGACCAGATGGCATCACTGTCACACTCAACTTCGACCTCAATAGAGACAATAGTTTTGTCAACTGCAATTCATCACTGAACACAATGAAATGCCAATCAGCAGTCCAAGCTTGCCTGTCATAGTAACATTCCAAATGCAGCTGTTTGTCTAGCTGTGTTAACAGCAGCATACCCACAGATGGTAACTCCATAGTCCAGTTGCTGCTGGACTCCAACAATTCTGCGGGATGACACTGAATGCGGTAGAGTGTCTATCATTTGCTCTTGGATGGGAGGCACAGACGTGAAGAAGTTACAAGGTAAATACGCTTCTCACATTTGCGGACTGAATCATATCGTGTAACTTGCACAGTATTTCACCGATGCAACTGCTCAACATCATAAAGTGGTGGTAGCTATTGCTGTCATTGTTGCAAGGTGCAGCTGATGATGACTGTGCAGCAGCATTGAAATTTATCATGCTTGGAGAAGGCAACATGCGAGCCCAGGGGTCCGCTCATAGTAGGAGGAAAGCGGTGCTCCTGGTGCCCCCTGCTGGGAGTTGCAGAAAGGCCATCCGCGCATGCACTATGGGTGATGACTGTGCTGCCGGATGCTCCTGTAGTTAAAAGCTGACTTAAATCTTGGTAGTGCAATGATTTAATGGCAGCCAGTTCTGGATTCTAGGTGGCACTTAGTTGAATACCTGCATCCCTGTTGATAAGATTGTCCGTCGTACAGATGTGCATGGCCTCCTTAACAACACAGTCCCAGAAAGATGATGCTGGAGATAAAGTTTCAGTGTTTTCATAAAACATACGATGCCCTTGTCCAGGCAATGCTCCGCTACTGCAGATTTATCAGGTTGCCCCAGGTATGCATGATGATGGTGTTCGATGCAATGTTCGTGCACGGTTTGGCATGTCTGCCCAATATAAGATTTTCCACATTGACGTGGGATTTTATAAGTGCTACATTTCCTAAGGCCAAGGTTGTCTTTGACCAAGCACAATAAATTCCTCAATTTTGCTGGTGACTGAAAAAAAAACACACTTCATATGGTGCTTTTTGAGGGTTATTTCTATTCTTGAAGACATGCTACCAAAATAGGGCAGGAACACTGTTGCAGTAGGTCCTCTGCACCTTCATTTACATCCCTGCTTCAAATTTTCTTAGAATGGAATGCATGACATATCTGCCTATTGGAATAGCCATTCTGTTGAAATACCGTTCTTAGGTGCTGTAGCTCACCAGATAGACTGTCAGCATCTCAGTCCACATGTGCTCTATGCACCAAAGAGCATATTAAACTCCCAAATCGTGCAGGGTGAAGGCAACTTGTGGCTTGCAAATATAGTTCCATATAAGTTAATTTGTGGTAGATGCTGTTCCCAGTGTACCATGAGCATTTCTTCTAACTATGATGTCCAGGAATGGTAAAATGCCATTCTCTTCCACTTCCATTGTGAATTATATATTAGGATGGAGCGAGTTCAGATGCCGGAGAAACACAGGTAATGTCTGTATTCCGTGGGGGCCACCCCACAAAAGTATAGTCTACATACCGCCAGAAGCAGGAAGTGTCTTGAGGCGTCCTACGAAGTCCTCTGAAATCCAGGTATGGTGATCACGCTTGCCTATGAGAGGTCCCAACAGGTAGGAGCCACAGTGTTGCTCACTATTGGACGAACAGATCTCCCATTCTTATGTATCGTGGGTGGGCCATACAGTCTTGGGGCAACTGCAGCATGTTGGCGTGGGCTCTTAATCACTTTAGAAGGAATAGAACTCTTCTTGAGAAGATCTAATGTCATTCTCTGGTTTTGCCAGTCTGATCCTCTCTAGGTAGGATTGTGAAGCAGCACCTACCATCATACTGTTGTATTCAACTTGTGTGAGGAAGACGGTGGCACTGCCCCATGTCAGCAGGTAAAAATCAAGAGTTCTTTGTCCACTCACACGGAGACATCGTACTACGAAGTTGGGACCTCGCATAGGAAAGGGTGATCACCATATCCGGATTTCAGAGGAGTTCGTAGGATTCCTCAAGACATGTAAGATACAAGTGTCAGATATTTTGGTTAATTTTGACATTGTATCTTCATTTACAAAAGACCTCTGCAAGACTCGTTAGAGCTTATCAGCATTATTTAAACATGTGCTTACATCAACTTATTTCTTATTCAATTACCATTATTTTGAACAATTTGATGGTGTCACCAATTGGAAGTACTCTGTCTCCCATGGTGGCCAACTATGTTATGGAAGATTTTGCAGAAAAAGCTCTGCAGTCGGTAAGTCCCAGACCTTCCTGCTTCTGGCGGTATGTAGACTATATTTTTGTGGGGTGGCCCCCACGGAATAGAGACATTACCTGTGTTTCTCCGGCATCTGAACTCGCTCCATCCTAATATATAATTCACAATGGAAGTGGAAGAGGGTGGCATTTTACCATTCCTGGACATCATAGGTAGAAGAAATGCTCATGGTATACTGGGAACAGCATCTACCACAAATCAACTTATATGGAACTATATTTGCAAGCCACAAGTTGTCTTCACCCTGCACAATGTGGTAGTGTATTATGCTCTTTGGTGCATAGAGCACATGTGGTCTCAGATGCCGACAGTCGACCTGGTGAGCTACAGCACCTAAGAACGGTATTTCAACAGAATGGCTATTCCAATAGGCAGATATGTCATGCATTCCATTCTAAGAAAATTTGAAGCAGGGATGTACACTCCTGGAAATTGAAATAAGAACACCGTGAATTCATTGTCCCAGGAAGGGGAAACTTTATTGACACATTCCTGGGGTCAGATACATCACATGATCACACTGACAGAACCACAGGCACATAGACACAGGCAACAGAGCATGCACAATGTCGGCACTAGTACAGTGTATATCCACCTTTCGCAGCAATGCAGGCTGCTATTCTCCCATGGAGACGATCGTAGAGATGCTGGATGTAGTCCTGTGGAACGGCTTGCCATGCCATTTCCACCTGGCGCCTCAGTTGGACCAGCGTCCATGCTGGACGTGCAGACCGCGTGAGACGACGCTTCATCCAGTCCCAAACATGCTCAATGGGGGACAGATCCGGAGATCTAGCTGGCCAGGGTAGTTGACTTACACCTTCTAGAGCACGTTGGGTGGCACGGGATACATGCGGACGTGCATCGTCCTGTTGGAACAGCAAGTTCCCTTGCCGGTCTAGGAATGGTAGAACGATGGGTTCGATGACGGTTTGGATGTACCGTGCACTATTCAGTGTCCCCTCGACGATCACCAGTGGTGTACGGCCAGTGTAGGAGATCGCTCCCCACACCATGATGCCGGGTGTTGGCCCTGTGTGCCTCGGTCGTATGCAGTCCTGATTGTGGCGCTCACCTGCACGGCGCCAAACACGCATACGACCATCATTGGCACCAAGGCAGAAGCGACTCTCATCGCTGAAGACGACACGTCTCCATTCGTCCCTCCATTCACGCCTGTCGCGACACCACTGGAGGCGGGCTGCACGATGTTGGGGCGTGAGCGGAAGACGGCCTAACGGTGTGCAGGACCGTAGCCCAGCTGCATGGAGACGGTTGCGAATGGTCCTCGCCGATACCCCAGGAGCAACAGTGTCCCTAATTTGCTGGGAAGTGGCGGTGCGGTCCCATACGGCACTGCGTAGGATCCTACGGTCTTAGCGTGCATCCGTGCGTCGCTGCGGTCCGGTCCCAGGTCGACGGGCACGTGCACCTTCCGCCGACCACTGGCGACAACATCGATGTACTGTGGAGACCTCACGCCCCACGTGTTGAGCAATTCGGCGGTACGTCCACCCGGCCTCCCGCATGCCCACTATACGCCCTCACTCAAAGTCCGTCAACTGCACATACGGTTCACGTCCACGCTGTCGCGGCATGCTACCAGTGTTAAAGACTGCGATGGAGCTCCGTATGCCACGGCAAACTGGCTGACACTGACGGCGGCGGTGCACAAATGCTGCACAGCTAGCGCCATTCGACGGCCAACACCGCGGTTCCTGGTGTGTCCGCTGTGCCGTGCTTGTGATCATTGCTTGTACAGCCCTCTCGCAGTGTCCGGAGCAAGTATGGTGGGTCTGACACACCGGTGTCAATGTGTTCTTTTTTCCATTTCCAGGAGTGTAAATGAAGATGCAGAGGACCTACTGCAACAGTGTTCCTGCCCTATTTTGGTAGCATGTCTTCAAGAATAGAAATAATCCTCAAAAAGCACAATATGAAGTGTGTTTTTTGGTCACCAGCAAAATTGAGGAATTTATTGTGCTTGGTCAAAGACAACCTTGGCCTTAGGAAATGTAGCGCTTATAAAATCCCATGTCAATGTGGAAAATCTTATATTGGGCAGACATGCCAAACCGTGCACAAACATTGCATCGAACACCATCATCATACATACCTGGGGCAACCTGATAAATCTGCAGTAGCAGAGCATTGCCTGGACAAGGGCATCGTATGTTTTATGAAAACACTGAAACTTTATCTCCAGCGTCATCTTTCTGGGACTGTGTTGTTAAGGAGGCCATACATATCTGTACAGCGGACAATCTTATCAACAGGGATGCCAGTATTCAACTAAGCGCCACCTAGAATACAGAACTGCCTGCCATTAAATCAAAACAGGGAAACAAGAACATTTTATTCATCATGTGATGGAATGCACTACCAAGATTTAAGTCAGCCTTTAACCACAGGAGCGTCCAGCAGCACAGTCATCGCCCATCGCGCACGTGTGGATGGCCTCTGGGCAACTCCCAGCAGGGGGCACCAGGAGCACTGCTTTCCTCCTCCTACGAGCGGCTTCCTGGGCTCACTTGTTGCCTTCTACCAGCATGATAAATTTTGGTCCCTCATATTTCGGGCTTGCAGCCGGATCACGTTGACATCTTGGCACGATATTTCGGCTAACAAACATGCAGCCATCTTCAGGTGAGTACGAGACTGAAGATTACTGGTGCGCGTCGTTCAATATATACCGAAAATTGGCGCGGCGGCGCCTGCGCAGTGGAGAAGGCTAATACCGCGCCCCCTATCTAATTTGGCGCGCTCTGCAGCAGAAGCGGGCCGCGCATGCGTAGTGGTGTACCTACATTTGCGCTATCTGTCGTAAAGCGCCTTCGCGCAGCTGAGGCGCGGTAGTCGAAAGTATAAAATCAATTTTCGTCAGCCGTCGCACTAGATGGAGACCCATGTCTCTGTGAAGCGATTAAAGAAATTACAGGACCCCATGCTTTATCCATCTGAAAGCCGCCGTCTCGATTAATAAGATCTTTTGCCAATCGTATCTCCACAGACTCCTTGATAATGGATTCCCAAAAAGATCTAGTTGTCGCTAAAATTTTTGTTCCACAATAATCCGTGGAATGTCCCGTCGAAATACAGTGTTCTGCTATGGCTGATTTGTTAGGCTGTAGTAGACGTGTGTGGCGCTCATGCTCCACGCATCTTTCCCGTACTGTGCGAGTAGTTTGGCCAATGTAGGATTTGCCACATTGACAAGGGATCTTACATATACCCGCCTTCCTCAGACCCAGATCGTCCTTCACAGAGCCAAGCAAAGCCGATATTTTCGTAGGTGGTCGGAAGATCACTTTAACACAATGCTTCCTTAAAATCCTTCCTATTTTAGAGGAGAGGTTACCCACATACGGAAGAAACGCCCTGGACCTGACCACCTCTTTGTCTTCTTCTTGTTTCTCTTTACATTTCTTCTTTGTCACAGCTGTGCGGATTTGGCGTGTAGAATATCCATTCTCCCTGAAGACGGATTGCAAATGTTCTAATTCTATAGGGAGGCTGTCCTTATCAGATACCACATGTGCCCGGTGCACCAGAGTACGCAGCAAACCCATGGTTTGTGCAGGGTGGTGGCAGCTTGTCACCTGCAAATACAGATCTGTGTGTGTGGGCTTCCGGTAGACGGAGTGCCCCAAAGATCCATCGGTTCTACGATTGAAACAAGAAGAAGAAGACAAAGAGGTGGTCAGGTCCAGGGCGTTTCTTCCGTATGTGGGTAACCTCTCCTCTAAAATAGGAAGGATTTTAAGGAAGCATTGTGTTAAAGTGATCTTCCGACCACCTACGAAAATATCGGCTTTGCTTGGCTCTATGAAGGACGATCTGGGTCTGAGGAAGGCGGGTATATATAAGATCCCTTGTCAATGTGGCAAATCCTACATTGGCCAAACTACTCGCACAGTACGGGAAAGATGCGTGGAGCATGAGCGCCACACACGTCTACTACAGCCTAACAAATCAGCCATAGCAGAACACTGTATTTCGACGGGACACTCCATGGATTATTGTGGAACAAAAATTTTAGCGACAACTAGATCTTTTTGGGAATCCATTATCAAGGAGTCTGTGGAGATACGATTGGCAAAAGATCTTATTAATCGAGACGGCGGCTTTCAGATGGATAAAGCATGGGATCCTGTAATTTCTTTAATCGCTTCACAGAGACATGAGTATGCATCTAGTGCGACGGCTGACGAAAATTGATTTTATACTTTCGACTACCGCACCTCAGCTGCGTGAAGGCGCTTTACGACAGATAGCGCAAATGTAGGTACACCACTACGCATGCGCGGCCCGCTTCTGCTGCAGAGCGCGCCAAATTAGATAGGGGGCGCGGTATTAGCCTTCTCCACTGCGCAGGCGTCGCTGCGCAAATTTTCTATATATATAGAACAACGCGCACCAGTAATCTTCAGTCTCGTACTCACCTGAAGATGGCTGCATGTTTGTTAGCCGAAATATCGTGCCAAGATGTCAACATGATCCGGCTGCAAGCCCGAAATATGATGGACCAATCAATACGCCGGGAAAACTTCAAGATACACATGATAAGTTTTGACGTCGCCTTGTGATTATCGTGAGTCGCGCTTTACAGCAATGACAGCAGCAGCTATCACTACCTGATGATCTTGAGCACTTGCATCAATGAAATATTGTGCGCGTTACACAATATGATCTGGCTGCAAACCCAAGAAATATATTTGCATCAGATCCATCGGGAAAGCATGAAAAGTTATAGGTTACACTGTGCTTGACACACAGTTTCGTGATCCTCCCATGTGGTGGTCAGACATGGTCAGCTGGAACCTTGACAATCAGTATGCCTGCCCCCATGTTCCCAAGCAGTCTGACATCAGGCTACTGTTACATTCAAATCCCCCACAAATTTCGTCATTGCACTATTTGACCAGGAGTGCAAATGGTGACCCACAGTGAAGCCGCTTTCAAACTCTTATCTAATGCTGATACTTGTGGTATTGGCACTGTTCGTGTGGACTACACGTTGTGGCCACACGTCATGCATTTCACTGCAGAAGAAGAGAGTTTTAAAGTGCCTGCCAGCAAGCTAGCTGTTGTTAACCTTCCTGTCTCCAGAGCCTGCTGTCTTGCAATGAATGACACCACAGACACCACCAGAAGATTCCATCTTTACTTGAACTCTGCGTGCAGTGTATTCCTCCACGCATTGTTTTAAGACTCACATTGATCTCCATCCGTGATCTCTGAAGACTCGCAGTGAAAATCGAAGGACCTAGCAGAACGCTGCTAATCTGAAACCAGATAGCAAGTGATTGTACACGGAAACCGCTGTGTAGTGATACACAGTATTGTAACAGACAGTGTGGAACAGTTACATACAAGGATATAAAAGTTATGTATAAATACATCAGTCTTGCAAATATTGTATATAAATACAATAAAAGTGTTAATGTTTTAACCCTTTATTACTCTTGAAGTGTCTGTGCCACCTTGTTCACTTTCAGTCACAACAGTAATGCTGTATCACAGGAGTACATGGCACCTCTGTGTCCTTCACAGTGATAAGTCAACAAAAGATACTGTTCATGCCTGTCATATACCCTGCCAAGCCTTGTAGCAACACCAATAATGAACAAGACTAATGCACTCTGACGGCCTCTCTACCTGTCGAAGAAAACTGCAAGTCGAATTACGTATCTGCCGATGGTGCATATGTGTACAAAGTTATACTGGCATCCTTTTGGCAGGCAGTTTATTATATTTTTACATTACCAATCTGAACCTCTTTTTACGTTTGTAGAATTTGCAAAACGCAAGAGTTTCAGTTTCTTGAATTTTTCCCCTCAGTCTGAGAGAAAAACAAAAATCTCACAGCATAAGCAGACAATAATGCACCTTTGCTGTTATGGTAACATATATTGAGAGTGTTCTGTGGGGCTAAGATGATACTCTATCTGTATGGCTCCTGTATGAATTCCAGAAGAGTTTGAGATTTCTCCCATGAATTTCAGTTTTGAAGTGGTTCCTGATAAGATTTCTTGGATGATGGCTGTGTTCTTTCTATCAGCTCTTAAGCCTACTGGGCTCTTAAACAGCATTTGTCTGTCAGCAGAACCGTAAGCTTTTTTGAAATCCACAAATGTGACTGTTGTTCCGGCATCATCTGATGTGTGCCTGATCCTTGCCAACCTGTGGGTCCACTTTTGGCTCAAGTTGGTCCAGCAAAACTTCAGAAATAATTTTATAAGTTACTGGAAGAAGTGAGATTTCTCTGTAATTGTTCAGAAGATTTCTCTGTAATTGTTCAGATCTGTTTCATATCCTTTCTTGTGAAGTGGGTGTGTCAAGGTGCTCTTTCACTCTTTTGGAATTACCTCTGTTTGTCAGGCTCCTGATTTTGTTCTAAAATTTTTTGGTGTTTTTGTTGTGGTCCAGTTTCCATAATCTGCAATGGTTGGATCTTCATCAGGTGCTTTATTGTTTTTCAGTGATTTGATTATTTTCACTATTTCTTCGTGTGAGAATGGATGGTATTTGGCATTTGGTGCTGATTTTGAAAATCACAGTTGTTCAGATAACTCTGAATTCAGGAGTGTACTGAAATATTTTCCTAGAATTCCACAATTATTTATTTTATTATTTTCCAAGAATCCATCAGGCTATTGGAAGCTTAGGCTTATAGGTTGGTAGCCAGCTAAATTTTCTCTGAAGTTCTTCTGATAGTTGCGGGTGGTGGTCTCAGTAAAGTCTTTTTTGATTACATTCAACGTCTTATTATCATAGTTGCATTTTTCTTGTTGAATAATTTTAGAGATGGTTTTCCATACCTCTACAAATTCTTGTCACTTTTCTGTTGTTTTATGTACATTGAAGTTTTCCATGCTTTAATCCTGTATTCAACAGCTTGATCACCTGTTATATTCCACTACCTATATTTCCTCCTCCTTGGGGGTTTTATTGTTTGAATCATTTTCTACATGAGTTAAGACCAGTTTGTGAAATCTATCCCACAGATTTTTTCAGTGAGTTTCTTTTGTTGAGTGCTAGATATTTGTCATCAGTCTTAAACTCTAGGTTACTCTTTTCTGTTTTGTGTTGGACTGAGATTTTACTTCAATTTAGAGTAAATGGTGGTCTGACTAGAAGAAGCCTCTCCTGTTGTTTTTTATTAAATAGATATAAACAGTCTAACTGCTGCATTTATGGCATTTGATTTTGTTTTTCATTTTTGGATTATAAAATCTATGATGGTAATTCTTGTTTTTGTCTTCTCTGAGAGAGCATCTTCAGTGTTCATGCGGGTTGGGCTAAACTACAAAGAGGGCGAGTCAGTCAATTGCACCTCTACCTTAATCCTAAGTCCTTCTGGTAATTCAGAGTAAGTAATTAACAACTTTAACTGGTAATTCAGAGTAAGTAATTAACAACTTTAACTAAGCTAAGGTAATCTCCACGAAAAAAAATTACAAACCCAAGCACAGCATTTAGAAATTACAAACAGTACAAAAGTCCTTTATACGCGTACAAACCCATACCAATTAATATTGCTGCCACCCAATAAAAAACGATGTAAACCTTCACCTGATTTTGTCATTTAATAAACTAAATCTACAAAATCCATTCCAAAAATATACAACTTATGTTCTAACAATGGAAAATCCAGGATGGAATAATGACAGTATTATGAAAAGGATAGATTGCTACTCACCATATAGAGGAGATGTTGAGTCGCAGACAAAAAGATTGCTAGATGTGAGCTTTTGACCAAAAGGCCTTCTTCTAAAGTAGACTAAAAACGCCCCCCCCCCCCCCCCCATATATATATATATATATATATATATATATATATATATATATATATATATATATTAAAAAAAACAAAGATGAGGTGACTTACCGAACAAAAGTGCTGGCAGGTCGATAGACACACAAACAAACACAAACACACACACAAAATTCAAGCTTTCGCAACAAACTGTTGCCTCATCAGGAAAGAGGGAAGGAGAGGGGAAGACGAAAGGAAGTGGGTTTTAAGGGAGAGGGTAAGGAGTCATTCCAATCCCGGGAGCGGAAAGACTTACCTTAGGGGGAAAAAAGGACAGGTATACACTCGCACACACGCACATATCCATCCACACATACAGACACAAGCAGACATAAGTCTTTCCGCTCCCGGGATTGGAATGACTCCTTACCCTCTCCCTTAAAACCCACTTCCTTTCGTCTTCCCCTCTCCTTCCCTCTTTCCTGATGAGGCAACAGTTTGTTGCGAAAGCTTGAATTTTGTGTGTGTGTTTGTGTTTGTTTGTGTGTCTATCGACCTGCCAGCACTTTTGTTCGGTAAGTCACCTCATCTTTGTTTTTATATATAATTTTTCCCACGTGGAATGTTTCCTTCCATTATATATATATATATATATATATATATATATATATATATATAAAAAGAAAGATGATGAAACTTACCAAACAAAAGCGCTGGCAGGTCGATAGACACACAAACAAACACAAACATACACACAAAATTCTGGCTTTCGCAACCAATGGTTGCCTCGTCAGGAAAGAGGGAAGGAGAAGGAAAGACAAAAGGATATGGGTTTTAAGGGAGAGGGTAAGGAGTCATTCCAATCCCGGGAGCGGAAAGACTTACCTTAGGGGGAAAAAAGGACAGGTATACACTCGCACACACACACATATCCATCCACACATACACAGACACAAGCAAAATGTCTGCTTGTGTCTGTGTATGTGTGGATGGATATGTGTGTGTGTGCGAGTGTATACCTGTCCTTTTTTCCCCCTAAGGTAAGTCTTTCCGCTCCCGGGATTGGAATGACTCCTTACCCTCTCCCTTAAAACCCATATCCTTTTGTCTTTCCTTCTCCTTCCCTCTTTCCTGACGAGGCAACCATTGGTTGCGAAAGCCAGAATTTTGTGTGTATGTTTGTGTTTGTTTGTGTGTCTATCGACCTGCCAGCGCTTTTGTTTGGTAAGTTTCATCATCTTTCTTTTTAGATATATTTTTCCCACGTGGAATGTTTCCCTCTATTATATATATATATATATATATATATATATATATATATATGGGCGCACACACACTGGCGCACACACACACATACCCATGCACACATATACAGACACAAGCAGACATATTTAAAGAATATGTTGGTCTTTAAATATGTCTGCTTGTGTCTGGATATGTGTGTGTGTGCGAGTGTATACCCGTCCTTTTTTCCCCCTAAGGTAAGTCTTTCCGCTCTCGGGATTGGAATGACTCCTTACCCTCTCCCTTAAAACCCACATCCTTTCGTCTTTCCTTCTCCTTCCCTCTTTCCTGATGAGGCAACAGTTTGTTGCGAAAGCTTGAATTTTGTGTGTGTGCTTGTGTTTGTTTGTGTGTCTATCGACCTGCCAGCGCTTTCGTTCGGTAAGTCACATTATCTTTGTTTTTAGATATATGTATATATATCTCCATGCAAGCATAACTTGCACACACATGGCATCAGTGGCCAGAGACCGTGGTAATGTGTGAATGTGTGTGTTGTGTACTTTATAATTTATTTATTTATTTTCTGTCCATACAACAAAAAGTTTTCGGACATTGTCAGGAAAATTTAGCTTACATTACACATATACTGTAAAATATTTACATTCTTTCATAACATCTTATGGATCAGACACGTGTCTGTACACATTATTTTACAAAAGGGCACTACAAGTAGATTCCTCTATAGTGTAACACAAATCAGCTTATATTTATAATAGTACAGTACACATAATACAGTGTATAATTACATTCTTTCATACCACTGATATATTGGAGACATTGTCTATATACACTGTTCTCCATGATGGCACTACAACTCCTCTATAGAATAACAACACTTCTCTATTAATAATTGCTTCATTCTACTCTTTAGCATATTTGGAATTGCTTTCTTGAGTTCACAGGGTAGTGCATTGTAGAAAATTGCTCCCATTCTATGTGGGCTGTGGTCCATTGCCTTTTTATTGGTCACAATTCTATGAAAATTTTCCTTTCCCTATGTATTATAGTTGTGTGCATTACTGTGTGTCATATTAAATTCAGGATTTTGTTTCACAAACATGAGTGTCTGCAGTATATACATGGAGTACACCATAATAATTTTATATCTTCTAATGATGTTTCTACAAGGCTTTCTCTTCTTTACCTTGGCTACCATTCTTACTGCCTTTTTTTGTAATCTAAAATTACTGTTTTGTCTTTATTTACAAGAAGCTTGTTTGCTGTAAGGTATGTGGACAGAGTATTGAAACTGATCTCAGTACTGTTAGCCACAGACTGCATATCACTGCCACAGCTGATGAAGGATATGTCATTGGCATAGCTTACAACCATGCAACTTTGGGGTTCAAATAAGTTATTTACATATACAAGGAACAGAAAAGGCCCTAGTATGCTTCCTTGTTGCACGCCACATTGAAGTGTCCTGGAGGTTGATTTGGTTGTTAGGAGCTGCACTGTTTCCTGTCTTTCAAATAGGAGGTAAGTAGTTTCAGGGCTAGTCCTCTCAACCCGTACTCTTCTAGCTTACACAGGAGAATGGTATGATTCACGGTGTCAAAGGCTTTACTCATATCTAGGAAAGTGCCTATTACCTTGTCACTTTTGTCCAGCTTATTTAATATTTCATGTATACAAGATACTACTGCTGTTGTAGTAGATCTCCCTTTTCTAAATCCATGTTGTAGGTTGTTTAACAGATTGTGTTTGGTGAAATATGATTCAACTTGATTTGGTATTACTCTCTCTAACAATTTGCCTAGTTCTGAGGTTAATGATATTGGCCTGTAGTCTTTAGTGTCAGTTTTTAATCCCTTTTTATGCACTGGTATAATTTCAGTAATTTTCAAAAGGTCAGGGAAAACACCATTACTGATGGAAGTATTTATCAAATGAGTCAGGGGTTTCACTAATTCATCCCTGCATTTCTTTAGCAGTTTAGGTGAAATGTCATCCCAGCCACAAGACATTTTTGGTCGAAGTGCTGATATGATTGCGAGGACGTCCCTCTCTGTAAAGCCGTGTACATAAAAGGACTGGCTAGATTTTCCAAGATTAAAATATTGTGTCTTGACATGAACTTCACTTGTACCAACTGTACTGAACTTTAGTATAAATTTCTCACACACTTCTTTTGGATCATTTATTTCTTCACCAGTTTCTTTCAATGTTATGTTGCTGTGTTCACAGGAATTCTGTTTCCCACTTTCTTTATGCATTATTTTCCAGGCAGTTTTACTGATACAGCTAGAGTTCCTTATTTCAGAGGTATATTTCTGTGCTTTTAGGTTAGTCAAGGACTCTCTGTATGTTTTCTGAGCAGTTTATATTTTGTTGAGAAATATTGTAGTTTAGTATCTCTAAAAAGTATATAGCAATCTTTCATTTTCTCCCTCAGTTCAATAATTTCAGAAGGGAGATTCTCGGCTTTATGGTTTACAGCTTTATTTACTTTTTTAACTAAAAGACAGGTTTCATTAAAAGAAGGAATTTTGACCGAAAGCTGGCATGTTTAACAGTCTTTTTGTTGTGCTTATTTGTGACTCAACATCTCCTCTACATGGTGAGTAGCAATCTGTCCTTTTCATAATATTGTCAATAACTTACATTCTATACAATCTTCATTTATAGTTTTTCTTGGATCTATATTTATTAATTTAGATAACACAACATAAAGTGCATAAGAAACTTTGCAAAATAAAAAGTACATGAATGTAACGATGTGCTCAATTCTCTGGTGCCATCACAGAACACCAAATTATAATAAGTGCAGGACCCATGATATGGTAATGGATAATGACTGCTGCACTCCTAATGGCGTGGTAGTGAACTTTGAATATGGAATATGTGGCATGAAAATCTGTGTTTTCAATTTGAAATACGTGATTTAGGTAACAATATTTTTCATGTATGCCTTGTGAGTGAGCCATAGAGTCCAGTAGTAAAATGTGTGTCTGGGCAAAAGAGTTTTGTGGCTTTGCAAAATAATATATTTGAGAAATCTTGACAAAATACTAAGATTAACTTCTCATAGCTGGGGTTGACAGTCATGTAAAAGTTTGTAAATAACTTCGTTGTTACCTTTTGACCATAAAATTATTATTTGTAAAATCTATAATTGCAGTTTCAATCATGTGGTTCGTATCAAGTGGAAATAAATGTGCCTTAGCACATATCAAAAATTAAAAATATCTGACATGATGTAAAACCTAGTTTCATTGCATTATGTTTGTGATTACATTTTCTTGTGTCCACTGTAATCTTTGAATTGCATTGTGAATATGTTGCTCATGTGGATGTATGCAGAAATAAAGCATAATACGAGCAACATATTCAGAATGCAATTCAAAGATTACAGTTGGGTAGAATAAACAATTCTGTTTTGTTTTTGTTTTGTGTAAAACAGAGATTGGTTTTGTCACATAGTATTCTGTGGGCATTTGTTCCTGCCTACTAATCCATGTGTGAACCGCCAGATTTAAATGCCTCTGTGTCCTCCACCCTTTTGCATTTAGGGTGGAGATTTTAATGTGTTGCAGAGTGGCTGGCTTCTCCTTTTAAATGTTTAATCCTGAAAGCTAAATATTATTCAATTTTTTTGTAGTTGTTGTTACCATTAAAATAATTTCTTTTCTTTTAATACTGTAATAATAACATTTGAGCAGATTCGTAACTGTGTTTCTGTAGCTTACAATAACATTGGTTGTTTATTTTTTCAAAAGGCATTCGTATTTACAGGTTGAACGGGCAAGGCGGGCAATAAGAGTGTTCTTCTTGGTCAGAGATCTGTCATTGACCCTTAGAGGGGAGCCTGAAACTCAGTTGCCTCTCACAAACCCACAGTCGTGTGTTCAAGTTGATGTTGTTCTAGATCTAAGTAAGTGCTGGTTAATGAAACTTGTTAAGTTTTTTAGCCAAGGTGTAATATTTTATTTTAATATATTATTTTGCTAACAACTTCTATGTTCAAATAAATGATAAATCTGTTGTCCCTGTGTACTTTAGTGGCTTCCTTCCACCTCTGCTACTTCTCTCATCCTTCTCTCCCCTCCTCACTGTTTCCTGCCCTCTTCCTCCACTCCCCATGTACAGTCATCACCAACCCTCTTTTCTTTTATCCCTTAATTACTCTACACAGAAGTAAAGATTACATAAAGATAATGTTGATTACACAAGGGGACTCTTCACTGCTGTGTAATTGTGAATGTGGACTGCTCTTAATGCCTGTAGAATGTATGTATGATACAGCAACCAAAGTAAGAAGAGAGAGAATTATGTAATACAGAAATTGGTGTGTTTTCAAAGCATTATATGGCCTTTACACACTTATATATGCTGACAGGAACAAAGTGATACTGAAGCAGTGGCAGCTATATGTTCTTATTATTTCCTTTTGCCTTTCAATAAAATACCGAAAAAGGGAAATATCAATGATACACCAATTATAAACGCGATCTCATATTGGACAAGGAAGTGGAGGAAAATGCCTTGTACTTTAAAGAGCCATCACAGCATTTGACTTAATCAATATTCACTTAGAGGTGTTCTTGGACACTTTATGTGGAATTCAGAAAAATAATTTTATGTCTCATGAGTACAGAACATAAGGGGTTACAAACACACACTTTAATGGTATCATATCCTTTTCTTGCCTCAGATCACTGCATGTGCAACGGTAGCAGTAGTTGTTCAAATATATTAATAACCATGTCAGAGGCTATAGGCTATACAGATAGACAATATCCCCCCCCCCCCCCCCCCCCCAAAGTCCTGGTGAGGTTAATGTTTTATTTTTTCCCGTAGCCACTGTGAATCAGTCATTGATCTGAATGTCTCTTACTAGGCAATATAACCCAGGTTTTGAATAACCCAACCATATCAGTTGCTAGGATAGACTCATTTCTGGCTGTGTTCTGAGATGTGGAATACTGTGTTCTAATCATCCCATTCCTCAAAATAAAAGACATGAAAAGGGGTGATTGATAATCTATTGACCTCCAAACCTGAGCAACTTTCTGTTCTGCCTGCCAGCCAGCCTGCCTTCCTGCCTGCCTGCCTGTCTGTCTGTTTGTTTGTTGAGCTCTTTTGCACACCAGGTGTTATTCTCTTGTGCACATTCCAGGTAGAATGTACTCACCCATAATTTCTTACTACAGTTTAGTCCCTTTCCCCAAAGTCTTGCTCTTTATATTCTACTCCTCTCGACTGTCACACACAGGTAATATTACTGTGTGGAGAGGGAGTGTATTGACTCTTAATTGAGACACACAGCGTAACATATTTTTATGAAGAAAGCTTTTTCTTATGTTTCTGGAAGTTTTCTGTAAGTTTATTAAATGTTAAGACTGGATTTTAGTTCCACTGTGTGAATTGTGTATGGATCACATTTTGTGGTCAGCTAAACTAATTGGCAATTTCTGACTGCTTGTATGCTGCACAAAATCTTTTCTATATGTCGTGTAGAAATTTGAATAAATTTGTTAGTCTGGGTAGTCGCTGTTGAGATCCATAACTGTTTAACAGCAAGTCCATTTAATATTCTTAGCTATTTTTCACGTCTTTTATCAATGGCTTGTGAATGTTTGCCACTTCTATATGGATTTGAGCTCCATAAAATGATTTCATTTTAATTGACAGTGTGTATTTATTTAAAGGAGGTTACATTTTACACACAATTAATGGTGTTATTCATTTAAATTTTGAAATAAAGAGTATTTTTTGTTCTTCGAGATGAAATTTACACAATTAATCTCTTGGATATTTGTGTCACAACAACATATATTATCTATTTGTTCAGTTATGTGTATCTTATATAAAGAATTTCTCTTGTTATTTCTGTGGCAGGTATTATGACAGTGGCAAACAGTGTCTAATTGCTATCCCCTCACAGATATTGTTACCGAGCTAGATGGCGTGGTGATCGAGACACTGGACTTGGGTTCAAGAGGAATGGGACTCATATCCCCCCCTCCCCCGATGTGGATTTTCTTTGGCTTTCATAAATCAGTGATGGCAAATGCTGGATGGATACATCTGATTTCCTTAATCATCTCTTTGCTTTTCACAGTGTTGTTTCTCTTCTATCCATCCTTTTTTACCTATTTCATGTATTAGCATGGCGGGAAATGGTTATGAGGTCCTGGTTAAAAATTGTTTGTATCATCATTTTCTTTTCCTTTTTCATTCTCCCTGTGGCAAATGTATTATGTGCCCATGTGCACTGAAGCTATTTGAGATTCACTTGAAGCATTTGTTTGGTTCCAGACAAAAGCAGGCCAGCTAAAGGATGGAGTATTCCTTTATTCTCATTGTTAATGATCCCCAGGTCATGTCTTCCAGGCTATATTACTTCCTCTTAGTTTCTGTGCTGATTAAAGTATCTGTGAAGTTTTAAAACTTTAACTGTTAGTTCTGAATTAGAGTACTGCCCTTACTAATCGACGAGTTTTACTTCGATATGTGAGGTTGACTTACATTGTATTCCTGTAGGCAATGTGTCAGTGTTGTGAAAAGGGAAGTTGCTACCTACCATACAGCGGAGATGCTGAGTTGCAGATAGGCACAGCAAAAAGACTCTCACAAATATAGCTTTTGGCCAGTAAGGCTTTCCTCAAAATTAGACGACAAGCACACGCATACACACTCATTCAAACACAACTTGCACACACATGAATGCAGTCTCGGACATCTGTGGCCTAAGATGCCTGAGACTGCAGGCATGTGTGTGTGTGAGTTGCATTTGTGTGAGTGTGTATGTGTCTGTTGTCGTCTAATTTCGACAAAGGCCTTACTGGCTGAAAGCTATATTTGTCGCAGTCTTTTTGTTGTGCCTATCTGCGACTCAGCATCTCCGCTGTATGGTAGGTAGCAACTTCCCTTTTTACAATATTGTTCCATTCTGGCCTGGGTTTTCCATTGTAGGCAATGTGGATTACTTATTTATGTGCTTTGGGTTAGTTAATGCCCTGCAAACAGGAAAAGAGGTATGCTAATGGGCAGAAAATGTTAGAATGCCAAGTGTCTTGTTTTCATTCCTAAACCAGGGTGATTCATATGGGTAGGTGTTGGGAATCATGTTTAGATTAGATTAGATTTACTTTCATTCCAATTGATCCGTAGTGAGGAGGTCCTCCTGGATGTGGAACATGTCAGAAAAACAACAATACATGACAAATATTTACAACTAAAACAAATAAGCTAATGTACCATTCCACAGGTCCCTAGTGGAATGATCGTCATTTTTAATGAACACTAAGAGTCATTTTACAAATACTAATGCACTGAATTTAAAATAAAAAACGTTTTTTATTTATTTATAAGGTAATAAACATGTAATACAACTACTGTAATACTTATTTACAATGAACACATTACTGCACTGAAATGGTGCAGAAGTTAGATTATACTTACACACACACACACACACACACACACACACACAAATTTTCAGTGAACACATTACTGCACTGAAATTGTGCAGAAGTTATGTTGTACTTATATACAAATCAGTTGGTTTTACTAAGAAATTCATCAATGGAGTAGAAGGAGTTGGCCACCAATAAATCCTTTAGGCTTCTCTTAAACTGAATTTCATTGGTTGTTAAGCTTTTTATGGCTACTGGCAAGTTATTGAAAATGTGTGTTCCTGAATAATGCACACCTTTTTGTACAAGACTAAGTGACTTTAAATTCTTGTGAAGATTATTCGTATTTCTAGTATTGATTCCATGAATTGAGCTGTTGGTTTGAAAAAGTGATATATTTTTAATGACAAATTTCATTAAGGAATAAATATACTGGGAAGCTGTAGTTAGTATCCCTAGTTCCCTAAACAGGCTTCTGCAGGATGTTCTTGAGTTCACACCACATATAATTCTTACTGCACGTTTTTGTGCCCGGAAAACTTTAGCTTGGCTTGATGAATTACCCCAAAAAATAATCCCATATGACATTATGGAATGAAAGTAAGCATAGTATGCCAGCTTTTTCATTTTTATATCCCCTACGTCTGACAAAATTCGCATTGCAAACAGAGATTTGTTAAGACGCTTCAGCAGTTCTGTGGTGTGCTCCTCCCAATTGAATTTATTATCAAGCTGTAATCCCAAGAATTTAACACTGTCCACTTCTTCTATCTTCTTGTCATCATATGTTAGACATATACTCTTGGGACACCCCTTACAAGTTCTGAACTGCATGTAGTGTGTTTTTTCAAAGTTTAGTGACAAAGAATTGGCTAGGAACCAGTGATTAATGTCCACAAATATTTTATTGGCTGATCTTTCTAAGACTACACTTGATTTGCTATTTATTGCAATGTTTGTATCATCGGCAAACAAAACAAACTTGGCATCTGGTAATGTTACTGATGAAAGGTCATTGATATACACAAGAAAAAGTAAGGGCCCCAAAATGGAACCTTGTGGGACCCCACATGTAATTAGTTCCCAGTTGGATGATGCCTGATAGACATGTATCAAGCTCTTTCCTAATAACACCCTTTGTTTCCTGCCAGAGATATAAGATTTGAACCATTTTGCAGCATTTCCTGTTACACTATAATATTCTAGTTTACTTAAAAGGATATTGTGATTTACACAGTCAAATGCCTTTGATAGATCACAAAATATACCAGTTGCCTGCAATTTTTTGTCTAATGAATTAAGCACATTTTCACTGTAAGTGAAGATAGCCTTCTCAATATCAGAACCTTTTAGAAATCCAAACTGTGACTTTGACAGTATGTTATTTGAGATAAGATGGTTATAAAGACGACGGTACATTACTTTTTCGAAAATTTTTGAGAATGCTGGTAACAGTGAAATTGGACGGAAATTTGATGCTATTTCTTTATCTCCCTTCTTAAACAGTGGCTTAACTTCAGCATATTTCAGCCATTCAGGAAATATTCCACTGATAAACGACTGGTTACACAGATAGCTTAATATGTTACTTAGCTCAGAATCACATTCTTTAATTAACTTTGTTGATATTTCATCATACCCACTAGATGTTTTTGATTTTAAAGATTTTATGATGGACATTATTTCTGTTGGGGTAGTGAGGGTCAAATTCATATTATGGAAATTACTTGAAATGTCTGGTCTAAGGTAATCCATAGCAGCATCTACCGAACCTGACAACCCCATCTTTTCAGTAACAGTTATAAAATGTTTGTTAAAAAGTTCTGCAACACTATACACATCTGTCACCAATGTATCATTTACTCTTAATGCTATTTGTTCCTCTTCATGTCTGGTCCTACCGGTCTCCTCCTTCACTATATCCCATATTGTCTTTATTTTGTTATCTGATATGACTATCTTTTCCTTGTAATATATTTGCTTTGACATCCATATTACAGTCTTTAATATTTTGCAGTATTTCTTATAATGTGCTATAGCATCAACATTGGAAATGTTTCGGATTGACAGATACAGTTTTCTTTTTGTTTTACAAGATACCCTTATTCCTCGAGTAATCCATGGCTTCTTTGTAGATTTTCCTCTAACCTTGGTAAGTAAATCAAGAGATCTTGTAACTTGAGAAAATGAAGTAATAAAACTGAAAAAGCATACGTTAATAAAAAATTGTGGTATTGTTGGGATTGTGATGTCTCTACCGGAGACCAAATGAATAGAAGGACAAGGAAGTTTAGTCGAAACAAGTTACAGGGCTTCAGTGTTTCCAGTCTGTATTAACATCTTTAACTTTTGTAGTCCTGTCTACCTCAGATGCATATAATATTACAGTATATTGATAATTTTTACTTTTTGGACACTGTGACTACAACTGAATGAAACACAATTTTTGTGCCATACACGTTTCGCTTTTATTCTGTGCAAGGCATCTTTAGTGGCAGGTTGCATGGACGATTTTGTACATATTACACTTCTGTCCCATTTTTGGTGCCATTCCTCTTCTTATAAATGCAGTTTTTTCCCACATTTCACAGCATTGTGTTTCATTCATTTGTAGTCATATGGTCCAAAAAGTAAAAATTATCAATATACCGTAAAACCAGTCTGTATTATCTGTATTTTCATATGATCATCTGACAGCATGCTTCCAGTTACTATTTTAGGATTTAGTTTATTGTTTAAATTGTTACTATATTGTTTCCATGTTTCATATGGCTTTCTCTTTGTGCAGATAACAGCGACCTGATTGCATGCACTGTGGTTAACAAAGAAGGACACAAAATTCGACGATTTCTTGTTATTGATGTAATGCAGTTTATTCTTGTTGAACCTGACACAAGACGCCTTGGATGGGGTGTTACAAAATTTGTTGGTTTCCTTCAGGTAAGATAATATTAATTGTGAGTAGTAAGTTCTGTGCAAGAGAAAAAGATGAGAGATCACAAAATTATGAGCAACAAATATGCAATGTGGTAGAGGAGCAACAAAGAATATTATAAGAAAACAATATAACAAATCTTTATATAAGAAATGAGTACAGTAAAACAAGAAAAACAGTAAGAATGTTCCATGTTAACTGTGGACTAAGTGAAGACAATCACTCATTGTATAAGGAAGATATTCAGCAAAGGATACTCATATGTTTAAAAAGGTACACATGGTAGCTTAGTTGAGGAGAAATCCCACCTTATGCAAGAGACCATTTCAGATCTGTATTTTTCTTCAAAGAGTGTTCATGTTCACTACATACTGTTCCCCAGTTTCCACACACAATGTGACCTCTGTTTTCCCAGAGCAGTGACCAACCTTGAGAGGGGTCTTTTCGTATTAGGTGGAGCTTCATTCCCATGACTTTTTTTATTCGTATTTTTAATGCTTGAGCTTATAGGGCATTTGCCTTGATTTTATATACATTATAAGTAACTTCAATATAATGATAATGCAGGACCTTATAACACTAGCCTGCAGGTTTGCGCCAAGTATAACATTATGCTCACAAACTAGCATTACCCTCTGGGAGGAATTTGATGTTTGGCCGTATGTATTCCTAATGGACAGAGGGTATCGAAACGTTAATTCTGTGTAAGCGGCAATTAATAGAAAACTGAAAGACTTCACTTTGGAGGTAATACTAGTATTGACATTCACACAAATGAAATAATAAATGGTTGCCAGCCTAATTAGGCATCATAATTTAAAACATTATGTCTCAAGAAAATTTAATATGAGATACTAAATTGCCTTTCATATATACTCCTTTTGAATAGTGCAATGAACACACGTGACTACCGGACAAAGTGAGTAGTGGGTAGCAGTAGTTACTATTTACACAAATCAGCAATCATAGGAATTTTAAAAGTTATTTCAGTCATAGTAATAATAGTTACTGTTACAGTCGATAGCTAACTCAGCAATAAGATGTTACTAATGACCTCATTAGACTAAAATTGAGCATGGCCAGAGTCCTGGTTTAACTAACATACAGATACCACAAGTGAAGTTAAATAACATTACACAGACACTTTTTTTATGGTCACACTTTTATGGAAATGCTTCAGATTTCTTTAGCAAAAGCAGTATTTAGTTTATCTTTCTTATAATAGAAAAGATTATAGTGGGGGCCCATAATCTGAAACTGTCTTTACAGGCAAATTCTGTGACTATTTCAGAAACAAAATGCAATTTGCCAATATTGCTTTCTAACACCACTTGAAATAGTTTATATGTTCATACTTTAAAGCAAGTAATTCAAATATTAAGTTCAATTAACTTCAGAAAATAGTTCATAGCAATAATCAAAGCAAAATTACCTTTCATATAGGTTCAGTTTGTATGCATTATCCATTACCTGTGAAGCAGGTATTTTTATGATAACACTACGCTCTTTGGCACTGAGCTTTAGTACATTTAGTACAGAAACAAACCATTAATTAGTTAGAAACAGGATACTCAGTTTCTACATATTTAGGATGGGACCCTGCATTGGTTTTATGATATCCAATGTATACCCATCACATCTTCAGCATCCTCCTGTAGCATTACATTTAAAAGCTTCTATTCTTATCCTGTCTCAACTGTCTTTCATGCAAGTTTCACGTCTATACCTTCAGAAAAGGCTCCCTAACATTCAAATTTATATCCAGTGTTAACAAATTTCTCTTACAGGCAAAATAATTTACTTGCTATTGCCAGTCTGTATTTTATATCCTCTCTTCTGGGTCATTACCATTTATTTTTCTGCCCCTGTATTTTATATCCTCTTGTCTGTGGACATTACCATTTCTTTTTCTGCTGAAATAGCAAACTTTTCTACTACTTCTAATGCTATATTTCTTAGTCTAATTCCCTCAGTATTGCCTGATTCAGTTTGCTTGCATTCCATCATCGTTGTTTCACTTTGATTGTCATTTAATAACCTTTTTTTGTGACAATATATAATCTGTTGAACTGCTCTTCCAAGTCCTTTGCCATCTATGACAAAATCATCGGCTAACCTGAAAGTTTTTAGATTACATTAGTTTACAAGAAAAAAGCCTTTTGTGTGATGCACATTAATATTTAATTTTTTTTTTGTGGACCCAAACATGTTTTGCCCATTAAACAAGGAATCTTCAGTGGGTGTCCTGGAATTCTGAATTTATGGTAGAGGCCAAATAGAAATGCCTGGCAGGGCTTATGTAACAGGTTCTTGCGGTGGCCATTCTCACAGCACCTGTATATAAATTGCAGTAGTTTACAATAAAAATGTCTTTTACATGCTGCATGTTAATTTTTTATTTATTTTTATTTATTTTATAAAATAAAAATTCATAGTTGTTATTTGTCCTCCCTGAAATTTAACTCCCTCACTCTAATTTCTGTTCAAGTTGTAAATAACCTTCTACTAACTATATTTTATCCCTACTATCTTCAGAATTTGGAAGTGTTTTACTGTCAACATTGTCAAAAGCTTTTTCTATATGTACAAATGCTATAAATGTAGTTTTGCTGTTGCCAAATTTCTTGGAAGCCCAGATTGGTTTTAACCATCATCATTATCTACCAGTTTCTTAATTCTTCTGTAAATAATGTGTGTCAGTATTCTGCAACCATTAATTACTAAACCGATGGTTCAATAATATTCACAGCTTCCAGCACCTGCTTTCTTTGTAATCGGAATAATTATGTTATTCATGAAATCTGAAGGTATTTCAGCTGCTCAATTATCTTACACCCCAGATGGAATAGTTTTGTCGTGGCTGTCTCCCCCGAGGATATCAATCTGGGGAAATGTCATCTACACCACATTTCATGTTTCTGTGTAGGTCTTAAATGTTCTTTTGCGTTTCCTCACAGCATCATTTTACCTTCTGATCTTTGTCTACTTCCTCTTTCATGTCCGTGATATTGTCTTAAGTTTGCTTCCTTTGTATAGCCCTGCTTTATATTCCTTCCACCTTTCAGTCTTCCCTTCTTTACTTAGTACTAATGTGCCTGCCATCTGAGCTTTTGCTATTCATAGGGTGCTACTATTTTCTCCAAATTTTCCTATAGGTAGCATCTGTTTCTTCCATAGTCTTGCATGCTTCTACAGCTTTTCATTTCTCTTCTAACCTTCTTTGTCAATTTGCACATTCTGTCACTCTCAGTTTTAGGTGTTGTGTGTTTTATGTTTTCTCCTTCATTAGATTATTTCAGTATCTCATGTAGTATCCAATGATTTTTACTGAGCCTTGTCTCCTTATGTAGTTGTTCATATGCCGCCTTTCTATAAGATTTCTCAAAACTAGGTATTTGTCCTCTACTGTGTTCCTTTCCCTTATTTCAGTCATCACTTGCCTAATGCTCTCTTTGAAACTCTCAACAAATTCTGGTTGTTTTCATCTTATGCAGGCCCTACATTCTCAATTTCCTACGTTACTGCAATTTCTTGAGTTTGAATCTGCAGTTCATGAACAAAAAATGATGGTGCAATTCTGCATGTGCTCCTGGAAATGTTTTGCAGCTTAAAATCTGGTTTTGCAGAATCTCTCTTTTGCCTTTACGTGTTGTTGTTGCGTTCTTCAGTCCTGAGACTGGTTTGATGCAGCTCTCCATGCTACTCTATCCTGTGCAAGCTTCTTCATCTCCCAGTACCTACTGCAACCTACATCCTTCTGAATCTGCTTAGTGTATTCATCTCTTGGTCTCCCCCTACGATTTTTACCCTCCATGCTGCCCTCCAATACTAAATTGGTGATCCCTTGATGCCTCAGAACATGTCCTACCAACCAATCCCTTCTTCTGGTCAAGTTGTGCCACAAACTCCTCTTCTCCCCAATCCTATTCAGTACCTCCTCATTAGTTATGTGATCTACCCATCTAATCTTCAGCATTCTTCTGTAGCAACACATTTCGAAAGCTTCTATTCTCTTCTTGTCCAAACTATTTACCATCCATGTTTCACTTCCATACATGGCTACACTCCATACAAACACTTTCAGAAATGGCTTCCTGACACTTAAATCTATACTCGATGTTAACAAATTTCTCTTCTTCAGAAACGCTTTCCTTGCCATTGCCAGTCTACATTTTATATCCTCTCTACTTCGACCATCATCAGTTATTTTGCTCCCCAAATAGCAAAATTCCTTTACTACTTTAAGTGCCTCATTTCCTAATCTAATTCCCTCAGCATCACCCGACTTAGACTACATTCCATTATCCTTGTTTTGCTTTTGTTGATGTTCATCTTATATCCTCCTTTCAAGACACTGTCCATTCCATTCAAATGCTCTTCCAAGTCCTTTGCTGTATCTGACAGAATTACAATGTCATCGGCGAACCGCAAAGTTTTTATATCTTCTCCATGAATTTTAATACCTACTCCGAATTTTTCTTTTGTTTCCTTTACTGCTTGCTCAATATACAGATTGAACAACATCGGGGAGAGGCTACAACCCTGTCTCACTCCTTTCCCAACCACTGCTTCCCTTTCATGCCCCTCGACTCTTATAACTGCCATCTGGTTTCTGTACAAATTGTAAATAGCCTTTCGCTCCCTGTATTTTACCCCTGCCACCTTTAGAATTTGAAAGAGAGTATTCCAGTCAGCATTGTCAAAAGCTTTCTCTAAGTCTACAAATGCTAGAAACGTAGGTTTGCCTTTCCTTAATCTTTCTTCTAAGATAAGTCGTAAGGTCAGTATTGCCTCACGTGTTCCAGTATTTCTACGGAATCCAAACTGATCTTCCCCGAGGTCGGCTTCTACTAGTTTTTCCATTCGTCTGTAAAGAATTCGTGTTAGTATTTTGCAGCTGTGGCTTATTAAACTGATTCTTCGGTAATTCTCACATCTGTCAACACCTGCTTTCTTTGGGATTGGAATTATTATATTCTTCTTGAAGTCTGAGGGTATTTCGCCTGTTTCCTACATCTTGCTCACCAGATGGTAGAGTTTTGTCAGGACTGGCTCTCCCAAGGCCGTCAGTAGTTCCAATGGAATGTTGTCTACTCCGGGGGCCTTGTTTCGACTCAGGTCTTTCAGTGCTCTGTCAAACTCTTCACGCAGTATCGTATCTCCCATTTCATCTTCATCTACATCCTCTTCCATTTCCATAATATTGTCCTCAAGTACATCGCCCTTGTATAGACCCTCTATATACTCCTTCCACCTTTCTGCTTTCCCTTCTTTGCTTAGAACTGGGTTTCCATCTGAGCTCTTGATGTTCATACAAATGGTTCTCTTTTCTCCAAAGGTCTCTCTAATTTTCCTGTAGGCAGTATCTGTCTTACCCCTAGTAGGATAAGCCTCTACATCCTTACATTTGTCCTCTACCCATCCCTGCTTAGCCATTTTGCACTTCCTGTTGATATCATTTTTGAGATGTTTGTATTCCTTTTTGCCTGCTTCATTTACTGCATTTTTATATTTTCTCCTTTCATCAGTTAAATTCAATATTTCTTCTGTTATCCAAGGATTTCTATTAGCCCTCGTCTTTTTACCTACTTGATCGCCTGCTGCCTTCACTATTTCATCCCTCAGAGCTACCCATTCTTCTTCTACTGTATTTCTTTCCTCCATTCCTGTCAATTGTTGCCTTATGCTCTCCCTGAAACTCTGTACAACCTCTAGTTCTTTCAGTTTATCCAGGTCCCATCTCCTTAAATTCCCACCTTTTTGCAGTTTCTTCAGTTTTAATCTACAGTTCATAACCAATAAATTGTAGTTGGAGTCCGCATCTGCCCCTGGAAATGTCTTACAATTTAAAACCTGGTTCCTAAATCTCTGTCTTACCATTATATAATCTATCTGATACCTTTTAGTATCTCCAGGGTTCTTCCATGTATACAACCTTCTGTCATGATTCTTAAAGCAAGTGTTAGCTATGATTAAGTTGTGCTCTGTGCAAAATTCTACCAGGCGGCTTCCTCTTTCATTTTTTAGCCCCAATCCATATTCACCTACTATGTTTCCTTCTCTCCCTTTTCCTACACTCGAATTCCAGTCACCCATGACTATTAAATTTTCGTCTCCCTTCAGTATCTGAATAATTTCTTTTATTTCATCATACATTTCTTCAATTTCTTCGTCATCTGCAGAGCTAGTTGGCATATAAACTTGTACTACTGTAGTAGGTGTGGGCTTCGTATCTATCTTGGCCACAATAATGCGTTCACTTTGCTGTTTGTAGTAGCTTACCCGCAATCCTATTTTTCTATTCATTATTAAACCTACTCCTGCATTACCCCTATTTGACTTTGTGTTTATAACCTTGTAGTCACCTGACCAGAAGTCTTGTTCCTCCTGCCACCGATCTTCACTAATTCCCACTATATCTAACTTTAACCTATCCATTTCCGTTTTCAAATTTTCTAACCTACCTGCCCGATTAAGGGACCTGACATTCCACGCTCCGATCCATTGAACGCCAGTTTTCTTTCTCCTGGTAATGACATCCTCTTGAGTAGTCCCCGCCCGGAGATCCGAATGGGGGACTATTTTACCTCCGAAATATTTTACCCAAGAGGACGCCATCATCATTTAATCATACAGTGAAGCTGCATGCCCTCGGGAAAAATTACGGCCGTAGTTTCCCCTTCCTTTCAGCCGTTCGCAGTACCAGCACAGCAAGGCCGTTTTGGTTATTGTTACAAGGCCAGATCAGTCAATCATCCAGACTGTTGCCCTTGCAACTACTGAAAAGGCTGCTGCCCCTCTTCAGGAACCACACGTTTGTCTGGCCTCTCAACAGATACCCCTCCGTTGTGGTTATACCTACAGTATGGCTATCTGTATCGCTGAGGCACGCAAGCCTCCCCACCAACGGCAAGGTCCATGGTTCATAATCCATCTGAAATCTTCTAATGTCTTCAGGTTACAGCCACCTTTTGTGACCCATGGTGATTAAATATGCTTTGTACAGCTTCCCCTTTTATACACAGTCCGTTTTCCTTCTATTTTTCTTTCTATTCCTAGTCTTGTTAATGAATTCTGGTCCCCAAGAGATCTAAATTTTAATCTACCATAACAACTTCAATAACTCTGAAGGAATGACTTTATTATTATTAGTGGCTACCACTCAGAAATCAGTTTTCTATGTCCTAGCACTTTAAGCACACTTCTAAGCATACAAAATTTAAACAAGTAATTATATAACATAATAATACAACTCACCATAAGGAACATGTAAGCTAGTTGGCATGATCTTACAGGCTTAGAAATTAAACTTAATGTTGATTTTGACAAAAGTAATCCCAACTTCGTCCAAAACATGAAGTTTAGGAGAGTAATGAATTGAACTTAGTTGTAGCAGTGTAGTCTAGAAACAAGGTACAGGTTAGTAACAAATTATGATGTTCGATGGGGTGAGGTCTGGCACTTTGTGTCTCATTCTAGGACAGCATACTCCAATAGACGCTGAATAAAACCATCACAAAAGGTGTCATTGGGACAAAGTTCACATATTGCAATTCCAAAAGTATTATTATTAGAAGGATAGATTGCTATCGCCATATACTGAAGATATTGAGTTGCAGATGGGCACAACAAGAAACCTTGGCCTAAAGCTTACTTGTTTAACTGTCTTTTGGTTGTGCCTGTCTGCAGCTCAACACCTCCACTATATGGTGAGTAGGAATCTATCCTGTTCAAAATATTGTCACTGTTCCATCCTGAATTTTATGTTGTTTGATTCCAGAAATAGGCACCAAGAAGTATTAAATTAATATCACTGTACAGGAAGTCTGTTATATTAGGACAGATTGGAGGTTCGTTGGGTAGTGCTCGTATCTCGCACGTTACAGCAAGGTAACGGACAGTAAAAAGAGGAGACATTTAAGTTATGGAGTGAAATGGACATGTCTGGCAATGAAGGGG
Source organism: Schistocerca piceifrons (assembly GCF_021461385.2). Lineage (NCBI taxonomy): Eukaryota > Metazoa > Arthropoda > Insecta > Orthoptera > Acrididae > Schistocerca > Schistocerca piceifrons. Next base: position 33,503,815 of record NC_060139.1, on the reverse strand, counting down.
GCCAAAACGGTCAGAAAGGAATTTGTTTCTGGGCACGCCTGGCGGTAAGGAGGTGCCAAAACGACTGGGCAAGAAATGACTAAAATAGTCACCAGGTACTCGGTTGTAATCACGGTGAACTGTGACCACTACACTCGCTTACTAATCCAGTGGTAATTCCAGGGGAATGAACTGGGTATCAGACTTCTCTGCAGAACCCTAAAGTCTTCAGAGAATGTGGATTTCAAACCTGAGGCACGGAAGATATAGTAGATTACCTTTTGCACTTCAGACTGTAAGAATCTTTGGCAAACTAGCACTGAATATGAAACTTGACTGTTAAAACAAACTTTGATGATACACTGTATCTAAGCCTACAAGCCATGTGGTAATTTGTGAGTTGAACTGCCGAAAGTGTGGGTGGGAGAGGGAGACATGTCAAAGCAGGAGCAAAGATTGCATCTAGTGACTGTTATGAGCACATGGCTTCCAGAGGATGTGGGGGTCAAAAGTGTACCAGCTAGCTGCTAACGTTTGGCGAGCATGGCACGTAATCTACTGCTGTCAGTGGAATTGCCACACAGTTCCCACCTTTCGAGAGGTTAATGCCGTCACTGATGGGGCTGGAGGGTGCTCAGTGCCAGCTGCGGATGACAGTTGGTTGGCATTCTCATGGCAGTGGCACGGCTGGAACCACGCGAAACAGCTGGTGCAGGCCATGGAACTCGGGTTTAGAGGCACCCTCACAGTCTCCCATGTTGTCGCTGCTGAGAGACTGGCCGTGAGCAGCTCCTGTGCACACCACTGGGAGCATATGAAATAACACCACTGTCCCAAAGGTGTGGGTGCTAGCAGTGGGAGCTCCCATGTTGGACATCTGTGGAGTTGGGGCAGAGTCTTTGTCAGTCAAGGGCTGTGAGAAGGGCAGTGCAGTGACAACTCCAGGATCCCAGATGCTGGGTGGCTGGTGGCAGGTTGGGAGCGATGTTGGAGGCGGCATTGGCTGGCGGTGTGTAAGGGCCAATGTCAGCTGGCAGTGAATTGTAAGTAGCGTCAGAGGAACTGGCATTGGTGTTGTGATTGGTGCCGGTGATGGGCGAGGGAAACGGCACTTCGGTGGTGATGCGCTTGCTGGCTGAGAGTAGGCTCACTACGTAGGCCAGCTGGTGCCTGTGCATGAGATAGTTGTTGTGACCCCATTCAGATGAGTGGAGAATGTCTTGTCCCTACATTGCAACATCAGGTACAGGGTCTGAGTACTGTGGGCAAAGTGACGGCTGGTACATACCTATCCAAAACAGCATACACATGTGTGTATGATGTAAGGTGATGAATGGAAGTGTGTTGCTTGCCATGGCGCTGTGGAGGTGTTGATCGCAGCTGGCCCATGAAATGTGGGAAACATTGCATGAAACCTGAACCAATTTTGTCAAGAGGAAGAGGGGCTGCTACCATAAAAGCCACACACTGTTCCTGGTTATGTCCCTATACCAGCTCAGTGGCAGACTTTCCAGGTTGACTTTCTTTGTGATCTGCAGGCTCAGAGTACCAAGGGCAGGGTGACAAACTCTTCAGAAAAATAACATGTAAAGACAGCCTTAACTGTGCAGGGCAATGGTTCCACCATGTTGTTAGCAACAGGGTGATAGCTGGTAGTATAATGGGTACTAGAGTCGCAGGTGTCTGACAAAGTGCAGAGAGGTATTGATGCCCACAATCTGAAGTAACATGATGGGGCATCCAAAACAGGATGCCTAGGGCCAAACAAAGGCTTCAGTTACTGTTTCGACCGAAATGTCATGAATGGAAGTGGCCTCCATGCAGCACGTAAATCGGTTGATAACTGTCAGCAGATATCGACAGTGGACCAACAATGTTGAACATGCTTATACAAACCAGTGTCGTGTTGATGAGAAGGTGGTGAGGTGCACGTAGATGCCAGCCGACCTTTTTGTACTGGCATGAATACAGGTTCAGGCCCAGTTGCTGCAGTTGCATATGAATCCAGCTCTGATACTGAGAGGAATGAACCAGGCGTCTGGTATCAGTCTTTGCTGCAGAACCCTGAAGTCTTCTGAGAAAGTGCAGTTCAAAACTGAGTTGCAGAAGACACAGTATGATTCGTGTTATGTACGAACTGTGACAATCTGTGATAAACTATTTCCAAATATGAAACTTCACTGGTAAAACAAACACCAGTGGCGTGTGGAAGCTAAGGTCACAAGCCACATGGCATTGTCTGAGTTGAGGTGCCAAGAATGTAGTCAAGACATGTTGAGCCATTGAAGTAATAGCAAAGGCTGAATCTCTTGTTTGTTAAGGGTTTGTGGCTTCCAGAAGGTGATCGAACTTACCAGTGTGGGCACCAGAGTAAGGCTAGCTAACAGGAGCTGCACAGAACACTGACAACATGAACACTGAATTGCTTGCATGCTGCTTGGTTTTATGTTATACTGTATTATGAAATTAAAAAATCTGAGCTCTGTACAATATGAATGTATTGGCAGTTACAGATATGGACAACCTTCAGCTTTATAATGGGACGACGACATTGAAAATTTGTGCAAGACCAGGGATCGGCCCCAGATTTCCCACCTGTCATGACCAGTCACATGATACAGTTTTGATTATTCAAGCATGCTTCACGGACAGATCCAAACTCTCGTATGGTGTGATACATGTGTCTACAACCTGCACTCGTTCATTCATTATGTATATTCCCATACAGTGGAGATGTTTTAATTGAAAGTCGCATGCCTGGTATCGACTTACAAGTATGGTATTGTGGAGCACACATTTCCAAAGGAACAAACATTGCAGAAAGTACAGATGTTATGAAATACATTAAATGTATTCACAGTTGCAACAGGAGGTGGCTACACGGGTAGCAGGGGCTGTGTGGCACGGACTGGGCGGTTTTATAGGTTACACAGTCTCGGGAAAGATCAAAAAGGGCTCCAGCCTCAAAGGGTACAGGGCAAAGGAACGACAAGAATCGACCAAGCAACAGTTGGTATTGTAGTTGTAAATTGTCGTAGCTGTGTTGTAAAAGTGCCAGAGCTTCAAGCGCTGATAGAAAGCACTGAAGCTGAAATTGTTATAAGAACAGCAAGCTGGCTAAAGCCGGAGATAAATTCTGCCGCAATATTTAGAGAGGCACAAACCGTGTTCAGAAAGGATAGATTAAATAAAGTAGGTGGTGGTGTGTTTGTGTCCGTTGATAGTAGTTCATTTTGTAGTGAAGTTGAAATGGATAGTTCCTGCGAATTACTATGGGTAGAGGTTATACTCGACAGCCATACCAAAATAATAATTGGCTCATTCTACCGACCCCCCCCGACTCAGATGATATAATAGCTGAACGGTTCAAAGAAAACTTGAATCTCATTACAAATAAGTACCCCGCTTGTACAATTATAATTGGTGGAGACTTCAATCTACCCTCGATTTGTTGGCGAAAATATGTGTTCAAAGCTGGTGGTAGACAGAAAACATCATCTAAAATTGTACTAAATGCTTTCTCTGAGAATTACTTTCAAAACAATTAGTCCATGAGCCCACACGAATTGTAAATGGTTGCGAAAACACACTTGACCTCTTAGCCACAAATAATCCTGATCTAATAGAGAGCGTCATGACGGATAAGGGATCAGAGAACATAAGGTCATTGTAGCGAGGCTCAAAACCATATCAACCAAAGCCACTAAAAATAAATGCAAAATATATCTATTTAAAACAGCAGATAAAAATTCGCTTGATGCCTTCCTAAGAGAGAAAGATACAGTATCGACAGCAATAGATAGATTCATACCGCATAAGTTAATAAGAGACGGGACTGATCCACCATGGTACACAAAACATGTCAGAACACTGTTGCAGAAGCAACGAAGAAAGCATGCCAAATTCAGAAGAACGCAAAATCCCCAAGACTGGCTAAGTTTCACGGAAGCTCGAAATTTACTGCGGACGTCAGTGTGAGATGCTTTTAATAGTTTCCACAATGAAACATTGTCTCAAAATATGGTAGAAAACCCAAAGAGATTCTGGTCATATGTAAAGTACACCAGTGGCAAAAAACAGTCAATACCATCACTGCGCCATAGCGATGGAAATGTTACCGATGATGGTGCCACTAAAGCAAAGTTACTAGACACAGTTTTCTGTAATTCCTCCACTAAAGAAGATGAAGTAAATATTCCAGAATTCAAAACCAGAACAGCTGTTAGCATTAGTGACATAAAAGTAGATATCTTAGGTGTTGCGAAACAACTGAAATCACTTAAGAAAGGCAAGTCTTCCAGTCCAGATGGTACACCAATCAGGTTTCTTTCAGAGTATGCAGACACAATAGCACCTTTCTTAGAAATCATATACAACCGCTCACTTGATGAAAGGCCTGTTCCTAAAGACTGGAAAGTAGCACAGGTCACACCAATATTCAAAAAAGGAAATAGGAGTAACCCATTGATTTACAGACCCATATCACTGACCTCAATTTGCAGTTGGATTTTGGAGAATATACTGTACTTGAACATTACGAATCACCTCAAAGAAAACGACTTATTGATCCATAACCAATGTGGATTCAGAAAATATTGTTCTTGTGTAACACAGCTAGCTCTTTATTCCCATGAAGTAATGAGTGCTGCCAACAAGGGATCTCAGATCAATTCCATATTCCTAGTATTCCAGAAGGCTTTTGATACCGTTCCTCACAAGCGACTATTAAGCAGATTGCGTGCATATGGAGTATCGTCTCAGTTGTGTGACTGGATTCGTGATTTCGTCTCAGAGGGGTCACAGTTTGTAGTGGTAGACAGTAAATCATCGAGTAGAACAGAAGTGATATCTGGCGTTCCGCAGGGTAGTGTCATAGGCCCTCTGCTGTTCCTGATTTACATAAATGATCTAGGTGATAATCTGAGCAGCCCCCTTTGATTGTTTGCAGATGATACTGTAATTTACTGTCTAGTAAAATAATCAGATGATCAATTCCAATTACAAAATGATCTAGAGAGAATTTCTGTATGGTGCGAAAAGTGGCAGTTGGCACTAAACAAAGAAAAGTGCGAGGTCATCCACATGGGTACTAAAAGAAATCCGATAAATTTTAAGTATACGATAAATTTCACAAATCTAAGGGCTGTCAAATCGACTAAATACCTAGGAATTACAATTACGAGCAACTTAAATTGGAAAGACCACATAGATAATATTGTGGGGAAGGCGAAACAAAGACTGTGCTTTGTTGGCAGAACACTTAGAAGATGCGACAAATCCACTAAAGAGACAGCCTACATTACACTTGTCCGCCCTCTGCTGGAATATTGCTGCACGGTGTGGGATCCTTACCAGGAAGGATTGACGGAGGACATTGAAAAAGTGCAAAGAAGGACAGCCCATTTCGTGTTGTCGTGCAATAGGTGTGTGTGTGTCACTGATATGATACGCGAGTTGGGGTGGCAGTCACTGAAACAAAAGTGGTTTTCTTTGCGGTGAGATCTATTTATGGAATTTCAATCACCAACTTTCTCTTCCAAATGCGAAAATATTTTGTTGACACCCACCTACGTAGGGAGAAACGATCATCATAATAAAATAAGAGAAATCACAGCTCGAACGGAAAGATTTAGGTGTTTCTTTTTCCCACGCGCCATTGGAGAGTGGAACGGTAGAGAAGTGGTATGAAAATGGTTCAATGAACCCTCTGCCAGCCACTTAAGTATGAATTGCAGAGTATCCATGTAGATGTAGATAGATGTAGAATACCCCTAAAAAAATAAAAAATAAAGCTGGATTTGCAACTACATTACACCAGCTATTTTGTGCACACCACATTGTTCCCTGTAAAATTCTGGCAACATTTAAGTTTAAATAGAGAGAGCCAAAACAACTAGCTTTTATAGCACTCTGTTAAGTTAGAATAAATGATATTAACCACATGTGAAAGAAACAAATTTTTATTTACTATCGCTCTGTCAAAATTTCAGTGGTTTCATTTCTCGTCAACATAGCTCACAAACAAAACAAATATTCACCATTATTTATTAATTTTTGGTTCACTGAAAGCATAATAAAATTTATAGCCAGCATGAACTGGTGACACACAGACAGGCACAGACATTTTTGTAGATTTTCATCACTCAGGTTGCCACATAATCGTGACATATTTAGTTTCATAATCAAAAAAGAAGAAAAGAAAAATAAAACCTTTTACACACTTGCATTGATCCGAACAATGCTATCACTTTTGCAGCCTTGTTATGAAGATGTAAAAATTTTTCTCCATGTAAACCTTCTTTAGAACTCCTGGACAGTTTTAATGTAAGGAATACACCTTTTGAACTGGATTTATTTGGCTGATCTCTTCCATTTGCAAATGCACAATTGTGTAACATAAGGAATTTGTCTTTTAAATGTGAATTACGTTGTAGATCTGCGAACGGACAGGGACACTTTGAACTGATGCAGTTGATGGTCTTGAACACAGTTCAAAAACAAGTGTGAGAATGGAATGGTCTTACATTATTTAGAAAACAGTCATCGTGTTTCTTCCAACACTGCAGTTAATTCTTCAAAATTTGTATTTTATTTAGCACCAGGGTTTTTGTCATAGGTCCCTTCCACAGTATGACTTTCTTTTTAAATGCTTCCATGTTTCCTTTCAAAACAGAAACAAGTTACTTTTCATCTTGCTGAAGGTGTTAACGTGTGCCATCAAGTACACTAAAAATACGAAGTCTGCAATCCATCCCGGATTTTCTGCTGTTGCATCCTGCTCTCTTTTTTCTTCACAATTTGAACAATAGAGTGTCTTTAATCAAAACATCATTACAAGCATTCCACGTGACTTCCAATGTACTTCACAGTAATAAATACTGTCTCCATGCTCTTTGTTCAGTTCCATCAAAAACAGTTGAAATTGTGTGAAAAACCACAGTGTTGGAGAAAATTTACTATTCATACCATCAATTTCATTACATTATCCATGTCTGAAAATTTCGTACAAAGTGCTTCTTGACGTACAAAACACTGAATCCCACACAAATCGCCCAATGATCATTGTAACTTTTTTGTGCAGTACTGATGCAAATGCATTTTGTGCCACTTCCCATTGCTGGTGTTCCATCTCAGAACCCAAATGTTTTTTTTCCTTAAACAGGGGTTTTCCTTAAATGAAGGTTTTGCCAGACTACATGGAAGAAGTGCCCGAGAATCATAATTCAAGATAGTTTATGTGATCACCATAAGTGCTATTTAAGTACAAAATTACCAATATCCTGTGCTACCAATTTAAATGCAGTAAATATACATCGTGTAACTAATATGTGGGTAACCTCTGCGGAATGGATAGAGGACTTAAAAAGAAGCAAAAAAAAAGTTCATATATGCAAAAGCACAGTTTTTTTTCCTGTTTGCTTAGTTAAACACTTTTCTTGTTGTTACATGTTTGTTTCATTTCTGTCTTTCTGTTTTCAAATTTCCAGCTTGTTTCTAAAGATTTTTTTTCTTTTCAAATTTTGTCTTCTGGTGGCTATATGAAGTGATTGATATGTCTACCATTAGCTCTAACAGAAGCTTCTAAACACCTTATCACATATTGTCTTCATCTACACTTCTGCATTTACATGATTACCTTGCAGTTCACAATTAAGTGCCTGGCAGGAAGTTCATTGGAACCACCTTCAAGCTATTCTTACTTGCCCCCTTATTCCAGGTATCTACTGCATCCACAGAAGTCTTTCTTTAACAGGCTGGGGAAGAGTGTCAACATTTGCAAAAGGTCCTGAATTCACTTAAGATCTCTAAATCCCCCCCTCCAGTGGATTGAGATCAGGAGATCAGGTAGGCTAAGATGTTGCTACTCCACAACCTATCCATTTATTTGGGAAATCCTGCTTTCAAAGTGTTCTTGCTTGTAGAGCAAAATGAGATGGTGCCCTGTCGTACATGAACCACATGTTCTGATGTAAATGTAGTAGAATGTCTTCCAGCAAAAGTTTAAATGTACCTTTAAAAATTCACTGTATGATGCCATAGTCAGTGTTCTATGGAAAATGAGAGGTCGAGTTAATCTGCCTCTTCTAATGCCAGCTTGTATATTAATACTAAACAGCTGTTGACATCTTGTTTCCAAAACTACAAAAGGATTCTCATCTGGTCTTACATAAGTTTTATGAAAATTCTGCACTCAGTTTCTAGTAAACTTTGCTTCATCAATGAATAGGTTGGTAGACAGCAAGTGATTGTCCTGAGAAAACACCCCCAGTAACCAAGTACAAAACACTTTTCTGGACTGAAAATCTGTTTCAGTAAGAACTTACACTCTCTGAAGATGCTGTTGATAAAGAAGTTGTCTCATAACACTTTCCACACTGTCACATGACTCACATTATCAATTTCTGGTATTTCTTTGACACTGCTGCCATTGTTGCCCTCAGTATGTAGTATTCAACTTCTCTACATCAGATGTTTTAACACAGTTTAGTCTTCCACAGTGAAATGACATGTCGCCCCCCACCACCCCCCCAAAAAAAAAAAAAAAAAAAAAGAAAAAAAAAAACCTTCCTCACAAGATGTCCGTGTATTCTTTGAAAGATGTTATTGTTCAATACATTTGTATTGGATAATCTTTCAGCATACGAACATCTGGGTTCAGGTGCATTGCAGTTTGTTGCAGTTTGCAAGTCAATACGTTAGGTGCATGTCTGAAATTGATGATTAGAATACATCTTAGCCAGAAATTTACAATACATACTAGTGCAATAAGAATAAGGCCGAGCAGATGTCACACACATGACTGGAAATGGGACACAACGTGTCACTTTTCAACTGATGTGAGTAACACATGCTTTTTGGTGACGCCCTTCACAATTACCCAATTTGATTCATGATGGAGGAAGGATATTCAGTACACAATAAAAACTACTCCAATAAGAACTGTAGAGAAAGAGTCCATTATTGATTATGTTTTCAATACTAAAAGGATTTGTTTATTTACTAATACCATGGCAACTAAGGTAAACATAAGAAGGCTTTGACTTAACATTTCCCGAAACAAACATCATCATCATCATCATCTTCATCATAACTACCAACTCCTATGTCAGTGTTCCTTCACAAGCATTTGACTTACGTCAATCCTGTATGTGGAAGTCGGACATCATCATCACAACAAAAAAGTTCTCGAGCGTCACATTTTCAGAAATATCAGTGATTCTCCTTTGTTCTTCTTGTGGAACAATGCCGTCTTCAGCAGCAACTGATGTACTACAGTCAGCCTTGTATGAAACAGAATAACACAGCATATTGTGTTACACAGTTGCAGGCAGCAGCAAACATATGCTCACCCTGTGGAATGCTAAGTCTCATCACTTCCTTCTTCTCAAGGAATCAAATTGACCTCTGCACAACAGCTACTTTATATTGAGTGTAAGAAGTCCAGGCCCAGAGGTTGCAGATGACTTGTGCAGTTCAGAAGAAGAAAACGGAGATTTATGTTCCTTCGAAATTTACTGGATAGTGGTCAATATTAAGTACAATTTTCCTTCCTGCTGCACCTGTGTTGGCATCTAAATGACTAAAAAGTCTCATAAAGATTTCTGTTGTCATCCAAGCACTGTTGTTATACTCATATTTACAAAGTAGCATTTTTATGTTTTGAACTACCTGGTATCAGTTCATTGCACAGTGACAGCAAACCTTCATGAAATGGCCTTCTTTTCTTCTTCTTCATCATCATCATCATCATCATTATCATTATCATTGTAACAACCAACTCCTATTACTAATGGAGGCAACTTCTGACTTCCATCATTGTTTACACATAATAGTGTTGTCATTTTTTTTGCATTTTTTTCCCCGTGGCATTTTTCTCTCTTAATGGGACATGGTCTTGCAGGAAGTAAATTATAAAAGATACCAGCTTCATCGTAAATGTTCTTCCTATTAGAAAGCTTTATGTTTAGGTTGTCATTGACATCACAGATTATCATCAGAATTTGCTGAACTCTAAATTTTCTGTTTGTAGGCCACAACTCCACAGTAGTAACATGGATAACTTTGACACTTCAAAAAACAAACAACGCTTTTCGCACTTCACAGCCTTCGTGACTGTGACACCAGATCCCGTAACGTAAGTCATATATTAGGCGGGGCCAAAATCTATTTCCAATACTTTCAACATGTATGCCTGTTTTCTACAGGGTAAGTCAAATTATTGTTTATGCTCTAGGTAGGTGTCGATCGATTGAATCGATTACCATTTACTGCATCACACGACATGAAGTACTAGTAGTGAAACTCAAAGAAATCATAAACTTACTCAGACATATTAGGAATGGCATAAAAGCTTTATTTTCATTTGCAGAAATTTTATGTTTATTATTTAAAATCTGGCTTAAAGTGGGGTTCATTAAAACTAGGGAGGAATAACATTGTTCCTATGGGAACATGACCAGGACTAATGGAAATGTTCATTAAAAGTGGGTTTGTTAATACAAGGTTTTGCTGTAACTGTGTCCAACATATTCCAGTGCAAGCCCAGCTGCCTTTTCAAGGGTTTTGAGCAAAATGTGCCCATCATGTCTTTCACCGGCACCAAACCTAACCCCCCCCCCCCCCCCCCAGGGGGCTCACCACTCTTTGGTGGGTTCGTACTTGGCTACCACAGGTCCCCAGCCTTTCCAGCATTTTTCCCTTCTGTGCTGCATGTCTATCCTCTTGCTGTCCCCCCCCCCCCCTCCTCCCCTCCCCCTTGTGGAAGATGTCTGGGGGCTTCTTGGGAATGTTATGCATTCTGTCGCTTACGTACGAACAGTCTCACCTTTGATTTTGGCTCCCTTTTCCTATCTTTGTTTCCCTTCTCCTCTCATTCCTCTGCTTTGATGTTGAGGATCCTCTTTTTTCGTCTTTCTCCCTGTGTGCTCCTGAAGGCTGGCCTGCACGTCTGATGCATAACAGGTGACTGAGTAATGCTTAATTCCCAGCCCCAGGTCAACAGGTAGGGTTTGCACGTACCCCCTGGTACAGGCCAGGCCCAGGAAGGGGTGATTGCCTGAGCTGCAACCTTCCCAAATTGGCCATTGGTCCCTCTGTCACGTGTTCAGGAGGTGTGATCTGAGGTGTGAACAATCACCTAAGATGGGTGTGCCCCCTTGTGAAGAGAGCCCCTAGTTGGAAGGAGCGCACCATTGGAGATGCTGGCAAACATGGAGGATTTTCTCGCGATGAGTCAATCATCTCCCCATTCAACATCTACCAGATGTAAACATACTGAGTCTATTGATTCAAAGACCTTTCCCACTGCACCACAGTTCCTTGTGGTCTCACGTACTGAAGACTGTCAGTCCTTCACCACAGTAAATCCGTTTATTATTATTCAGAAAGGCATTGATGCAATTGCTGGCCCTGTGAAATCCTGCTCCCATTTACAGAATGCCACTTTGCTTTCAGAGACGGCTTCTGATTCCCAAACGCAACATATGCTTGCTGCCTCACTTCTCCCCGGCTACCCTGTTTCTGTCGAGGTTCGCCGTACTTTGAATTCTTCCCGTGGTGTAATTTACACCAGGTTGCTCGACGGTCTAACTGAGGCCGAAATACGATCTTACTTCTCCATTCAGCGTGTCATTGCTGTCCATCGTGTTTTGAAGAAGGTAGATTCTTCCTTAGTGCCCACTGGCACCCTTTTCCTCACCTTTGATAGAGTGGTACTGCCATCAAAGATCAAAGCAGGCTATGAAATTATCACAGTCCGGCCATACATTCCGAACTTCATACACTGCTACCAGTGTCATCAGTTCAATCACACTTGAACATCTCGTCAACACCCAGCCAACTTGTGGTAGGGAAGTGCACGAGAGCGATTGTCTGCATCCTCCTCCCCGCTGTATCAACTGCAATGGCGGCCACACCACCTCCTCTCAGGATTGCCCCATGTATCTAGATGAGCGGGCTGCCCAAGAGATTCAGGTAAAGGAAAAAGTGCCTCACCCAGTAGCTGTCAAGTTACTGGCTAGTCAGAAACCCCAAGTTCTCCCATCTGGCACCTATAGTTCTGTTCTTGTTACCCCTCACTCCATGAGGGACATGGCCACGCAGACATGTGATCTGAAATTTGGCTCTGGGGTTGTGAAGTTGGCCAGTGACAAGATAGCATCGCCATCCCCCCTTCTGACTGTGCAACAAACCGTAAAACTCTCACCTCAAGGGGCAAAGCCAACAACTACACAACCAGTAGGCAGGAAAGGACAGAAGGAGTACTCCCGTGAAGACTTCCTCTGTCCCTCCAGCCAAACACCATCTGAGTCATCCTCTAACTGGAAAGGCTCGAAGTAGTCCGCTAAAGGCAAACAGTCTTCTCCTTCGCCAACTCGAAGGTCCTGTTTGACAGTGTTGCTGTCTGGTACCTTAGCCCTGCCGGCCTCTGTCTTGCCGGTGCGCACCACCAACCGTTTTTCAGTGTTGGACTCAACGGACTGACCACACAAGCAAGCCGATGCTTCTGTGGACCCCATGGAGCAGGATCCTCGTGCATCTGTGCCCTGTAGTAGCAACTGCACACCGGCTGTCACTCGGCGGCTGCCAAGTTGACACCCCTACATCTCTTCCTCCTCATGACTGTCTTCCAGTGGAATGCTCGCGGCCTTCAGTCCCACAAAGAGGATTTACAGCTGCTTTTAGCATCGCAGCATCCCCTTGTACTCTGCCTTCAGGAAACGAAATTGCTCCCTCATGACCGCTTTGCGGTTTCGCTTTACTTACCAATTCATTTTGACCTTCCCCCTGAGGTTGGCATTCCATCTCATGGGGGCGTCATGCTGCTCATACGGGATGACCTTCACAGTCAACCCATTTCCTTGACTACCCATCTTCAGGCTGATGCAGTTCGCCTTTTCCTTCCCCACCTGACTTTTTCCGTCTGTACCATATATGTACTTCCGTCATTTGATGTCACCATGGCAGACTTCATTTAGCTTATTGGGCAGCTACCTACCCCATTTTTGCTACTCGATGACTTTAATCCGCATAATCCCGTTTGGGGTTCTCCCATGACCTGTCAGAGAGGTGCCCTCTTGGTTGACCTTCTTAATCAAATTAACCTCTTCTGTCGTAACACTGGAGCACCCACTTTCCTTTCTGACTCCTTGCACACCTACTCCCATTTCGACCTATCCTTTTGCACTCCCATCCAGGTCTGTCCATGTTCACCTCCATGGTGTACACCTAGGCTGCAGATTCATCTGGACCTTTTGTATGACCCTAAGGACTCCATTAACCCCGCTGCTCTCCACTGTCACTTCCTCTCGATTCTTAACGTGTTCCAGGGCTCTGAAGTGGTTTACACCGAGAGCTTGATGGTTGATGGTCATGTTGGCTGTGCGTACGTCCACAGAGGCCATTTTAAACAGCATTCCTTGCCCGATGGCTGCAATGTATTCACTGCAGAGCTGGTGGCCATCTCTCATGCACTTCAGTGTATCCTTTCAAGGCCCAGGGTATTGTTTCTTCTGTGTACTGAGTCCTTGAGCAGCCTGCAAGCTATCGACCAGTGCTACCTGTGCCATTCTTTGGTAGTGTCCATCCATGCCCTGGAACGGTCCCGTTGTTCAGTGGTATTTGTGTGGACCCCAGGACACGTCAGCATCCCAGGCAATGAACGTGCCGACAGGCTGGCAAAACAGGCTACTCGTAAACCACTTCTGGAGATGGGTGTCTCTGAACCTGACCTGCATTCTGACTTATGTTGTAGGGTTTTTTGGCTTTGGGAGACAGAATGGCATAACAGTACACACAACAAACTGCATGTCATTAAGGAGATTACGAATATGTGGAAGCCTTGGCTGCAGGCATTTCGCAGGGAATCAGTTGTCCTGAACCGGCTCCGCATTGGCCCTGCTTGGGCGACCATGGTTACCTCCTGCGCCGTGAAAACCAGCCTGAGTGTCGGTGCGGCACCTGGTTGACAGTGACCATATTCTGGTACACTTCCCACTTTGACTGCCCAGTGACGAAATCTTGTGTTACCGGACTCGTTGCCACTAATTTTATCTGTTAACACTTCATCAGCTGATTCAGTTTTATGTTTTATTCGTGAGAGTGGGTTTTATCATTTGATATAAGTTTTAGCACATGTCCTTTGTCCCTCTGTGTCCTCCACCTGAGTGCTTCTAGGGTGGAGGTTTTAATGTCTTGCAGAGTGGCTGGCTTCTCCTTTTTATTCTCATTGTCAGCCAGCCATGGTAATCTGCTTTGCTGTTTTAATCTCTTCTCCCGTTTCTTGTGTTTCTGTGGTTTTCTTTTCCCCTTTTGTCGATTTACGTATTTTTTGCGCATCTTCATTCTTGTGATTTTTCCTTTCATTCCGTTTTGAGTTGTGAGTCTCGTTTGTTTTATTCTCACACTTGTGGCATTGTTTTATTCGGAACAAGGGACTGATGACCTTGTAGTTTGATCCCTTTCCCCCTCTTTTAATCCAGCCAACCCACTCCTCCCCCATACAGATCTTGCACAGCCTTCTCCCTCCACTCTTCCTTTATGTCCTCCCAATGCAGGCATTCTCCTTGTCCTTCCCCCTCTCACATCCTGTTTTGTACTCTCCTTTCAACCCTCTCCCTTTTCTCTTTCTTCCTTTTCTCCCTCTTCATCACCACCTTTTTCTCCTTTCTCCCCCCCCCCCCCTCTCCCCTGCCCATCCCTCCCTCCAGTTTACCCCTCTCTCTCTCACCCTACATCTCTTTTTGTTGTACCCACTGTACTAATTTTGTCTTCTTGTATGGCTGTAAAGTCATCGGTCCAAAGATCTGCCTCATTCCCTCTACCTACACCTTGCGTCCTTCCTTACCCACTCCCCACATCCATCAGCTCAGTCAGCACATTCAATAATCAAGTATCAATAATTAGCCTTGCTGCGGCCATGGAATTGTGCATTTGGGTGTCTATGTGGTTATATGTGTGAATGTGATTACTATTGTTAGAAAAAGGAGCTAGTGCTCGGAGGCTAGTGTGAATGCTGTATTCTGTTGTGTGTTCCTGTGCTCCACACATCAGTCTGCTATTGGCGAGTGGCTGCCTTTCCCTTAGTTTATGCAGAGTTCTAATTGTGTAATTTTCTGAATCTACAGCTGTATTCTGCATACCAGTATGAAGTCCATGTGAGAGGGTACGTCCCATTGTACCCTTAGTAGCATTTCTTCCCATTCCATTAAAGTATGGAGCTTGAGAAGAATAATTGTTTGAATGCCACTATGTGTGCAGTAGTTATTCTAATCTTATCTTCATGATCCCTACGTAAGCAATACATAGAAGGTTGTAATATTTTCATAGACTTATTATTTAAAGCCAGTTCTTGAAACTTTGTTTATAGACTTCCTCAGGATCGTTTACATCTGTCTTCAAGGGTCTTCCACTTCAGTTCCTTCAGTATCTCTGTAACACTCTCTCACAGATCAGACAAACCTGTGACTATTCATGCTGCCCCTCTCTTTATGCATTCAACATCACCTTTTAGTCCTGTTTGGTATGGTTCCCACACAGTTGAGCAATATTCTAGAACTGGTTATACAAGTGATTGTAAGCAATCTCCTTTGTAGACTGAATGCACCTCCCCAGTATTCTACCAATAAACTGAAGTCTACCACCTGCTTTACCCATGTCTGAGGCTATGTGATCATTCCAGTTCATGTTCCTACAAGGTGTTACACCCTGGTACTTGTACGAGTTGGCCATATCCAACAGTGACTAATTGATGATGTTATAATCATAGGATACTGCATTTTTTTCATTTGGCAAAGTGCACAGTTTTACATTTCTTTACATTTGAAGCAAATTGTCAATCTTAAGACAAGATAGAGTATGATATTCCTTTGTAGCATTTATTATTAATTTAATATATGACAAAATGAGTATGAATCATGTTTCATCTTTCTGTATGTAGTAAAAGATAAATTGCTACTTACTGTTAAGCTGAACATTAGGCTGCAGACAGGCACAGTTAAAAATCACTTGCACACTAGCTTACAGCCATAGCCTCCACACACGCCATTCGTTCACACAACCAAGCATATCTCACACACACACAGGACTGCCAAATCCAGCAGCTCGGGCCAGAATACAATTATCACATGGGATGGAAGCAGAAATCTGGAGGGGGGCAAGGAAGGTTGGTTGATTTGGAGATTAAAGAGATTAAACTGCATGGTTGTCAGTCGGAGGGGAAAGGGAAGGGATAGCAGTGTACGGGTGGGGTGGGGTGGGGTAGGGGGGAGAAGCAATATCTGGTGGAGGGACTAGAATGCCAACAGGTGCAGCATGAGGAGGTTGTGCAGCAGGGAAGTGGGGAAAGTGGAACAAAAAAGAAAAGGAGCAGGGAAAGATGGATGGGCGCATTGGTAGAGGGAGTCAAACAAAGAGGGTTGGAGATGAGAATGGGGAGGAGGTAATACGATAGAAGGCGTGGAAACTGTTGGGTGGAGGTTGTGGCGACAGTGTGTTACTGTAGGTTGAGGTGGGAATAATTATGGGAGCAGAGAATGTGTTGCAAGGATAACTCCCATCTGCACAGTTCAGTAAAAGCTGGTGGTGTAGGGAAGGGTACAGATCGCTTGGGTAACGAAGCAACCATTGAAATCAAGTGTGTTATGTACAGCTGCATGTTGTGCCAGTAGGTGGTCTACTTTGCTTATGGCCACGTTTTGGCAGTGGCCATTCATCCTGGTGGACAGCTGGTAAGTGATCATACCAGTATAAAAAGCTGTGCAGTGATTGTGCAGATATGGTAAATGACTAGGCTGCTTTCACAGGTGGCCTGACCACTGATGGGGTGGATAAACCTGTGACAGGATTGGAATAGGATGTGCTGGCTGGGTGGATTGGGCAGGTCTGGATTGTGGTCTTCCACAGGGATATGATCCTCGTGGCAAGGGAGTGGTATTGGGAATGGCATAGGAGGGACTGTGAGGGACGGGAAAAACACACCATTGTTCAACAACAAAGTTAGGAAACTACTGCGAAAGCAAAGAGAGCTTCACTGCAAGTTTAGATACAGCCAATACCTCTCAGACGAACAGAAGTTAAACAATGTCAAAGTTAGCGTAAGGAGGGCTATGCGTGAAGCGTTCAGTGAATTCGAAAGTGAAATTCTATGTACCCACTTGACAGAAAATCCTAGGAAATTCTGGTCTTATGTTCAATCAGTATGTGGATCGAAACAGTATATCCAGACACTCTGGGATGATAATGGCATTGGAACAGAGGATGACACACGTAAAGCTGAAATACTAAACACCTTTTTCCAAAGCTGTTTCACATAGGAATACCGCACTGCAGTTCCTTCTCTAAATCCTCGCACAAACGAAAAAAAGGCTGACATCGAAATAAGTGTCCAAGGAATGGAAAAACAACTGAAATCACTCGACAGAGGAAAGTCCACTGGACCTGATGGGATACCAATTCGATTCTACACAGAGTACGTGAAATAACTTGCACCCCTTCTAACAGCCATGTACCGCAAGTCTCTAGAGGAACGGAAGGTTCCAAATGATTGGAAAAGAGCACAGATAGTTCCAGTTTTCAAGAAGGGTCATCGAGCACATGCGCAAAACTATAAGCCTATATCTCTGACATCGATCTATTGTAAAATTTCAGAACATGTTTTTTGCTCGCGTATCATGTTGTGGGGTGGCGGGTGGATAATTTTTGATATATATATATATATATATATATATATATATAATGGAAGGAAACATTCCACGTGGGAAAAGTTATATATAAAAACAAAGATGAGGTGACTTACCTCATCTTTGTATATAGAAAAGATGCATTTCCTGGCCGATTCACCATATGTGGGGCGGCGGATGGAGTTATTGTTATATATTGTGTTCCTATTATTTATTTAATGTTGTTTGCCGTTCTCAACACTGGCTCTCTAACTACAATATTGGCAACCAGAAAGTGATTAGTAAAACGTGAAGCCTGTAATTAGAATTCCTAGTGCCCACTTCATCTGAGAAATACACTTATAGCTACAGCTTATAGCTCTGAGGAATTAGGAGATTGTCTGGGATTCATAATCAAAAACGATTCGCTCTAAAATGTTCACTATATTCTGAAAGTCACAGACCAAAAAAGAATCCACACAATCCAACTACCAGAGCAGTTCAGAGTCTAATGCGCTGATGAAACTATAACTGTTCAAATTAAAGGTTTAAGTGAATGCTCGCCATAATTTGATGATAATGTTCATCAAACGCCACGCTAAATAATGGTAGAATGTCTGTCCCGCGGCGGCACGTGAAAATATGACATACGCAAATTGAAGATAGATCATTAAAGTCATCCCAGAATTAACACTTCACTCGAAAACGATTTCATGGTTACGCGTATCCCGAGTAACTTATTACGGCATCCGAGGCTGTTTATAGCAATGATACCGATGCGACGCGACTCCCGGCACAGATGGTGCGCTAATCAGCGTCTGGAGAGAACTGGGGCCTTTTTTTCCTCGCGCAGCGTTCTTATATATAAAGCCGCGGTGCGGACGGCTAAGGGAACGCTTGATCAAATCGGCTCTCCCTACTAGCCGCTGGGCTAGTAATGCACCGCTTTAAGTTATCGAATAAATCATTGCTTCCTTTGCTGATGGCCGATGAAGCTCTCAATTTAAATGTGCAATCAGCACACAGGTAAGTAATCATAATAAAAGTC
This sequence comes from Schistocerca piceifrons, assembly GCF_021461385.2. Taxonomy (NCBI): domain Eukaryota; kingdom Metazoa; phylum Arthropoda; class Insecta; order Orthoptera; family Acrididae; genus Schistocerca; species Schistocerca piceifrons. The sequence goes on along the minus strand of NC_060139.1, from coordinate 33,485,131 downwards.
TGACGTGGCTAAGTCAAATATTTTGGGCGAGAGAATTAATTTAATTACGTTACACGCAGTAGACGAGCTCTGAACTTGCCCTTTGGAGATACGCTATCACTATAGTTTTATAGTTATTCAGTTGAAAATTCTCATATCTTTATGATTATAGCGGATCTCTCTTCTACTTAAATTTAAACATCCTAGCTTTATTTATTCGCCTACTTAATCTATCTTGCTTCCTTAATTTTTAAGACAAAAACCAGAAAATCATGAATTTCAACTAAAATTTTAATTTGTGAGATCCAGAATACTGTTTCCACTAAATTATTATGAAAAAGGAATCTAAATATAAATTTTTAAGTTTCTAGCTCTTTTCTGTTGCGCCAATGATTTTTACAGAAAATCGTCCAAATTTCGAAAATGGTTAAAGTTATTGAACTGATTTTCAACATATATTGATTTAGTATTACTCCTGACATGCTAAAACGTTTCAGGTTATGTACTTGATTTTTAAAGTATTGCGCAACATTTATGACGTCAGAGCTAGTTACAGCGGACTGGCTGGCACACAATGGAAAGACTGATGTGAATTTTATACGGCGTGAGTAGGCTACTTCCCTACATCGTCATTTCTGGAAACCCAGAATGTACTCTGTAGGAATCAACATGGATTCTGGAAACAGCGATCGTGCGAGACCCAACTCGCTTTATGTGTTCGTGAGACCCAGAAAATGTTAGATACAAGCTCCCAGGTAGATGGCATTTTCCTTGATTCCGGAAGGCATTCAATACAGTTCCGCACTGTCGCCAGATAAACAAAGTAAGAGCCTACGGAATATCAGACCAGCTGTGTGGCTGCATTGAAGAGTTTTTAGCAAACCGAACACAACATGTTGTTCTCAATGGAGAGACATCTACAGACGTTAAAGTAACCTCTGGCGTGCCACAGGGGAGTATTATGGGACCATTGCTTTTCACAATATATATAAATGACCTTGTAGATAGTGTCAGAAGTTCCATGCGGCTTTTCGCGGATGATGCTGTAGTATACAGAGAAGTTGCAGCATTAGAAAATTGCAGTGAAATGCAGGAAGATCTGCAGCAGATAGGCACTTGGTGCAGGGAGTGGCAACTGACCCTTAACGTAGACAAATGTAATGTATTGCGAATACATAGAAAGAAGGATCCTTTATTGTATGATTATATGATAGCGGAACAAACACTGGTAGCAGTTACTTCTGTAAAATATCTGGGAGTATACGTGCGGAACGATTTGAAGTGGAATGCTCATATAAAATTAATTGTTGGTAAGGGAGGTCCAGGTTGAGATTCATTGGGAGAGCCTTTAGAAAATGTAGTCCATCAACAAAGGAGGTGGCTTACAAAACACTCGTTCGACCTATACTTGAGTATTGCTCATCAGTGTGGGATCCTTACCAGGTCAGGTTGACAGAGGAGATAGAGAATATCCAAAGGAGAGCGGTGTGTTTCATCACAGGGTTATTTGGTAAGCGTGATAGTGTTACGGAGATGTTTAGCAAACTCAAGTGGCAGACTCTGCAAGAGAGGCGCTCTGCATGGCGGTGTAGCTTGCTGTCCAGGTTTCGAGAGGGTGCATTTCTGGATGAGGTATTCAATATATTGCTTCCCCGTACTTATACCTCCCGAGGAGATCACGAATGTAAAATTAGAGAGATTCGAGTGCGCACGGAGGCTTTCTGGCAGTCGTTATTCCCGCGAACCATACGCGACTGGAACAGGAAAGGGAGGTAATGACAGTGGCACATAGGGTGCCCTCCGTCATGCAGCGTTGGATGGCTTGCCGAGTATAAATGTAGATGTAGATGTAGATGAATGGACAAGAATGTTGTTGATGTTGGGTGGGCAATAGAACACCGCTTTAGGAGGAGCCGGAAGGATCTTGGGCAGCAGTAGCCGACCGAGACAGATGCAGAAACGGGGAAGTAACTGCTTTTGTGTCATTTACAAGTTCCTAACCAGGAGCGAAATTTATTGTATCATCTGTGTGCTTTAATAGTTAAGTTTCTTGAGTTTCTGCGTGTAAATTTAATATCTAATAGCCACAGTTGTAGCATTTTCTTTGTGTGGGAAAGTAAACAGATTTTGTGACATATTACAAGTTCCTAATCAGGGGCAAGTTATTTAGTTTCACCTGGGTGCTTCAGCAGTTAGGTTTTCGAATATCTGCGTATTACTAGACACAGTTTGCGCATTTCCATCAGGGTCTAGAGTAGAGTTGCACAGCACGTGCCGATAATCCATTTATCTGCGTAGTTTAGTTTGCCACAGTCTTTAGTATGGACAGGGACTGCAATTGTTTTGTGCGGATGCGAGCTGAGTTGGTGACACTTTGCTCTCAGCTTCAGGCTGTGATGGCTTCAGTTACACAGCTTGAGGCTGCAGTGGATGGGCACCATTGTTGTGGACTGGCCGTGGGGACCCAACAGATGTCCAGCACGTCAAGAGTCCTCCAATCGGTCCTCACCGGTGGCCAACCCAGTTACTGCTCACACTGAAGCTGACCCCTCACCTGTGGTTGAGTGGGAGGTCGCCCCGGGGTGAAGCAGGCGGCGAAAGACTTCCCAGGCGGCCACACGTAAGGCCTCCCCGGTTTGTCTGACAAACAGGTTCCAGGTGCTGTCTGTGGCTGACACTGTCTCTGAGCTAGATGCTGCCACCTGTCCTGTTTCAGAGTAAACCACTCAGCCTGCAAGATCCAAACAATCACAGAGGGTGGTACTACTGGTAGCCGGGAGCTCCAACGTTAGGTGCGTTATTGGCCCCTTAGGGACTTGGCTGACAACAAGGGTAAGAAAACCAATGTGCATTCCGTGAGCATACTGGGTGGAGTCATTCCAGATGTGGAAAGGGTCCTCCCAGACGCCATGAAGAGCACAGGGTGCAGCCAACTGCAGGTGGTTGCTCATGTCGGTACCAATGATGTGTGTCACTTTCGATCAGAAGAGATTCTCTCTGGTTTCAAGCGGCTAACAGAAGTGGTAAAGGCTGCCAGTCTTGCTTGCAAGATGAAAGCAGGGCTGACCATTTGCAGCATAGTCAACAGGACCAATTGCAGACCTCTGGTACTGAGCGAAGTGGAGGGTCTGAATCAGAGGCTCAGGCGGTTCTGCGACCAAGTAGGCTGCAGATTCCTCGACTTGCGCCAAAGGGTGATTGTGTTTCAGGTTCCGCTGAATAGGTCAGGTGTCCACTATATGCAGGAGGCGACTACACAGGTAGCAGGGGCTGTGTGTCGTGGACTAGGTGGTTTTTTAGGTTGGAGGGTCTCGGAAAAACACAAGAAGGGTTTCAGTAACAAAGGGTGCAGGCAGAACACGGGAAGAATGTAGATACAGGAACCATTGGTATGACAGTTGTAAATTGTCGTATCTGTGTTGGGAAAGTACCAGAGCTCCAACCACTAATAGAAAACTCTGATGCTCAAATCGTTGTAGGCACTGAAAGCTGGCTAAAGCCGGCTATAAGCTCAGCTGAAATTTTTGCGAAGAACCTAACGGTGCTCCGAAAGGATAGGCTAAACACGGTTGGCAGTGGTGTGTTTGTTGCTGTCAGCAGTAGTTTATCTTGTCGCGAAATTGAAGTAGGTACTTCCTGTGAGCTAGTATGGGCAGAGGTCACTGTTGGCAAACATAATAAAATAATAATTGGGTCCTTTTACTGACCTCCCAATTCAGATGATACAGTTGCTGAAAGGTTCAAAGAAAACTTGAGTTTGATTCCAAACACATACCTGACTCGTACGATAATAGTTGGTGGTGAGTTTAATTTACCCTCGATATGTTGGCGAAAATACATGTTTAATTCCGGAGGTACACACAAAATATCATCCGATATTGTGCTAAACGCATTCTCTGAAAATTATTTCAAGCAGTTAGTTCATGAGCCCACGCGAATAGTAAACGGTTGTGAAAATGCACTTGACCTCTTAACAACAAATAATCCTGAGTTAATAATGAGTGTCAAAACCGATTCAGGGATTAGTGAACACAGAGTGGTCATAGCGAGATTGAATATTGTAGTCCCCAAATCCTCGAAAAATATACCTATTCAAAAAAGCAGATAAAAATTCACTTGACGCCTTCTTAAGAGACAATCTCCACTCATTCCAAATTAATATATAAGTGTAGACCAGATGTGCCTTAAATTCAAAGAAATAGTATTGGCAGCAATTGAGAGATTTATACCAAATAAATTAACAAACGATGGAGCTGATCCTCCTCGGTACACAAAACGGGTTAGAACACGGTTGCAGAAACAACGAAACAAACATGCCAAATTTAAACAGACACAAAATCGACAAGATGGCGATCTTTTACAGAAGCTCGAAATTTGGCACGGACTTCAATGCGAGATACCTATAACAGTTTCCACAATGAAACTTTGTCTCGAAACCTGGCAGAAAATCCAAAGAGATTCTGGTCGTATGTTAGTGGCAAGAAACAATCAATGCCTTCTGTGTGCAATAGCAATGGAGATACTATCGAAGACAGTGCTGCTGAAGCAGAGTTACTAAACACAGCCTTCCGAAATGCCTTCACAAAAGAAGATGAAGTAAATATTGCAAAATTCGAATTGAAAACAGCTGCCAACATGAGCAACGTATAAGTAAATATCCTCAGAGTAGTGAAGCAACTTAAATCACTTAATAAAAGCAAGTCTTCTGGTCCAGACTGTATACCAATTAGGTTCCTTTTGGAGTATGCTGATGCATTAGCTCCATACTTAACAATCAAATACAACAGTTTGCTCGACGAAAGATCCATACCCAAAGACTGGAAGGTTGCGCAGATCACACCAATATTCAAAAAAGGTAGTATGAGTAATCCACTAAGTTACAGGCCCATATTGTTAATGTCAATATGCAGCATGATTTTAGAACATATATTCTGTTCGAATGTTATGAATTACCTCGAAGAAAACGGTCTATTGACACACAGTCAACGTGGGTTTAGAAAACATCATTCCTGTGAAACACAACTAGCTCTTTATTCATATGAAGTGAAGTGTCGAGTGTTATTGACAAGAGGTTTCAGAGCGATTCCGTATTTCTGGATTTCCGGAAGGCTTTTGACACTGTACCACACAAGTGGTTCATAGTGAAATAGCGTGCTTATGGAATATCGTCTCAGTTATGTGACTGAATTTGTTATTTCCTGTCAGAGAGGTCACAGTTTGCAGTAATTGATGGAAAGTCATCTAATAAAACAGAAGTGATTTCTGGCGTGCCCCAAGGTAGTGTTATAGGCCCTTTGCTGTTCCTTATCTATATAAACGATTTTGGAGACAATCTGAGCAGCAGTCTTTGGTTGTTTGCAGATGACACTGTCGTTTATCAACTAATAAAGTCATCAGAAGATCAAAACAAACTGCAAAACAATTTAGAAAATATATCTGAATGGTGCGAAAAGTGGCAGTTGACCCTAAATAACGAAAAGTGTGAGATCATCCACATGAGTGCTAAAAGGAATTGATAAACTTCAGTTAAATGATAAATCAGTCTAATCTGAAAGCTGTAAATTCAACTAAAGACCTAGGAATTACAATTACGAACAACTTAAATTGGAAGGAACACACACAAAACGTTGTGGGGAAGGCTAACCAAGGACTGCGTTTTATTGGCAGGACACTTAGAAAATGTAACAGACCTACTAAGGAGACTGCCTACACTACGCTTGTCCGTCCTCTTTTAGAATACTGCTGCGCGGTGTGGGATCCTTACCAGATAGGACTGACGGAGTACATCAAAAAAGTTCAAAGAAAGGCAGCACATTTTGTATTATCATGAAATATAGGAGAGAGTGTCTCAGAAATGATACAGGATTTGGGCTGGAAATCATTAAAAGAATGGTGTTTTTCGTTGGGACGGGATCTTCTCACAAAATTCCAATCAGCAACTTTCTCCTCCGAATGCGAAAATATTTTGTTGACACTGACCTACATAGGGCAGAACGATCACCATGATAAAATAAGGGTAATGAGAGCTCATACAGAAAGATATAGGTGTTTGTTCTTTCCACATGCTATACAAAATTGGAATAATAGAGAATTGTAAAGGTGGTTCGATGAACCCTCTGCCAGGCAGTTGAATGTGATTTGCAGAGAATCCATGTAGATGTAGAATGTCCCTCATTTCACAATGTAATGTCAGGTGATCAAATCCCAGGTAAATGATGTGGTTCAGTTGTTTCAGTCCGGAGTGGTATTTGGTGATGAGGGAGGCACCACTTTGTGGTTGACTTTTGGGGATGGTGGGAGGACTGGGAGTGTGAGGCGAATTGCGAAGGAGATCGGTTTGTGAAGGCCTTGGTGAGACCCTCAGCATACTGGTCGAGGTCCTCAGGTGGGTGGGCTATATGGGAGGGATTTTTTGGTATGAAAGGTATGATAGCTCCCGAACTGCAGGTGCTGTTGAGGTTGGTGGGTTTAATGTGAATAGAGATACAAGTGGAGCCATAAAGGAGGAGGTGGTGGTGGTCAATGTCTAGGAAGGTGGCATGCTGGGTTGAAGAGGACCAGGTGAAGCAGGTGGGAGAGAAGGTTTTGAGGTTGTGAAGAAATTAAGATAGGTGTCTTGTTCCTAAGTCCAGATTGTGAAGATATCATCACAACATGCCTTCCCCAATCCCAACCCCTTGCCACAAGGAGCATATCGCTGTGGAAGACCCAGGTGCAAGACCTGCCCAATCCACCCACCCATCACTTCCTGTTACATTCCTGTCATAGGTTTATCCTATGCCATTGCGGGTCAGGCCACCTGTGAAAGCAACCATGTCATACACAAACTCTGGTGCAATCATTGCGCAGCTTTTTATATTGGTATGACCACAAACCAGTCCACCTGAATGAATGGCCTTCACTAAACTGTGGCCAAGATCAAATTAGATCACACTGTGGCACTACGTACATCTGTAAATAACGTGTTTGATTTCAGTGACTGCTTCATTACACAAGCCATCTGGATCCTCTCCTCCAACACCAGCTTTTCTGAACTGCGAAGATGGGAGTTATCCTTACAACACATTCTCCACTCCCATAATTGTCCTTGCCTCAGTCTATGGTAATGTACTGTCTCCACACCCTCCATCTGACAGTTTCCACCCTGTCTGGCCTATTATTTCCTCCCCATTCTCGTCTCCCATCTCTTTGTTTGCCTCCCTCTAACAATGCACTGGCCTGTCTTTCCCTGCTACTCTTCTTTTTTGCTCCTTTTTCCCCACCTCCCTGCCCCACAACCTCTTGACGCTGCACCTGTTGGTGTTCTAGTCTCTGCACACTCTGCCAGGCAGTGCTCCTCTCTCTCTTCCCTGCCCCCTCCAGATTGCTGATTCCATCCAATGTGATAGTTGCATTCTGACCCGAGCTACCGGAGTTGGCAGTCCTGTGCGCATGCACGCGCGCGCGTGTGTGTGTGTGTGTGTGTGTGTGTGTGTGTGTGTGTGTGTGTGTGTGTGAGAGAGGGAGGGAGAGGTGTGCTTGCTTGTGTGAATGAATTGTGTTCGTTCTGTTTTTCTAACAAAGGCTCTGGCCAAAAGCTTATGAATAAGTGTCTTTTAATTGTGCCTGTCCTCAATGTAACGTGTCATGTTTATGGTTAACAGTAATCTTATGTTTTCCTACATTATTGACATTCCTACCTGGAGTTTCCATTGTTTGAGTTCACCTTTCTACATGTTTTCTTTCATCGTTCCCATGGAAAAATTTTTAATGTATTGCAGCTGTTTACAATTCATTATAAATAATGATGGTGCTATCATTCAGTCAGCTGCAGTAACTGGGCTTGCTCCTATCACTGTTTCTTTGTCTGTGCATACTCTCATCTTTTCCACACCGATTTCATTATTATCATGTTTATTACATTTATAATTTTTTTATCGTGTTAGAAGGTCTCAATCCTGCAGTTTGACGTAGCCTCCACTGTTTCACTTTTATGCCATCACATTTAATATCTTGATCACTCTTTGTTTCTGATAAAGAAATCATTCCTAACATACTTGAAGATTTAACTAAAATAAATTTTTTCTGAGTGGTTTAGTGTTTTCCACCTCTCTACAAGCACAGAATCATTGTGTGCACTTGTTTATGTTTCTTATTGTCTTTGTGCATGCATGCAAAATGAACTTGTGTAATAATTCTTTAAAATTGATTTCATAGTGTTAGATTTATAGTCTTACAGGGAAAATGATTTTTGGTGGCATCGGCAGGGAAGGTGTACTATACGCTTGTTTTTATGTTATTGGAAAGGTTTTTTTTAGCTTTCAAAAGAGACTCTGTCTACCATTATTTGTCCTTATATACGAAGCGGAAAAATCAACAATAACAATACTTTTTGAGTAAAGGTGGCTCTATTTTACTACTCAGTGTGGTCATCACAGTGTTCATGTCTTGCCTCCACAGTTTAATTAATGAGAATAAAATTGTTTCATGTTTCAGGACATAGAAGTTACAGGAGACAAAGATGACTCCCGTTGTTTGCATATTACTGTTCACCGTCCACTTTCGAGTAGCTCTTCCAACCGTGTGCCACTGTTGTCAGCAAAGTTCATATTTGATGATCATATTAGGTGCATGGCAGCTAAACAACGGTGAGTTGCATAATCTTAAATAGATGTCAAGAAATGTAAAAGAAAATGTCCTAGAAGATTATATGTATTTTGTCAGTAACAATTAAACCTTGAGATGACACACCAATTTTCGTAAAAAGAGTGGGCTCATGGCATACTTTGTACACGTGTAAAGAATAGCTGCTTTTATGTTACCAAGGTAAACACTTATGAGCAGACTCACAGTTTAATCTTAGTTTAATTAAACAACAATAAAATAAACGTAAGTTATAGGAGGTAAATTGCTGTTTAATTACACAATAATAAAAAACTTTCATTATGCCACTCTGTTGCTGCGTACAAGTGTTACCCCGTAATGACCCATTCAAAGCATTAAACAGCACAGTTGCTTCACATCTCAGCTAAATGCTTATTTAATTACTAATACTACCTCTTTGTGGTACTGTGCTGCTAACTTTGAATCTGGGGCATTTTCTTGCACAGATCGTAAATTTTTCACTGTTTATTTTATATTGCTATTGCTCACTTGGATGTTCTGGCCCAAGATGCTGGATTTGGCTGTCGTGTGTGCATGAGGTGTGTGTGTGTGTGTGTGTGTGTGTGTGTGTGTGTGTGTGTGTGTGTGTGTGTGTGTGTGTGTGTGTTTTACTGATGAAGACAGTGGCTGAAAGCTATATGTGAGTGACTTTTAACTGTGCCTGTGTGCAACTTAACGTGTCTTCTTTAAGGTAAGTAGCAATCTGTCTTTTCCTACATTATTCTTCTTATCTCTGATGAAGAATTAATGAAGGAGTAGGTGTGGGTTCATAATTGTAAAACAATAGTGGTACGGTACAAGACAAAGTTATTTGCAGTTGGTACACTTCATACACAGGTTCACCCTCTCAAGGGTTAAGAATATTGTTAATTCCTGACATAGACAGGATAGAGACAAGCAATCTGAAAGTTTTACGTAAAGTTAAAAACACTTTTAATAAAATATTTTAATAGTCAATTTTCCAAGTGAATAACATTAAATTATGTCTAGTATCAGCAAAATTATACAGCCATCTTCAGATCTGGAATAACAACAGAAAACTGCACAAATTTAGAGTACCAGAGGGATTGCACGAACCATAACAATACAGGCAAAAGATCAATTACATACCAATTAAAAAAAAATGTGTAGTGTCTGCTCATAAAATGAGGCTAAAACGCGATGTCTGCATCACAGTGGCACTCATAATGAGCCGGCCAGAAAATTAATAAAACTATACCATTGAGATAAAATATTACATATTCAAGACTTAAGAAATCAACAGATGTCACTATAAAATAAAATGCAAAAACACAGTAAACCAAGCTAAGATATATGAAGTACAATCCCATCTTAACTGTCAGCATTGAATATTTTCCATAAAATAACGTTACACAAGTAATTTGTCAACCAAGCCACATTATGTACAGGAATGCTAGTGGGTCTAGTAGTATGTGGCCCATTCAGAGTTGTAAGCAGAGTAATTGGCTATGCGTGCTTGAGCAGGCTCACAAGCAGAAGGCAATGTGCTGATAGGTGGTGCACAAGTACACATAGTTATAATAAATAAATACTTAATAAAATACAACAAGTGAGCAGAACATAAAAAATTAATTTGTTGCTATGTCATATAGTGGTCACATATCAGATAAAATGAATCAGTTTTTGGAAGTCAAATGGTAGGTTTGGGCTCAAAATGCAAAACACTTTGAGTACGTGTTTTTGACACAAAATTGGACCAAAGAAGGATAAGTTCAGTAGATCTGGGGTGTATAAGATGAAGTACCGTGATCATTTTTATGTTGACCAGACAATTCATTCTTTTGAAACTCACTAATAAGAGCATACATACTCTCAGAATAGGATGGCTTTTTGAGCGCATTCGGCTACTGGGCAGTACACTGTTCTGGATACCAAACGTAACGTGGAGATGCTGCATAGAGCACCTAAAGGTATAAAAGTGGGCTTGGTGAAGGAACTGGAGAGTCACAGTCCCAATGAGATACACCCCTGATCTTATACTTAACACTAAATAGGGTTTCAGTGAGGGATAGAGCTTCAGTATTTTTCATTGTATTTTACAAAAATATTGTTCATCTTGCTGCTGTGCTTTGGAATGTGCTGTTATTTTGCTGACTGTACATATGATCTGTGCCAGCCGCACATTTGCAGCTGTTGTCACATCTCTTCTGCTTCGCGCAGCTCATGAGCTCAGACACCGGACTGTGATTCGTTTATCTGTGAACTACTTTGTGGTGTATCCTATGTTGTCTCCTTTTTATTTATTTATAGTATATCCCTTTCCTTTCTCCATGATTTTCATGTATTTGTATCACATACCGATGGTCAAAAAATTTTTTACGTATTCATCTTAGATGCGTATATTTTTATATATTTCTTCTAGCTTTTGTATTGTGTCATGATATTAGGTAGATATTACTCAATTCTTTTTTCAGTTTCTCTTTACTTTTTGTAGTTTATTATGTGTATTGCATTTTCTTATTTACATGTACATGTACATGTACATGTACTTTTACATTTACATTTACATGTACTACCTATCAGCATGTTGCCTCCCCCTTGTGGGTCTGCATGAACACATGTAGCTGATTAGTATGCTTACAACTATGAACAGGCCACATAGTACTAGACTCATTAGCATTCCTGTACATAATGTGGTTTGGTTGACAAGTTACTCATGTAACGATATTATGTGTAAAATATTGTGTATTAATGTGGGCTGTGAGGATGGGTTTGTACTCTGCATGTTTTAGCTTGCTTTATTAAAGTTTTGTGTTTTAGTTTGTACTGACACCTCTGTTTATATCTTAGGTCTTGAGTGCCCAATATTTTATTCAGTGTTACATGCCATATTTTCATGAGCATCCATTGTGATACACACACATCTTAGTCTCATTTTACAAGCAGATACTGCACATACATAATCAATATGTAATTGAGCCTTGGGTTCTATTATTATGATTTGAGTAATTGCTTCTGGTGCTGTACCTTAGTGCAATTTTCTGTCGGTGGTTGACATCTGAAGATGGTTGTATAATCAGCTGAAACTAGTCATCATTTAATATTATTCATTTGTGATTGTGACTATTAAGGTTTTATTACTTTTTTTAACTGTATGTTATTGCTCCATATAATTTATCATTTGTGTTCATCGTCACACTTCCAAATTATGTATGATGTGTTATTATCGAGAACTCAAATTATATGAAGTTTTTTCTATTTACAGATGTTATTAATAAGGCTTATACCTGAAACAAAAGTAGTCTGAAAATCATTTTTCATGTTAATGACTCCTGCTTTAGTCGCATGGCTGAATACTGTAGAATAAAGCAGGAAATGGCTGCTGTGTTGAACAATGTGGTCTTTTGTTTTCCATTATCAGTGAGAAGAAGAGCTCTGTTCAAATAAGATGATTTACTGTTATGTTGGAGTTACAGTTATTTGTGATATGAACTTAAAGTTGGATTATAATATTATCCGGATCATTTGCACAGTGCTATCGAGTGAGGTAGTGCCTGGAGTGGAGTTTGCACTCTTGATTGGCCAGTTTGATTTATGTTTGTCATGTTTTCCCTAAATTGCTTAAAGTGAATCCCATTATAAAGAGGTGTTTCATGAATGTCATCGTAAAGAAGTGTTATTGTGATTCTTGCTACTAGAAAATTAGTGTTTCCACTGTCAGAAGATTATTGTTTTATTTCAGTTGTATTATATAGGTTGTTTTGTGGCACTCTAATGTAGCATTGTAAATTTATTTGATACTTCTAGAGTTAAACTTACATCATGCACTTGCTTACATGTTCTGTTTGATACACACAAATATTTTTGCGAATAATGATTGTTAACAACTTCATTGCAGTTGGTTTGATGACATTTGCATCGAAATGCTGCGTTTCAGCTGACAATAATCCTAAAGCAGTACTTGGTATTGTAAATTTCCAGAACAGTTATTTCATTCTGCAATCGAGTGTGCCTAATTTTAAACTCGCTGGTAGATTAAAATAATGTACCAGGATGAGACTTGAACTTGGAACCTTACATTTTGTGGGAAATACTTGTACTGCTTGACTAGCCAGGCAAAACTCACAACCTTTCCCCATGGCTTAAATTCTGCCACTATATCCCTCCTACTTTATTTTCACAAGACTTCTGTCACACAGTTTCAATTTTTCATAATATCTTTTCTTCCAGAAGAACTAATTCTGCAAGGTATGTGTGAGAAAGTTTGGAGAGAGATACTATCTAAATTTTAACTGATGGGCTGCAAATCAAGCCTGTATAGTTCAAGTTACGAGCAAGGCCTATGAAAGGCAAGTTACTGGGATCAAGTCCCAATCTGGCATATAGTTTTAATATGTCAGAACTTGTGTATTTTTAAAACAGCTAAACCTGGCACACAATGGTGACTGGTCATTGGTTTTTGTAGGCAAGCTCTTAGCAATCAAATTGTCTGGGTATATTGCTTGGCTCACCCCTATAATACAGTTAGGAAGTAGATTTCTGTGCTTCCCAAACTGCTCATAAAATGATGAGAAAAGAAATGGCAGATTGAAACAGTAAATTTGACCATTAAGAACATGAAAATTTTGTATAAATGTAAACTAAATTGATATCTGATTTCAGGATAGTCAAAAAGTTTTGCTTGAGTGGTATCAGTAAATCTAACTGGAATATGTGACAAAGATATTAATAACAGAAAATAAATTTGTCAGTGCCAATCATTCCACTTCAAAACATTTAATTTTAGGAAATGCAATTTTTTCAGCGTAACACTGGGAAAGAATGAGACACAAAGTCTTAAAAAAAAAAAGGTTGCCAAAAAAATGGCATTGAAACTGAAAACAGTGGAAGGTGACTGTGTACTAGTTTCAATTTTTAGGCAGTTGATAGGGAAGTGGTATTGTCAAATGACACTTAACACCACATCAAACAGAGTTTCACCATCAAATAATCTTTGGCAGTCTAAGTCATTAATCAAAAACATTTACACTGACCATCAATAGAATGGTGTATCTTATTTATTTATGTTGGTACTATATGACAACTTGATGGGTGTTCTGTTCACTATATTAATTTTGGTTGTCAGACTTTGCTATTTTGCTCCTTATCATTGTTTATTGTAGATTTCTGTTCTTGCTAGGAAGACAACAGTAAGTGTTAGAGGAAAAAAAATTGTTTTCTATTGACAATTTTTTTGTAAATTGTGAGCATTGAATATATAAATTTTCTATTAAATAATGAAATTCATGCAATTCTCTTGGCACCCATGTTTGCCAAACAACATGCCAAATGTTTGATTACTTGCATTGTCTATGAAGTATGTTCAAATTTCTCCCTTCCACTTGAGTATTCCAAGCTCAGCCTCTATGATGTCACTGTCATTAAGATGTTGAACTCGCAGACTTCGGTCCTTCTGTGTCACTGACTAAAACATATTGGAGAAGGTTTCAGTATTGTGATAAAGGAAATTTCCTGCAAAGAAATGAACAGACGTTTATAAAATGTAGGGTTGAATGCATCAGCCAAAAGTGAACAAAACATTGAACCACAAGAATCCTGCAGACCAAGCTCACTTCTCGTGACCAGCAACAAATGAAGTTTGTGCCCTAACCCTAGATTTATGTTTCAGCCTTCGGATAATAGTTTGTTGTTATGAAAGATTCTGTTAACTCAGAATAACAGGCTCCTATACTGTCGATACTCTGAAGAAATGTGCGTCTTCTCTCAATTAAGTTAAAAAGGTACTTTCCATGACATCATCAAATATTTTGTCAAGTGATAAAACGCACTAATCCCCGATTCCTGCTATGTCTCTGACAACAGTTTGGCTTCCATGTTCAAATATAGAAACTGAATTGGTGTTTATGCAGTACAGTGAAGTGTTGAAGTATAAGTGTGTCAGTTTCTGGGAAGAGAACTTAGAAATTATGACTCTTCTGTTATTCAAAATACTATCAGCAGTGTTCAGTTGAAGAGCTAGGTGTCTCCAAGAGTTATTGCTGTTGTTTACCTCTTCTGTTTCGTGTAAATAAACATTCTGCATAATGTCTAATAAATATAACTTAAATGGCAGATTTTTTCAGCATAACATGAAAAAGAATGAAGGAAAAAAATGCCAAAAAAGTGACGGTAAGTCAGTAACAATAATAATCCTTTATTCAACATCAAATGATTCATTTCAAGTGTACAAAAACTTTAAAAGTCACAGAACGTGATACACAACACAATAATGCATTCTTCTGAATATGCCATTGACTAATGTACGATAGTACCTACCTACATACTTACTTACTTACTTACTTGCCAGGTTGGCCTCACAGGCCAGTCAGTTTTTGGCCTCGCCAATCAGCCTCCTCCATCATCTTCAGCTGTTGTATTCTTCCCAGCTAGTCCCATCATACTCATATTCTCTCTGATTCTATCAAGTCCATCACGGCCCAGTTCTCCGCATTGGTCTGTTACCTCATTTGTCTTCTTCTAGCACCTGCCTGGTGATCTGGCCTTCTCAACGCATTATGCATCTGTACCATCTTAGTCTCCTCTCTTTAACCACAGCCACAATGCTCGGTGATTTGTAAAACTCCTACCAATTCATGGTTTTTCCTTTTTCTCCAGTCATCTCCACTCTTCAATAGTCCAAAAATCTCTCTCAGAACAGCATGCTCAAATGATAATATTGCACTTGAATTATGTGCTGCTATTTACATATTCTTTTCAAAACATTCTACATGTAACTATGATTTTCTTCTAATATGTTGGTAGGGTTATGTGAAAGGAATTTCTTAAGCTGAAACTTAAGCTTCACTGTGGGAAGAATCATAATATACTGGACAATGCATTGGCTAATTTGAGTACTGCATATTGCAGATCCTTTCCATTGAGTGCTTCTGTTATAAATTTTTTCTTTATTTCTGATATTGTACGGATGCCAATCAGAATATATGTTCAGGTGCAGTCTTTCAACAAGCAGTATAGGTCTTTAAATATGTCTGCTTGTGTCTGTATATGTGTGGATGGATATGTGTGTGTGTGCGAGTGTATACCCGTCCTTTTTTCCACCTAAGGTAAGTCTTTCCGCTCCCGGGATTGGAATGACTCCTTACCCTCTCCCTTAAAACCCACTTCCTTTCATCTTTCCCTCTCCTTCCCTCTTTCCTGACGAAGCAACCGTTTGTTGCGAAAGCTAGAATTTTGTGTGTATGTTTGTGTTTGTTTGTGTGTAAGTGTGTTTGTGTGTAAGTCACCTCATCTTTGTTTTTATATATAATTTTTCCCACGTGGAATGTTTCCCTCTATTTTATATATATATATAAAGTGCTGGCAGGTCGACAGACACACAAACAAACACAAACATACACACAAAATTCAAGCTTTCGCAACAAACTGTTGCCTCATCAGGAAAGAAGGAAGGAGAGGGAAAGACGAAAGGATGTGGGTTTTAAGGGAGAGGGTAAGGAGTCATTCCAATCCCGGGAGCGGAAAGACTTACCTTAGGGGGGAAAAAAGGACGGGTATACACTCGCGCGCGCACACACACACACATATCCATATCCATCCACACATATACAGACACAAGCAGACATATTTAGTGTGAAGTGCAGAGGCAAAGATGTTATTGAATGACAGGTGAGGTATGAGTGACGGCAACTTGTAATTAGCGGAGATTGAGGCCTGGTGGATAACGGGAGGAGAGGATATATTGAAGAGCAAGTTCCCATCTCCGGAGTTCGGATAGGTTGGTGTTAGTGGGAAGTATCCAGATAACCCGGACGGTGTAACACTGTGCCAAGATGTGCTGGCCGTGCACCAAGGCATGTTTAGCCACAGGGTGATCCTCATTACCAACAAACACTATCTGCCTGTGTCCATTCATGCGAATGGACAGTTTGTTGCTGGTCATTCCCACATAGAATGCATCACAGTGTAGGCAGGTCAGTTGGTAAATCATGTGGGTGCTTTCACACGTGGCTCTGCCTTTGATAGTGTACACCTTCCGGGTTACAGGACTGCAGTAGGTGGTGGTGGGAGGGTGCATGCAACAGGTTATATATATATATATATATATATATATATATATATATATATATATATATATATATATATATATAATGGAAGGAAACATTCCACGTGGGAAAAATTATATATAAAAACAAAGATGAGGTGACTTACCGAACAAAAGCGCTGGCAGGTCGATAGACACACAAACAAACACAAACACACACACAAAATTCAAGCTTTCGCAACAAACTGTTGCCTCATCAGGAAAGAGGGAAGGAGAGGGGAAGACGAAAGGAAGTGGGTTTTAAAGGAGAGGGTAAGGAGTCATTCCAATCCCGGGAGCGGAAAGACTTACCTTAGGGGGAAAAAAGGACAGGTATACACTCGCACACACGCACATATCCATCCACACATACAGACACAAGCAGACATATGTCTGCTTGTGTCTGTATGTGTGGATGGATATGTGCGTGTGTGCGAGTGTATACCTGTCCTTTTTTCCCCCTAAGGTAAGTCTTTCCGCTCCCGGGATTGGAATGACTCCTTACCCTCTCCTTTAAAACCCACTTCCTTTCGTCTTCCCCTCTCCTTCCCTCTTTCCTGATGAGGCAACAGTTTGTTGCGAAAGCTTGAATTTTGTGTGTGTGTTTGTGTTTGTTTGTGTGTCTATCGACCTGCCAGCGCTTTTGTTCGGTAAGTCACCTCATCTTTGTTTTTTTATATATATATATATATATATATATATATATATATATATATATATATATATATATATATATATATATATATATATATATATATATATATATATATATATATATATATATATAACACAAAGATGAGGTGACTTACCGAACAAAAGCGCTGGCAGGTCGATAGACACACAAACATACACACAAAATTCAAGCTTTCGCAACAAACTGTTGCCTCATCAGGAAAGAGGGAAGGAGAGGGGAAGACGAAAGGAAGTGGGTTTTAAGGGAGAGGGTAAGGAGTCATTCCAATCCCGGGAGCGGAAAGACTTACCTTAGGGGGAAAAAAGGACAGGTATACACTCGCACACACGCACATATCCATCCACACATACACAAGCTTGTGTATGTTTGTGTTTGTTTGTGTGTCTATCGACCTGCCAGCGCTTTTGTTCGGTAAGTCACCTCATCTTTGTTTTTATATATGATTTTTCCCACGTGGGATGTTTCCTTCCATTATATATATGTATATATGTCCTTTTTTCCCCCTAAGGTAAGTCTTTCCGCTCCCGGGATTGGAATGACTCCTTACCCTCTCCCTTAAAACCCACTTCCTTTCGTCTTCCCCTCTCCTTCCCTCTTTCCTGATGAGGCAACAGTTTGTTGCGAAAGCTTGAATTTTGTGTGTATGTTTGTGTTTGTTTGTGTGTCTATCGACCTGCCAGCGCTTTTGTTCGGTAAGTCACCTCATCTTTGTTTTTATATATAATTTTTCCCACGTGGAATGTTTCCCTCCGGTTGTAAAAGGAGGAGGGGGAGGAGTAACACCTCGTAAAAAAACCTTGGTTCACCTGGCCCGGGTGATAGTACCTTGTGAGGGTCCCTTGCCAGGGATACGGCGAAGACCTCAACGGTAGTGAAGACGGAGATGAAGATCATCGGTACGGCGGAACTGGCGGAAGAGGCAAGCATTATCAACAAGATAAAGCATATTGAAAAGCCCAGACACGTCTGTGTGGCAACCACCGGTACTCTGGCCAGCGTCTGTTCACCATGTGAGGTGCGGCTGAACACCAAGCTCCAGGAACTAACAATCCCTGGTTCTAACTACCCAGCATTAGCTGGAACTTAATTACAAGCAGTATGATTCGTACAAGTAAAATTAATATTACCCCAGGTGGCCAATCCACTCGCCCTGTGGCGACAACCAAGCTATCGGATTCTGGGGAGCTTGGGCTCGTACGACAGAGAAAGTCGGAGTTCTCTAGTAAACGTCCACGAAAGTCCCATACATTTATTGGCACTTTTAACATTCAGACACTAATTCAGACAGGCAAACTTCATAATCTTACAACAGAACTCAACAAACAGAAAATTCAAATCCTTGCTCTCCAAGAGACCAGATTCACTGATTCAGAAACAATAGACTACAACAATTACCGTATCTTTAAAAGTAAAACAGACAAGAAAATTGGCAAAGGAGCTGCAATATTTGGCATGGCTTTTATTGTAAATAAGGACACCCTTGACTCTGTTATAGACATGAATCAAATCAGTAACAGACTAATGACCATGCGAATCAAGCACACCAACAAAATATATACATTTATTAATGTTCATGCACCTACCAACATTGCCAACAAAAAAGAACCGGAGAAGACAGAAAAATTTTGGGAAAAACTCGAAACTGAAATGTCCAAAATTCCAAAGGAGGATGTAAAAATTCTTCTAGGGGATTTCAACGCGCAAATTGGCAAAGAGAGGAAATATAAAAAAACAGTCGGTAATTACCCTGCACACAAATTCACAAACAAGAACGGCATGAGACTCATCGAGTTATGTCAGCAAAACAACCTAAAAATCGTGACAACATCACTTCGAAAAGACCCCAAGAAACAAAAAACATGGAGATCACCAAACCTTCAGCTTGGTGAATTTCAAATAGACCATGTTGCGATCTCCTATGACTTCCAGAAAGAAATACACGACGTTCAAGTCCGCAGAGGGGCAAATATAGATTCTGACCACTACCTTACCAGAGTTAAAATTAAATTCACTCCAAAAAGGAAACGCCAAAGGAAATCACCACTAATTCCCAAATTTGACTTGAAAAATATCAAGGAATCAGAAATTACAGAAGCATGGGATAAACAACCAACAAACAACTGGAAAGATTTCCGAACGAAAATTATACAGAAAGCAAGAGATTTGATTCCGTTAAAGAAAATATCCAAGCATCCATGGTGGAATTCGAATTGTGATAACGCATTAGAAGAGAGACAACAAGCCTTTTTAAATTACAATTGTGACAAATCAGAAACCACACAACAAACATTTTTCAAAGTGAGAAAACAAACAGCTAAAATACTTAGACAAACTAAAAGAAAATACCTTAATGAACAGCTAAACACAATTGAAGAAAACTTTAAGAACCACAACACTCAAGATTTTTATAAAATATTCGCAAATCAAATCAAAGGATACACTCCACAAAATCTCTGCTTCCGGAAACAGAATGGAAAATTGGCACTAACTAACAAAGAAAATTGCCAAGAACTAGCTAAATATTTCTCACAACTCCTAAATTGCCCACAACCAAGTACAAGATTCCCCAGATTACAACCAGAACACACGAATGAGACTTCACTACCACCATCTCAAGAAGAAATTTATAGTCACATTAGAAAACTCAAAAATAATAAATCATCGGGAGAAGATGGAATTGTAGCTGAACTACTGAAAAACCTTGGTCCAAATTCGTTAAAAGAGATCACTAGCATCATCAAAGAAATTTGGCAGACAGAAAATATCCCAGAGGAGTGGAAGTGTGCACTAATTCACCCATTGCACAAAAAGGGAGAAAGATCAGACGTAAACAACTACAGAGGCATTTCACTTTTACCAGTTACCTACAAAATTCTATCTGCATGTCTGCTAAAGAGGGCACAAGAACAACTAGAACATACAATTTCAGACTACCAAGCAGGCTTTCGTCCTAATAGATCATGCCCGGAACAGATATTCAACCTTAAAACTATTTTAAAGATTAAAGCAATCAGGTCAAAACCAATAATCTGCACATTCGTTGATTTCAAAAAGGCATACGATTCCATAGACAGACAGTCTCTATGTCACATTCTCGAAGAACGAGGCCTAGACACTAAAACCCGAAAACTAATTGAACAAACACTAACAGAAACCAAATCAAAAATTAAATTCAGAGGGGAAATTTCGGAACCATTCTCAATTAAAACAGGAGTAAGACAAGGAGATGGGATCTCACCACTATTATTCAATATAGTTTTGGACAAAGTTATGAAAGAGTGGGAAGTAACACTAAGGAAACAAAGCTTTTGGAAGCCAATTGAACTAGGAAGAGGTAAAGGAAAATTGAACATCCCTTATTTAGCGTTTGCAGATGACTTGGCAATTATAACTGACAGTGAAGAAACAGCAGTAAAACAAATTGAGACACTTAAAGAATGTGCTGAGAAGGTTGGCCTGCAAATCTCCTTTGAGAAGACAGAATTCATCTGCTCAAAATTAGATATTTCGAAACTAAAAACAAAGTATGGTGAAATAACTAGAGTCAAGCACTTTAAGTATCTCGGTGAAGTTATTGAACCAACAGGACTTGAGAAAATAGCACAAAAAAACCGATTACAGAAAATCAAGAAAGTATTCGGACTTATTCAAAATATATATAACAAGAAATGTCTATCAAAAGGCACTAAAATCAGACACTACAACACAGTCATCAAACCAACAGTCACATATGCAAGTGAAACACTCTCCCTGAATAGAAAATTAGATTTACACGAAATTAAGAAAGTAGAGAGAAAAATTATTAGAAAAATCCTAGGACCACGATACACACAAGATGGATACAGGCTGCAGACTACCGAGACAACCGAAAAAATATCAAACATCGAGGCAGATATCAGGAAGAGGCGGATGAAGTTTTATGGACATATAGACAGATTACCTGGAAACAGGTTAACTAAACGTCTATTGGACTATATGACATCACTTAAGGCAACAATACCCTGGGTAACTGAAGTTAAGAAGGATTTGAAAAAGGCAAAAATTGACATAACAAACACATCAGACCGGGATACATTCAGAAGAAAAATCGACAAGTGGAAGTTTACTCCAGAGACGGAATCTAAACCTTTCCGACCAAAGTGGACCGAAGAAAGGAAGAAGGCCTTTGGGGAGGCAATGAAGAAATACTGGGGAAATAAGAAGAACATTAAGAAATGTTAATCACCTGCTTATCGTTCTCCCATGGGGACATTCGCTAATAATAATAATAATTATATATATATATATATATATATATATATATATATATATATATATGTCCTTTTTTCCCCCTAAGGTAAGTCTTTCCACTCCCGGGATTGGAATGACTCCTTACCCTCTCCCTTAAAACCCACTTCCTTTCGTCTTCCCCTCTCCTTCCCTCTTTCCTGATGAGGCAACAGTTTGTTGCGAAAGCTTGAATTTTGTGTGTATGTTTGTGTTTGTTTGTGTGTCTATCGACCTGCCAGCGCTTTTGTTCGGTAAGTCACCTCATCTTTGTTTTTTATATATATATATATATATATATATATATATATATATATATATATATATATATATATATATATAGGGAAACATTCCACGTAGGAAAAATATATCTAAAAACAAAGATGATGTGACTTACCAAATGAAAGTGCTGGCAGGTCGACAGACACACAAACATACACACAAAATTCTGTGTGTATGTTTGTGTTTGTTTGTGACTTACCAAATGAAAGTGCTGGCAGGTCGACAGACACACAAACATACACACAAAATTTTGTGTGTATGTTTGTGTGTCTGTCGACCTGCCAGCACTTTCATTTGGTGTGTGTGTTGTATTTTTGTCACAGAGTGCAACCAGCTTGCTTCAACCCATGGACCAAAGACTGATGAGAACATTTAAAGCTTACTATGTGAGACTATTGTTTGCACATATTTATAAAGCTGCGCTCTGCCATGAGGCACCGCCTTATTGCAGCACTGTCCGTTTGGGCGGGAGAGTTTGTGTGCTCCAAGGAAGCTGAGAGCTATATCGGCGGGAGCGTAGCTATTGGCAGGTCCAACCTAGCCGGACAGGTCTCAGCAGAGGAGCCAGACAAAGTGTGCCTCAGAACAACCCTTCTAATATCCTATACATCCTATTCCCTACCCTCTCCTCAGTTACCATTACTTTTCTTTCTCTAATTACCTTAACACACCACTGCCTTGTGGTTGGTCTTGGGAGGGCTTAAGTCTAAGGGAGAAAACCCTGAAAGAAAATCTAGAGTGGAGCCCCAAAGGCGGTTGGAAGGCGTACTACGTCCCTTTTCAGCAGCTCCTGCAACCGACGTGATACCAGACGTATTGGCTTGCCTTTCCTCTGGATATTATCATTTAGGTCGAGAGGGAGACCTTGATGATTGGGTAACTCGCGTGTCTTCATATTTATCGCTCAGGCTTGTAGCATCCTGGAGAGGACACTTCAGCGACGTCCAAGGACTTCGGCACAACACGGGAAGAGGCAGTTACCGGTTATAAGCTCTGTCTGATTGGCATAGGACCCGAGTGCCAGGGGCCACTTCCAACAGTGGGAAAGATCATTGCATCTCATTGGACAGCTACTGCCCGCCTCAAGCTGGGCAGCCCCCAGCCAATAAGGTGCTGTCCCGCCACTATCTGCCTGTTTCACGGGGTGTGTGGAGCTTAGAAGTAATCTTCGACAAGCGGGTTGATATAGTACACCTACTAAAAACAAAAATGAAATAATAAAGAAATCACTAGTTTGTATTGCCACGTGGAATGTTAGGACCGTGTGTCCAAGGTACATTGACGATGCCCAAGAGGTTGATTTCATCCGTAAGACTGCCGTAATTGACAGAGAGCTCCATCGTTTGAATGTTGACATCGCAGGACTGCAGGAGACGCGGCTTCCAGATGCGGGCACTATCAGGGAGGATAATTACACATTCTTCTGGCAGGGGAAGTCTCAAGACGAGCCAAGACTTCATGGCGTAGGATTTGCTGTTAAAAACACACTCCTAAACTGTACTGTGCCACCATCCAGTGGAACAGAGTGAATTATTGCTTTAAAAATATGCTCCTCAAGCAGCACTGTCAACATCCTAAATGTGTACGCTCCCACCTTATCATCCAGCATGTAAGAGAAGGATCTGTTTTATGATTTACTCAGCGACAGAATAGCCAAGGTACCTAGCACTGAGACACTGTATATTCTAGGGGACTTAAATGCTAGAGTTGGATCAGATAATGACTTATGGCTGAATTGCCTGGGACATCATGGGGTGGGAAAAATGAATGAAAATGGCCAGAGACTGCTTGAAGTTTGCTGCTTTTATGGACTCTGCATTACAAACACATATTTCCAGCTTAAGGATCAGCACAAGGTGTCCTGGAGACACCCGCACTCTCATCACTGGCATCTACTTGACTTAGTCATAGCTGGGTGTACTGGTCTCAAAAATGTGCTACTAACATGAAGTTATCATAGTGCTGATTGCAACACTGACCACGACCTAGTGGCGTGCACATTGAGGCTCACTCCTAAGAAATATCACCACACTAAACCGAGAGGTCATCTCCATATCAACACAAATCATGTTCATGACACACAAAGAAAGCAGGATTTTGCCAGTAATTTTGAAAGTGCTTTCCCAGGAAACGTGCAAGCAGAAAGGAATGTTTATAAGAAATGGGCAAAACTCTCGGGTGCAATCTATAACTCAGCAGTATTGGCCTATGGAAAAAAAGGAAAAAGAAATAAGGACTGGTATGAGCAAAATTTGGAAGAAATGGAACCAGTCACTGAGGCTAAACGGAGAGCCCTACTTGCTTAGAAAAGAAACCCAAATGAAAGAACTCGAAATGACCTACGAAAAGCAAAGAACAGGGCACAGCAAACGTCAAGGAGATGTGCAAATAACTACTGGCTGAATTTATGTGCAGGTATACAGAAAGCGGCCGATTCTGGGGATGCTAAGGCAATGTACGATGGTATTAAGAAAGCAATTGGACCAACTGTCAGAAAAACAGCTCCTCTGAAGTCCAAGACAGGTGATGTCATTACTGATGAAGGCAAACAAATGGAACACAGGGTTGAACACTACCTCGAGTTGTATGCATCCGAGAATGAAGTTAGCAAGGATGCATGTGACGCCATCAAACAAATGCCAGTTATGGAAGAACTAGGTGCAATGCCTACTATGGAAGAGCTCAGTAGAGAAATAGACTCTCTTGCTAACGGAAAGGCCCCACATGAATATGGGATCCCTGCAGAGGTTATTAAGTATAACAAGTCTGTTCTTTTCAAACATTTATATTTGCTTATCACAACCAGCTGGGAAGAAGGTTATGTCCCGATGAGTATGCGGAATTCAAGGATAGTTACTCTATATATCAGGAGAAAGAAAACTGGCGTTCTACGGATCAGAGCGTGGAATGTCAGATCCCTTAATCGGGCAGGTAGGTTAGAAAATTTAAAAAAGGAAATGGATAGGTTAAAGTTAGATATAGTGGGAATTAGTGAAGTTCGGTGGCAGGAGGAACAAGACTTCTGGTCAGGTGAATACAGGGTTATAAATACGAAATCAAATAGGGGTAATGCAGGAGTAGGTATAATAATGAATAAAAAAATTGGAGTACGGGTAAGCTACTACAAACAGCATAGTGAACGCGTTATTGTGGCCAAGATAGACACGAAGCCCACGCCTACTACAGTAGTACAAATTTATATTCCAACTAGCTCTGCAGATGACGAAGAAATTGATGAAATGTATGATGAGATAAAACAAATTATTCAGGTAGTGAAGGGAGACGAAAATTTAATAGTCATGGGTGACTGAAATTCTAGAGTAGGAAAAGGGAGAGAAGAAAACGTAGTAGGTGAATATGGATTGGGGTAAGAAATGAAAGAGGAAGCCGCCTGGTAGAATTTCGCGCAGAGCGTAACTTAATCATAGCTAACACATGATTCGAGAGTCATGAAAGAAGGTTGTATACATGGAAGAACCCTGGAGATACTAGAAGGTTTCAGATAGATTATATAATGGTAAGACAGAGATTTAGGAACCAGATTTTAAATTGTAAGACATTTCCAGGGGCAGATATGGACTCTGACCACAATCTATTGGTTGTGAACTGTAGATTAAAACTGAAGAAACTGCAAAAAGGTGGGAATTTAAGGAGATGGGACCTGGATAAACTAACTAAACCAGAGGTTATACAGAGTTTCAGGAAGAGCACAAGGGAACAATTGACAGGAATGGGGGAAAGAAATACAGTAGAAGAAGAATGGGTAGCTCTGAGGGATGAAATAGTGAAGGCAGCAGAGGATCAAATAGGTAAAAAGACGAGGGCTAGTAGAAACCCCTGGGTAACAGAAGAAATATTGAATTTAATTGATGAAAGGAGGAAAATATAAAAATGCAGTAAATGAAGCAGGCAAAAAGGAATACAAACGTCTCAAAAATGAGATAGACAGGAAGTGCAAAATGGCTAAGCAGGGATGGCTAGAGGATAAATGTAAGGGTGTAGAGGCTTATCTCACTAGGGGTAAGATAGGTACTGCCTCCTACAGGAAAATTAAAGAGACCTTTGGAGAAAAGAGAACCACTTGTATGAATATCGAGAGCTCAGATGGAAACCCAGTACTAAGCAAAGAAGGGAAAGCAGAAAGGTGGAAGGAGTATATAGAGGGTCTATACAAGGGCGATGTACTTGAGGACAATATTATGGAAATAGAAGAGGATGTAGAAGAAGATGAAATGGGAGATATGATACTGCATGAAGAGTTCGACAGAGCACTGAAAGACCTCAATCGAAACAAGGCCCCGGGAGTAGACAACATTCTATTGGAACTACTGACTGCCTTGGGAGAGCCAGTCCTGACAAAACTCTACCAGCTGGTGAGAAAGATGTATGAGACAGGCGAAATACCCTCAGACTTCAAGAAGAATATAATAATTCCCATCCCAAAGAAAGCAGGTGTTGACAGATGTGAAAATTACCGAACTATCAGTTTAATAAGTCAGAGGTGCAAAATACTAACGCGAATTTTTACAGACAAATGGAAAAACTGGTAGAAGCCGACCTCGGGGAAGATCAGTTTGGATTCCGTAGAAATGCTGGAACACGTAAGTCAATACTGACCCTACAACTTATCTTAGAAGAAAGATTAAGGAAAGGCAAACCTATGTTTCTAGCATTTGTAGACTTAGAGAAAGCTTTTGACAATGTTGATTGGAATACTCTCTTTCAAATTCTGAAGGTGGCAGGGGTAAAATACAGGGAGCGAAAGGCTATTTACAATTTGTACAGAAAGCAGGTGGCAGTTATAAGAGTCGAGGGGTATGAAAGGGAAGCAGTGGTTGAGAAGGGAGTGAGACAGGGTTGTAGCCTATCCCCGATGTTATTCAATCTGTATATTCAGCAAGCAATAAAGGAAACAAAAGAAAAGTTCGGAGTAGGTATTAAAATCCATGGAGAAGAAATAGAAACTTTTAAGGTTCGCCGATCACATTGTAATTCTGTCAGAGACAGCAAAGGACTTGGAAGAGCAGTTGAACGGAATGGACAGTGTCTTGAAAGGAGGATATAAGATGAACATAAACAAAAACAAAACGAGGATAATGGAATGTAGTCGAATTAAGTCAGGTGATGCTGAGGGAATTAGATTAGGAAATGAGGCACTTAAAGTGGTAAAGGAGTTTTGGTATTTGGGGAGCAAAATAACTGATGATGGTCGAAGTAGAGAGGATATAAAATGTAGACTGGCAATAGCAAGGAAAGCGTTTCTGAAGAAGAGGAATTTGTTAACGTCGAGTATAGATTTAAATGTCAGGAAGTGAAATGTGGCCGATAAATAGTTTAGACAAGAAGAGAATAGAAGCTTTCGAAATGTGGTGCTACAGAAGAATGCTGAAGATTAGATGGGTAGATCACATAACTAATGATGAGGTATTGAATAGAATTGGGGAGAAGAGGAGCTTGTGGCACAACTTGACTAGAAGAAGGGATCGGTTGGTAGGACATGCTCTGAGACATCGAGGGATCACCAATTTAGTATTGGAGGGCAGCGTGGAGGGTAAAAATCGTAGAGGGAGACAAAGAGATGAATACACTAAGCAGATTGAGAAGGATGTAGGTTGCAGTAGGTACTGGGAGATGAAGAAGCTTGCACAAGATAGAGTAGCATGGAGAGCTGCATCAAACCAGTCTCAGGACTGAAGACCACAACAACAACAATACTCTATATAAACAGAAAGGGAACAGAAGTGACTGTAACAATTACCGAGACATTTCATTACTAAGTGTAGGGGGAAAGCCTATGCAAGAGTCATCCTAGTGCGATTACAAATCTTAGCTTCCAGAATCTACCCAGAATCTCAGAGTGGCTTCAGGCCTGGCCGATCAACCGTAGGTATGATCTCCTTAAGACAGCTACAAGAGAAATGTCATGAGCAGTAGAGGCCACTTTATATTGCTTTTCTTGACCTTGTTAAAGCGTTTGATTTAGTGAGCCGAAATGGGCTTTTCAAACTGTTGCAGAAGATTGGATGCCCACCTAAACTACTACAAATAATTGTCTCTTTCCATGAGAAAACATAAGCAACAATCAGCTTCAATGGTAAAACATCAGAAGCATTCCCTGTTTATAGCGGTGTGAAACAGGGGTGTGTGTTAGCTCCTACATTATTTGGGATTTTCTTTTCCCTTCTGCTCAGATTTGCCTTTGAAGACCGTGATGAGGGAGTGTATCTACATATGAGGTCTGATGGAAATCTTTTCAACATTGCTCGCCTCAAGGCCAATACCATAGTAAATACAGTTGTTATCCGTGAGTTGTTATATGGGGACAATGCAGCTCCAGTAGCGAACACAGATGATGAGCTGCAGTATATAATCAACAAATTTGGTCTACTCATCAGCCTTCAAAAGACTAAGATCATGGCGAAGAGCACTACCAACCTTCCATCCATCAGCATTGATGGCAGTCCTCTCCAGATAGTTGATGACTTCACCTACTTGGGATCCACAATATGTAGCAACTTGTCCATGGACTCTGAAATTAATAACGGAATCGCAAAGGCATCATCTGTCATGGCTAGATTGAAAAACAGAGTGTGGAACAACTGACTGCTTACCCCAAAAACTAAATTAAAAGTCTACACCCTTCTCTATAGCTGTGAGACATGGACAACTCTTTCTAAGCATGAGTCTCAACTCAACAGCTTCCATCTCCGCTGTCTCCGGAAGATCCTTCAGATCTCTTGGAGAGATAGAGTACCCAACACCGAAGTCTTTCATTGTGCAAGCACAACCAGCATCTTTGCATTCCTGAGTCATCGACGTCTAAGATGGTTGGGACATGTCAGGTGCATGGATCCTGAACGAATACCAAAACAACTGCTGTACGGAGAACTTCAGGAGGGTGTGAGGCCAGTGGGACAACTGCATCTTCGCTTCGAGGATGTCTGCAAGAGAGACCTGACCAAGACCAGAATCAATCCAAGTCACTGGGAAAGCACTTCAGAGGACCATGTCAAGTGGCGAGTAACTGTGCACAATGGCGTCAAGCTCTCAGAGGATGAACGCACACAGGAACAAATCAGGAAGAGGACAAAGCGAAGAGACAGAGCGGCTTCTGTTCGAAGTCCCTCAAATTTCACATGTCCAAACTGCAGTAGGGACTGCCACTCTCGAGTGGGACTTTCTAGCCACAGCAGACACTGCAGACTCCGAACCAAGCATGTTACACCATCATCCCTCAAGGATGGACGGATGCCATTATAAAGCTGTGAGACAAAACACTGAACTCTCTGTTAAAAACTTTTTGAAGCCATTCAGTATTTTAGATACTGTGAGACTTTGGACAATCAGAAGATCACATGATGTTTGCAAACTTGGCAGAAGCCCTCAGTTCAGTTGAACAAAGGATACACGATTTAGAAAAACTAGACTCCAACAAATTGCACATTTCTGCTACAAAACAGAGAATAAAAAAATTATTAGCATGATATGAGTAAATTTTGTGCGAGAAGAAAAGAAAAAACCAATAATAATTGTCTTGCCAGACAACATTTGTAGATTGTATGAAGCCTTTTATGTCATAGTAATTTTGATTTACATTGTTGCAATGCATAATACTGTACTGTTATATAATTTTTTGTGTTGTTGAACATTTTACTAAACAGTTTTTTCTTCTAAATTACATTAGTCACTGGTCTCAAATGAATATAATTTGTATGTATTTACATGGTTATCACTCGGTGCCACCTATTGTGCAAGTCCAGGTTATTATTCTATTTTCTTAGGTAACTTACTTGATAAAGAGTCAATACACATGTCCCATTTTATTACTCCCTGTACAGAGGAATTTCAGCATGAGTCTACGGATGTTGAACACCACTAGACATCTCATACTGGTGTTTACATTAGGTAGGTGTTGTTAGACTTTTGAAATATTTCATTTTTCAAATTATTTCACTTTCTAGTCCATTAATGTACAGAACCACTTTGGAGCGTAGTGAGCAATATTGAATGCCATTCACATAAAACAAAAATGGAAGAGGGCCCAGTACCATACAGGAGGAGGCAATCTGAAAGTTGTTGCATTCCTAGGGAATGTACTAGGTCTTAATCTTAAACCTCAAATTGCTATGTTCAATTGGGATTTACTTGAGGATTGCATCCCAGAATATGGCATTAACTGTCTAGGCAACAATTCATGTGGCATGATGGTAATTGATTAGTGATCTACAGTTAGCTTTGCTGACCATGTAATGTTTGCTGCAAGGCTGTGTTCTGTTTGTGTATGAGTGTTTATTTGTTTTGCATATCTCCTCTTAAACCACTCGATCGATTTCAACCGGATTAGGTACACATACTACTCACTGTCTCTGAAGAAGTACTGTGGGTATAAGAATCACCAGGCTCCCACTGGGGGGGGGGGGGGGGGGGCGTTGGGTGAAAAGGATTGGAACCCTCTGATATCTGTGTAAACAGCTGTGTTGTGTGCATGGTACTGTGTATGTGTTTGAGGAGGAGAGAGAGGGGGAGAGAGAGAGAGAGAGAGAGAGAGAGAGAGAGAGAGAGAGAGAGAGAGAGAGAGAAGAGGAGGTGGATTATGATGGGCAGGGTGAGATGGATATAGAATGGTTGGATGAAAAGATGGACAGACAGAGAGGTGAGAGTATGAGATGGCCAGAGAGACTGGGAAGGGTTTGGACAGGGGAGGGGGGGCTGAAGAATAGAAAGAGGGGGAGTTGTAGGAGAGGGTTAGTGGGCAGATGGAAATGGAAGAGGGGGAAGAGAAGATGGTCAGAGAGGGAAGGGTGAACAGAAGATGAACAGGGAGGAGATGGAGGGAGTTAGAATAAGGAGATAGGCAGAGAGATTGGGGAAGAAAGATATGAAAAGAGGAAGGGAGGAGGTAACTTCTTGGCAGATTAAAACTGTGTGCCAGACCGAGACTCAAACTCATCTCCCATTGCTCCATCCACACTTCTGTCCACATTAAACCCACAACTCTGACAGATGCCATCATTTCCATAAAAAAAAAAAAAAAAAAAAAAAAACCCTCTCATACAGTCTGGCCATATGGGGATGGCATATCTCCAATGACAAGAACTCCCTTGCCCAGTATGCTGAAGGTCTCACCAAAGCCTTCACAGACAAGCACTATTTGCAAGACCTTGTCCTCAAACAGATTTCCCTTGCCATTTCCCCAAACACATATCATCATGCTCTAAAATGAAGTACATACTACCCAAAATCCTTCCCACCCTCCTAAAGTGGTGTTCCATCGCCCATCCAACCTCCACATCATCCTGGTCCATTCCTATGCCACTCCCAATCCCAACCCATTGCCGAAGACATCATATCTCTGTGGAAGACAGAGGTGCAAGACCTGCCCAATCACCCAGTCAGCACTTCCTATTTAAGTCCTGTCACAGGCTTATCCTACCTCATCAGAGGCTGAGTGGGCCACCTGTGAAAGCAGCCATGCCATGTACCAGCTCTGCTGCAATCATTGCACATCTTTTTTATATTGGTGTGATTGTGGCCCACAACAAACTAGACTACCCTGTGGCACAACATGTAGCTGAACATAACATGCTCAATTTCAATTGCTGCTTCCCAACCCGGACCATCTGGATTTCCCCATCCACTAACACCATTTCAGAATTGCGCAGATGGGGGTTGTCCTTACAACATGTTCTTCACTTCTGAAATTATCCTGGCCTCAGCCTGCTGTAACCTAATGTCCACATACCCTTCACCTAACAGTTTCCACCCCCACTGCCCTGTTACCCTCTTCCAACTAACACACCCCATCCTCATAGTGCGCCGCTCTCTGCCAATGCACCCACCAGTCTTTTCACCTTCTCTGCTTATCTACTTTCCCTCCCCCCTTCACACTGGACTTGCATTTGGGAGGACGATGGCTCAATCCCGCATCTGGCCATCCTGATTTAGGTTTTCCGTGATTTCCCGAAATCGTTCCAGGCAAATGCCGGGATGGCTCCTTTGAAAGGGCATGGCCAACTTCCTTCCCCATCCTTCGCTAATCCGATAAGATTGATGACTTCGCTGTTTGCCCCCCCCCCCCCCCTCCACTTCCCTACAGCCTCAAGAAGCTGTGCATGCAGTATTGTCATGCTGCCATCTAGTCCTTGAACTTTCCTCCGAACAGCACTGACTTTTCTACTCCTACGTGTACTGGGTATTCATGCCCCTACCCCTTCCCCACTTCCCTCTGAATTTCTTCTTTCATTCAACCCAATAGTTGCATTCTAGCCGCTGTGGCTGGAGACAGCACAGACTGCATGATGTGTGTGTGTGTGTGTGTGTGTGTGTGTGTGTGTGTGTGTGTGAGCTAACTCAGTCAGTACGTGTCGGCCCCAATAGCTGCACTGCAGTTCAACAATGGAAGAAAGACAACACTGCCCTGACTGAAGTAAGCAGAATGCTTAGTGTCTCCACCAATTTATTTGTAGTTTAAACAGTTATTTTCAGAAGTAGTGACATGACAAAAATCTGAAATATGACGTATGAAATATGACATGAAATGACAGGACGTGAAATATGAAATAAATGTGAAAATAATTATTTTTTATTTACAATTGTAAAACAAGTGCAATGTGCCACCCATTGTCATGGCTAATCTTTGAGTGGATCAGCTCCTACTTCAGTTGTGGTGAAAGATGCCTGTATTTAAAACTGGCTTAGCCATTGTTTAACTGAATATATTGACTGATTTAAATTTAGACCAATTTTCAGGATTATAACTACTCCTCTTTGACAAAATGTTTCATGGGATTATAGGGCTGTTTCAAGCAGACTGAAAGTCAGTTTTCACCAATATTTCTTAATTGAAAGCGTAAGCACCCAGAAAGGCTTGAATATGGTTGCCTGTTCCAGTAGTTTGTGCTACTATTAGCAGCATGTTTGGAATTATGGAACATATTGTTCGAGCTGACCCATTCTTGCAGGAAAATAACCTTTCCACATTTGATGGTGTTAGACAACTATTTTCAATTGCAGGCTAACAAAAGGACGTATAAAAGCACGCCAGAAGAAAATGCACATGATAGCCAGGCTTCTAGATCTTCCCAGCAATGTGTTGCCATGTCCCTCTCCACCACCTTATAATCTCATGGCACAGCGTGCAGCTGAAGCATCAGCAAGTAAGTAAGTCCATTACTTATGTCAATAAATGTATGTGAGAGAACTGTGATTTTGGAGGTCTGTTCTCTGTTCAGTGTGTCCTTGTTAGTAGAAAAGAGGAAGACTAAGGACTGAATGTTATTATTCTCATTATGTTTTAATTATTAAAGATTAGAAATCTGTCACATTTGTTTTAGTGATTGCACAGAGCAGGAGGGAAAACTTCTGCAGTTGGTTTGGGTTGAAGAGGGAGGTTTGAAAGTTGTTAATTCATACCCACTGAATACAGTAAAACAGTGGGGAGAGGGTTTCATTGACTATAGTAAGCAATAAAAGTAGTCTAAACGAGAAAGTTAGTATAAAAGAAATGGAATTATGGTTTTATAGCACTGTTGTGTAAGAAATGCCATGGAAGAAATGTACAAGTATTTTATCAGTAATAAAAATATAAAAAGTATATAACTCAATAGTGTTTTGTAAATGAGTGCCAGCAGTTACTCTACATTTGTATGTTTGTTTTTGACAGCTACTGATTAGAGGTGGAAATTAGAAATTGTATTTCAAATGGGAAATACAGAACAATGTATAGAGACCTAAAAGGGATATTTTATAACATTAAACATATTGTCAGAGTACAGATAATGATTGTGGGCATGAAAAATTTATTTACAGATTATAGAGATAACCAGTTTAACCATCCAAAGGCATTCCTTATGCTAGGGCTTTAGTTGCCCCTCACAGCATCCAAATGAGCCAAAGGCAATGGTTGAGCAGATCAGCTCTATGTCACTGCTATAAGGCAAATTGATGTGTGTGTGTGTGGGGCTTGTCGACATATCATCATTTTCTGGTTTGTTTTTGAATTAAATTTAGGTTGTGGCTAAGGGAAGTCTCCACTTCTGTCATTCTATGCAGATATATTAAGTGTATGGAATTTCTGTAAAATTAGTAAAACAAGACCAGCAAATTACTGGCTCTAGCTTTGGTAAATGAGGCATTCTTAGATGGCAAAGCATTAACTCCAGAAATCTTAATGAAAACTGTGTTTACCTACGATTAATATGAAGTTTTAAACAAATGATCCACCCAGTTACATGATTATTAGGTAGAGGGTGGATGCCACCAGTGATAAAAATGGAATGTAAATTGGGGCCAAGAATCATATTACATAAAGAATTTTGAACTGTATCTAGTGTCTCAAGTATTGAAGTAATACATACCAGTGATTCTAAAATCAAGACGTTTTGTATTATACTTTGAGTTGGAGATGGTTGATATCTTTGAAGGATAGTAGAGATAGAGATAGCTACATATTAAGGCACAAGGTGCAAAAAAGCCAGAGGTTATCAAATTATTTGCATTTTCAGTATATGATTAAAAATGTTTGATTTAGTGAGGAGGAATTTAAGAGAGAAGCAGGGGGGAATGAAGATACAAAAACTGTGGCAGGATACACATTTCTCTCCCTCTGTTTTCCCACACCAACTTTCAATCTTTACTCAGTTATTGTCCCATTCCAGTGGCTGTACTTCTTGATTATTTTCTCTTCTACAGTGCATTTATTAAAATCTTTGGGATTTGAATTACTTCTGACATAATACCAGCACACACTTTCTTTTCATGTCCTATACCTTGCACCTCCACTGACAAAAACGCAAATGTGTCACTGATTTAAACTCCTTGTTCCATTTGTATTTCCTTTCTGTATTGTCTCCTTGCTCATTTTACTGCCACAGCTTTTGAAGACAGTTTTAATGATTGTAAAACCTCAAAATACAGCACTAACTTTTTGGTTTCATTTTGACTTTATCACAGATACTACATTACGTAAGTATAATAGTTGTAGCTTTCATTTTTGACTTTCCTGTTTAGATTAATTATTTCTAACAGACCTGATTGATTTCCAGAACATTTATGCAATTAGGTATGACAGGCTTTCAGTGTTCCCTGAATTACTGTAGCTTGTTCTTTAGAGCTTGTAAAACTTAACTATTTAGTTTTTCTATGTGTGTTTCTTTCTGGCTGATTAAAAATGTTACCCTTTATCACAAGCTAATATACTTCTAACAAGCAACTGACTGTCTTGCCTCTTAATGTGCTATAATGGTGGTTTCCTTATGTTATTGTACTCTGCTTTTGCTACTTATAACTTGTCTGCTTTGCTCAGTTCAAGTTGCATATTACGTGTCTTTCTTTTTTTTTTTAGAAACATTGTGTAGGCTTTTTGCTTGTGTGTGCTCATAGGCATATCCTTGAGCTTCATACAGGTAAAAAAAAAACTAGTTTGTTGTATAACAGACAGAGGTATCTTCTTAACTCTTTCACAGTATTTGAAAACCATTACTGTAATGTACATTTGTCATGAAGCAGTGAGAAAAGTTGAGTCATTTAAAATGTTGAAGAGTTACAGTTACATTTTATAAATATATATTTGGAGAGATTAAGGAAATACTTTGTCTGCTGGCTAAAATTCTTTTTGAGATTGAGCACTTACTACAAGTTTCTGGTGAGTGCAGGATCAAGCAGTGGTAGAGCCCCACAACGTAAAACGTATCGACGCTTTCAATTCCAAGTCAACAGAGTTCCAGGATTTGCAGCAGCCCGTGGCCAGGATAGCCCTCCTTCTACAAGCAGGTCTAGCTCACCATGTAACAGGCGCTCAGGCTCACAAGGTTGGTAAAGGAGTAGAGTTGACATAGAACTGTAAAATTTTGTATCCAGTGCAGTATTTGACTTTGCAGTGTTATTTATGAGTGAAAAGAGGAAGCCGTCCATGATGATTCCCCATTGCAGGTACCATATTAAGAAACACTTTTTCTCCAAATATTCCTTTCTGAATAATGTTATCAAACACTAATTTTTATTCTGTTAATTCTTCCTACATTTCACATACAGTATTTAAATATTCCTATGAATGTATTTTTTCTTTTCCTAGATGTGATTATTTATCAGCTGTTACTGAAATCTGTGTATTTCTTAATTATCTGAGGGATATGTATATTATCTCTAGTAATCTGATCTATCTCAATATAGTAGTCCATGGTACCTAAAACTTTTAATATTTCATGTACAGATAAGCCTCCAAGACTCTCGTAATTGCTCACTCAAAGCAAGTTAGCCAGCCAGCAGCTCTCTCTCTCTCTCTCTCTCTCTCTCTCTCTCTCTCTCTGTGTGTGTGTGTGTGTGTGTGTGTGTGTGTGTGTGTGTTTTCCCCCCACATATTCAGTTGTCCTGTAATATATAATAAAATTTAGGCATAGAATTGGAGTGATAGATGGTTGTTTCATGTCCCACTTGTTTTATGCTGAATTCAGTGAGAGATCACTGCAGAGTTTTAAGTACACAGATTTCTGTCAGTTTTGTAAATAAATAAGGAACTGAAGAATCTAAAAATGTTTTCCAATATACATAATGCAGCTGTGTCCAAACATTTACACTACTTAAGTTCTGTTTTTCTTAAAAATGAAATCATGGGACTTGAACAAACCACCTAGGGCTGAACTGAACAGAAAAGCTATCCTTTCTTTTAATTTTGGGCATCTACAAAATAGGAATACTGGCAGGAATTCTTTCACAAGATGACTTTCTTGCCATTCCTCTTGTTAAGAAAAGTTTAATGCAGTAATATATTATTGACCACCACTTATGACGGTCAGATTAGTAAGCGCTGTATGCAATTGGAGAATGTGCATACGTTATTTGTATATGTGGATAAGTTGGTGCATTAATTCATTTGTAAGGTTATTCTCTGATTCATTTTCATTTTGATCTTCTTCCTCTGCTAATATTCCACAGTAAGAATTTGTAGATAACATGAACTTCAGCAGCTGATTCTCTGTTATATACATTTAGGGAACAGCAATGGTGAAAATGAAATAACCCATTAGCTTAGCCCATACAGCCAACTGTACAACCATGTTCTATGCAGACATGGTAAACCATATTACTGAAGAATGATTTACTGTGTTGCTGCAATATGCATCCCAAAGTATTTAAGCAAATAGGAAGACAACTTTAGTATATTGAAGATTGCAGATTTGCACTAAGGCATATATAAGTGGCACTACAGAAATCTAGGAGGCAGCCATCTCCTCTCAAGTGAAGATAGTCATCTGTGTTGCATGAGTAAATGATAGAACTATTAAGGAGTGTCGGAATAGAAGTTGGAGTGCTGGAATAGAAGTTACATGATTTTCCTCAACACCCAAAATTATACATATTCTCTGTTTCTTCTTAAGCTGCTAACTGGCTGCTGGTGATTTAACTGATAAATGGAAGAGAGATAGAGAAGTACCCCTATCTTACTCTCTCATAGTGATAGGATTCAACATTTCAACATTACCACATGCCATGAAATACAGTTATTTATGCTGTAAAATCTCTTAATTGTTATGTAATTGTCAAGATGATTGATGTAGAGTAGTATGGATTTGTAGGTTGAGAGGCCTGGTGGGGTATGTAAAGTGACTAAATGTGTTAGGTTCATTTTGTCCCCGCAAATTAGCAGTGTTTCGTTATGAAATTTCATACGTTGTTGTTTTTTAGTTGTTGCTGAAGAACATCAGTTTGATTCTACTATACCACAAAAAATCTTAAGTGTTTGACACAATGCCCCATAGCAGATTGTTAACGAA
Organism: Schistocerca piceifrons; assembly: GCF_021461385.2. NCBI lineage: Eukaryota > Metazoa > Arthropoda > Insecta > Orthoptera > Acrididae > Schistocerca > Schistocerca piceifrons. The sequence goes on along the minus strand of NC_060139.1, from coordinate 33,447,456 downwards.
AGTCTGAGCATACAAGCTAGGTTCCCATATATATCAGTGACTCAAACACTCCTTAAGTAATAGAAGCTAATACATTGTCCTCGATGGTGTGTGTTCATTAGGGACAAGAGTGTTGTCAGGAGTATCCTAGGGAAATGTGATAGGAACACTCTTGTTCTCCATGTTTGTAAATGATCTGAAAGATAGCGTGAGTGGCAATCTGTGACTGCTGATGATGCTGGAGTATACAGGAAAGTGTCATTGTTGAGTACTGTCAGGAGGATGTAGGAAGACTTAGTGCAGAAAAATGTAAGTTAAATCAGATGAGTAGGAAAGACAGTCCTGTAATGTTAAAGTACAGTATTAGTGATGTGCTGCTTGACACAGTCACATCAGTTACTTATGTAAGCATAATGTTACAAACCGTCCCGTGAACCATGGACCTTGCCATTGGTGGGGAGGGTTGCGTGCCTCAGCGATACAGATAGCCGTACTGTAGGTGCAACCACAACAGAGGGGTATCTGTTGAGAGGCCAGACAAATGTGTGGTTCCTGAAGAGGGGCAGCAGCCTTTTCAGTAGTTGCAGGGGCAACAGTTTGGATGATTGACTGATCTGGCCTTGTAACACTAACCAAAACGGCCTTGCTGTGCTGGTACTGCGAACGGTTGAAAGCAAGGGGAAACTACAGCCGTAATTTTTCCTGAGGGCATGCAGCTTTACTGTATGATTAAATGATGATGGCGTCCTGTTGGGTAAAACATTCCGGAGGTAAAATAGTCCCCCATTCGGATCTCCGAGTGGGGACTACTCAAGAGGACGTCGTTATCAGGAGAAAGAAAACTGGCGTTCTACGGATCGGAGCGAAGAATGTCAGATCCCTTAATCGAGCAGGTAGGTTAGAAAATTTAAAAAGGGAAATGGATAGGTTAAAGTTAGATATAGTGGGAATTAGTGAAGTTCGGTGGCAGGAGGAACAAGACTTTTGGTCATGCGAATACAGGGATATAAATACAAAGTCAAATAGGGGTAATGCAGGAGTAGGTTTAATAATGAATTAAAAAATAGGAATGCGGGTAGGCTACTACAAACAGCATAGTGAACGCATTATTGTGGCCAAGATAGACACGAAGCCCACGCCTATTACAGTAGTACAAGTTTATATTCCAACAAGCTCTGCAGATCACGAAGAAATTGAAGAAATGTATGACGAAATAAAAGAAATTATTGAGATAGTGAAGGGAGACAAAAATTTAATAGTCACGGGTGACTGGAATTCGGTAATAGGAAAAGGGAGAGAAGGAAACGTAGTAGGTGAATATGGATTGGGGGTAAGAAATAAAAGAGGAAGCCACCTGGTAGAATTTTGCACAGAGCACAACTTAATCATAGCTAACACTTGGTCCAAGAATTATAAAAGAAGGTTGTGTACATTAAGAAGCCTGGAGAGACTGACAGATTTCAGATAGATTATATAATGGTAAGATAGAGATTTAGGAACCAGGTTTTAAATTGCAAGACAGTTCCAGGGGCAGATATAGACTCTGACCACAATCTATTCGTTATGAACTGTAGATTAAAACTGAGGAAACTGCAAAAATGTGGGAATTTAAGGAGATGGGATCTGGATAAACTGACTAAACCAGAGGTTGTAGGGTTTCAGGGATGAAGTAGTGAAGGCAGCAGAGGATCAAGTAGGTAAAAAGACGAGGGCTAGTAGAAATCCTTGGGTAACAGAAGAAATATTGAATTTAATTGATGAAAGGGGAAAATATAAAAATGCAGTAAATGAAGCAGGCAAAAAGGAATACAAACGTCTCAAAAATGAGATCGACAGGAAGTGCAAAGTGGCTAAGCAGGGATGGCTAGAGGATAAATGTAAGGATGTAGAGGCTTATCTGACTAGGGGTAAGATAGATACTGCCTACGGGAAAATTAAAGAGAACCACTTGTATGAATATCAAGAGCTCAGATGGAAACCCAGTTCTATGCAAAGAAGGGAAAGCAGAAAGGTGGAAGGAGTATATAGAGGGGTCTATACAAGGGCGATGGACTTGAGGACAATATTATGGAAATAGAAGAGGATGTAGATGAAGATGAAATGGGAGATATGATACTGGGTGAAGAGTTTGACAGAGCACTGAAAGGCCTGAGTCGGAACAAGGCCCCGGGAGTGGACAACATTCCATTAGAACTACTGATGGCCTTGGGAGAGCCAGTCCTGACAAAACTTTACCATCTGGTGAGCAAGATGTATGAGACAGGCGAAATACCCTCAGACTTCAAGAAGAATATAATAATCCCAATCCCAAAGAAAGCAGGTGTTGACAGATGTGAAAATTACCGAACTATCAGTTTAATACGTCACGGCTGCAAAATACTAACACGAGTTCTCTACAGACGAATGGAAAAACTAGTAGAAGCCGACCTTGGGGAAGATCAGTTTGGATCCCGTAGAAATATTGGAACACGTGAGGCAATACTGACCCTACGGCTTATCTTAGAAGCTAGATTAAGGAAAGGCAAACCTACGTTTCTAGCATTTGTAGACTTAGAGAAAGCTTTTGACAATGTTGACTGGAATACTCTCTTTCAAATTCTAAAGGTGGAAGGGGTAAAATATAGGGAGCAAAAGGCTATTTACAATTTGTATCGAAACCAAATGGCAGTTATAAGAGTCGAGGGTCATGAAAGGGAAGCAGTGGTTGGGAAGGGAGTGAGACAAGGTTGTAGCCTCTCCCCGATGTTATTCAATCTGTATATTAAGCAAGCAGTGAAGGAAACAAAAGAAAAATTCGGAGTAGGTATTAAAATCCATGGAGAAGAAATAAAACCTTTGAGGTTTGCTGATGACATTGTAATTCTGTCAGAGACCTCAAAGGACTTGGAAGAGCAGTTGAACGGAATGGATGGTGTCTTGAAGGGAGGATATAAGATGAACATCAACAAAAGCAAAATGAGGATAATGGAATGTAGTCAAATTAAGTCGGGTGATGTTGAGGATATTAGATTAGGATGTGAAACACTTAAAGTAGTAAAGGAGTTTTGCTATTTGGGGAGCAAAATAACTGATGATGGTCGAAGTAGAAAGGATATAAAATGTAGACTGGCAATGGGAAGGAAAGCATTTCTGAAGAAGAGAAATTTGTTAACATCTAGTATTGATTTAAGTGTTAGGAAGTCATTTCTGAAAGTATTTTTATGGAGTGTAGCCATGTATATAAGTGAAACGTGGCCGATAATAGTTTAGACGAGAAGAGAATAGAAGCTTTCGAAATGTGGTGCTACAGAAGAATGCTGAAGATTAGATGGGTAGATCACATAGCTAATGAGGAGGTGTTGAAAAGGATTGGGGAGAAGAGAAGTTTGTGGCACAACTTGACTAGAAGAAGGGATCGGTTGGTAGAACATGTTCTGAGGCATCAAGGGATCACCAATTTAGTATTGGAGGGCAGCGTGGAGGGTAAAAATCGTAGAGGGAGACCAAGAGATGAATATACCAAGCAGATTCAAAAGAATGTAGGTTGCAGTAGGTACTGGGAGATGAAGCAGCTTGCACAGGATAGAGTAGCATGGAGAGCTGCATCAAACCAGTCTCAGGACTGAAGACCACAACAACAACAACAACAATGTTACAAAGTAATATGAGATAGAGCAAGGACGTATGGTTAGTAATAGTGAAGTCAAATAGTCTACTTCAATTTATTAGGAAAATGTGGTCCATCTATAAAGGAGACAGAGTAAAGAACACTAGTGTAACTTGTCATTGAGTACTGCTGGAGTGTTTGGAATCCCCAGTAGTTCAGATTACGGAGAAACATTGAAGCAATTCAGAGGTATGCTCTTAAATGTGGTACAGGTAGGATTGATCAGTATGCAAATATTACGGAGATGTTTTTTGAGCTCAAATGGGAGTCTGTGGAGGGAAGATGACTTATTGCAGAATGATTCTAGTGCTGCCAATGTACATTTTGCATAACGACAGTGAAAACAAGCTAAAAGAAATTAGGACTTCTACGCAAGTGCATAGACAGTATTTTTCCCATAGCGAGTGGAACAGGAAAGGGAGTGATTAGTAGTGGTACATGATACTCTCCATCATGCTCTTTATTGTGGCTTGCAGAGCTTGTATGGGGGGGGGTGGAATGGAAAGGGAAGGGATGGTTGATATCAGCTGCTTCAGGACTTTGTGGGGCACCAGTGGCAACACGTGAAAATGTGTGCCAGACTGGAATTCAAAGCTAGGCTCTCCTGCGTACGAGGCAGTTGCATTAACCACTGCACCCCACAGGACTCAGTGTTTAGCGCAACTGTGCAGACTATCTCGGTAAGCCTCACAGCCGATACACACTCTCACTGAGTGCCACTTATCTGCTCTCCCTGTCCATTTTCTCCATGCTCACTGCATTGAGATTCCCACAGGAGTTCGGACATACTTGTGTATCCACACTGAAGAAGGTGGATTCATTGCCCATCTAGGCAAGTCAGTTATATGAATGCGTGGTGTCTTTCTTTTGGACATGTCTAAAAGAGCAGACACCATGCATTCATAAAAAAGATATTAAAGTCTGCAGGTTTTCAGAGCCAGTGGCTACATACAGATTGAGCATACAGTTCTTTTCTATAAAACACTACTCTGCTTTACACAGTTTCTTTTAAATTTTTAGCAACCTGGAAATGTGTTGCAGTGTTTCAGAGTAGTATATGTTTGCTTGGTGCTACAATTAGGCTAATACTTGAAGTATAAAGCACTGAGGCACAAACATGTAATGTATTCGTGCATGAAATGGCCAATGAACATCTCATCACACACTTGAGCTGATGTGCCACTTTTGTATACGAACATTTGAGGGGCAAAAATGTCTGTATGTCAGTCAGTCAGTTAGTTATTTGCATGTTCTATGGATCATAATTGTGATCTCTAACTATGAGTGGAATGAATCGGCTTACAATTATAATACATTTTCTCTCTGAAACATATCGTAATATGATGACAATTTACATGACTGTTTGAAGCACATCGGATAAGAACAGCCCCTGCCAGCAGAATTTATTAATGAGACTTTACCAAAAGGTAACTGCTGACAGAACTAACTACAAACCAAAAACACATCAAAATTTACTCTTTCGATTTTATGCAAGTAACACTCAGCTGTTTTAATACAGACAAGTTAATGATTTCAGTATTAAGCATCATACCAACAATACTTACTATTGCAGCTTAAGAAAAGCAACTGTTGGCACAACAAATGTGAGCAACCAATGCCAACAGAATTTACTATAGGAGCTTAAGAAAAACAACTGCTGGCAGAATTTAATGGAATGATCAAATGAGCAAACACTTGTTCAGAAACAACCAACAAAGGACTATTAAAAACTATCGATATAATTAAAATTATGTGTAACACTGACATTAAGTGAGTGTTGAATTTAACTCAGAATGGCTAGTCCACAGAAATACTGGAGCAAATATATTTACTTGTACCAGGCCAGCAAGGCCCTGTTAAATAATGAAATTCAAACCAAACAGTACACACTTTCATTCAGAAAACTTATTACAGAACAGACCCTCAAAATTAGGCAGACCCAAAACTCAACACTGCTAATCACGTCCTGAAATAGTACAACTGTATACAAAATTCTGTCTGTAACATTGAACCATTAGATGGTAATGGAAGCAGAACCAAAAAAATACTGAGTTTAACAGCACTAGACTAAATAGCTGGGCAGCCACAGTAGTTTCTTAATTTAACTCCATTACTACAGGTTAAGGACATCATAAACCTTTTTCCGTTGCAACTGAACAGTTTTTTTCAGTAGAGGCATTACTTATAATACACTGGCCCGTTTTGAGGTCAATGGGTACACAAAATAAACAGACACAATTAAAAAGTCCCCTTCCAGTAACACAAGAAACACAATCAATCAATCTCAAAAAATGCGTATTTTAGTAATTTTAGTGATTTATTTAGTATAATACGTATACAGAACAACTTGAGATTAAAAGAGCCACTCATAGTCGCAAGGCACAATAAACAACCTCAAATAAAATTTATTTACTACGTCACAGTAGTGACTTCATTTACGTGAGGTTTACAATTTTGAATGGGGCCCTCGAGCAGCACGATAGGACTTTTCCAAGCAGTTCCACTAACACCACAAGATCAGTTACAGGAAACCACTAAAAACCACGTACTAAACAACCTAACATAACTAGTTCAGTGATTCTACTCTGCTTCTAACAAAATTGGGTAACCAGGATGGCAAGGAACACAGTCCACGTAACAATGTAACAACCATTAAAATGAAGAATAAATGCTCAGTAGAATTTCTGAGGACCCACATATAAATCAATCACAGCCCAAATAACAGAGTCCACAACGTAACTTTCAGTCAGGAACCAACAGAAATTGATCCACAAGCGGCCCTTGTGCCCAGTGGTCAGAACCGAGCGATAGGTAACAAATATGTCACCACAGCTGAGACAGGTTTTTTCTGGATACTTAAATGCCAAGAACAAGTAAATGTCTAACTGTCCCTTCAAAATAAGTTTTCCGCTGGGTGACCTTCACTGGCCAACCAGCAACAACTGAGACTAAACCAGCACAGACTATCACTTAAAATGTAACTGCTACTCAAGCATACCACCGGCCACAAAGTCACTGCCCTTGCTACACGCAGTCACTTAATAGCAACTTACTGACTGTGCCCTTAACTCAGTTACACACTGCCCACCACAGCAGTGCTTAAATCGCTCATCATCAGACAGTGACTCCCCTCTGGTGGTGCAGGCTTCATTGTAGACAAGAAAATTAAAAACATTACAGATATTGAAAGAATCTCAGACTGAATAGAAATACTTGTTTTTAGAAATAAACAAAATATATTTCAAGGAATCTATAGAGTACATGTACTAGTGCGCTTAGTCTTGTGGGGAAAGTAGGAGACCTCTATGAAGAATTACAGAAACTGATAAATGACAGAATCCCACTACAAGATGATAGTGGAGGATTAAGCAAAAGTATGCCAAAAACTGAAGAATTAATCTTCTCTATGAAACTCATGTAAGTGACACAGGTAATACAATAGTGGAATTTGCAGAGGAGGACATGATTGTCCGTAACACATTCTTCCAGAAGAAAACAGATAAAAACTGGACCTGGCAATTCGCATCAGAATTTGACTATATTTTGTCAAATAACAAATGAATTAAACACAATGTGTCAGTCCTAACTCACTTACCAATGCAAATTTACTGTGGACTAGTAAAATACAGAATAAAAATTGACAGACCTTGACAAAAACTAGTCAGAAATAGGACTGGAAAGTAAATTTTGATGATTTATATAAGGATAGGGAGCAAACCAAATACAATTATTCAACAACGTAGCATTGTGGAAAATGAAGGTGTGAATTACACAAAAGGTACAGTCGTGTAACAAATGTATATAGGCAGCTAACAAAAGATGTTGCAGATATGAGGGAGACAAATGAAATGACTATCTCAAATAGATGTTATCTATTAAAGGATAGAACAGTAAAAAGCTCAAATGATGATAGGAATGAGATAGAAATATACTGTATAAGGAAATGAACTTGAATAAGACATAATGATGACTATAATGAAAATGAAATTGAGGTTGCAGCAGTGCATGTTGCTAAGTGAGTGGATAGTCATTTTGCTGTAAAATAATCACACCGTGATGTTATAAGTTTTGGTTTTATTGCTATGAAATAGTTTCAACCTAACACTCATCTTCTGGCAGAACTTCAAAAAATAGATGTTCAAGACCACATGCATTTGCCATTTTAAATGATAAGTTCTGCCAGAAGGTGACTGTTATTGAAACTGGTTGCAGAATGATAAAACAAAAACTTAAAACAGATTGGGTTGGTGTTTTACAATAAATTTTTTTAATTTTTATTTTTTTTTTATTTTTTTTAAATGCCACAAAGTGTTAAGAAGATTGATAATAGTAGAGCCAGGGAAACTTTACTGGTTTCCAAGAGATACAAAAGGCTAAAGATGTCCACATGGAAGCATTTGGCCAAAGATGGTAATGTGTAGAGAGGTCTAGAGGTGGCCTTTATGTAACAGTGAATGTTAAATGTTTAACATTCTTGTATATATGGTATGCTTGCTAAATGTGTTTAAATTAATTTACATTTTTTCATTACAGAATTTGTGCGACTGTCCCTGCCCCACCCCCACCCACCCAAGATTGCTGAAGAGTTACCACACTCTAAGCTATGTAATCTTCACATAAATTATATGAATATGTCTGAATGCCACTGCGAAAACAGAAACATCTTAGTTACTTAAACATGTTTGTACACAAAACTGCTGCAACAATGCAATTCAATGTCTGATATTTATTGTGGATTGTAAGCATGAATTTACTTCAAGGACATGCATTCACACTCGTACATCTGATAATTGGCTGATACTATCTTTTATTATACCATAACAGCAGTATAGAGTGGCGTTTTTTCTGTGGTGTAATTGTAGTACCACTCATGCATACCACTCCAAATTGTTGTTATATGTTTTCAAGATGTTAAAATTCTAAAACAAACTGTGAAAGCCTTTGAAGCTATCTGTCGCTTAGGAAACCAGTTTTAGCAAAATAAAGTCATAGTTAATCACTGTGATTGGTTGCTATCATCACTGCATTACCTGCTAGAGAAACAATCATGAAGATGTATGTGCTCATCGGGATGAAATTAATTCTGTATGTCTTGAATATTTTCAGTTGGATGTTGTGTTAATTGAGATGTTTTTCACCTTAGCATGAGTTTTATTGTCTAAAATCTCTTCAAACTACTGTTTGCACATCAGTGTCAGTGGTTGAAATGTCTGCTGCAAAACTGTACATTAACCTTATAAATGTGGTAACATCAAATTATAGTGAAACTGAAATATTTTTTGGTAGTCCCTAATTTATAGCACAGAAGTCATTTATTAACATTAGCTGAATACAGAATAAATGACACACAGCTCATGAAAATTACTGGTCTGTCAATTCTCTAGGACTAAAAATGAAAATAATTTGATAGATGCAGTTTGTTATGGAGATAGATACAATTTATAGGCTAGACAGTGTTCCATTATTTAGCTGTATGATATCACAGTCTACCGAAATAGAACTTAATGGTTCTGGGTAGAACTTGAGAACTACATGCAGGACCCAAGCAGGCCCATCAAACATGAAAATGAAGAAGAATAACCAGTGTTGTGCCAAGTCATTGTCGATACTTACGTCAGTGAAAAGGAACACTTTAGCTACCAAAAAAAAAAAGTGTGTCTGGGCCCATGACCACTTGGCGTTAAATTGGCCGGATGACAGCCCATTTGCCCTGCCAGCCAGATGTGCTGTGTTGTTCACTGCTCTCAGCAACCTGCCAGGCGTGGTTGTTATATTGCGCATCAATATTATTGTGTCAGCTATCGATATCTCATGAGACTACAAGACATTTTAACTTAAAATTAAAATAACATTTTTTTTCTTTTAAAGCTGAATGAATGGTTTACAAAATTTACAGACATACGTCTCTGTAATCGTGAGGCACTTGCTGTGCCATATTATTTGAAAAGGGATAGTTTGCTAGATATAAAATATAAGGCAAGCAAAAATAGGGCACAAGTTTTGGGCACCAGTTTTGTTGTTCTCTGTATTCTGTCCTTTTTTTCTTTTATAACTTGAAAATATTGCTTTCAGTTGTATTCTTTCTCGTAAAGACTTTTCCTCCAGTATTTCTCTGTTGTTATTGTAATATTCTTAATTATGCATTCATGTTGCATGTTATTTCAAAAGTATTGTTGTTTCATTGATATTGCATGGTATGATGTGAACCAGAAAAACCAGCTTTGCATGGAATGTTTGTGCTTGTTGGGTTATACAAAACTAACTTTTGTTGAAGTCTGAAGAAGAAAGTCCAAATGAATGCATTAATTAATATCTTAAAAAACAAAGTATAGGTGAGTACAACTTTGCTTTAGCATTTTTATGTAGTTGTCTACAAAAATTATTGTGTAAGTTACTTGAAACCGTATATTATCATTCTACATTATTCCGATTGGTTAAGAAGAGGTTGCATAGGTATTTGAAGTTTCAGTGCTAGTTTGATGTAATTTAGTTTAGATTGTGCCTACATTAATCAGTGGTTCAAAGCAATGTTCTTTGCATGTTAGCAGGATTTGTTTCTGTTGTAACGTATATCAGACTTAGGGCTTGATGGGCATTCTTTCTATAGTTCTTGTCACTTACACCATTGCCCAGTAATGTTTTTTTTTTCCAGAGATGTTTGTCATTGTGTGCAAGATTGCACATGTTACACAGCAGCAACTCTGGCATCTTCATCTCTCTCTTAATGTTCATATTCATTGAAACAAATATTACTACAACTAAAGCACTTCTGGTGAAAACTGACTACACCTAGACTTTTTTTTCATATTGAGGTCAGTGTGTTGTAAACTACCAAAGCTTGGAATTAAAGCTGAGGAACAGCTATTCTTTCTTAGGAAGAGGAGGTATTTTTTGGGGTATAATATTACTTGGAGCAATATATTATCACTCTCAGTGGTTGGTGTTTCCTAGATGAGAAAAATTATATTTGCTTTTGCTTTACAAAGGAAGAACAGCAGAATTATTCACACTTACAAGCTAACATCATACACTTCTGCCTAGATGTCAGTGGTGATGTGTTGTGACATGTACTGAATTACACACCAAAAGCATTGGGAAGCCAACGTGATCCATGACCAAAGTCCATGTAGACCAGTTGCAGGTGCTTCCAGGTGCATTTCACTTGATGGCCGGCCACATGTCATTGATAGGATTGAGGCCAGATGATGTGTACAAGGGGTCAGGGAATACAAACTCTCTCATGTGTTGAGTGTTACTTAATCCATTATGACAGAGTATGGGAGTTAAGGGGAAGTGAAGTGTATTGTTGAAGGTACAAGTTGCATACAGTGGTGTGTAGGCAAACGAACAGATGCACTTAATTCCGCAACAGGATCTTGAATATCCAACGTTGAAAGACAATGGCAGACACATCAAGGCCCTCTATTTCAGCCCATGTAACATCTTCCTACACAAAAATATCTCCACCATTTACCTTAACAGTGCCCTGTTGGCAAGTGGGATGCATCACTGGAACTAGTTGGCGATATGCTCATAACCTAGAATTGGCACATTCCAGTGTGTACCATGACTCATCAGTCCAGGTGACCTTTTTCCACCCTTAAAATATTCAGTGGTGATATTCCCACACCATGCTAACATTCGTGTTCTCTCATATTTAAGCCCAACATTGAATTAGTGGGTTACTTGTTGTACTGCGGCTCAGCTATCTGATGCTAAAATCTGTTATAGTCAGTAGGTATCTCTGTTGTCAACTCATTGTTATACACAGGAGTTGACTCAGAGTGTGGCAATTTTCCTCAAATTAAGGGACTTCTGGTACTCCCTTCACATGGTGACATGTAAAAATACTGCTTATATCCACACCCAAGGATGTGGAGTTCCCATGGATTGGGCATTTATGACCTGTGTGATCACATTTGCATATGAAATGCGCATATGGCATATTTTGGCCTGGAGTCCCTTTTCGGGGAGTTCAGTCACCTGGTGCAAGTCTTTTTATTTTACCAGACCTCGGAGAATTGCATGTCGATAATGATGAAATCATGATGAGGGCCACAGAACACCCAGTCCCCAAGCATAGAAAATCTCTGAGCCAGGCATCCAACCACCCTGATCGCTCGGCTACGGATGCGGACACATGTGCTGATGTGCTGGACATTTCTTTTATGACACTCAACATACTAGTAATAAATGTCTAATTAACTTTCTCTTGAATTTGTAGAGATTCTCATTTTCTTGTTTTGTGTCCGATGATGACTTATTCAAGTTCTTCATCTGGAGTGCAGAACCTCAGTCTCAGCTGTTGACAAGGTGACAAAGGCAACATGGAAATTATTTTTGTCTTCACATTTATAATGAAACTAACTTTCATTCTTAACAATAAGTAAATTTAAGGAGTACTTGGAAGCGAGTGTCTGGCTTCCAAGGTTCCTGAAGAGGCCTCGGGAAGATTTAAAATTATCTACTTTAATCTGTGTTCTTAATGTCTTCTTTTACTGAATAAATGATTCAACTACTTTTATTACATTGTCCCAGAATGTAATTCCTCAAGGCAAGAGAAACTGAATGTATGCAAAATTAGTTCCCACTGTTTAGTTTTTTCTGAGAAGTTTGTGTTAAGTGTCATACTTTTCTCCATAGCAATTAACTGGTAAGAGGACAAGTGCTGTTTTTCTGTGAGTGATTTTATGTTTGTTTGTCCTAGTTCCAGCCTTTTTACTGATAATTATCAACTAAAAATGACATAAGGTAAACTGGAGAGCTGGTCAGAAATGACAGATTTTATGTTCTGCCCGTGAGAAATGTGTGGGTTGTTGTTGCCTTCAGTCTGAAGATTGGTGTAGTGCAGCTCTCCATGCTAGTCCATCCTGTGCAAGGCTCTTCATCTCTCGATAACTGCTACAAGCTACATCCATTTAAACATGTTTACTGTATTCAAGCCTTGTCTCCTTCTACTGTTTTTACCCCCCATACTTCATTTCATTGTTAAATTGACAACCCTTTGATGCCTCAGGATGTGTTCTGTTAACAACCCCTTCTTTTAGTTAAGTTGTGCCATAAATTTCTTATTTCCCCAGTATGATTCAGTACCTCCTCATTTGTTGTTTGATCTACCCATATAATCTTCGGCATTCTTCTATAGCACCACATTTCAAAAGATTCTGTCTTCTTCTTGTCAGAATTGCCTATCATCAATGTTGCACTTTCAAACAAGGCTACACTCCAGACAAAAACCTTGAGAAAAGACTTTCTAACACTTAAATTTCTTTTACATGTTAACAAATTCCTCTTTTTTGCTTTTCTTGCTATTGCCAGTCTGTATTTATTATCCTTTCTTCCTTTGCCATCATCCATTATTTTGCTTTCCACATAACAGAACTCGTCTACTAAATTTACTGTCTCATTTCCTAACCTGATTCCCTCACCCTGATTTATTTTGACTACATTACACTACAGTAGTTTTAATTTTAATGGTGATCACCTTGTAATATTTTTGCAAGACACTATCAGTTCCTTTTAGTGCCCTTCCAAGCCCTTAGCCATCCATGTCAGAAATACAATGTCATTGGCAAACCGTCAAGTTTTTATTTGTTCGCCTTGAACTTTAATTCCCTTTCCAAATTTCAATTTTTTTCCCCCCACAGCTTGCTCACTGTAGAGATTGAACATCTTCAGACTAAGTCTACCACCCTGTCTCACTATCACAAACTAGTTTTACTTTTATGTCCTTTTTGCTTTTACGTCCTTCAGCTAACTGTGGTCTGGTTTCTCTAGAAGTTGCAGATAACCGTCTTGGTCCCTGTATTTTATCCCTTGTACCGTTAGCTTTTCAAAGAGTGTACTCCAGTGTACAATGTCGACTTTGCCTTTCATCATCCTACCTTCTGGAATAAGTTGTAGGACCAATATTGCCTCACAAATTCCTACACTCCTCTGGAACCCAAACTAACTTTCACCAAGGTCAGCATCTATCTGTTTTTCTGTTCTTGCATAAGTGATTTGATTTTTTGGTAGTATTCACACCTGTCAGACCTGCCTTCCCCAGAATTGGAATTATTACATTCTTCCTGAAATATGAGGTATTTTGTGTGTCTCACATAACTTGCACACCAAATGAAATAATTTTGTCATGGCTGGCTCTCTCTCCCAATAATAAATTTTAAAGTGGTAGTAATATCACAACACAAAAATGTTATCTAGTGGTTGCTTGCAAGAACTGGAATGGTGATCCACACATCAATTTGTTGAAAGGACCATTGGTCAGTGGGAGAATTAGTAGCTGTGGATGCAATACAACAAGCTACACCAGGTGAAACCAACTACAAAGCCATGGTACCATGGTATACTTCATGGCATTCATCCTAAAGGAAAACTGCCAGCATAAACATGATTAAGAACTCGTGCTGCCCGACTCTGAGGAGCACCCCCAGCTTGTCTTGCTTATAGCTGACAGCAATTTGCTTTGATAATGATGTGAACGGTTCATTGGTCATCTTTTAGTCAGTGATCAACCAGCTGTGTCTTCTTGAGTGACTTTCTACGGTGTTACTGTCTGATGAAACCCCTTTTAAAATAAGTTTTGACAGTGTCTTAGGTTTTTATGTTTTATTTTCATCACTAAGATCTGTGAACAGAATGTGTGTGTGTGTGTGTGTGTGTGTGTGTTTAGCGACTTTTACAAGTTTATAAAAAATATTTAAATATTTTACTATCTTAACCATACCTGTCTTGTAATGAAAACAGAACAGGTGCTAATGGTGTAGTTGGCGTGTTCCCTAAACACATGATTTTAACTAATTGATCAGTTACACCCTAAGGAATCTTTTTATATAGTACTTCAGTTAGCTGTTATCGTGTATTTTTTATGTTAGCAGGTCATTTTCATTTGTCAGAAAAGGTCATTATTGTTTATGTAAAACTACATAATGACTGTCTGTGAGATTAAGACATATACTATTTGCTATGAATCAGCTGTAGGTCTGGTTTGATACCATACGGGTTGTGTATTGTATGATAGGGTTTGGGTCATTGTTTAGTATCATGTGTCATCACCAATTGCTGCAGTTTTTTAGCTCTCATTTTAAGTAACTGGGAAGTTTGTTGTTTATGTTAAGAACAAGTGTGTACCTGGCTTTGAAGCTTTTAGAGCTGTACATCTTGTTCACTTGTTCTAAATTTAGGTTTATTCTTTTGGTGTAGTTCTTCAGTATGGCATTCGTTTCATCTTGTGATGTTATACAGACTACCTTCACGAAAAAGGAACACCCTAAAATTTTAGTTTACTAAATCAGTTACATTGTAAGTGAGTGTTACTATCACTTCAGCCCAAATATTCACCTTAGTAGAAAATGTACTACTTCTACAGTTCACTAAAAAAGTGGCAGTATGCACATGAGTTAAAATTACTTACCACTTGCTTGACAGAGTGGCACTAAAACAGAAATATGGCAACACAATAACAATTAATCAATAACCATTATTAATAGTAATGATACTAAACTTTGCTTAACTTTGGTAGTAGTTTGATGTGTGATACTTGATGTCTTATTCTTAATAAAATGAAATCTGAAAAACTTGGTGATCTCTTGGCAACCTATGATATTGTCATTATGACAGAAAGTACTACGTAGACACTCATAGCTGGCAGTATCTATTGGTACATAAAGAGCGACTGCCGAGTGGTAGCTGTAGTACTCTGGACAAAAATCGCAAAACTGTACCCCATAGAATAATTGCAGGAAATGGTGGCACGTTAGAACTGTAGAACTGCAGGAACTGTAGAACTATGGGAACTGAGGAAGTGTTAGTTGCTCATTGTGTTTTGTGCCAGTTGGTGGAAGGATCACCATCCCCACCAGTATTCGGCAAAGCAAAGCAAAGCAGTCCACTGTTGATGTTGCTCTCTCTGGCAACACTATTTATGGCCTAATATGACACCCTGATGGACATGGCAGAGAAGCAGAAAGGTAGTTCTAGTTGACGAGTGCCATATGGAGGCAGCTGCTCAAAATTGAGAAGGTGCCTAGGGAGTGGGATGTCTGTGTGGCGGCTGCAACTCATGGGATTGCTGTGTACCTCCTTCCATGTACACGGTACCCCTCCCCTGGGAGGGGGGACTATTAAAGCAGGCTGGCTTATTAGCATCCTGCTTTCTTGCTCACCAGCTTGTATTGTTGTTGGGTACATCCATGTTTCCCCTGGCTCCAGCCTCCTCTGGCATTCATCTGCAATACTATAGGGAAGCCACAGTGAAGGGGCAGCTAGTGAAGAGTTTGCCATTTCGACATCTATAGGCTACGTGTCTTCCGATTTTGTACAAGGAGTTTTGCCCATGTTCATGTGAGTGCTGTGCAGCCTGATTTGGTTTTTATGACATGTTTCTACTTCACTTTAAACATCGAATTGCCTAGCTGCTTTTTGACTATGATTCATACGCATATCTTTTTCTCATCTTTGTTCATTGAAATGAGTACCGGATCATCAAATTTAAAATGTTGTTGTTGCAACTGTCAATGCAGCTTGGCCTGTGGAGCACGAGTGGCTTTAAAATTGATATTATTGTTTGTTGCAGACTTCTGTGGAGTTGCTTATCTCGAGATTGTGCATTGTGTGGACTGGCTCTGTACTCAAGAGAGGAAGATCAATAAGGCTTATGTCTATATTATATTGTTGAACCGCCTTCATCATGTGTGACTTGAAAGTTTGTATTGATATTTCAGCAAGTTCATTGGCTCCAGGATGTAACGCTGCAGTCTTGAAGTGTTAATTGCTGTTGGTTTCATAAAATAGTTAAAATTTCTGAGAAGAAAGTTGTGTCTCATTGTCAGCGACATTGTACCACAAATGTTATTTATCGATTCTTCCGTAACTTCTTGGTAGAACAATTCCATATTAAGGGTTGAATAACACTTAGGCAGTTTTTTGTTCTACTGATTTTTATTTGTGTGAACTTGTTTTCAGCTTATTAGGCCATCTTCAGGTAACTACTGGCTATTGTTTACTAGGAACTTGTGTTCTTACGAACCAAACATTCTGGACTAAGATACAACACACTTACATACTATCTTTAGTTGTGGTATTGTCTTTGGAATTGTCAAACTGGTCTTTTGACTTTTTGTTCTGTAAAACTGTTCTTTACCATAATAAATTAATTTCAAGTGCCTCTAGTAGGCTGAGTTTTCTGCATTTGTTGGCTGTATATAGCACTTCTGTGTGTGTTACATATTTGATCCTCCTTTGAGCACATGGTCGGCAAAGGTGGAGTCTGATTTATTTAATCTCCAGCTGTGTTCATGTTCAGTCAACCTTGTTGATTTGGCGCAGCCCATATGACCAATGTACAGTTTATTGCAGTCAGTGCAGGTTTTTTTGTAGACCCTACTGTTGTTTATTTCATCTATTTTGTCCTTGCTGTTGAATAGGAGATTAGCTGTAGTACGTCTTACATAAAATGATGTTTTATAGTTTTGGGATTTCAGTGTTTTGGCTAGTTTGTCTGATAGCTTACCTAGATATGGAATAGTGCACCAGTTGGTTTTTGGCGTAGCTGTTATTGCAGAGGGGGCATAAATGTAGGGCAAGAGTTTCTGTCTTTGTTTATTGCGCAGGATTTTGTCAACTAATTCAGGGTTATGGCCATTGTTGTATGCAATATATTTAATGGTGTTTACTTCTGTTTGAAAATTCTGTTTTGACCGTGGTATGGATGTGAGGCGATGCACCATGGAATGAAAGTTGCATGTTCGTGTGTTATTGGATGTTGTGAACACGAGGGTATTACTGTGTCTGTTGTTGTGGATTATCTGTAATTTTTTTTCTACATAATTCTAATTGTTGTTGTACATAGTACTGACAAACCATGAAATGTGATTTATTATGTTAAAGAACAGTTTTACAGAACAAAATGTCAAAAGACCTGTTTACCAATTCGAAAGACAATACCACAACTAAAGATCGTATTTAATTGCTTGTATCTTAGTCCAGCATGTTTGGTTCATAAGAACACAAGTTCCTTGTAAACAATAGCTAGTAGTTATCTGAAGATAGCCTAATAAGCTGAAAACTAGTTCATACAAATAAAAATCAGTAGAACAAAAAACTGCCTAAGTGTTATTCAAACCTCAGTACCACAAATGGAAATTTGGAGAAGGTATTGATGAGGATGATACAAGAAATGGTCCTACAAAATCAGTATGCAACCGTGTCCATGGTTATGATGGCTGTGGCCACAGAAAATCTTGTTGAGGCTGTGTGGACTGGTGTTCTTGACACAAGTGGCAATTAGCCAGCATCATTTCAATGTCTTTTTCAATATTTTTCCAGTAGCAATTCTACCTGGAAGTGTGTTTTGTATGAACCATGCCCCAATTGCATTGATGTAGCATCTGTAATAACGTAGATTTAAACGCTGCAGGAATAACCACTTGTGTCTTGCCCGATTCTGAATGTACTAGAATGACACCTTTGTACCACCCAGCCATGATGATATTGCACTTGACCTCCCAAGCCATATTGGAAGTACACAATGACCTGAGGGTGAACGGGTACAGTGGTGACTATGGAAAGTGCATTGCACTGTGAAGGATTTCAAGACACTTGTGCATATATTATCAAGTGGTTCAGCATGTCTTCATAAAATTTCGTGATAAAAACCCATGAAAAGCCAACTGAAGCACCATCACTCCCAGGTGTGGCAATATTGTGGTCGACTGTTATGCTGTAGGTGCATGTCTCATATCCCAGCAAGATTTAATTTCTGGCTTATTAAGCAACCTCTTATCATTAGGCTGCTCCATTTGAATATACTGTTTCATCTTAAGACAAGACAGGATCTTTAGACACAAGTTTTGCAATTAAGTTTGAGTTTACTCAAAAATTTTCCATAGTATCTTAGCTAATGATACTTACTGAAAAACAAACATCAGCTGATGAATCAGAATTTTTGTCTTGGCTTATTGGCAGACTTGAAAATTAATCTGCTTTCACGTGTTGTACTGTGGACCTGAATATAATTTCTTAGTCATAATTAGACAGAAGTACCCAGGGCTGCAAAAATTATGCGTTTATGTAGGAACAGTATTGTTTGGCTCAAAGATAATCACTGAAGGATTGTGGTCAATGAGGGGGATATATTTATGCCTGTAAATGTAATCGTGGAATTTCTGGACTGCAAATATAATCACGAGAGCTGCCGCCTCAGTCTGACAACAGTTTCTTTGTACCCTTATCAGAGTCTTTGTTTGTGTCCTAAGTATTGCACTTTATATTCAAAGAAGATGCACTTGTCTTTGTTGCATTTCAAATTTCCCACCTGAAGAATTTTGAAAACAGATTCCAAATTCTGTAAGAGTTCCTGGAGCAGTTGTGCCTGAAGCACTTATGTCATTAAGGTAGTTCATATCGCTTTCGGAGCTTTTTGAATTAATTGTTCTAAATACCAGTGGAACAAACTCGGTGCTCTGTGTATTCCAAAGGGTAACCTTTTGCAACGGTATAGACCAAATGGAGTATTTATCGTCATAAATCTGTGTGTCTTCATTCAAAGTGATTTGCAAACATGCTTATTTATGATCAATCTTCACAAAGTTCACACTGCCAACTAGTTTTGACATAGATTCATGTGGCTTGGGAATAGGATATGAGTAAATAATGGATTCAGCATTAACCATTGTTTTAAAATTCTTCATAGATGCCTAGTGAGCCATTTGGTTTCTGTACAGCTACAATCAGTGTCACCTGTTCACCACTGGCTATGGATCTATAATCTTATTCTGTTAAAAGTGGCCAAGTTCTGGCAGTATGTTATCTTTTAAAGCTACAAAATTTTAGTTTAGTTATGTTACTAAATGTTGCCACCCATTCAGCCCAAACATTCACATGGCAGATAACATATTTTACTAGTTCACTAGAAAGGTGGCAGTATGCATGTAAGTTAAAAATCTTACTAGACAGGGTGGCACTGAAACAGAAATATGGCAACACAATAAGAATTAATCAATAACACTTACTAATAGTGATGGTGCAGAACATTACTTACTTTTGATAACAGTTTAATGTGTTACTCCTGGTGTCTGTAGCTAAAACAGTGAAATCTAAGTAACTTTGCAGTCTCTTGGCAATATTACGATATTATCACTATGACTGAAAGTCTTATGCAGACACACATAGTTGATGGTCTTTATTGCTCCATAAAAAGTGACAACTAAGTCAGAACTGTAGTCTTCTGAATGGAACTCGTGAAACTGTGCTTTGTAGCATAATTGCAGGGAATGCTGGCAGTATCAGAACTGCAGGAGCTGAAGGTCTCAGTGGTGCATCTTTTTTTGTGCCTCTTGGCAGAAGGATCTCCATTCCCATCAATACTAGGAAAAAGCAAAGTAGTCCACATTTGACAGTGCTCTCTGTAGTGGGTGCCAACACAATTTGCACCTGAGTACCATGTGCTGATGAATGTGGCATGGAAGCAGAAAGATAGTCCCAGGTGTCTAGCGCCATCTCTTTAAAACTGAGAAGGCTCCTGGCAAGTAATACTATGCAGACTGAATTTTCCTAAACTAACAATATTTCGTATGTAGCAGCTGGTAACAATCTGTTTAAATACATGAGGTCTGTGGTGGTGCATGTGTATACCTTGTAAATAAGGTGTGGAAGTCCTTGATGGAATATAATATTCCAGCAAGGCATTTTATGTGGGTGTGACTACCAACCAGAAGGGGAATTTTTCCTGCGTATGACCTTTTAGATTCTCTGTCAACTGTCAACTCACCAAAAAGAGAAACAGTGTGAATAACTCAATTAATAATGCTGTCATTTATTTGAACTGTGTGCTTTTTCACTGAAAGCAATTCATTATTTGCTAGTTTACATTTGCCGAAGCTCCATTAACGTCCTCAGTTAAGCCACTTGTTAGCACCTTAATTATTCACCAAGTTTGACGCAACTTACTAGCAGTGTGCTTAAGTTTATTTTACTTCTCGTTCATTAGTTAGCAGCATTTGCCAAATTGTTATGATCTTATTTCTATAACATTACAAATGTAGAAAGAAAAGCATTACTTGATGGCAGATGTGTTGAAATGAAGACGTAATATTGATTTTATAATGTAATGTATGCTGTTTTCATTTGAGAATGGCTGTAAATGTTTTCTCTTATTATGAGTAAAGTGAGGCACTAGACCTCTTGAACGTTTTGTAGAACACAAATAAAAAGGCAGTACTGACAAAAAGACTTGAAGATTCTAAAATTAAACACTTACTTTGGATGTGCGCACGTGCTACTCACTTAAATAGGCCTTTCTCAGTTAAAATTATTGATGGGTCAGAACTACGTATTCTACAGCCAGTGGTTTACCAGCTAATCTATTTGAACACACCTCAGTGTCTCATGAATTGATTAAAGACTGCAGCATCCCAGAATGAGGGACGTTTACTAAGTAATGCAACACATTTTTTTCTGAAAGAAGGTTGGTTTTTTTTGGGAATCCAATCCACCATATTATTCCCTGTTCTTTTGGCTACAAAATCCCATTTTTCAACAAAATCTCCATTCAACGCGATGGCCTTATGCCACCTTACTGGGAGAGCTTGTATGCCTGCTGGTACCACTCCCCTACTGGTTGATGTCAGAGCCAACATCTTGCTGCATCAATAACATCCCTGTCATCCATGTACTGTTTCCTGTGGTGTGCGTCTTTCATTGGGCCAAACAGATGGAAGTCAGAAGGTGTGAGATCCGAGCTGTGAGATGTATCCCGGCAGGCACACACCTTTGAGTTCCCCAACTGGTGGACGAGTGTGTCAGCACAACCAGCAGAGATGTCCAGTTGTGCAGCGAGTGTTGGATTGTGACCCATTAATCACCTCAAAAGAGAGTGTCCCCACATCCTAACACTGCAGGAGTCACAACTGTTTGGGGCTGGCCAGCACATGGGAGATTGGACAGGGTTGCATGACCTTGATGGCAGACGCCTCATCCAATAACTCCCCATGCATTTGTTCACTGTCAGGTCTCCGTAGTCATTGTGCTAGGGCATGTGAATATTTATGATGCTCTGGTTTTTACCAAAAGAAACTCATTGACAGCTCTCTGCTTGAAACTCACCTCCATTACACACACAATTTTGAAGACTGTGTAGCACTGCCACATATTGGAACTTCATGAAACTTTAGGGACTGAAGTAGGAATATTCCATGATGTCCTCTAACAAATCCCGCATTTTTCAACTGAAATTGCCCAAGAACAAAACATGTGTGACATAACAGGGTTATTACAAATGATTGAAGCGATTTCACAGCTCTACAATAACTTTATTATTTGAGATATTGTCGCAATGCTTTGCACACACCTACAAAAACTCAAAAAGTTTTTTTAGGCATTCACAAATGTTCTATATGTACCCCTTTAGTGATTCGGCAGACATCAAGCCGATAATCAAGTTCCTCCCACCCTCGGCGCAGCATGTCCCCATCAATGAGTTTGAAAGCATCGTTGATGCGAGCTCGCAGTTCTGGCACATTTCTTGGTAGAGGAGGTTTAAACACTGAATCTTTCACATAACCCCACAGAAAGAAATCGCATGGGGTTAAGTCGGGAGAGCGTGGAGGCCATGACATGAATTGCTGATCATGATCTCCACCACGACCGATCCATCGGTTTTCCAATCTCCTGTTTAAGAAATGCCGAACATCATGATGGAAGTGCGGTGGAGCACCATCCTGTTGAAAGATGAAGTCGACGCTGTCGGTCTCCAGTTGTGGCATGAGCCAATTTTCCAGCATGTCCAGATACACGTGTCCTGTAACGTTTTTTTTGCAGAAGAAAAAGGGGCCGTAAACTTTAAACCGTGAGATTGCACAAAACACGTTAACTTTTGGTGAATTACGAATTTGCTGCACGAATGCGTGAGGATTCTCTACTGCCCAGATTCGCACATTGTGTCTGTTCACTTCACCATTAAGAAAAAATGTTGCTTCATCACTGAAAACAAGTTTCGCACTGAACGCATCCTCTTCCATGAGCTGTTGCAACCGCGCCGAAAATTCAAAGCGTTTGACTTTGTCATCGGGTGTCAGGGCTTGTAGCAGTTGTAAACGGTAAGGCTTCTGCTTTAGCCTTTTCCGTAAGATTTTCCAAACTGTCGGCTGTGGTACGTTTAGCTCCCTGCTTGCTTTATTCGTCGACTTCCGCAGGCTACGCGTGAAACTTGCCCGCACGCGTTCAAACGTTTCTTCGCTCACTGCACGCCCCTTACAGAGGCATCCAGAAGCTTTGAACTGCGCATACCATCGCCGAATGGAGTTAGCAGTTGGTGGATCTTTGTTGAACTTCGTCCTGAAGTGTTGTTGCACTGTTATGACTGACTGATGTGAGTGCATTTCAAGCACGACGTACGCTTTCTCGGCTCCTGTTGCCATTTTGTCTCACTGCGCTCTCGAGCGCTCTGGCGGCAGAAACCTGAAGTGCGCCTTCAGCCGAACAAAACTTTATGAGTTTTTCTACGTATCTGTAGTGTGTCGTGACCATATGTCAATGAATGGAGCTACAGTGAATTTATGAAATCGCTTCAATCATTTGTAATAGCCCTGTACTTATTGTAAACCCCCTGTATCTCTCCTGTGCTGACATGAAGTTTTAATCTGTCAAGAAAATTCATTTGAGTGATTTCTGCAGAGTGAAAGTTTGATTATTTGGCTGTGGCTTAGCTATTATGTGCCACATTCTGTACTGCATTGGTGCTACTTCTGTGATGTTTGGAGTAGTGTTTCTGTGAATGTTGAAAAGTTGGAGAGGTGCACATAATGGTGGGCTACAGCTTCCATTAGGCATATTCAGATGGCACATGAAAATCAGAAATGTGAGTTAACGTAAAATTGCCAAGGAATTAAATGTACATCGACAGACAAGACAATTTGCAAAGGGAAGAATAAATTGTCTTGGAAATTTGGCTTAAGAAAGTGTAAGTTAAGAAACAAATATTGGGGGGGGGGGGGGGGGGGGTTGGAAGAAGAAGAAGAAAAAAAACTATGAATGAATGAAAAACTGAGGCCCTTAGAAAAGGTTCATAATATAGTCATGTGAATAATTAAAACATCAAAAGAGAAAACTGGTGTTTATGTAACTGTTGGAAACTTGTTGCTCTGACAGATTGAGACTGTCAAATACATGAAAACATTGGGGAATGCACAAGATTATTGACTTGGATAAAAAATAGGTTGAAGGGAAACAGTGTGTCAGTTAAGTGAGGCAGTAGGTATGGAAGGAAATCAAACTGAGGATGGCCAGAAATATAAATATTTGAAGTGAGCAGATAACAAGAAATGTAGCTCTTTGGTCATGTTTATCAGGAGATCAGAGCAAATTATTTGGGACACCACCTCTTAATGCTCACTGATAAATGATTCAATGACTCTGATGTTGACAACTTATAGGCTGGTTAATTCTGAGGGGAAATCATTGCAGGCTGCTAAAAACAGAAATTGGATGATGTGTTAATATGACATTCTATCACTACTAGAATGATTGACTAACTTTCTGATAAGTTCCATACGTAAAATAAGGGAAAGGCAACCATTCACCCACAGTGGACTGATCTGTGGAGCATAGAAATACTTAACAGAAAACAGTATTCCCACTAGCTTTTGAGCTATTACTCTTTTTCTGTTAAAAATACACTATTTGCACACAGAACCACACAGATACCCAAATGTACCCTCCTGCAACCATCGTGAGACTGATCTGATTATCTGTTATTGAAAGTGGTTGCCTGGGCTGATGGAGGTTGGTAGGGATGAACACACAAGACAAGGAGGGGGTAGTAGGACAGAGTGAGGTTAGTCTTTTGACAAATGACCTATGGCTGCACAACAGGACGATAGGAGTTCAGAGGGTAGAGCATATAAGAGATACAGAGTGAGGGTGAGGTGGAAGGGGGAGAGGGAGGCAGAAAAAGAGAGCAAGGTGGGTATGAAGAGGGGCGGGAGCTGCCTGTTTGGCAACAATATGATCTAGTTCACAGTGCCACAGTTTGGTGGTTACAATGCATGTGAGTAGATTGTTGGTTAATTGTCATGACCACATAGAATGATGTGCAGTATTTGCAGCAGATGTGATATAAAAAGTGGCTGCTGTTTTCTCCCTGCCTTTCATTGGGTAGGAAACACCTGCGACTGGACTGCAGTCTGCAGTAGGATGTGATTTTAGGGGAGTGTGGGGGGGGGGGGGGGGGTTGTCAGTTATGGGACACATCTTGCAGTTTCACCAACCACAAGAGAATGAACCAGGGGTACCAGATTAGGGATTAGAAGAGGGATAGACAATGATATTCTGTAGGTTGGGTGGTGGCAGAACACAATTTTTGGTGATGTGAGTAGGATTTTGGGTAGGATATCCCTAATCTTGGGGCACAGTGAGAGGTGGTCAAAGCCCTGTTGAAGAATGTCACTGAGCTTTTCAAAGCAAGGGTGACAGTGTGTGACTAGAGAAGTGCTTGCCAGTGGCTGGTTCACAGATTTACTAGTGTCAAAGGAGGAGATAGTATGGGAGATCTATTTATGGGTGAGCTGGGTAGAATATTTTCAGTCAACAAAGGTTCTGATGAGGCTATAAGTGTATTGTGACAACTCCTGCTTTCCACTGCAGATATGGCACCCATGGGTGGTTAGGCTCTAAAGAAGACTTTTTATGCCTAGCAGTGACAGCTGTCAAAGTGGAGGTAGTGTTGATGGGTTCTTCCTATGAACAGAAGTATTTATGGAGCAATCTGAGATGTGGAGATTGACATTTAGGGGGGTGGCCCATTGAGACAACAAAGATCAATGGAAATGGATTTGTGAGTGGGAGTAAGGTTATGGAGGAAAGAGTGAAGATTGTCCTTGCCATGAATCCAGATCGTGAAAATGTCATAAAAATCTGGACTAGACAAGTGGTTTTAGATTTTGACTGTATAGGTATCATTCCTTCAGATGACCCATAATTAATTTGGCATGGGATAATTTCATGCAAGTATTCATGGAGTACCAAAGATTTGCTTATAGACTTGTCCTTTGAAAGTAAATAATGGAGAGTCAGTATGGTGCTTGCTAGGAGGATTAGGAAAGAGGTAGCTGATTTGGAATCAGGAAGACGTTGTTACAAGAGAATTGTGGTAACAAGACTGGCACCGAAGGAAGTGAGCAGTTCTTGAACGTAAGATGAGGGCTTACGGATAGTAGTTTGCAAGTGTTGTTGCTGTGGTAGCATTGTACCCAGCCATAGATCAGTATGGAGACCAGGGAGGGAGGGGGGGCATGGCTTTTGGTTGTGGAGTTTGGGGAGTAGGTAAATGGAAGAGTGCAGGGGATTGCTGGTGTGAGGAGGGAGATGGATTCAGGTAACAGGTTTTGGAATGGACCTAAGGCCTTCGGGAGCTGCTGGAGGTCTTGTTGGAATTCTGGGATGGGATCACGGTCGTTGGAAATTTGGCGGAGACCTTCAGCCTGTGGTGGAGACTTTGCCTGCAGGGATTGGTTGTCAGGTTATGGATAGCTTTGTGTTCAGTAGGACTGATGTTGGACTGACTGGGAAGGGACCATCTTTTATTTTCTTGTGCTTTGCAGTGGAAACATTTCTTCACCATGCCAACCTCCCTCCAACCATAATCCTCTTACTCTTCCATCCAGACGTCCCCTGGTACTCTTTCAAGAATTATTCACTTCTAATCTGGTCTCACTGTCCTTTCCTAAATCCATCCACATTGAGTCCAACATCACTTCTATGACACACTTATGTGCGGGTCATCTGAAGGAATCCTTCCTATCCAGTTAACTAAAACTCCGTGTATGGTTCAGATTCATTGATGACATTTTCATGATCTAGATACATGGCAAGGACAACCTTTGTTTGCTCTTCCTCCATGTCTTTTCCCAAACTCCCAAATCCTTTTCACCTGGGCCTTCTCAGCTCTACAAATCACATTCCTAAATGTCGACCTACACCTCTCAGATCACTCCTTAAATACTTCTGTTCGTATCAGGCACACCAACCCTCAACACTACCTCCACTTTGACAGCAGTCACCTGCTCCACATAAAAAAAAAATCTCATCACCCATATCTGCAGTGGTAAGCAGAAGTTGTCAAAATGTACTGATAGCCTCATCAGAACCTTTATTGACTGAAAATATTTTACCGAGTTCACCCAATTACAGATCTCCCATGCTATCTCCTCCTCTGACATTAGTAGATCTGCCAACCAACCACTGACCAGTACTCCTCTGGTCACACAGTATCATCCTGGCTTTGAAAGCTCAACCACATTCTACATCAAGGCTTTGACTAACTCTAATTGTGCCCTGAGATGAGGGATATCCAACCCAAATTCCTACCCTATCACTCAAAGTAGTGTTCTGTACCCATCCATCCTACAGAATATCTGTATCCATCCCTATTCCAACCCTACTCCCAATCCTGCACCCTATGAGTCATTCCCTTGTGATCAGCTCAGTTGCAAGAGCTATCCCATACAGCCCCATCACCACCTACCACAGTTCAGTCACAGGTATTTCCTACCCAATAAAAGGCAGGAGCATATGTTAAATCAGCCATGTTTTATATCACCTCTGCTGCAAATACGTCATAGCTTTCTATCGGGCATGACAAGTAATCAAGACTCTGCTCGCATAAATAGCAACCTCCAAACTGTGGCAAACTGCAAACTTGACCAACCTGTAGCCGAACATGCGTTACATAACAGCAGAAATGATTTCGTGTCTGCTTCGCTACAGGACCCATTAGGATAGTCCCTTCTAGTATCTCTGTTGCAATTACTGCACAGCTTCCTATGCAGGCATGACAAGTAATCAAAAGTCTACAAACATGAGTGACCACCCCCAGCCTGTTCCATATTGCAAACTTGACCATCCTGTTACCAAACATGCTGCATGCCTTTGTAGAAATGACTTAAACACCTGCTTCATAACAGGGCCCGTTTGAATGCTCCCTTCCAGCACAAGTTTCTCTAGACTACACAGGTGGAAATTTTGTCTCCAACATATTCTGAACTCTCACAATCTCCTTGGCCTAAATTTCCGCTAACCTTTGCCCAATGCCTCATCTTGCCTTTTCGCTTCTCTCCACACCACTCCTTCCCCATTCATGTGTTGTACCATCTACTCCCACAATTCTTCCATCCTCCATGGACCCACCACCACCACCTCTCCCTCACTCCATATCTCATATATGCTCTGCTCTCTGAACTCATTTTGTCTACTTTTGAAGCCACAGAATCATATGTCAAAAGATCTGCCTCGCTATCCTGCTAGCCCTTTTTAGCTTCGTGCATCCTTCCCTACCCCCACCCTACCTCATTTCAAGTCACTGCTCTCAGTAATGCCAATGCCGTGGGACTGTATATTTGGGTGATTGTGTCTGTGTGTGAACATGTATATTTTTACTAGAAAATCCGGAGAAGCTCGAAAGGTAGTGTGAACACTGTTTTCTGTTGCACGTTTCTGTCTCTACATATCAGTCCATTATGAGTGAGTGGTTGCCTTTACCTTATTTTAAATATTGTTCCGCCTAAGAATTTTCATTATTGTCTTTCATTATTTTCATTCGGTCTGCTTTACCTGCTAAACTGCCTCACTTTCATCCCCCAGCCAATCATCCAACAACTACCATTTCATCTCCAATTTCACAGAGTTTCCTTTCTGATGCTATATGTACTCTGAAGTACATACTCTCTGTTTATTAAGTTCCTCCTGTATCTTCTTGTGTTTGTTAAATAATGTTGTTTTACATGTTTGTTTATGATAATCAATCAGTTGATTTCTGTACATGTTACAGAGCGAGTATCTTGTTGTGAACTTCCGCCTGCAGGAGTAAGCCATGGTGCTGTCAGGTCGAGAGAGGGCTCAAATTCTCCTCGACTGCCAAGACCACGCAGTGAGGAAATACCTCTTGAAGATATGAGTACAAAGGTTAGTGTAGAGCAGGGTCTGCCATGTAGTGTTTATCATTTGTTGTGGAACTTCATTAAGAAGTTAAAATATTTCACAGTGAGGGAATATTGTTGCGAGTTATTTAGTTTTTTTTTGTTTTTTGCCATATCAGCTACCTAGCATGAAGCAAAAAAAGAAAAATACCATTGATATCTTTATTTTCATTAAAAGTCCCATGTGCAAGGAGCCAAGTAGTCAGTGGGGGAAATTTTGCTTGTGCCACTGTAGCCAGATTTATTACAGTGAACATTCAGTTGCAAAATATTCCTCTCTGGAAACAACCTTTATGCTGTTGCTAGGTGATTTGCTTACCATATCAGATTAACAGTCCCTTTTTGGAGCCAGCTTGAAGGTTGTTGAATAGGAGAGAAGTACTAACAAAGTGAAGCCTAGAGTTGGGTAGATAGCTCCATCTGTAAGAGCACCACCCATGAAAGGCAAGGATCTGCTATTCAGTCTTGGTCTGGAACACAGTTTTAATTTCATTTCAGCATACAGTCTGCTGCCAAGTGAAAACTTATTCAAGAAAACAGCTATCTTCCTTGGCGATGATAGCTTTTCAAGAACAATAGTTATGTACTGTTATACTTACACAGTTTTGTGCTTGGTTATATAGGAGCATTAGCTGAAAAGTTAATGAAAGATTGGATTCATTAGTTTAAAAATGCACTTGTTTCAGACTTAGCTTCCCTTTTAAATCAGTACATCTGTCCACCATTTTTCAGTTGATTAAATTATATCCTTGAAAGGAATTTCAGATCAGGAAAATTTGCAAAATACCGGTCTTCATGGCTTCCATGATGTCTACATTGGCTAGATTAAAGTATGCTACCTTCTGTCACTCTACAGCAAATAAATTGGTGATTGGCAACTATTTTCTTCTCTGATACTAACATCTTGTCTCAGATTTTTGGAAAAAGTCATGATTGAGCATCTCTGTAAAAATGTTTTTAGTCTGCTATGATATGGATACAAAAGGTTCTTCCTAATCACTGTCCCACAAAATAATTCAACAAAACCATAATTAAATGTGAAACTATAACTGTCCAGAATTATATGCTTTACATGTAAAGCACTTGATAAACAAATGACAACATTCCTTTGGAGAAATCAAAAAGGTAAGGTTTTAGAGAGACAATTAATTAAGGCTTTGGCTCATTCTCATCACCTTGCATGTGAATTAATCAACTAAATGGAAGAAGACATCCACTGTCATCGATGTCGCATAGTTTAGTACTGTTGCTTGAGGTGATGTACAAAGAAAGCTGGTGAAGAGTGCTGCATCCATCTCCCATAACTCCAAATACAAAATGCTGTCTGAGTCAATGTGACACAATTATGACATAATGCTCTCAACATTCCTTCTCGTCCCATCCAGT
Organism: Schistocerca piceifrons; assembly: GCF_021461385.2. Lineage (NCBI taxonomy): Eukaryota > Metazoa > Arthropoda > Insecta > Orthoptera > Acrididae > Schistocerca > Schistocerca piceifrons. The sequence continues at coordinate 33,417,477 of NC_060139.1, read as the reverse complement.
AAGTCTCACCTGACCAGGGGTTCCAGTTGACTTTTCCATAATAATTCAGTCTGATGACTACAAGAGGAGCAGTTTTGATGGTAGTGTTTTGACAAAACCACAAGATTGGTTCTAGAATAGATAGTGGAGGTCTTGTTGTTAGCAGAGTGAATAGTCTTGTGATGTAGGCAATAGTGAGGCAATCTAGTCTGTGACTTTCTTGATCTGTGCCATATGGTTAAAAGCTACAGTGTTCCCTTAAATGACTCAAGGATAGAGGTGGTTACCAGTGTATTTACCCTAACAGTTATAAAACTTATCTGTGGTCAGTAATTATGATGCACTTCCCTATTTTTGTAATTTCAGTACGAACGTCTTTGCTTAAATGCCCCACATAAACAAGGGATACCTGTTAGATAAGTTCACACTGAGAGTGAACTACCTTACTTTGCAAAGTTCCACCTGCTGATACTGTGGACCAATACTGGCTGAATGTAAAGCATTAAAACCATCTCAACACATTGATTTATGGCTATGAATTAACTTGCTTCACATTCTTACTGGTGTGCAGCTACTCATGACCATGGAAAATTTTCATAGTGAGCAGCCAGACTTATTTTGGGAATATGTCACCTTAACAGAAAATGCACTCTCCCAGAATGTATTTAATAGAAAATAAACACACAAATTTAGAACTAAAAATTAACTACTTATGAATAAAAATAACACTTTACTTGTGTTACTGTTCCAGTAGTTACACAGATGTCTGAGAAGTGTAGTGATGGACTGTATTTTATTGGCCTGGTTCGAGGATCTCTGAAGCATGACATTACAGGTTTTGGGACCCATTATAAAAATCAATAAAAAAACTGCAATCACACTATTTTTGAATGAATAATTTATTTTACTATTGCTATATCAGACATAAGACCAAGTCAGACAGCAATGAGTATTTCTTGTCAAATTTCACATTTTTATTTTGGGAAAAACTGTTACTTTACACAGAGGTCTCCTTCATTGATATGTAATATACTTCTCCTTCATTGATATGTAATATACTGAAACTTGAACCTATCTGCAGTTTTCTTCCTCACTGATATTTTCGAAAACAGGCTTGGTGTCTTCGAGCCACTATACATAAAACAATCTCAATTTTTATGCCATTTCTTGACATCTACATATGTTTCTTTGTCTCAAACAATGGAAACTCCAGGTAGGAATACCATCAGTGTAGGAAAAGGCAGTAGGAAAAGGCAGATTGCTACTTGCCATAAAGAAGAAAAATGAAGTTACAGACAGGCATAATCAAAAAACATTTGCACAAAGCTTTTGGCAACAGCCTTCTTTAGTAAAAAGAGACACACACACCATTCATACACACTAGCAAGCACATCTTATGCACACATGACCACCAACTGCATCTCGGGCCAGAATGCAACCATCACATGGGATGCAAGCAGCAACCTGGAGGGGCAGGGAAAGGGAAGGGATAGTAGTGTATGGGTGGGGAGAGAGACAAACACTGTCTGGTGGAGAAGGCAGGGAGTAGAATGACAACTGGGCCAGCTTCAAGAGGTTGTGGGGCAGGGAGATGGGGGGAATAAAAGGAGCAAAAACTAGGAGTAGGGAAAGGAAGGTGAATGCATTGGCAGAGGGTGGCAAATAAACAGGGTGGAAAATGAGAATGTGGAGGAGATGATTGGACAGGAGTTGGAAACTGTTGGGTGGAGGGTATGGGGGCAGTAGTTACCGTAGGTTGAGGTCGGAATAATTACGGGAGCTGAGAATGTGTTGTAAGGCTAGCTCCCACCTGTGCAGTTCAGAAAAGCTGTTGGTGGAGGGAAGGATCCGTATGGCTCAGTTATTGAAGCAACCATTAAAATGAGGTGTGTTACGTTCAGCTCTGTGTTGTGCCACATGGTGTCTACTTTGCTCTTGGCCACAGTGTGGCAGTGGCCATGCATTCTGGTGGACAGCTGGTTGGTATTGATATCAATATAAAAAGCTGTACAATGATTTCAGCTGAGTGTGTAAATAACATGCCTGCTATCACAGGTGGCCTGGCCCCTGATGGGTTAGGATAAAACTGTAGATGGATTTGGCAAGTTCTGCACCCAGGTTGTCCACAGGGAGCATTCCAGACACCACCTCCATGAGGTGTCCAACTTGTTGACATCGGACTACTGCCTCAGGGTACCACTATCCAACCCCTATTGTACCCACAGTGTTCCTCCTCATCCACCCCTCATAGCAGCTAATCCATACCTAGCTGATCTTTCCAATTTGTCACATCCCCAATACTCCCTACCAGTTCTCCATGAAATCCAGAGGAAAAACATTCCTGTAGCACTGTTGTTAACCTGTCCAGCAAATCCCACAGCTCCACGGAAGTTTCAGTCCTATCCAAAGGCCTCACCTTTAGTTGTACACCCAGATTTAACCGTGCTGGACTTGTCAAAGACCTACTATCCTTCTCCTGCTCTCCTCCTCCTGATTTCTGCAATGGAAGCACTTATTTGCTGCCAATCCCTCCAACCAAAACCACCCTAATTCCAACATTGAACTCTGCCTCTTCTAGTTCATACCACCATCCAGCTGTGATCCTCCCACCTAACCACCTGCTGTTCACTTTGCACAAATTTCTTACCTTCATCTTAGTCTCACTGTCTTTCCCCATGTCTCTTCCTCAGAATGTCAACCTTTCAGTAGAAGAAAGAACAGCCATACACTACCTCTAAACAAATTGTGACCTAATCATCCTACCTATAGACAAAGGCTCCACCACTATTGTTACGAATCACAGTGACTACCTAGCAGAAGGCCTCTGCCAATTGACTGAATCCTCCACCTATAAACTCTGCCCGTGTTATCCCATCACAGAAGCCCATCTCAACCATCAATCCCTGCTTAATGTCTGAGGCCCATCCCAGAACATCTCTCCTGAATCCATTTCCCTCCTCACCCTTAGGCCACCCCCCACACCCACCTTCAACATGCTCCCAAAAATCTACAAACCCAACAGTCCTGGACACCCCATTATGGCTGGTTGTTGTGCCCCCACTGAAAGAATTTCTGCCCTCAGTGACTAACACCTCCAACCAATTTCCTGTAACCTAGCCTTCCACATCAAAGACACCAACCATTTCCTTCACCAGCTCTCCACCAACCCCATCCCTTTACCTCCTCAATCCCCACTTGCCATTGTTGACATCACTTCCTTAGACAGAAATATCCCACATGTCCATGGTCTATTTGAACACTATCTTTCCCAATGTCCTTCAGTCTCCACACTCACTACCTCATTCCTCATGCACCTTACTAACTTTATCCTCACCCACACCTACTTCTCCTTTGAAGGAAAGATACATAGACAAATCTGTGGCATAGTCATGGGCACTTGCATGGCACTCTGCTATGCCAACCTTTATATGGGCCAGATAGAGGAGACCTTCCTAGCCTACCAGACTGCCAAACCCCTAGTCTGGTTCAGATTCATTAACAATATCTTTGTGATCTGAACTCGGGGCCAAGACAGCCTATCTTCAATTCTTTACAACCTCAACACCTTCACGCTGTCCTCCTCAAACCAGGGTGCCACCTTCCTAGATGCTGACCCCCTCTCTGATGGTTCCATCCATACCTCTGTCCACATTAAACCCACCAACCACCAACAGTACCTGCATTTTGACAGCTGCCAACCCTTTCACGCCAAAAAATCCCTCCCATACAACCTGGCCACCCAGGGATGGTGTATCTACAGTGAGAAAACTCCCTTGCTCAGTATGCTGAGTGTCTCACCAAGGCCTTCACAGACAGGCACTATTTCACAGACCTAGTCCACAAACAGATCTCCTTGTGCCATTTACCCTCACACCCCCAATCCTCCCACCAACCCCAAGAGCCAGCCACATCCCAGAATGGAGCAACTGAACCACATCCTTTGCCAGGTCTTTGATTATCTATCATGACCTGAAATGAGGAACATTCTACCCAAGATACTTCCCATCCCTGCTAAAGTGATGTTCTGTCACCCACACAACCTCCACCACATCCTAGTCCATCCCTATGCCACTCCCAGACCCAACCCCTTGCCACAAGGATCATGTCTCTGAGAGAAACTCAGTCGCAAAACCTGCCCAATCCACCTACCCAACACCTGTCCCGTCCTGTCCTCTCCTGTCATAGGTTTATCCTACCCCCATCAGGGGCCAGGCCACCTGTGAAAGCAAGCATGTCATTTATGAGCTCTGCTGCAGTCACTGTACAGCTTTATATTGGTCTGACTATCAACCAGCTGTCCACCAGGATGAACAGCCCCCGCCAAGCTGTGGCCAGGAGCAAAGTAGACTGCCATGTGGCACAACATGGAGCTGAAGGTAACACACCTCATTTCAAAGGTTGCTTCACTAACCGAGCCATCTGGATCCTTCCCTCCACCAACTGCGCAGGTGGGAGCTAGCCTTACAACACATTCTCCGCTTATGTAATTATTCTGACCTCAACCTATGGTGATTACTGTCCCCACACCCTTCACCCAACAATTTCCAACTCTTCTGTCCTGTCATCTCCTCCACATTGTCATCTCCCACCCTGCTTATTTGCCACCGTCTGCCAAAGCATCTACTTGTCTTTCCCCACTCCTCCTTTGTTGCCTCTTTTTTCCCCCATTCCCTGCCTCAAAACTGTCTGACACTGGACCTATTGGCATCCTAGTTCCTGCCCACTCCACCAAACAGCTTTCATCTTTCTCTGCACCCATACCCTATCTTTTCCCTGCCCCCTCCAGAGTGCTGCTTGGATCCCACATGATAATTGTGTTCTGGCCGGAAATGCTTGTGTTGGCGGTGCTTGCTTGTGCATATGAATGGTGTGTGTGTGTGTGTGTGTGTGTGTGTGTGTGTGTGTGTGTGTGTTTTACTGATGAAGGTTGTGACCGAAAGCTTTGTGGAAATGTCTTTTAATTGTGCCTGTCTGCAACCTAACATCTCTTCTTTATGGCTAATAGCAATCTGTCTTTTTTTCCTACATTGTTGATATGTTTCGTTGTTTAGTTTACAAAATGCAAGCCCCCAACAGTAGATTGCATATACTTATCCAGAGGTTGATGGTGTTCACTGTTGCAGGTCCATGGATACATTTTATGTTTGAGGTGATTTATCTTCATAAATAACAAATAAAATTTTATGGTAATGTTACTTAGTATTATCCATTACTAAAACAGATATTAAAATTACTTCAATGAACAGATTGGGCATAAGTTGTGTGTATTTCACTTGGTGATCAGTTTTGATGTCTTAAGATGTGAATTTTTTAATTTCATGGGCTTTATACATCAGATTTTTAATTTTTTTGTCTTGTTAGTAGACATGCTTTTGATGTATTTTTTTAGCTGTTTTGAATGTTTAGTTAATTATTGACAGTCAGAAAGGTTATAAACGTATTTGACTGCTTGGTGAATTTTTACATTCAAAAAAGGGGGTAAAAGAATTTGCATTAAATTTTGCTTGAAAAATGGTGTAAAGTTAAGCACTGCATTAGAAATGTTGATGGAAGAAGTAAAGAAAATTATTCTGGAAAATCACCATCAGAGTGGTTGCTGATGGTGTCAACATATCCTTTGGCTCATGCCAAGCAATTTTTTCAGATGTTTGGAGCATGAATTGTGTAGCAGCCACATTTGTGCAGAATGTCACTCAGAAATTGCTTAATGAAGTCAACAATGATCCAGAACTTCTAAAGCAGGTTATAACAGGTGAAACCAAGGCCAAGTTCTAAAGCAGGTTATAACGGGTGAAACCAAGGCCAAGTTGTCCCAATGGGAACTGCATGAAGAACCAAGACCGAAAATAATTCAACAAGTTTGATCACATTTGAAAGTTCTCCTCACTGTGTTCTTTGATTTCAATGGGATAGTGCATCATGAGTTCCTGCCTTATGGTCATACGGTCAATAAGGAATACTACCAGGAAGTTACATGCTGTTTGTGTGAAGCAATCCAAAGAAAACGACCAAAATTGCGTCAAAACCACTCATGGAAATTGCATCACGACAATTCTCTCACTCGCACTTCAATGTTTATTCTTGATTTTTTTTGCCAAAAAACAATACTGTTATGTTGCCTCAGCCACTGTATTCACCAGTAATGGCCCCCTGTGACTGTTTACTATTTGTGAAGCTGAAGAGCACTGTAAAATGACATCGTTTTGCCACCATTGATGAGATAAAAACAGGACCACTGAAGGAGCTGAACACCATAATGAAAAGTAAGTTCCAGACATGCTTACAAGACTGGAAAAAGCACTATCACAATCGTATTATGTCCGAGAGGGACTACTTTGAAGGGTACAAAGTTTATGTTGATCAATAAATAAAGATTCTTTAAGAGGAATTCCCATTACTTATTGATCACACCTTGTATAGGACCATCGTAAGACCATATTTTTACTTCTTGGTGACAGCAGGAGCTGAGAGCAGGCAACTCTGAATAGGTGTATTCTTTGTGTTCTACGTTGTAATGTATATGGAATGCCTAAAAACATGCAGAAACAAAAATCACTAGAAAAATACCAAAATAAAAATGAAATAAAATGTTACTGTAGTGTGTATGAAACAGTTCTGTTTGATCAATGGTTACAAAACTGTAATATTAATTAAAACATCATGTTTTAATGGAATACATAGAAAGAAGGATCCTTTATTGTATGATTATATGATAGCGGAACAAACACTGGTAGCAGTTACTTCTATAAAATATCTGGGAGTATGCATACGGAACGATTTGAAGTGGAATGATCATATAAAATTAATTGTTGGAAAGGTGGGTGCCAGGTTGAGATTCATTGGGAGAGTCCTTAGAAAATGTAGTCCATCAACAAAGGAGGTGGCTTACAAAACACTCGTTCAAACTATACTTGAGTATTGCTTGTCAGTGTGGGATCCATACCAGGTTGGATTGACAGAGGAGATAGAAAAGATCCAAAGAAGAGCAGCACATTTCGTTACAGGATTATTTGGTAAGCTTGATAGCGTTATGGAGATGTTTAGCAAACTCAAGTGGCAGACTCTGCATGAGAGGCGCTCTGCATCGCGGTGTAGCTTGCTGTCCAGGTTTCGAGAGGGTGCGTTTCTGGATGAGGTATCGAATATATTGCTTCCCCCTATTTATATCTCCCAAGGAGATCATGAATGTAAAATTAGAGAGATTCGAGTGCACACGGAGGCTTTCCGGCAGTCGTTCTTCCCACGCACCATACGCGACTGGAACAGGAAAGGAAGGTAATGACAGCGGCACATAAAGTGCCCTCCGCCACACACGGTTGGGTGGCTTGCAGAGTATAAATGTAGATGTAATGAAATTTAGGTATTAGAATTGGAGTATTTTGACCTCATGCTTTGATTGAAGTACATAAATTGCTTCAGAAAGCTTTTACAAAAAAAGAAAGTCAAAATTAATATGAGCAGTGCACCTACATCAGGCTTTGCAGGATTAGTAGACGAAAGCTGTTGCCGACAAAAACTACTTTGCACTCTGAATAAGAGATGATTCTGACTCTCAATAATGTTAGTAAATCTGAGTATAATTTCTGAAAGAGAAACCAAATATGAGCACGTGAACCACACAGAGAACGCAGGTAAAGTAGATATGAGCAAAAAGATCGATGTGGAAGGGGATGGATGATTTCAAGCAGTTTCATATAGTGGCCAAACATATTTGTTATGTTACATTGGAACCTACATTTACTATGTAAAATTTTAGGTTATAGTTTACGAAGGAGTTGTCTTCTGTAACAATCAATTTGGAATACCTTCGGTGAGTGTAGTCAACCTCGGATTTTAAAAAGTGTGGCAAGTGCAATAGAATTACATCAGACATCTACCAGACAGATTAATTCATGTTGTGATGAGACCTGCATGGTACGATCAAAAAGTAGTAGGACTGATTTTATTACAAATAATTTATTGTACATATCAGTAAAAACCTGTAATATATCCGTAAAAAACCTTAATAATCTTCGAAGTAGGAACCTTGTGCTTTGACACACTGAGTGGAATGTGTCTGACAATCCACAACCACCTTCTGGAAGTCACTGGCAGAAAGCTGTTGAGAGTCTTTGTTACAGCCACTTGGATGTCTTCGACAACAGTCAAAAAAATTGTCCCTCGGTGATGTTCATGTCCCGTTTCAGGTGAAGAAAGAGGAAGAAGCCCAATGGAGCCACATCTGGGCTCTAGATGGGGTGAGGCAACATGACAAGTTCGTACTGAGCCACCTACTCTTGCACTAACAGCGCGGTGTGGAGCTTCCAAGAACGGGCAATGTGTGGTTGCACGTGGTTGACCCATTTTCACAACCTGTTGAGCACTTTTGTATAAAACTGTACATTCACAGTTTGCGCAGGAGAAACAAATACTTTGTGGATGATGTCATGAAGCTAAAAAAGATCAGAAGCATGGTTGTGTCCATGGATTTGCTCATCCGGACCTTCTTTGGATGAAGAGATGTGTTAGTCTGCCATTTCAAACTTTGGTGTTTCATCTGTGGGTCATACTGCAAACACCAGGTTTCATCTCCTGTAACCACATTTTCTCAAACACAGTTCAGAATTTCTCTGGAAATTTGCACATGATTCACATTTTCTTCATCAGTCCAGATACTTGGCACAAACTTTGCACAAATTTTTCTAATCGCCAAATCTTCTATGATGATGAGTGGTTTGGCAAAGAAAGGCTTAATTGGTTCTGTAAAAAAAAAAAAAAAAAAAAAAAAAAAAAAAGCTCAACACTCACTAATCAGATGGATCGATAACCTATGATCGGACTCCAGAAGTTGTTTCACTTTTGTCAGATTTTTGTTGGCCCTTCATGTTGGCAGGTGATCGGTGCATTGGTCACCCACGATGAGCTCTACCCCCATCCTGGAACAACTTGTGCCACTCAGGGACACTTGAGAGACTCATGGCAACATACATGTAGGCATGCTTGAGCATATCGAAGGTTTCCATGATGGTTTTTTCAAGTCTGAATCAAACCTTCATGACATAGCACCAATCAAGATTCCATTCCATGCTGCATGTAATGACACTGCTTCACAGTGGTTCATGAGAAGCAATGTGCTCACCCTCCAAAGACCTGCACACAACTACAGAGAGTCACATTCAGTTTGCGAAGGTTGCCCTCACCATGCTCATCCAGTCAACCTCCCCTCCGTTGGTTTGTCTGTCCTACAGAACATCAGGCCTACAACTTTTCGATTGTGCCCTGTAGAGTACTTCAATTAGTTTAGCAGTAGCTTTTATTATGGCAGACAACAGAAGTGGTAGCATAACAGTATGATTAATTAATTGGCAAGCAAACTTCGTAATTTTCTTATTTGGGAGTAACAAACCACCACATTTACTGTAACCTCTAATTTCTTACTAATCATTCTAATTTACAGAAAACTGGTAGAGGCACCAATGGTGTTGCAGGAACATCTGGGAGCATAAATCCACCAGTGAAGATGAGGCACAAACCTTTACATCATAGAGATGCAATGTTTAGACCACCAATGACCCCTTCTCCAGTACCACAGCAAGATTCATCTGAAACTGCAGCAGAAACGACGACACCAGTTGCTAGTGATAGTACTGTTACAGCTCCACTGCCATCGACCTCCCAGCCATCGTCGACACCACCGCCTCCAACACCACCTCCACAACCACCTCCTGTTAGTTCAGAGGAAACTTCTTTCACTCAGGTGCCTGATGGTACACAGTCAGAAGAAAAGAAACTTCGTAGAAAGAAAGGCATGGTTGAAACTGTATGAAACAAGACAAAGGATATGTGTCATAACATATCATTATCTCATGAAGTGCAATGCAGATTTGACAATATGTGCAGTGTTATGTTGACAGTACAGAAATGGCGCAGAATGGTGGCATTTGTTACTAAGCTCATGGAATTTCACTTCTCCAGTGCCACAATTACAGTCAGATACAGTGTGAGTGTTAAGTGCAAGTCATCACAGTTAGTGTATGTCAATGCACACTTCTTACATACTTTTAACAAGATTACTGGAAATTTTTTGTTACTGTGTTTTGTCATTATTTGTATGCTAGAGACATACTTGAATGAAGTCTTCACTTCAGCAATTATTGGGTCACCACTTCAAACTGATTAATCACTTACTTTCACACTTTTGCATTGGAACAACTCAAAATAACATGAAACATGAAATGTCATCAGTTGTGCAGAAATTGGTAGACGTATGTGATAACATTTAGTGTCAGAGGTATAGAAATCATACTTTCATATGACACAGACGTTATAAGAGGTTTTCACTGACACAAATTAGTTACGAAGCATTGTGGATTGCGTCCTCTTTTCTCTCTCTCTCTCTCTCTCTCTCTCTCTCTCTCTCTCTCTCTCTTTTTTTATGCATCACTGTGTAAGTGATAACAAGACAAAATTTCCAGGGGGAAACTAGATTGTCGTTGGTGGTATATAATGCTTTGGTCATAAATCTTATATGCACAAAAAGGCTCCCAATAATGGTTTTTCATTGCCTGTGAATATGAACGTGGTGTTGAACATTCATTTATAGTGGCACTATATTATTTTTGCTCTTACATCAGCTTATTAATATTTATTTATAGTAATACACCAAAGTATTCAGAGCAGACAATTAGGATTTGTTAGTCATGGTGCATACAGCACAGTTACTGCTTTAGTAATAATATGGGTGAAATCTGAGCATGTAACTAGATTTAAAGAGGTAATAGAAGAGAGTTCAATAACCTAATAATATTTCATTATCTTGAAATATTTTATAGAAATATTGTATTACAAGTGATGGACACTCTTTTGGCACCTGAGTGATGCATTAAACCCTCAACATATGTGAATCTATAGATAATAAATAATATAATATTTTGAAGAATATTACAAACTACAATCGTAAATATACACATTTCATGTGGAAGGAAAAACAGGCCAGCCAAAACAAGAAATGTGGGAGAAAATTTCTGTGTTAATGAAAGACTACATATATACTGATGTTTTACAGTCTCCTCCCTTTTTGAGTATATATGCTGTGCTAAAAAAAAAAACACGCATTTCAGTAGAGACCAACTTCATTCAACATTACAGGCACAGTTCGCAGCGGTATTGTACTGCTTTGAAATGTTACATCTTAGAGATCGCACAGCAGAATTTGTGTGTTTGTGTAATATTTTTCATAAATATTGTATTATTTTGATCTTGGTAAAAGTTTGTGTTTTAGAGCTTTTTGTATCACTTGTGTGCATTCTGAATGAAAACTCATTTTGTTTTGAAGGAGGTCAGAGCTTGGCCTCGTGCCTGTTGATACAGTTTAGCTGAAGTGCAAATGGAATTCAAGTAGATCACATGTTTCACAAAAATAGAATGAGGTCTATATACTAAATGTGCTATTATTAAGTTTCATTCTGTGGACATTACTTACTTATTCACATGCTGCATAACTGATGCATATCTTGCACATCACTCATTTCATACCCTTGCAAGCAATTGCTTGTGATTGAATGTATGTTTTAATGTAGTTCAGTTGATATGAGCTGAGCTTCCATTGCCAAAGGTACAAAGATAACATACTCATTAACTATCCTAAACACATTTTTAGTAAACCCAATTTGCATTTGTAAGAATATTAAAAAAATTTGCACCTGTTTTTTATGATGTGTCTGCTGCCTCTTTTATTATATTTTTTGCTGTGAATAACATGAAAAAGAGCAGCAGAATGCAAACAAAGGTTGTGGTTTAAACAATAGTGAGTATAAATTGTAAATATTTATTTTGTTTGTAGAAAGACTTCTTGACTGCAGCTATCTTGTAAATACATTGTAACAAAAGATAATAAATATCAATACTGCTGTTGTTAACTTGTGTTTCTAGGTAAATTTCATAGTGAACCTGTTCACTTTTGATGAAAAAAAAAATTGTGACTTCCAGCCACATTTTAGTCCTCATTGCAAGTCAGATCATATCATTTACTCAAGTTACATCATAAGTGCATCATTTCTGTGAATCACTAGAAGTAGAACAAGATACTTAATTCAAAATTGACATAGAAAACCTGCAATGGACATTGAAGTAAATAGTGTAGAAATGTGAAGGATTATCTTAAAATTTCCAAGTGTATAGGCCAAATTCATAGAAATGTTGTTATATTTTGACAGTGAACTGTTCTCCATTATCTATTGATCTTATGCACAAGAGATATGGCATACATATGTGATATACACAAACACAGCCACAACAAAGATAAAAGGGGCTTGCACATCTGGTTACATAATGGAACTGAGGGGAACTATCCCTACCTAACTTAATAAAATAAACAAAAAAACTTAGCAGGAATTGAGGGCATGAGAAGGGCACATTGGGTGCTGCACCATGAATAAAGTTCACAGGGTGTTAAGAAAACAGCAGGTTTACAAATAATTAAATTAAAACATGGAGCACTGAACGATCTCAAAAGTTAACAGTTCTTAGTGAAAGTCACTTGCTGATATAAAACTAAATAAAAGAGCAGCTTGGCAAGAATAGCATCCTTTATCCTGACTCACCTGAAAAATAAATGTCCCACACATGTTCCACAAGTGTGTAGGGCACAGAACAATGTCACTACCTCATCACCAATATGTAGCAGCACAAACATGATTTTTGTTGATACGAGGTGCAGAATCGAACATTCCTCATGGGAGGAATGACCAGGGCAAGATCCAAAAAAAAGGAACATACTTATCACACGACCATGTGGCTGTACGGGCAGGGCTTAAAACTTGGCTGGTACCCCACTGGCACAAATGCTTCCTGATCAGAGGGAATGCCTAGCAGCAAAAAGCTCTATTTTACCTGCTGAGCTGCAGTGCAGGGATAAAAGTGGTGGGACACAGGTGAATCTCAATATTGTGCGACAAACATCTGGATACAAAGTGCATTGCCACATGGCAGTCTGACACAGTGTGGGCATGGGGCCAAAATCCACTGTTATCACCACAAAGGGAAGATCCAGACTAAGGACGAGTTTAGGGTGGCAGAAGCCTAGCTGGGTCTGGAGCTGTTGTCTGGATCCCAGTAGTCATAGAATCTAATAGACAAGTGTCCAGTCACACTGCAGAATCCAGAACTGTTGATGGAAGTAACTGCATTAAGAAAGAAACTTGCTGCACCAGCAGACGGCTGTAGCGAGCTAAGCAAATATAGAATGGGGCCGGACTGCCAATATTTATCTGTGACAAAGAGCCACCACAATACCACTAGTATGGAAACCCTGAATCATTTTCCACTACTATACCTCTATTTGCTGTGTGATGAACACTGTTGTGGATTGCATCGAAATTTAAGCAAACACTAGACTGATTTAGTACATTGCTCGGAAATAATCTGCTGTATGAGCTTGTTACATTCTGCATAGTGGAGATTTGCACAGGCTCTTTCACAATGCTGTTGCAGGTGGTGACCCAAGTAACCGACTCCGTTCATTGTTGACCACTGACAAAACCATATTCTTTGAGAGCAAATTGCAGACCTTTTTCTCATGCATCGTTTCTCAACCAAAACGCCCCGTAAACAGTATACATCAGAAGTTACTGAGAATGTTTTATGTAAGAAGCATCCTCTGCATGTCATTGTCCTATGACACTATGACAACCGGAATCATATCGATACAAGTCTGTATGCCTATTTTTTAAACAGAATATATATGAGAGAGAGAGAGAGAGAGAGAGAGAGAGAGAGAGAGAGAGAGACTGGTCCACTGTCTTTTGGATACAAAAGTTGAGGTAAGGTAACTGTCTAATCCTCTCAGTTTGCATAATGGTGGTAATAACAGAATGGAAGGAATTAGGCTCGCCAAGGAAATTTCATTACATAATCTGTCTGTGTACTGAACTATAAGTATATTGTATCTGAAGCAGCAGACAGATTTTAGTATCGCTAAGCTGAGTGTGATTGCCCAAAACAAATGAGACTTCCCGTACTCGTCACATGACTCATTAAGCAGAACTTATATGCAAATCTGTATATATTTAAAGAGATTTACCATGCCTTGTTTTTAGCTTAGATATGATTGACAACAAAAACACATTTAATCGTAATGATATTGCGTCATAACTGGGTTCCAAGATCAGACAGAACTGAAGCTACTCCAATCAAGAAACTTGACAAAAGTTTATGTGTAACATCATGTGTAGCATAAAATAGGTTTGGCAAGATCACTAAATGATTTGATGATAGTATGTCAGTTGTTTTGAGATGCATAAGGATGGGACCACTTTCTGTTACATCATCAGCTGCTTACCATGCTACTATTTACTGTTAAAGGTATTATAAAATGTTATGGAATACACATTGTGTATGAGGTTCATTCAAATAAAACCTGGTCAGTCTGTCTGCCTTTGCCTTAACAGGTAAGGTGACACTAAGTAACTGCTGGTATGGTGGCACCATCTATTGGTAGAGAGACTGACATGTGTGCACCGTTTGATGTTGCATAGTGCCAATGTGGTTTCACGCCGAAGAGAAGGTGGTCACACAAGTTATCATCCACTACCAAACATGAAGGCAAGTGAGCAGGAACAACGAGGGGTGGCGGAGGGAGTTGGAGGCCGTGAAATGTATCGATGGATGAAGGCTGTGTACGGTGCATGCAGTCTGAGTCATTGTGGAATACACAACACTTGAATGCAATTGCACGGCGCAAACGATTCCTTGAGGTGTGCAAGTCACTGGAAGACGATGCTCATCCTGGACAGGTTCATCGTGTCATCACACTGGAAATTGTTGCAAAAGTGAATGCTTTAGTTTTGGACAACCATAGAATCACCGTGGACGAGATCCATTGGTTACAGGATATTAGGGTGGGCACTGCCCACATCATAATACATCAACACTTAAACTTTTGAAATATCTGTGCGCAATGGGCTCCCCAACAATGGACCGCCGAACAGTGCAATACTCAAATGGCGCTGTCTTTGAGTCATCTGCAACATTATCATGAGGAGGAATACAGCTGTGTGTTGCATATTGTCACAGTTGATGAAACATGGTGTCACCATTTTGAACGGGAAATCAAGTGTCAGAACAAGCAGTGAAAACATGCGACTTCACCACCTCCAAAGAAATCGGTCCTGATAAGGTCATGATGGCCTTCTTTTTTGACCACAAGGCCCCACTGCTAGTTGAGTTCCTGGAACAGGGAACCACCATCATTGTCCAGCGTTATCAAGTCACTTTACAGAACCTTAGACGAGCCACCAAGTCGAAAACCGGAGGCATGCTGTCCAATGGTGTTATCCTCCTACATTATAATGCCCACCCAAACACGGCCAATACGGTGAAGAATACATTGCAGCAGTTTTGGTGGGAAATGCTGGAACATCCGCCATAACAGTCCCGTCTTTTCACCATGTGACTTTCATGTGTTTGGACCTCTAAAACGAGCTATTCGCAGACGTCAATCTGCAATGGATGACAAAGTGTGTGACTGGGTCCAGGCCTGGATCCGACAGCAGCCTACTAGCTTCAAGGATGGAATCGACTGGCTAGTGTCACAATGGGATAAATGTGCCAACAGTTTTGGCGACTATTTTTGAGTATGTGTACTGTGTATAACTGCATTTTTGAGTTAATAAGATCATTACTGTTACTTTTTCACTAGTAACCAGATTTCATTTGATGCCCCTTATACTATGCTACCTGACAAGAATATTGAAACATCCACAAGGGGAGGAGGAAACGAAATGAAACTTCACAGGTTGAGGGGGAATTTGATGTTGTTTCAGTGATTACACAATTGAGTGAAATTTACAAAGAATTTGGGAGTATGAGCCCACTTATTGGAACGACTTTGCATTTCCTCTGGCCTGGTTACAAGCACATTCTTTCGAGGTTGTCATAAAGCCACTGTATCCTCGTATGTATCCTCGTATAAGGCAAGCTAACCCACAACTGTTGTAACTGGTTCTTGGTATGCTGGATATTGCCACTGGAACTGTTTTAATGACTGAGCTGGCCCCACACATTTTCAGGAACACATCTGGGGATCTTGCTGGCCACGGGAGTATCTCAGCATCTTGCACACAATTAATAGAGACATATGCCACTTGTGGATGAGAATTGTCCTGTTGAAAAACAGCACCATAATGCTGTCACATGAGAGGTAACACGTGAGGACACTTTGTGTCCATGATGTACCATTGTACTGTCCGTCAGTCGCTACCAGCCATGACCTGAAATAATAAACAATGGATCCCCACACCCGGATGCCTGGAGTAAATTTGCTGTGCCTCTCCAATGCATTGGATGAATGGGAGCTTTCCCCCATCCCCATGTGACCACCATACTCGCAGATGAAGGTCATCTAGTGTAGTGCCGAACTGAAATTTATTGCTAACACCATGCATCAGCAGTCCAAGCTTCCCAGAAACGGTAGCACTGCTATTGCAGCCAGTTGTGTTGTGGTGTTCATAGCAGCGTACATACAGGACACTATTCCTCAAGTGATGCTGAATGTTTCAGGGAGTCCACTACTTGTTTGTGGATGTCAGGCAGAGATATGCAGGGGTTACAATGTGCTTCATGCACTATACAGTGATCCCTTCCGGAGATCTGATGTGGTCGGCCAGACCCTTGACAATTATACCTGCCATTATGTTCCCATGCAATAACATCAAGCTCCTGTCATATGTGAATTCTCCCCAAATCTGTGCACTGTACAATTTGACCTGACAGGCAATTGGAGATCCTTAAAGAAACCTCTTTCAAACTCTGCCAGTTTCTGATAATACTGTCTCTCAGGAGTATGCAGCATCTCTGTGGTCTTCTGAGTGATCACTCAGCATCTAACACCTGCCATTCCTAGTACCAGCATTAAACATGAACAACACGAATGACTCAGTGATTGTTTTAATTGTCTTAGTGTCACTATGCTACAACAAGGGCCAGAGTTTGAATATTACACAGTTCCTCCTGCATGGGCAAATGGAGCAAATCAGTTGGTTCTTGTTGGATTTGATGTGGTATATGGCAGGTCTTTAAGGGGTTTCTTGGGACATCATTGGTTCATGGTTGGTACCTTAGAACCCCCCACCCGAAAGCTTTTTTTCATATCAAAACTGAGCTATGGATTCCAACATGGCTACACTCAGCAAATAGCTGAAATTTTTGTGATACATTCCTAAGATCCCAGTATTCAAAAACCTTGAAAATTTTATTGATATCTTCACCTGTTTCTGAGATACAGAAGTTTGATGTTACACGACCAGTACCTGAAAAATATGCACATAAAATGTGTGTCTCGAAAATATAGTTTATAAATTGATATAGCACAGAGAAATATGATGTAAAGTGTCTCTGTTATGCTCAGAAGTGTTCTGGAAAGCCCATGTTGTTGTACTGAAACACATCCAAAATTTTTGTGCTTGTGAAATCTGGTCTGAGGCATAAAATTAGTTTTGCATTAGTTCACATTCACACACATAAACTATCAAAATTTTACTTACTGTAATGTTCTTTTCATATAAGTGAAATACCTTGCTGTGGCAGGGAAAAGAAGGTAACCAGCTGGAAAATGCTCCTATCGGAGCTTAAAGATTGTTTAAAAGCCTCTGGCTGAAAAGTTGGGTACAAGACACCAGCTACCTGATTCAGCCTTCCTCAACACCTTTAAAAATGTATTCAAAAATTTCGACATGTGAACGTATTCACATTTTTTCATGCTGTGAGAGAAGGCAATGGTGGCATTAGGAAAGACATTGGAAAGTAATAAATACTGGAAGATAGTAGACAGTGGCTGTGTTACAGACAGAGTGAAGGAGACAATGGCAGTGTGAGAGAAAGAGAGGGATACGGTGACAGTGGACCATGGTTGACAGTGACTGAACAGCGCTAGGAGACAGTGCCAATGGGAGAGGAATAAATAGATGGAGAAAGTGGAAGTGGGAGAGAGTCAGTTGTAATGAGAAACAGTCTATGATGGTGATGAGGAAGAGAGAGATAGTGACAGTGAGAAGAGACAGTAGCAGTGGGAATGAGTGAATGAGATAGTAGCAGTAAGAGAAATCAAGAGGGAGACAGTGAGAGTAGATGGTAGTTGTAGGACAGAATGATGAAGACTGTGACTATGAGACAGGTGACAGAGACAGAGACACACAAAGAGATGATGATAATGAGTTGGGCTGAAAGAGAGTGAGAATGGACAAGTGGGAGTGGGTGGGTATGTGACTTACAGCAGTGAACTGCTTGGTGTCAGTAAGTTACGGTTAGGGGAGCTAGTGGCTGTGAGAAGTGAGCTGCACATTAATAAGTGCACAAATATGTTCACATGCCAAGAGTTTTGTGAACATTTTTAAAGGTGCTGAGAAAGGTAGAATGAGGCAGCTGGTACCCCAATGTTCAGTCAGTCTTTTAAAAGGACCATATTGACTTTTTATGTGTTCAGATAGTAGCTTTTTTCCACTGGTAATAATGTATTCAAACCAGATAATTAGCTTTCACTGGCTGAATTGTACTTATGACAGTGTGAAAAGCAGCAGATGAGGATGAGGAGGTAAATCCCGGCAGTCTCATTATTTTTTGTGTCAAAGTGTGACTGATGTGCATGGTGAGGGGAGGTATACATATTATGTACAAGCTACCACATCCATGCCATATCTCAATTAAATCAGTCATCTGATGGTGGTGATACTATGAATTTTATTTAGGTAGCCTCATAACAAACATAATCTAAATCATTTGATTCAGTTACAGGCGACGTGTCAAAAATTTGTAGTTAAATTTCACTACAAAGGCATAACATATGCTAATAATAGTGTCCTAATAATAATAGAGTTTTGTTATAGAGGGAAAAGACTTAATACTAAGAATGATCTCGCACAAATTATTAGTTCATCCACTGTGAAATAGTAACATTTTGCTACAGTCTTCTGCAGCTTTATTTTTAGATAATCTCACTTCATTTTAAGTATGTTTCAGGGTATTAATTTAATATGTATGTTCATCTCCATACACTGTGGAGACTGTGTAACTTGTCTGATGATGGGAAACATAAAATTATCTTTGTTTATTGTATTGCATGCATGACTAAAATGCTTGTCCTTAATTAATTTTCGTCTGCTATGCAAGAAAAATATAATTTTGTAAATGTATTGGTAGGAAATAATTAGGATTTGTAGTTTCCGAAATAATTAGTGACCAAATTCTGTTGCCGTGCAGCACACATGTATCTGACAACATACTTAATGACAATTCAAAATAACTATGATTTTATGGTTTTTGTGCACTCATGTCAGTAGCATTTGCTCATGTTTCATTTCTAAAATCAAAACTGTTTAATTGATAGGAAGTCAACATTATTACGCATGGTTAACTTCGTGTCCACATTTAGTTCTAGGGATTTGATGGTGTCAGCATTTCCCATACTTAAATTGATATGCTTAGTTGTAAACTGTAGATATTTTTAATGCTCATTTATGAAACATACGTTATAGGTTTTTGCAATCCTCAGCTTCAATGCATTTAACTGGATCCAGTTCCGCAGAGTGTCAAATGTGCACAGTAGTGCTTGAAATTTTTCTGAATTATCAGCTCCTATTAAAACAGAAGTATTGCCTGCAAACAGAACTGATGGGGAATTTATATTTAAGGGTAAGTCATCTACACTGAATAGGAATATCATTAGCCTTAAAATGGAACCTTTGGGTATGTCATGTGATACTGTACTTTGTTTAGAATAATAATTCATACATTTGGAGTGACAGTTATATTCTATTTTCTGTTCCATAGAAATGATGTAAGCCATTGCAGACCATTCCTCTTAATCTGATTTTTACCCAATTTGTTGATAAGCAAGGCTTGGTTTACTGAGGAATGGCTTTTTAAGATCTCAGAAAATGCATGCATCCTTTGACCTCGTGCTTCATGTACCCTTTCAATTTAACTTTTCTCTGCATCCCTAGTGTTGTATCCCTGTTGGAAATCGAACCACATGTCTAGACTAATATAATTTTGTACAGTAAAATTTTGAAAAAGAATTGCAGCTAATTTCTCCAACACTTTAGACAGGATAAGAACAGTGGGGGTGCTATTATGTAAAGTACTGCTTTGATCACTTACGTGAGTATCCCATCCTACCTAGCAGAGATTTGACACATCCTTTATGAAAACTTTTTTAAATTTGTGAGATAGTCAGCTTCTTGCTGAAGTCCATGGGAATTTATCTTTCTCTGCTACATCAGCATCTGTCACTATGAATTCATTGAAACCAAAACAGTCCTTGAACACACATTTCTTTTATTCAGTTCAATAAACAGTTCTTGATCATAATGATGGTCATCAGATTGGTCTGCTACCTTAAACTTATTAAAACAACAAAATAAAATTGCTTTGCTTCTTTTAGTAAGTTTAAGGAGACTGCTCAATTTGATTACATCTACATGGTTAGCCTGCAAATCACAATTAAGTGCCTGGCGTAGGGTCCATCGAGCCACCTTCACAATAATTCTGTGTTATTCCGCTCTTGGACAGCACACAGAGAAAATGAACACCTATGTCTTTCTGTGCAAGCTCTGATTTCCCTTAGTTTATTATGATGATAGTTTCTCACTATGTACGTCAGTTTCAACAAAATATGTCCTCGTTTGGAGAAGAAAGATGACCATTGAAATTTTGTGAGAAGATCCTGCCACAATGAGAAACACCTTTGTTTTAATGATGTCCACCCCAAACCCTGTATCATGTCCATGACACTTTCTCCTCTATTTCCCAATAACACAAAATGTGCTGCCCTTCTTTGAACTTTCTCAATGCACTCCATAAATCCTATCTGGTAAGGATCCCACTCTGCACAACCATACTCAAAAAGAGGACGGACAGGTGTGGTGTGGCCAGTCTCTTTAGTAGAACTGTTGCATTTTCAAAGTGTTCTCCCAATAAAAACAGTCTTTGGTTCACTTCCCCACATTTACAATGTGTTCTTTCCAATTTATGTTGTTCGTAATTGTAATTCCAAGGCTTTTAGTTGAATTTATGTCATTTAGATTTGATTGCTTTATTGAGTAATTGAAGTTTAACAGATTCCTTTTAGCACCCATGTGGATAATAGCCTCACCCTTTTCTTTATTAAGAGCCAGTTGCCAATTTTCACACCACACAGATATCTTATCTAAATCATTTTGCAATTGGTTTTGATCTTATAATGCATTCAGCAGACAATAACCAACAGCATAATCTGCAGACAGTCTAAGACAGCTGCTTAGATTGTCTCCTAAATCTTTTATATAGATAAGGAACAACACTACCTTGGGGAATGCCAGAAATCACTTCTTATTTACTCGGTGACTTTCTGTCAATTACTATGAGCTATGACCTCCCTCATAGCAAATCATGAATCCAGTCACACATTCTGTAAATCTAGAAATATGGAATCAATTTGAAATCCTTTGTCGATAGCACTCAACATTTCATGTGTTTGAACACAATATATGTTCCAAAATCCTACTGCATATTGACATTAATTATATGCGTCTGTAATTTAGTGGATTACGCATACTGCCTTTCTCAGTTATTGGTGTGACCTGTGCAGCTTTGCAGTCTTGTGGTACAGATATTTCCTCAAGTAACTGGTTGTATATGATTGCTAAGCATGGAGCTATTGCTTCAGCATACTCTGATAGGAACTGAATTGGTATAAAATTTGGACTGGAAGACTTGCTTTCATTAAGTGATTTAAGTTGCTTCACTACTTCAAGGATATCTAATTCTAAGTTACTCGTGTTGGCAGCTGTTCTTGAATTGGATTGTGAATTTCAGAAAGCTGTGTTGAGTAACTCTGCTTCAGCAGCCCTCTCATTGATAGTATTTCTATTGATATCACACAGAGAATATATTGGTTGTGTCTTGCCACATGCATACTTTACTTATGACAAGAATCTCTTTGGCTCATCTGCCAGCTTACTAAATTTAGAGATTCAGTAAAAGATTGCCAGTCTTGGGGCTTTTGTGTTCGTTTGAATTTGGCATTTTTTGTTGTTGTTGTTTCTGCAACAATATTCTGACCTGTTTTGTGTACCATGGGGTATCAGCCCTGTAGTTTGTTAATTTATTTGATATAAATGTCTCAGTTGCTGTTGATACTATTTCTTTGAATTCAAGCCACATCTGGTCTGTATCTGCTTTTTTGAATACATATATTTTTCATTTATTTTTGATGGATTTAGAGTTATGGTTCTCAGTGCCACGACGACAACACTGTGTACACTAATCCATGTATCCAATTTGATGCTCATCATTAGGTCAGTATTATTGGTTGCTAAGAGGTCATTATGATCAAAACCAGTTATTGAACTGAATAAAAGAAGTTTGCATTAAAAGTCTGTTTTGGTTTCCATGTATTCTCAAACACTGGATTGCCATTACCTTCAAGGTGCCCATGTTGCTTGCCCCTTGTCAACCTTTGTCAAATTTGTGAATTCATTTAGACACACTGATATTTTCACACCACATGCAGATGACATTTAATATTCAGAATTCCATCTGGGAGAACGCTTGAGAGTTAACTGAATGTCAAATACACCAAGAAAGTCTTAAATAATGTTATACAAAATTCTGTCTAGGACATTGAAGTAAAGACGTATGAGATGGAAGTGAGAAGTACAAGGATGTGCTGAAAAGTAATTCTTCTGAATTTTGTATGCGAAAACTCTTAGAGTTTTTAAGTAAAGCAAACACTGTTAACATTGTACATCTCTATTTTTCATGTGTCCATATGTATTTCTCATTGTAGTCAACCTAGTGACAAACACATTTTTCGCAACTAGAGACCAATTTGTTGATACTGTCACTGTATATTGTCACTGACAAATGTTTGACTTTGTTGACAGAGCCTCAACCTCACCTCTGCTTGCACTGCTTTGCCACTGTCAAAGTGAAGACTTCGAATATGTTTTTTAAGAATGAGATAAGAATTCCACTCTGCAGCGGAGTGTGCGCTGATATGAAACTTCCTGGCAGATTAAAACTGTGTGCCCGACCGAGACTCGAATTCGGGACCTTTGCCTTTCGCGGGCAAGTGCTCTACCAACTGAGCTACCCAAGCACGACTCACGCCACGTCCTCACAGCTTTAGTTCTGCCAGTACCTCGTCTCCTACCTTCCAAACTTTACAGAAGCTCTCCGCGAACCTTGCAGAACTAGCACTCCTGAAAAAAAGGATATTGCGAAGACATGGCTTAGCCACAGGCTTGGGTATGTTCCCAGAATGAGATTTCTACTCTGCAGCAGAGTGTGCACTGATATGAAACTTCCTGGCAGATTAAAACTGTGTGCCGGACCGAGGCTCAAACTCAGGACCTTTGCCTTTCGTGGGCAAGTGCCCTACCAACTGAGCTACCCAAGCAAGACTCACGACCTGTCCTCACAGCTTTAGTTCTGCCAGTACCTCATCTCCTATCTTCCAAACTTTACAGAAGCTCTCCTGTGAACCTTGCAGAACTAGCACTCCTGAAAGAAAGGATATTGCAAAGGCTTGGCTTAGCCACAGCCTTGGGGATGTTTCCAGAATGAGGAGACGAGGTACTGGGAGAACTAAAGCTGTGAGGATGGGGCATGAGTCGTGCTTGGGTAGCTCAGTTGGTAGAGCACTTGCTCATGAAAGGCAAAGGTCCCGAGTTCGAGTCTCAGTCCGGCACGCAGTTTTAATCTGCCAGGAAGTTTCATGTTCTTTAAGTTTTGGAAACAGATGAAAACTGGAGGGGGTCAATTCAGGACTGTATGGAGGTTGACTGAAGACAGTTAACCCAAGGTGTTGGATTGTTGCTGATGTCGCAGCACTCACTTGTGGTCTGGCATTTTCATGCTGAAGAAGAGGATGTTCCATATGTGGGTGAACTCTTTGAATTCAAAACTCAATTATAACATGCTGTTCCTCTTACCTACGCTACAATTTGGAGCCCTCTCATGAAAAGGACTGCAAATATGTAGAATTTAAAAAGCTTTAAGAGGTTTCACATAAAAAATCCGTGGTATTACTTTTCAGCTCACCAGCATGTGATTAAAATACTTTATAGGTAGATTATGAAATTATAAATGTGTCCTGTGATCATTGAACAATTTATTCAGTGGTTACTTCATATGAGGTCAGAAGTGAAAGTGAACAATGAAAACAAAGACAAAACTACAGTAATGTTGCATTGCCTTGTAGTTATAATGTATCATTTCAGAGGAATAATGCATATCCCGACGTCTTGTGAATGACCACAATAAAATGGAAGTATGGTAGGTAAAAGGACAGATATTGTGTGGGATTGTTACTTTATTATCCTGTGGTGAGTAATGCCAAGCAATGACACATGTCTTCAAGATAGGACGTTATTGCTGCAACTTGCAAGAGGAAATACTTGCGTGTACGTGAATATAGAAGTTCTGGGGATCGCTGATCTGCTTTGAAGAGGCGCAGAAGCCCTCAGATGACATATACATTATTTTGATGGCAGTTATTACAAGACAAATGAAATGTCCTTTTAATATTCATTCTGTGTTGAGTATATGTGTTGGGAACATTATGATTGACAGAAGCTGTTGATGTGATGTGTGGTTGATTGACTGATCTATTGCTGTGATGTCAATATGTGGTTTATTAATGTACGTACATGTTCTATGTCATTGAAAAGAAGTGAGAATTGTGATGTTGAGTTCGTTAACAGCAATAACAGTGTAGTTAGACAAGATGTCCGACACAGCCTTTCAAGAGCTCATCACCAAGAATGTAGCCATTCAATTGCTCATTGCCAAGAATATAGAAAGGTAATGGAGAAACTGTGTTCAATTAGGCAATGTCCAACAGAGCACCTCTGTTGTGTCTAGACAAGACAGCCTAGACACAATGAGAGGAAGCCAAAAGGCACGCGCTAAGGTAAAGTTGGATGGCGTGAGGTCTGAAACAGGATACGTAACGAATGCTATAAAGAAAAGTACGTAGCTCCTGGAATACTTAACTTTAATCCATCCTTTTGGTACATCTGGAGATTGTGGCGATACAAGTGAGACTCCATAGATACATGCAATGTTACTAATGGCGCCTTGCTAGGTCGTAGCCATGGACTTAGCTGAAGGCTATTCTAACTATCTGCTCGGCAAAGGAGCGAGGCTTCGTCAGTGTAGTCGCTAGCTACGTCGTCCGTACAACTGGGGCGAGTGCTATCCCGTATCTCGAGACCTGCCTTGTAGTGGTGCTCGGTCTGCGATCACACAGTGGCGACACGCGGGTCCGACATGTACTAATGGACCGCGGCCGATTTAAAACTACCACCTAGCAAGTGTGGTGTCTGGGGGTGACGCCACATTCCTCCCCCGCAAATCGGCGAACGGTCGTGTTATAAGGCTTCCGCCTGCCGTGGGGAGGACCCCATGTTGACGTATGTGATGAGGTGGGGAGCCTAACAACAGGCGAGGCTGTGCCACCCGCACCCGGCCATTCGGTCCAAGGGGAGCTAGGAAACGCCTGAAAACCTAGTCCAGGGTGCACGTCAACATGCGGTGTATGTGCCCGTAAAGAGACAGGAGGGGCCGAAGGGTCGACCTCCATTGTGTCGGGGTAGCCAACGCGCGATGACGTCATGTGGTCCGGAGCGGGCAAGAGTTCCATGGCGGAGGACAGCTGGTCACGGGAAGCGATCTGCGGCGTGTGACCCAGGGAGGCGCTTGGCGGCTGCAGCGAGGCATCCACCGCGGGCGGCACCGGCGGGAGAACAGGCGGCGGCGGCGGAGGCGGCGGCGGCGCGTCGCCATGGGGCAAAATGGAAGGCATCGTCGGTAACACCTGGGGATGAGGCGAGCCAGTAGATGGGTCCCCAGGGCGCTGACCGGACGGCACTGTCGCTGAAAGCAGACGGGGAGCGGCAGAACCCGTGCGACGACAGAGGTGCAGCTGATTGAGATGCCGACGCACCTCACCAGAGGCCCCCAAAACCAAATACATCACGCGGCCGAGGCAGCAAAGAATGCGCCCTGCGAGCCAACGCCGTGAACCTCGATAGTTGCGATAGAATACAACGTCGCCTGGAGCAAAAGCAGAAGTCTGCCGCTGCACAGGAACCTGATGCGGCGGGTGCAGCAAAGACATCAAGGTTCGATGAGGACGACCGTGGAGCAACTCAGCTGGCGAGCGACCATCTCGGGGCTGAGAGCGATACGATGACAAAAAGAGCAACAACGCGTCCTCCCGAGAATGCGACTCTTTCAACTTCAACATCTGCGACTTGAGAGTCCGGACCAATCGTTCAGCGGCACCGTTTGACTGAGGCGAAAACGGCGCGGATGTCAGATGTTGAATACCATTGGCCTGGCAGAATGACTGAAATTCTGCGGACATGAATTGTGGGCCATTGTCGGAAACAATAGTCTGCGGAAGACCTTCAATGCAAAAGATAGCAGACAATGCTTCGATGGTGGCAGTTGACGTCGTGGAAGACATCCGGACAACAAAAGGAAAATTACTGAAGGAATCTACCAGAACCAACCATCGAGCATTCCAGAATGGACCAGCAAAATCGATGTGCAAGCGTTGCCAAGGGGAAGTGGCCTTTGGCCATGCAAAGACTTTCCACGGCGGTGCGGATTGTTGTTCGGCACACGCCATGCAAGAAGAACACACATTCGTAATCGCAGCATCGATTCCGAACCAAGTACAGTGCTGACGAGCAAGTTGTTTCGTTCGCACTATACCCCAATGTCCTTGGTGAAGAAGCCGTAAAACAGAGGACTGTAACGAACGTGGGACCATGACTCTGGACTGATCATTATCAGAACGCAACAACAAAACACCACGTCGAACAAAAAGTCTCTCCTTGTGAGCAAAAAATCGGCGAACCAACGGATCCTCGATCCAAGACTTTGACAAAGGCCATTGCTTAGCAACAAAACGCAAAACGGTAGCAAGGACAGGGTCAGCAGCTGTGGCTGTAGCTACACGACGCAAATCAATCGGAAACGATTCGACCACTTCATCGGTTTCCGAATCAATGAACATGCAAGCAAGTTCGGAAGAATCGAATGCTCTATCCTCAGCAACAGGCAAACGGGACAACGCATCGGCGTTTCCGTGCTTAGCAGTGGACCGATACAAGATATCGTAGCGGTACTGCGAGAGGAAAATAGACCAGCGAACGAATTTCTGCGCTGTATGCGGAGGTACAGGCTTGGTCGGATGAAAAAGCGATGTCAAAGGTTTGTGGTCTGTGATGATGGTAAAGTGACGACCATACAAGAAATCATGAAACTTTGTAACACCAAAGACGAGAGCCAAAGCTTCTTTCTCTATCTGCGAGTAATTTCTTTGCACAGACGAGCAATTTGGATGCAAAGGCAATAGGGCAATCATGCGAACCATCTCTGTGCGCAAGCACAGCACCGATCCCGAAATCCGACGCATCTACCATCAACAAAAGGGGTTTCTGGGGATCGAATGGCGTAAGGCAAGTATTTGAAAGCAACACCGATTTCAACTGGCGAAAAGCGCGTTCGCATTCCGTCGTCCAGACGAACGGAACACCTTTACGGCGTAAGCGATGAAGCGGAGCTGAAATGGAAGAGGCATCGCGCAGAAAGCGATGATAATAGTTAATTTTACCCAACACACTCTGTAGCTGCTTCAAATTCTGCGGCGAAGGCAAGTCTTGTATGGCACGGAGGTGCTCTGGACTCGGATGTATGCCTTGGGCATTGATTACATGTCCCAGGTATGGTAAGTCACGAGCAAAAAACACACATTTGTCCTTCCGCAAGCGAAGACCATTGTGTCGCAACACTTGAAATAATGTTCGTAGATTTGCTAAATGTTCATCTGCTGTTTTTCCGGAGATCACAATATCGTCCAGATAGTTCGCAGCAGTAGGGACCGACGCACAAACAGTTTGTAAATATTGCTGAAACAGTGCAGGGGCGGATGCACACCTGAATGGCAGTCTTTTGAATCTGTACAAACCAAGATGCGTGTTAACCACAAAGACGCGCTGGGAATCCTCGTCCACTGGTATTTGCAAGTACGCATCTGCTAGGTCCAACTTCGAAAAGTATTTACCCGGGCACAGTTTGTAACCTCCCCCCTCACTTATCGACCTTAATGACAGTGAAAAATTAAACCGCATGTACCTAATGGAAATTTGGGAAAAGCAATCGTCACCGAAGTTAATCTATCGGTAAAGAGGGAGGAAAGGGTTACATCTAAATGAAAGGAAAAATGCAAATGACTGGTGGAAATTAATTTTGAAAAGGGGTAAAGTTAATAAGGAAAGTAAATGTGCGGCCGTTACGTTAACAATTAACTAGCGGTAATTAGATATTTGAGATTTGGGGGAAATCACGGTCGCCAGTCCTAAGGACAACTACTATAGTAACTGAAAAAGAAAGGTTATTACACATATAATTAACACTAGAAGCGTGGCAACTGAAGGTTGACACGTGTAGTGTGAAAACTGAAAGTTTGTCAGAAGTAATAAATTTCGCTACACTCTGACTTAATTTAGCAAAAGAATTAATAAAACCGGAAAACCGAAAGTTAATTTAGTGACTGAAGTTAATAGTGAGCTTTCTTTCTGAAGCACATCGAAATCCAGTAAAATACGGTTAGTCTTGGACTACCTCAACAATCATTTCAAAAGCAACTTGACTCTACGCAATTTAGAAACAAGAGATTTAACTTTGAACTTGAATTAAATGATTCTGAACTATTAACAATAGTAAAATTTAGTACGTACCAAGCTGAGCTGCAGTCACAGGTAAGCTAAAATATGCTAACAAAACTCGCACTCTAAATTTGTGCTCGTGTAACCTAAATATTGTAGCCAGCTACTGAACTTTGAAATTAAAGCAGTGAAATCTAATTATATTATTTTAATGCTGGCGTTTGAATTTCAACGACACTCGGGTTCATTTCGGAAAAGGAAGGGACCCTGCTTGGCAATGCAATTGGGACAATGAGCAACAAAGGTTCATGCTAAGTTGCTGTAATTTTGCGAGGCAAATGGAACAATTTGAAAAGCTGAGGTCTGCCATACAGTTCTGAAACTTTACGTGCTTTTAGTCTTCCTTGTTGGTTGATTGAAGGTTTGAAGCCGTCGATCGAGGAGGTGGCGACAGTCACTCATTGTCGGCCGTCGCTGTTGCAGAAGCTGGATGTTGGCGCGCCTTCTTCTCGACACGGTCACCAGGCGAAATGGCTCTTGATGTGCGCCAGCTAATGCTTCCCGTCCGCGACACCATGTCAGAAACAATCATCGCGAGTCGAGCGCAATTACATGCTGCCAAACCCCGAAAGCGCGGCAACTCGCGGGAGCGTCACACAACACCTGCTCCACTCGCTACTCCCGCCAGACTCCCACTGCTCTGCCCGCGCTCCACGCGGCAGAGTTAACACTACCAAAGATCCTACACACTTTGATTCGTCACACGACCTATCGACGTAATCGTTCGATAGCAGTTTTCCCTAGGCAAGACCCAGCGTAAAAATACAAATAATATTTACGAAACAAACCAATTATACATCGACATGAGTGCATAAATATATATATACAAACAGTAAAACAATTACAATATATAAAGAGACAGAAATGTCATATCTTGAGGTAACAAAACAAGGAAAAAAAATAATAGTACAATAGATGGAAATAGGAGTATATGCATTTCCGGCGTTACACGTGCCCCACATTGTCTGAGGATGTTCGTGTAACGTAAACAGACTCAGAAAATGTCCCAAAAAAGAAACAGCGGAAATGCATATGCTCAAAACATCAACAAAATTTAGCATTCGTCTAATTAATCATAAATCAATTTTTAGACCATAATAATTGAGTGGGGACACTCCTAATCTTATTCCACTCTGTCATCTTGCACAAAATAAAACAGGTTGACAACATATTAAAATTCATAGAAGATATAGAAAATGGTTTAGCTATTCCAAAATCATTAAAATTCGTAACACTATGAGAAATGGAATACTATTTGCAAAATTAATCAGAGTACATGGTCATAAAAACAGGTAGATCAAAATACGCAAATTAATAATTAATTACATAGAATACACATTTTTACATAACCTTTTCATAATTAATATCTCGTCATGAGATTCCACTTAACGCTAAACAAGAAAATAATATTCAGTAGATCGAAAAAAACATAAATATTGACAGCAGAATTCTTTCACATCAGCTGTCCGGGAAGAAAAACTATTCCGCCTTTCGTACTCGCAAGTACAAAGAATGCCGACAGCGGCACAAGAGCCAACAGCGGCACAAGAGCCGACAGCGGCTCGCCTCGCCAGTATTGTTGCGCCCGCGTGTGCGGCACGCTTGATCTCACTCGCCCTTGTGACGGCGTTTGCAGAACGTCCGTTTCACTGAATTCTTTAGGAAAAACTCACTCCCGAGTAATCTCAAGGAGTCCCTTAATACTATCACAGTGGATAACTCAACACTGTCCATCATCACACGCATGTACTAGCCTGAAACTTAAAACAGCGTCTAAGTACATCGGCAATGACTAGTAAAACACATATTCATGAAATCTTACAGCTAGTTACAAAATCATATTTACGTTGCTTAATCTACTGTGACTCAGCTGAAAACTTAAATTAGCAGCTTGGATTTTTCAATTGATAAATAATCACTCTCTCTTAAATCATTTAGTCAAAATTAATTACTTATTAATTACAACTTCTTTAATGTCCTCTTGGTCAGTCAAAAGCATGGCAATCTAGCAAACCTTAAATCTTACACTCTATATTTACATATTGTACAAATTACCCATTGTGTGGTATTAATCGATCCTAGGTTGGTACAATTTCAAATCTATTATATTTCGTATACCTAATAGTTTTCCAGAGCTTGGATACTCTAAGCAATAAGCATTTGTGTGAGGTATACCAATGACTTTATATGGTCCATTATAAACAAACTTAAATTTAGAGATTTCATTGTCTATCTCGCTCGATTTCTCATGAGCTTTTACAAGTACTAAGTCTCCGATCGCAAACTTAGCAAAACGCGCTTTAGCGTCATGACGACGTATGCGAGCATCGGCTTTAAGCTTCATTACTTCTCGCAAACGATCTTTTTTCACACCAATACTAATGTCAATCCGTGGAGGGAATTTGATTATCTCTTCCACTAAACTTTTACTTCTGTCATCCAACAGGATTTCCTCTGGAGAAAATCCCGTCGATTCATGTCTCAAGGTGTTCATAATTCTCTCAAATACTGCTACATATTTGCCCCATGCCCTATGGTTGTGATGGCAATAGGTACGGCACAGTCGGCCTAGCTCGCGCATATACCTCTCAGCGGGATTCCCAGCCGGACAATAAGCTGAAATATGGATCACCTCGACCCCATTACTTTCCATGCCTTCATTCCACAACTTAGAAGTAAATTGTGCCCCATTGTCTGATAGAATCGCCTTGGGCTTACCAATATGAACAAAATAATCGTTCACAAGCTTGCTATAGACCGCTTTGGCTGTAGCTTTCCTAATCGGGTATAGTTTGATGAACTTGGAAAAAGCTTCTAGCACTACTAAAATGTAAGCAAAGTTTCCTGATGACTTGGGCAAAGGTCCGTACAAGTCCACGCACAGTAACTCAAAGGTGTCGTTAGGCCTTATACTTTGCATAGGACCACGACTCGTACAGTTGGTAACCTTCACCTTCTGACATAAATCGCAAGTTTTCACTCTGTCAGTAACTCGTTTTAACATGTTGTTGAAATGCACTACTTCACTCAGCTTTTCCGTACATTTCTTTGGTCCACAGTGACCATACGCCAAATGGTAGTAGTCTATTATTTCCGTGACGTATTTGCTGGGCCAGCATACCCGCCAAATATTACTATCTTCACCCTTACGTATGTACAAGATATGATCGTATATCTTGTAATACTTCCTTAATTTCTCTCCTTCTGGACTCTTTTCATCATATCGGGTTTTCACCATATTTAAACAACCATCCTCGTTCTGATGACGACGTAGATTCTTACAAATGTTCATTATTAATTTACGTCCCTCAACTTCTTTAAAATAGTACAATTTGACCACTCCATCTGCCTCATCTTTCAATAGACCTTGATTAGACTCGGGCAACCGCGACAGCGCATCCGCTACGCAATTGTCGGTCCCTTTTACGTAACAGATGTCATAGTTAAATTGCTGTAAATACAGCGACCACCTAGTCAGTCTTTCGTGAAGTAGTTTACAATCCTTCAGATAAGTGAGCGCCTTATGGTCCGTATGAATAATCACCTTACGGTCCCATAGGTAACCCTTGAACTTCTTGAATCCCCACACGATAGCGAGACACTCTTTCTCAGAAATCGTGTAGTTTCGCTCACTTTTTGATAAAGTTCGACTCGCGAACGCTATCGTCCGGTGTTCCTTATCCTCTCCTTTACCAACTTCTTGGAACACTTCTACCCCCACCCCGTAATTCGACGAATCCGTTCCCAGATGGAAGGGTAGCGATAAATCAGGATGAAATAGTATGTTAGATCTTAACAACTCGTCTTTTAATCTCTCGAAAGCGGTCTGACACCCGTCAGTCCACACAAACGGAACATTTTTGCGCAAGAGGTTATTCAAATTTTCATCATTAAACACTTGTCCTTTTACAAATTTACGGTAAAATCCTGTGAGCCCTAGAAAACTTTTTAACTGTTTCCTAGACTTGGGTGGAGGACAATTCTTTATTGCCTCTAGTTTCTCTGGGTCTTTCGTAATACCAGCAGTGGTAATTACATGCCCTAAAAATTTCAGTTCCTGCTTCACAAATTCGCATTTCTTTAGCTTTAGAGTCATTCCGCCACGGCGCAATGCTCTAAAAACTTCATCTAACAGGTCACAATGGTCATGCCAAGTGGCATTGGCCAACAATAGGTCGTCAACATATACAGTTAATCTTGAACTCAAAGCCGGTCCTAGCACTTTATCTAGGGCCCTGATGAACACGGACACAGATATATTAAGTCCAAACGGCAGTACTCTATACTGATAACACCTGCCCGCAAACAAGAAGGCGGTGTATGGCCTAGATTCTTCTTCGAGTTCTATTTGCCAGTAGCTAGCTGTCAGATCGAGGCTAGTCATGAACTTAACGTCATGAAAACGTTGCAAAATCTCCTCCATACTCACTGGTCTGTCTGTTTCACGTTGAACGACCCTATTCAACGTGCGTGCGTCAATCACAATACGCACACTACCATCCCGTTTTGCTACAATGACCAAACCGTTATTGTATGGACTTGTACTTCTTTCAATCACTCCCCATTCGATCATCTTATCTATCTCCCGTTGCACTGCTTCCTTTTTGGACAGCGGTATAGCATACGGTCTCACGAAGAATGGTTCGTGCAGAATTACATGCAACTTGCATTTATATCCTTCCACAAGACCCGGTTTGTCTGAAAACACACTCTTATTCCTCATTATTACTTCATACAGGCCTCGTCTTTGTTCGTGTGTTACGTTTGACACACCGTCTACAATACTTTCCAATTCACTTTCTACACTATTGTCAATGCCGAGATTCCTCACATTACAGTAGTTCAAATTCATACCTACGTCAATACCATTCGGCCAGTTAACAATGTGTATAGGCTGGTATTGCCTATGCACACCGTCTCCTGCCTCGTCAAAACTAACTACTATTGTTTTATCTTGGGACGTACATGTCAACGTTTTGCTTTCGCAGTTAATCACTGCACGGTACTTTAACAGCCAATCTAACCCGATAATTACTTCCGTAGTTAAGTCTGGCACGACGACAAACTCTTGTTCAAATCGTGCCCCACATATCTCGAAGTTGACAAAAATTTGTTTTGTGACCGGTTTACTGGCCTTCCCAGTAGCACCGATAATTTTCACTCCTGTTACTGGCATAACTACGATGCCAGGTCTGTCTTTCAGTAACTCAAATATTTTCCCAGATACAGCACTCAATTCTGCACCGGTGTCAATCAACACGTTTAGTTGTAGGTCGTGCATATTAACAGACACTACTATCTGTCTACACTTGTCCTCGACTGTTTCTTTATTTTCCCACAGTAAATCCTCGTCTATATCCAGGTCATTCCAGAAAAAACCATCCGGCTTTGATCCTAAATCCGGCTTATCTGGCGGCTTTTTCAGCCTCTGTTCACATACCGTTTTAATTTCAACACGTTTGTCCTGAGGCTTAGTCTGTAGCTTCGCCTCCAATATCGAAACCTTTTCCTGTAACTCGTCAACTAGTGAGTGTTGCATTGCTATCAATTCACTAATTGTCACCTTCGTTGATTCCTCTTTAGTCAGATTGATCTCATCTGCCAATCTACCTGGAGAAATGTGCCCAGTAGTATCTGCAATTACTTCCTCTAGATCTGCGCAACCCACACTGTTATCTTCTGACCGTATAATGTCAGCTCTAACCTCATACATGCTGTAATCTACGTGCTTTTCTACCAATCGTGTTCCGCTATCACTAAAATTTTCATAATCTTTCTCCTTAATACTCTCGCAATGTTTAAACTGGATGTTCGCGTCGGATGGGTCGGCTACTTCTACCATTACAACTTTCGGTAAAGTCTGCCGGTTAGGGCCAGAACTTTCCGTTACTGCTTCAACATTCAACTCCTGCGGGACGAAACACGACGCATCTTGCTCGTGCTCCCCATTAACATCAACTATTTCTAGTGAAGTCTGCCGGTTAGGGCCAGAACTTTCTATCACTTCACAATCACTATCTTCCTGCGGGACGAGACGCGGCAAATCCTGCCCGCGCTCCCCATAAACACTTCTCCCGTACAGGCCCCTATAATCTCTTAGTTCGTCGTATAAGCGACCGAACTGCCTTAACCATACCTCATCCCTCTCTGCATCTCCTCGCTCGATGACGGACGTTTTATCCGACATCTGATGTTCTTTCAACACTTGCGAATCATTCTTAAACTCAATCTCCAGTTCCGCTGTGGGTATTACAGCTGCCACTTTATAGTCGATTTCCGGAACACTACTTAAATTGTTCTCACTGACAGTGAATGTATTTTCTACTGCCGTGTCTACAGCTGATCTACTACTTGTGGGCGCACTCCTTTCTCCTAACACTGGCACACTCTCCCGCCGTTGATTATTCCATACGGAATTTTCATAACGACGACATCTGGGTTTTCTCCTGTTATTGGGCCGCCAAAATTTCTCCACGCCCGGTCGGCCCCTCACCGGCGCGGCTAATGGTTTCCCTGTCTCGTCCCAGCAGATACGCTCCCCGGATACTGCTGAGGCGGCTGGTCACACCCTCTGGCGTTATTACTATTCTGCGCAGCCCGTATCACGCTAGAATGATACTGGTTTCCGTCATTCCGGTTATTATTTGCATTGTACCGATTGTTATTACGGTCCGAACCATTATTGTTATTGCTGCCATGGTTGCGGTATGCATCATTCCCATGGTTATCGTTGGTGTGGTTGCTGTGGTACCCGTTGTTGTTACCACGGCCTCTACCACTGTCGCGATTATTGCGCCAATTGTCCTCGTCCTCCACTCTTTCCAGGAAATCATTTATTGCCCTGTAATTGCTTCCTACGTAGCGTTTTGTATCATCTGGAAGCTTCATGTAGAGTTCCCAGACTATTTCGGATTCCGTGCGGCGATCACGCAAATATTCCAACTTGCGGATCCAGCCCTCACAAAACTCCTTCATCGAGCCGCGCGAATTCGCATCGAAAGGCCTCGATACGACAAATTCGCGCCAGACACTTTGCTGTTTTTGCTCTGACCAGTATTCAGCCAGAAACAAATTTTTAAACTCGTCAAAGGTCAGGTTCGTAATGTTGAGGTTTAGGCCCCAACGCTTGGCATCACCAGCCAACACATCAATAACCGCATTAATTTTTCTCTCATCAGTCCATGATCTGGGTAAAACTCTTTCACAATTTTTAATGAAATCCGTCGGGTGTATACCGCCTTTTTTCAAGGGGTCGAACCGCTCCTCTTTCGTCAACAACTCCGAACTATGTGCACAGATTGGCACATAGCTCTGTTTTTCGTCAAGTTTCCTTTCTAATTCCGACACCCTCGTAATCACTTGGCAAGTGGTTGTCGCAAGCGTTTCCACTTCCCTCTTTTTCTCTTCGCAGGTGTTAGCCTGCTTCGTCACTTTGGTATCTACTTCGGATACTAAAGCCTTTAAAGTTTCCACCTTCTGTTGATCCTCTTTTCTCAC
Organism: Schistocerca piceifrons; assembly: GCF_021461385.2. Lineage (NCBI taxonomy): Eukaryota > Metazoa > Arthropoda > Insecta > Orthoptera > Acrididae > Schistocerca > Schistocerca piceifrons. The sequence continues at coordinate 33,381,247 of NC_060139.1, read as the reverse complement.
TAATTGAATTTGTTCCGTCACCTTATTCTCGATGATCGGAGCAACTGCGTCTCCTACACTTTTCTCGATTCTGCTAATTTCGGAATCAAAACGAGTATTTATGCTCGCAATTTCCGCCTGAACGCCTATCATTTCCTGTTTAAGGTTACCGATTTCGGTATTAATCACGACAATATCGTCTTTGATTTTATCAACTTTTGTGTTAACAACTTCAACATTGTTGTTAACAACATTAATAGCTTTGTTCTGATTGTCTAGCATTCGTTCAATTTTTTCAGACTGAGCTACTTGCTTGGCAGCCTGAGCTGCTTGCTCGGCAGCCTGAGCTTCTTGCTTGGCAGCCTGATCTTTAATTTCTGCCGATTGACTCTTGATTTCGTTAGTCAAAACATTCAATAAATCAGTTAAATTCCCGGAAACTACCGGTTTTACTTCCGTAGCGGCTTCCTCTTTAATTGTCCCCCCGTATTCGTCATCAAGGGATTCAGATTCGATTTTCACTTCCGATTCCGAAACAATTTCTAAAGTTTGGAATTCCATTTCTGCTCTTTGTTGCGTTTCGGCGGTCGCGTCTTTCATGCTAGCCGCCTGCCCCTGAACAATGGGTACCGTGGTGCGCGTTTCCCACTGTTCGACAGATTGTTCCGTATCCAAGTCTACCAAATTTTGGTAATTGTTGCCTTCACTCATTTTAATAATTTTCAATATAAATGCAAAATCTCAACTCTAATTAGGATTCTTCACACGAATATTCTCGCTGACGTATCGACCATTTCGTAACCAGTACTTTGTTACGAGATTTGCACAATGCAAAATTCGTGTCCAGAACAACCTCAAATTTGAAGATTGTCCTGTCACCAGGTCGCCACGTGTAACCTCCCCCCTCACTTATCGACCTTAATGACAGTGAAAAATTAAACCGCATGTACCTAATGGAAATTTGGGAAAAGCAATCGTCACCGAAGTTAATCTATCGGTAAAGAGGGAGGAAAGGGTTACATCTAAATGAAAGGAAAAATGCAAATGACTGGTGGAAATTAATTTTGAAAAGGGGTAAAGTTAATAAGGAAAGTAAATGTGCGGCCGTTACGTTAACAATTAACTAGCGGTAATTAGATATTTGAGATTTGGGGGAAATCACGGTCGCCAGTCCTAAGGACAACTACTATAGTAACTGAAAAAGAAAGGTTATTACACATATAATTAACACTAGAAGCGTGGCAACTGAAGGTCGACACGTGTAGTGTGAAAACTGAAAGTTTGTCAGAAGTAATAAATTTCGCTACACTCTGACTTAATTTAGCAAAAGAATTAATAAAACCGGAAAACCGAAAGTTAATTTAGTGACTGAAGTTAATAGTGAGCTTTCTTTCTGAAGCACATCGAAATCCAGTAAAATACGGTTAGTCTTGGACTACCTCAACAATCATTTCAAAAGCAACTTGACTCTACGCAATTTAGAAACAAGAGATTTAACTTTGAACTTGAATTAAATGATTCTGAACTATTAACAATAGTAAAATTTAGTACGTACCAAGCTGAGCTGCAGTCACAGGTAAGCTAAAATATGCTAACAAAACTCGCACTCTAAATTTGTGCTCGTGTAACCTAAATATTGTAGCCAGCTACTGAACTTTGAAATTAAAGCAGTGAAATCTAATTATATTATTTTAATGCTGGCGTTTGAATTTCAACGACACTCGGGTTCATTTCGGAAAAGGAAGGGACCCTGCTTGGCAATGCAATTGGGACAATGAGCAACAAAGGTTCATGCTAAGTTGCTGTAATTTTGCGAGGCAAATGGAACAATTTGAAAAGCTGAGGTCTACCATACAGTTCTGAAACTTTACGTGCTTTTAGTCTTCCTTGTTGGTTGATTGAAGGTTTGAAGCCGTCGATCGAGGAGGTGGCGACAGTCACTCATTGTCGGCCGTCGCTGTTGCAGAAGCTGGATGTTGGCGCGCCTTCTTCTCGACACGGTCACCAGGCGAAATGGCTCTTGATGTGCGCCAGCTAATGCTTCCCGTCCGCGACACCATGTCAGAAACAATCATCGCGAGTCGAGCGCAATTACATGCTGCCAAACCCCGAAAGCGCGGCAACTCGCGGGAGCGTCACACAACACCTGCTCCACTCGCTACTCCCGCCAGACTCCCACTGCTCTGCCCGCGCTCCACGCGGCAGAGTTAACACTACCAAAGATCCTACACACTTTGATTCGTCACACGACCTATCGACGTAATCGTTCGATAGCAGTTTTCCCTAGGCAAGACCCAGCGTAAAAATACAAATAATATTTACGAAACAAACCAATTATACATCGACATGAGTGCATAAATATATATATACAAACAGTAAAACAATTACAATATATAAAGAGACAGAAATGTCATATCTTGAGGTAACAAAACAAGGAAAAAAAATAATAGTACAATAGATGGAAATAGGAGTATATGCATTTCCGGCGTTACACGTGCCCCACATTGTCTGAGGATGTTCGTGTAACGTAAACAGACTCAGAAAATGTCCCAAAAAAGAAACAGCGGAAATGCATATGCTCAAAACATCAACAAAATTTAGCATTCGTCTAATTAATCATAAATCAATTTTTAGACCATAATAATTGAGTGGGGACACTCCTAATCTTATTCCACTCTGTCATCTTGCACAAAATAAAACAGGTTGACAACATATTAAAATTCATAGAAGATATAGAAAATGGTTTAGCTATTCCAAAATCATTAAAATTCGTAACACTATGAGAAATGGAATACTATTTGCAAAATTAATCAGAGTACATGGTCATAAAAACAGGTAGATCAAAATACGCAAATTAATAATTAATTACATAGAATACACATTTTTACATAACCTTTTCATAATTAATATCTCGTCATGAGATTCCACTTAACGCTAAACAAGAAAATAATATTCAGTAGATCGAAAAAAACATAAATATTGACAGCAGAATTCTTTCACATCAGCTGTCCGGGAAGAAAAACTATTCCGCCTTTCGTACTCGCAAGTACAAAGAATGCCGACAGCGGCACAAGAGCCAACAGCGGCACAAGAGCCGACAGCGGCTCGCCTCGCCAGTATTGTTGCGCCCGCGTGTGCGGCACGCTTGATCTCACTCGCCCTTGTGACGGCGTTTGCAGAACGTCCGTTTCACTGAATTCTTTAGGAAAAACTCACTCCCGAGTAATCTCAAGGAGTCCCTTAATACTATCACAGTGGATAACTCAACACTGTCCATCATCACACGCATGTACTAGCCTGAAACTTAAAACAGCGTCTAAGTACATCGGCAATGACTAGTAAAACACATATTCATGAAATCTTACAGCTAGTTACAAAATCATATTTACGTTGCTTAATCTACTGTGACTCAGCTGAAAACTTAAATTAGCAGCTTGGATTTTTCAATTGATAAATAATCACTCTCTCTTAAATCATTTAGTCAAAATTAATTACTTATTAATTACAACTTCTTTAATGTCCTCTTGGTCAGTCAAAAGCATGGCAATCTAGCAAACCTTAAATCTTACACTCTATATTTACATATTGTACAAATTACCCATTGTGTGGTATTAATCGATCCTAGGTTGGTACAATTTCAAATCTATTATATTTCGTATACCTAATAGTTTTCCAGAGCTTGGATACTCTAAGCAATAAGCATTTGTGTGAGGTATACCAATGACTTTATATGGTCCATTATAAACAAACTTAAATTTAGAGATTTCATTGTCTATCTCTGCTCGATTTCTCATGAGCTTTTACAAGTACTAAGTCTCCGATCGCAAACTTAGCAAAACGCGCTTTAGCGTCATGACGACGTATGCGAGCATCGGCTTTAAGCTTCATTACTTCTCGCAAACGATCTTTTTTCACACCAATACTAATGTCAATCCGTGGAGGGAATTTGATTATCTCTTCCACTAAACTTTTACTTCTGTCATCCAACAGGATTTCCTCTGGAGAAAATCCCGTCGATTCATGTCTCAAGGTGTTCATAATTCTCTCAAATACTGCTACATATTTGCCCCATGCCCTATGGTTGTGATGGCAATAGGTACGGCACAGTCGGCCTAGCTCGCGCATATACCTCTCAGCGGGATTCCCAGCCGGACAATAAGCTGAAATATGGATCACCTCGACCCCATTACTTTCCATGCCTTCATTCCACAACTTAGAAGTAAATTGTGCCCCATTGTCTGATAGAATCGCCTTGGGCTTACCAATATGAACAAAATAATCGTTCACAAGCTTGCTATAGACCGCTTTGGCTGTAGCTTTCCTAATCGGGTATAGTTTGATGAACTTGGAAAAAGCTTCTAGCACTACTAAAATGTAAGCAAAGTTTCCTGATGACTTGGGCAAAGGTCCGTACAAGTCCACGCACAGTAACTCAAAGGTGTCGTTAGGCCTTATACTTTGCATAGGACCACGACTCGTACAGTTGGTAACCTTCACCTTCTGACATAAATCGCAAGTTTTCACTCTGTCAGTAACTCGTTTTAACATGTTGTTGAAATGCACTACTTCACTCAGCTTTTCCGTACATTTCTTTGGTCCACAGTGACCATACGCCAAATGGTAGTAGTCTATTATTTCCGTGACGTATTTGCTGGGCCAGCATACCCGCCAAATATTACTATCTTCACCCTTACGTATGTACAAGATATGATCGTATATCTTGTAATACTTCCTTAATTTCTCTCCTTCTGGACTCTTTTCATCATATCGGGTTTTCACCATATTTAAACAACCATCCTCGTTCTGATGACGACGTAGATTCTTACAAATGTTCATTATTAATTTACGTCCCTCAACTTCTTTAAAATAGTACAATTTGACCACTCCATCTGCCTCATCTTTCAATAGACCTTGATTAGACTCGGGCAACCGCGACAGCGCATCCGCTACGCAATTGTCGGTCCCTTTTACGTAACAGATGTCATAGTTAAATTGCTGTAAATACAGCGACCACCTAGTCAGTCTTTCGTGAAGTAGTTTACAATCCTTCAGATAAGTGAGCGCCTTATGGTCCGTATGAATAATCACCTTACGGTCCCATAGGTAACCCTTGAACTTCTTGAATCCCCACACGATAGCGAGACACTCTTTCTCAGAAATCGTGTAGTTTCGCTCACTTTTTGATAAAGTTCGACTCGCGAACGCTATCGTCCGGTGTTCCTTATCCTCTCCTTTACCAACTTCTTGGAACACTTCTACCCCCACCCCGTAATTCGACGAATCCGTTCCCAGATGGAAGGGTAGCGATAAATCAGGATGAAATAGTATGTTAGATCTTAACAACTCGTCTTTTAATCTCTCGAAAGCGGTCTGACACCCGTCAGTCCACACAAACGGAACATTTTTGCGCAAGAGGTTATTCAAATTTTCATCATTAAACACTTGTCCTTTTACAAATTTACGGTAAAATCCTGTGAGCCCTAGAAAACTTTTTAACTGTTTCCTAGACTTGGGTGGAGGACAATTCTTTATTGCCTCTAGTTTCTCTGGGTCTTTCGTAATACCAGCAGTGGTAATTACATGCCCTAAAAATTTCAGTTCCTGCTTCACAAATTCGCATTTCTTTAGCTTTAGAGTCATTCCGCCACGGCGCAATGCTCTAAAAACTTCATCTAACAGGTCACAATGGTCATGCCAAGTGGCATTGGCCAACAATAGGTCGTCAACATATACAGTTAATCTTGAACTCAAAGCCGGTCCTAGCACTTTATCTAGGGCCCTGATGAACACGGACACAGATATATTAAGTCCAAACGGCAGTACTCTATACTGATAACACCTGCCCGCAAACAAGAAGGCGGTGTATGGCCTAGATTCTTCTTCGAGTTCTATTTGCCAGTAGCTAGCTGTCAGATCGAGGCTAGTCATGAACTTAACGTCATGAAAACGTTGCAAAATCTCCTCCATACTCACTGGTCTGTCTGTTTCACGTTGAACGACCCTATTCAACGTGCGTGCGTCAATCACAATACGCACACTACCATCCCGTTTTGCTACAATGACCAAACCGTTATTGTATGGACTTGTACTTCTTTCAATCACTCCCCATTCGATCATCTTATCTATCTCCCGTTGCACTGCTTCCTTTTTGGACAGCGGTATAGCATACGGTCTCACGAAGAATGGTTCGTGCAGAATTACATGCAACTTGCATTTATATCCTTCCACAAGACCCGGTTTGTCTGAAAACACACTCTTATTCCTCATTATTACTTCATACAGGCCTCGTCTTTGTTCGTGTGTTACGTTTGACACACCGTCTACAATACTTTCCAATTCACTTTCTACACTATTGTCAATGCCGAGATTCCTCACATTACAGTAGTTCAAATTCATACCTACGTCAATACCATTCGGCCAGTTAACAATGTGTATAGGCTGGTATTGCCTATGCACACCGTCTCCTGCCTCGTCAAAACTAACTACTATTGTTTTATCTTGGGACGTACATGTCAACGTTTTGCTTTCGCAGTTAATCACTGCACGGTACTTTAACAGCCAATCTAACCCGATAATTACTTCCGTAGTTAAGTCTGGCACGACGACAAACTCTTGTTCAAATCGTGCCCCACATATCTCGAAGTTGACAAAAATTTGTTTTGTGACCGGTTTACTGGCCTTCCCAGTAGCACCGATAATTTTCACTCCTGTTACTGGCATAACTACGATGCCAGGTCTGTCTTTCAGTAACTCAAATATTTTCCCAGATACAGCACTCAATTCTGCACCGGTGTCAATCAACACGTTTAGTTGTAGGTCGTGCATATTAACAGACACTACTATCTGTCTACACTTGTCCTCGACTGTTTCTTTATTTTCCCACAGTAAATCCTCGTCTATATCCAGGTCATTCCAGAAAAAACCATCCGGCTTTGATCCTAAATCCGGCTTATCTGGCGGCTTTTTCAGCCTCTGTTCACATACCGTTTTAATTTCAACACGTTTGTCCTGAGGCTTAGTCTGTAGCTTCGCCTCCAATATCGAAACCTTTTCCTGTAACTCGTCAACTAGTGAGTGTTGCATTGCTATCAATTCACTAATTGTCACCTTCGTTGATTCCTCTTTAGTCAGATTGATCTCATCTGCCAATCTACCTGGAGAAATGTGCCCAGTAGTATCTGCAATTACTTCCTCTAGATCTGCGCAACCCACACTGTTATCTTCTGACCGTATAATGTCAGCTCTAACCTCATACATGCTGTAATCTACGTGCTTTTCTACCAATCGTGTTCCGCTATCACTAAAATTTTCATAATCTTTCTCCTTAATACTCTCGCAATGTTTAAACTGGATGTTCGCGTCGGATGGGTCGGCTACTTCTACCATTACAACTTTCGGTAAAGTCTGCCGGTTAGGGCCAGAACTTTCCGTTACTGCTTCAACATTCAACTCCTGCGGGACGAAACACGACGCATCTTGCTCGTGCTCCCCATTAACATCAACTATTTCTAGTAAAGTCTGCCGGTTAGGGCCAGAACTTTCTATCACTTCACAATCACTATCTTCCTGCGGGACGAGACGCGGCAAATCCTGCCCGCGCTCCCCATAAACACTTCTCCCGTACAGGCCCCTATAATCTCTTAGTTCGTCGTATAAGCGACCGAACTGCCTTAACCATACCTCATCCCTCTCTGCATCTCCTCGCTCGATGACGGACGTTTTATCCGACATCTGATGTTCTTTCAACACTTGCGAATCATTCTTAAACTCAATCTCCAGTTCCGCTGTGGGTATTACAGCTGCCACTTTATAGTCGATTTCCGGAACACTACTTAAATTGTTCTCACTGACAGTGAATGTATTTTCTACTGCCGTGTCTACAGCTGATCTACTACTTGTGGGCGCACTCCTTTCTCCTAACACTGGCACACTCTCCCGCCGTTGATTATTCCATACGGAATTTTCATAACGACGACATCTGGGTTTTCTCCTGTTATTGGGCCGCCAAAATTTCTCCACGCCCGGTCGGCCCCTCACCGGCGCGGCTAATGGTTTCCCTGTCTCGTCCCAGCAGATACGCTCCCCGGATACTGCTGAGGCGGCTGGTCACACCCTCTGGCGTTATTACTATTCTGCGCAGCCCGTATCACGCTAGAATGATACTGGTTTCCGTCATTCCGGTTATTATTTGCATTGTACCGATTGTTATTACGGTCCGAACCATTATTGTTATTGCTGCCATGGTTGCGGTATGCATCATTCCCATGGTTATCGTTGGTGTGGTTGCTGTGGTACCCGTTGTTGTTACCACGGCCTCTACCACTGTCGCGATTATTGCGCCAATTGTCCTCGTCCTCCACTCTTTCCAGGAAATCATTTATTGCCCTGTAATTGCTTCCTACGTAGCGTTTTGTATCATCTGGAAGCTTCATGTAGAGTTCCCAGACTATTTCGGATTCCGTGCGGCGATCACGCAAATATTCCAACTTGCGGATCCAGCCCTCACAAAACTCCTTCATCGAGCCGCGCGAATTCGCATCGAAAGGCCTCGATACGACAAATTCGTGCCAGACACTTTGCTGTTTTTGCTCTGACCAGTATTCAGCCAGAAACAAATTTTTAAACTCGTCAAAGGTCAGGTTCGTAATGTTGAGGTTTAGGCCCCAACGCTTGGCATCACCAGCCAACACATCAATAACCGCATTAATTTTTCTCTCATCAGTCCATGATCTGGGTAAAACTCTTTCACAATTTTTAATGAAATCCGTCGGGTGTATACCGCCTTTTTTCAAGGGGTCGAACCGCTCCTCTTTCGTCAACAACTCCGAACTATGTGCACAGATTGGCACATAGCTCTGTTTTTCGTCAAGTTTCCTTTCTAATTCCGACACCCTCGTAATCACTTGGCAAGTGGTTGTCGCAAGCGTTTCCACTTCCCTCTTTTTCTCTTCGCAGGTGTTAGCCTGCTTCGTCACTTTGGTATCTACTTCGGATACTAAAGCCTTTAAAGTTTCCACCTTCTGTTGATCCTCTTTTCTCACTAATTGAATTTGTTCCGTCACCTTATTCTCGATGATCGGAGCAACTGCGTCTCCTACACTTTTCTCGATTCTGCTAATTTCGGAATCAAAACGAGTATTTATGCTCGCAATTTCCGCCTGAACGCCTATCATTTCCTGTTTAAGGTTACCGATTTCGGTATTAATCACGACAATATCGTCTTTGATTTTATCAACTTTTGTGTTAACAACTTCAACATTGTTGTTAACAACATTAATAGCTTTGTTCTGATTGTCTAGCATTCGTTCAATTTTTTCAGACTGAGCTACTTGCTTGGCAGCCTGAGCTGCTTGCTCGGCAGCCTGAGCTTCTTGCTTGGCAGCCTGATCTTTAATTTCTGCCGATTGACTCTTGATTTCGTTAATCAAAACATTCAATAAATCAGTTAAATTCCCGGAAACTACCGGTTTTACTTCCGTAGCGGCTTCCTCTTTAATTGTCCCCCCGTATTCGTCATCAAGGGATTCAGATTCGATTTTCACTTCCGATTCCGAAACAATTTCTAAAGTTTGGAATTCCATTTCTGCTCTTTGTTGCGTTTCGGCGGTCGCGTCTTTCATGCTAGCCGCCTGCCCCTGAACAATGGGTACCGTGGTGCGCGTTTCCCACTGTTCGACAGATTGTTCCGTATCCAAGTCTACCAAATTTTGGTAATTGTTGCCTTCACTCATTTTAATAATTTTCAATATAAATGCAAAATCTCAACTCTAATTAGGATTCTTCACACGAATATTCTCGCTGACGTATCGACCATTTCGTAACCAGTACTTTGTTACGAGATTTGCACAATGCAAAATTCGTGTCCAGAACAACCTCAAATTTGAAGATTGTCCTGTCACCAGGTCGCCACGTGTAACCTCCCCCCTCACTTATCGACCTTAATGACAGTGAAAAATTAAACCGCATGTACCTAATGGAAATTTGGGAAAAGCAATCGTCACCGAAGTTAATCTATCGGTAAAGAGGGAGGAAAGGGTTACATCTAAATGAAAGGAAAAATGCAAATGACTGGTGGAAATTAATTTTGAAAAGGGGTAAAGTTAATAAGGAAAGTAAATGTGCGGCCGTTACGTTAACAATTAACTAGCGGTAATTAGATATTTGAGATTTGGGGGAAATCACGGTCGCCAGTCCTAAGGACAACTACTATAGTAACTGAAAAAGAAAGGTTATTACACATATAATTAACACTAGAAGCGTGGCAACTGAAGGTCGACACGTGTAGTGTGAAAACTGAAAGTTTGTCAGAAGTAATAAATTTCGCTACACTCTGACTTAATTTAGCAAAAGAATTAATAAAACCGGAAAACCGAAAGTTAATTTAGTGACTGAAGTTAATAGTGAGCTTTCTTTCTGAAGCACATCGAAATCCAGTAAAATACGGTTAGTCTTGGACTACCTCAACAATCATTTCAAAAGCAACTTGACTCTACGCAATTTAGAAACAAGAGATTTAACTTTGAACTTGAATTAAATGATTCTGAACTATTAACAATAGTAAAATTTAGTACGTACCAAGCTGAGCTGCAGTCACAGGTAAGCTAAAATATGCTAACAAAACTCGCACTCTAAATTTGTGCTCGTGTAACCTAAATATTGTAGCCAGCTACTGAACTTTGAAATTAAAGCAGTGAAATCTAATTATATTATTTTAATGCTGGCGTTTGAATTTCAACGACACTCGGGTTCATTTCGGAAAAGGAAGGGACCCTGCTTGGCAATGCAATTGGGACAATGAGCAACAAAGGTTCATGCTAAGTTGCTGTAATTTTGCGAGGCAAATGGAACAATTTGAAAAGCTGAGGTCTACCATACAGTTCTGAAACTTTACGTGCTTTTAGTCTTCCTTGTTGGTTGATTGAAGGTTTGAAGCCGTCGATCGAGGAGGTGGCGACAGTCACTCATTGTCGGCCGTCGCTGTTGCAGAAGCTGGATGTTGGCGCGCCTTCTTCTCGACACGGTCACCAGGCGAAATGGCTCTTGATGTGCGCCAGCTAATGCTTCCCGTCCGCGACACCATGTCAGAAACAATCATCGCGAGTCGAGCGCAATTACATGCTGCCAAACCCCGAAAGCGCGGCAACTCGCGGGAGCGTCACACAACACCTGCTCCACTCGCTACTCCCGCCAGACTCCCACTGCTCTGCCCGCGCTCCACGCGGCAGAGTTAACACTACCAAAGATCCTACACACTTTGATTCGTCACACGACCTATCGACGTAATCGTTCGATAGCAGTTTTCCCTAGGCAAGACCCAGCGTAAAAATACAAATAATATTTACGAAACAAACCAATTATACATCGACATGAGTGCATAAATATATATATACAAACAGTAAAACAATTACAATATATAAAGAGACAGAAATGTCATATCTTGAGGTAACAAAACAAGGAAAAAAATAATAGTACAATAGATGGAAATAGGAGTATATGCATTTCCGGCGTTACAAGTTTATCAAAAAGATCTTCCGGGCAGGGTAAAGGATAAGTTGCAATCACTAGTTGTGGATTCACTGTTGCCTTGAAGTCCACACAAAGTCTCAGTTTTCTGGAAGGTTTTGGCAAAATTACTAAGGGTGAGGCCCAGAGAGAAGCCTGCACACGTTCAATTACTCCTTGTGATTCTAAATCGCGTAATGTTCTTGCGACCTCATCACGCAATGCGTGAGGAACATTGCGCGCTCGGAAAAATTCCGGTTGCGCGTTTACTTTCAGTTCCAAATGTGCTTCATAGTTCTTAGCGCAACCAAGGCCCGGTGCAAAAATGTCTGCAAATTCTTCACATAGCCAAGAAACACTGGCGGAAGGCACAGTCTGATTCACTGATAGGACCTGATTTACTATAGACATGTTAAACAACTGAAATAAATCTAAACCAAACAAGTTCACTGCAGAAGAAGAACGAAGAACGTAAAATGACACAAGTTTTGTTTGTCCCTTGTATGTTGCAAGAAGAGTGCACTGTCCTAACACAGGGATATTCTGACCTGAATAACTATGTAACTTAACATGTGCGGCACGCAACGGAGGTTTGCCCAGTTGTTTGTACGTGTCGTGATTGATCAATCAAACAGCAGCTCCGGTATCGAGCTGGAATGGTATGACCTTGCCATTAAAGTCCAAATCTACAAAAAGTTTATAGTCCTGCTGACGACAAGAGCGACTGTCTCGTGCAATTTGAACTGATACAGGTACAGCATCACTTGCTAATTGACGTGATTTCCGGCGACGTCGACGCACACTTTGTGTGGGATGAACACAGTCACTGTTAGAGACAGTGGCGCTGGACGAAGTGGAATTAACTACATGAATGTCCATAGGCGAAGGTTCACGAGCCTGAGTATTCGTGGTTCGATTCCGGCGCGAAGCAAAGGGCCTGGAATGGTTGTGATTGTCTGATCTGAGCTTTTTCTGGCAAACACTTTGAACATGTCCTTTCTTATTACAGAAAAAGCAAATAGCTTGGCGTGACGGGCAATTTTCACGCGAATGTCTAGTAGCACACCGCGGGCATGATTTCACTGCATTTGTATGCTGGCGCGGCACACCTGGTTTAGAGCGTGGCGGCAGCTGCGCGGACGTGTGCGAGGGCAGTTTACCGGGCCGTGCAGCGCGCCCGGCGGGCCGTTTAATGTTACACACAGCCGGCGAAGTTTCAAATGATTCCTGTTCAAAGTCAAGCGTGTCTTGTCTATCCAATATGTCTATCACTTGTTGAAGGGAGGGATTGACGAGTTTCAAAATTTGCTCCCGTATACGAACATCAGAAACGTTCTGTGCTATTGCATCACGTACCATAGTATCTGAATAAGGGAGTCCACATGCACACTCAAAAGCACAATCCCTTGTAAGGCCTTGCAATGTTGCAACCCACTCCCTATTAGTTTGACCGGCCGTACGTTTTGTACGAAAGAACGTATACCTTTTAACTGTTTCCTTGAAATAGGCATCTAAAGCAGACAAAATTTCTTCGTAGGACAGAGTTGCTACGTCGCGTCGGGGAAATAATTTCACTATCACACGGTACGTTTGCACCCCTACACACGACAATAAATGAGGCTGCCGCTCGTTATCTTGAATTCTGTAGGCGGCGAGATGAAATCCAAACTGGCGTGACCACTCCGTCCATGTTTCCTTAGCTGGGTCAAACGGCCTAAAAGGCGGTGCAACTGCAAGTTGTGGCTGCGGTAGCGGTGGAGCGGCGGCTGCCGCATCGTTTTGCATTGCACGTTGACCCTGGACGAGCTGTCCAAGGGCATCCAATAACGCCTGCGTCTGCTGATTCTGCAAGCGATAAAATTCGGACAGTACATCTGGCGAAGCCATGACAAGTAAATGTAAGCAATTAGAAAGAACAAGACTCTTTCTGTTGACTCGTCGCCAAAAAATGTTGTGTCTAGACAAGACAGCCTAGACACAATGAGAGGAAGCCGAAAGGCACGCGCTAAGCTAAAGTTGGATGGCGTGAGGTCTGAAACAGGATACGTAATGAATGCTATAAAGAAAAGTACGTAGCTCCTGGAATACTTAACTTTAATCCATCCTTTTGGTACATCTGGAGATTGTGGCGATACAAGTGAGACTCCATAGATACATTCAATGTTACTAATGGCGCCTTGCTAGGTCATAGCCATGGACTTAGCTGAAGGCTATTCTAACTATCTGCTCGGCAAAGGAGCGAGGCTTCGTCAGTGTAGTCGCTAGCTACGTCGTCCGTACAACTGGGGCGAGTGCTATCCCGTATCTCGAGACCTGCCTTGTGGTGGCACTCGGTCTGCGATCACACAGTGGCGACACGCGGGTCTGACATGTACTAATGGACCGTGGCCGATTTAAAACTACCACCTAGCAAGTGTGGTGTCTGGCGGTGACCCCACAACCTCAAATGGCTAATAATTTGTCTGGCAGTAATACCACTACAGGGGAGCAACCACCTGAACTGAGTAAAACCATCAACCACAACAGACGTATAGCAGCATCCACAATGGGTCCTTGGAAGAGGACTAACAGAATAATAAAAGGACACTCCATGGGGACCTCTGACTGAGTGGATTGAAGCAACACCCTGTGTCCATCGGAATTTGTCATAGCAATCTTGCATTCCTAACACTGCCAACAATTTTTCTAACATCATGATGCAGGGTGAGCCAGGTTAGGAACTCGTGAATCTTGTGAATGGTTTTTTATACCCCCAGATGACCCACCACAACAGAATTATGTTAATATTTGAAAACAGCGTGGCAAACAGAAAGATTTTTAGCTCTTCATCCTGGTGCCTGTGGTGGCAGCAAATGTCCTTGTGCAATTCGCACCCAGGAACTTGCTGACTGACTCTCAACTGCTCACTAACGGAGTCCAATTTAGGGTCCTGCTGTTGTTGTTGTGGAGGGTCAGCAAACAATACCAGAACCTCGGTAAGCACTGAATTAACAAAACCTTCTACCACCCTGGCATCCTCCTCTTCAAACATTCTGCTCAAGATATTTGCTACTATTGTATGACACTCCCTAATGTGGCACACATTGAATAGGAAGGCGGAAATTTGGACAGCCCACCTCCCAATATGTCCAGTTTTACATGGGTGAGCCAGAACCTAACTAAGGGCACGATTGTCCATCTCTGTTGTGAATTCCCAGTGTTTGAGGTAGTATTTAAATTTCTTTAGCGTGAAGAGGACAGCCAGTGCTACCAGCTCATAAATAGAGTATTTCTTCTCAGATGGAGACATATAGGTAGAAGCATAGGCTAAGGAGCCCTCGTTCACTGCCTTGCTGCCAAAGCAACACTGCAGCAACCCCTGGGTTAGAGGCGTAGATTTGGACCGAGAAGGGTTGATTGGTGTCAGGAATGGCCAGATGAGCATTACTCAAAGTGATCTTAAGTGCATCAGATGCAGCCTGCTGGCTGTTAGTCCAGAGAAATGGCTTGCCCTTCTTTCCCAACATGTTTAACAGAGTGGCTAGCTCAGCAAACTTTGGAACGAATTTTAGGAAGAAGTTAGTCATTCCAATGAAACAGGCTACCCCTTTCTGAGTCTTAGGAGGGTGGAAACTGTAAATAGCTCGGGTCCTAGACTAATAAATTCTGACTCCTTCATCCAAGACTAGAAAAAAATGTCTCACGATGAGCTAATGTAGCTTTAGATAGTTTGACCATTAGCCCTGCTGGCCTCGATGCTCTAAAACCAGTCGCAAATGCTCATAGAAGGTGACACTGTAAATGACAACAGTGTCCAAGTAATTACACACATACTTGAACTTCAGATCTTTGAGCATGGAATCAAGAAACCTAGAAAGGACTATTGCACCGTTAAAAAGACTGAAAGGCACCCTGTTGTATTCACACAGGTTCCAGTCAGTGCAAAAGGCAGTGGCCACCTTGGATTTGTCAGCAAGGGGAACCAGGTAATATGCCTGATTGAGATAAAAAACAGAAAAATATTAGACCTTGGAAAACCGTGAAAAATACCTATGTAGATCAGGAAGAGGAACACACTGCAAGATTACTTTATGATTAGGGTCACAATAGCCCACAACAGGACTGAAACCCCCCTCCCACCCCATTATTCTTTGGCTCCAATCAAAGGCAGGGCTACCTGTGAAACCAGTCATGTGATTTACAAGCTAAGCTGCAACCACTGTGCTGCATTTTATGTAGGCATGACAACCAGCAAGCTGTCTGTCCACATGAATGGCGACCGACAAACTGTGGTCAAGAAACAAGTGGGCCACCCTGTTGCTGAACACGTTGCCAAACATGATATCCTTCATTTCAATGACTGCTTCACAGTCTGTGTCATATGGGTCCTTCCCACCAACACCAGCTTTTCTGAATTGTGCAGGTGGGAACTTTCCCTGCAATACATCCTATGTTCCCATAACCCTCCTGGCCTCAATCTTCATTAATCACTGTCCTCACCCATCCAGCCCCTTCCATGTTCTCATTCCAGCACTACACAGCTGTCATTCCACCGCCACACCCAGTCTTTTCCTTTCTCTCCTTTTCCACTACTCCCCCCCCCTCCTCCCCACCTCTCCCCTGCCCTCCGTCTAACCTGGAGCACTTCACTGCTCACCATTCCCACCATACTATCCCTCCCCCTCCCCACCCCATCCTCCTCCTTACGCCCACTCAGTCGCCACTCCCATCATGCACTGGTGCTGATGCTCGCAGTGCGGTTTCACTTGCCTGGGACTGCAGTCATGTGTAGGTGTGTGAGTTGTGTTTGCATCAGGATGTGTGTGTGCATTTGTGTGTCTATTGTTGATTAAGGACAATGTCCGAAAGCTTTAATTTTGAAAGTCTTTTTTGTTGTGCCTATCTGCAACTCAGCATCTCTGCTATTTGGTGAGTAGCAACTTTGCTTCTCATAATATTGTAACAATGTATTACTTGTGATACTTTATTTTATAGTTTTCATTTGTGAGTATCATTCGATGGTTAGAAAATGTAGGGAGACACATCACTCTTCTGTAGTGGTATGTATCGCCTCATATTTCTGCACTTGGAAGAATAATCTCACTGTAAATTCTTCTCTATAAATCCCAATACATTATAATGTTAGTAACTTATATCTTTTGAGAAGGGTAATATGTTCCCCATCAGTATGTATCATTGCTTTATCTTGGCCAATGTTGTAACAGTAATCACAACTCTATTGTAATTACAGGAATGCACCTTTACATTTGCATGTAATAATCCTTACAATATTTGAATCTTAATGTATAGTTACCATAAAGTGCTTCTGTATTTGCACCCAACATTGCATTATCATCACAATATTTAAATTGTAATAGCAACTGCAGTGTTGTTGGAATAAAGGTCATAGTTGGAATAAAGTGCATATTTAAGTGCATATTTACAGGAAAGAATCTTTGAAACATTTATCTTTTATGAGATGCTGGCTACCTTCTCATTCCATAGTTGTTTACAGTTTTGTATTAATATCAATATAGATGAATAACATTCTGAGTACTTAGAATACATAAACTTCCTTACAGCTTTTATATCATAGTTCCTCTGCAATTTTTTATCTCTGTTTTTTCTATCACACAAACTCAACACTCTTCACATGTTTACTAATTTCCTATTTAATTATCTTTATCAAGTGTCTGCGTTTCAAACTTGTTTTACTTTGCATAACATTGGAGTAAATCTCAGAATATTAAATATTTCATTTCTATCAACATTACATTACACACCTTATCCCTCAGGTGTGAACCATTTCATCTTTCCTTCCTTTTCGTCCCAGATATGGGGTCTCTCTATAGCTTACTCCTATTTTCCTCAGAATTTTGAACATGTTGCCACATTTTACACTGTTGAATACTTTTCCCAGGTCAACTAATCCTATGAATGTGTCTTGATTTTTCTTCGGTCTCCCTTCCATTATCAAGCTCAATGTCAGAACTGTCTCTCTGTGCCTTTACCTTTCCTAAAGCCAAACTGATCATCATCTAACAGATCCTCAATTTTATTTTCCATTCTTCTGTATGTTATTCTTGCCAGAAACTTGGCCACATGAGCTATAAAGCTATTTGTGCAACAGATCTCACACATATCTGCTCTTGCCATTTTTGGAACTGCATTGCTGACATTTTTTTTGAAAATGTGATGGTTTGTTGGCAATCTCAAAGATTCTACACACCAAACTGAATAGTTATTTGGCTCCAATTCCCCACAAGTCTTCCAAAGGTCTTTTAAATTCTGACTGTAATAATGGTTCCTTTGTTTTCCATATCAACTCCAGTTTCTCCTTCTTGTAATGAGCTGTGTGACTTACAGCTCATGCCATGTCTTCTGGAACATAGTCTTTACCATGAAGGGGACATGGAAAGTTTGCCTCAAGTGAGGATGAGGCTCTTTTCCAGGAGAGGCTGTGAGTGAAGCACAGGTCTGTGGGGCAATGGGCTGGCTGTTTGTTCCACCGACCCTGTGACTTCCAAGTTTGTTTGGCTGAACATCTTCTAGACATGACGGATGTGCATTGGAAATGGGAGTGGACACATTATTCCTTTGGCTGATCAGATTTAGAGGGGAGCAGTGGGTCATCATCAACCACAGATCTGGTGGTTCCAAATTTTTCCTCTGTTTGTCATCGCACAGTGGCTTTGGATGCCCAGTGAGCTGCTTTTAGTTCTTTGCTTTGGTGCCGAGGCCACACAGCATTCTTAAAGACCAATCTTGCTCTCCTCTGTGAGCATGGTAATTGTGAGTAGTTCACTTTCTGTGTGTGTCTGAGTCTTGCTGCTTCTGTATCAGACTCAATTCAGCATTCTGTTGTTCCCTGTTCCTATATCCGGCCAGTTGATCTGAGCAGCATGTCACTTGTATCAAAACATAGTAGCTTCAATTTAGTGATTGTCATAGAGTTGTAATTTGATAGTGTGTTTTGAATTATTGGTGTTTTGTAAAGTTTTTATGTTCAATGTGTCACTATTCATGATGTTCAAATTTTTTATTTGCTGGTGCATTGTGCACTAAACTGTCAAGTCACTTTCTTTAGTTATTTATAGCCCACAAACTTCTGTGTCTTACAAGGGCAAATCTTACTGCATGTATTTTCGTGGGTTATACTTCTAGTTCAAGCTTGTGTTTCATGTAGGCGAGGTTTGTCAGGCAGCCACTAGCATCTTCCTTCTACCTATGTTTTCCATCCCACGCTATGGTGGCATGATTTGAAGCTGAATCTCTGTTGGCCACTGAAATTCTTTACAGTCAAGTGTAATGGGGGGGGGGGGGGAGAGACTGCCTGGGCCAGCTACCTTATTATCTTTTAATGACTTATCACATCAGTTTTGCCTAAGCTCTACGCTGACTGTGTGTAATTTGATGACTTTAAGTTTTTACATGTTTTACTTAAAAGCTACTTCTCAGGCTATCACTGTATGTTTGTGCCTTGGGGCATGTACCCACTGGCTGCTTAGAAAAGGAGAAGTGTGGTGACAACATATCAAACCTGCCGTAAGTAATTTCGGGGTTGTTCATCCGAACCACATTGCCTGATGCGTGGTGGTTTCATACCAAGCAGCTTTAATTGTTTTTCTTTATAGATACACACACACACACACACACACACACACACACACACACACACACACACACACACACACACCCCTTAATACTTGTATTGCTTCTGGCTAGGCACAATCTGTCTTGTTTTGGCTTTGGGTTTCAGCTGCATTCATCAGTTACAGAGCTTCAAGTTATGGTGGAAGTGGGTTGCCTTCACAAGGACAAGTTGAGATACGGGAATAAAATCTGAGAACTGGAAGAGGATGGGGATGTCACAGGCTATCGGTATGCCTTCACACAGCAATGGGGCCCCAGGGCAGGTGATGACATAGTGTAATGGTCAGGAGAGTGCAGCCATCAAGCACTGTATGCTTCACAGTGAGACATAGAGCAGACCTTAAAGTTTCTTTGGTTCAGTGTTCAATTGCATGCTCAGTTGTACCGCATGCACTTGCAAATTATACATTGGTTGCGTAGAGTTGAAGACCTGGCTTCAGTAGTCAAGAAATCACAGGTCAAACCTGAGGCTGATAAACTCCCTAATAGAGCAATTAATCTGCAAATTAGTTTGATTGCCTTAGAGTGAGCAAGTGATCAGGGGCTAAGGGAAATGCAAAATCCGGTCGTTACCCAAAACAAAACCATTTCTCCAGGGTCCAGAACTGGCAATATAGGGAATACGCAGTTCAGTTTTGCTAAAGTATCTAATCCCTTCTCCATTGTGTTGCACAGGATAGAATGCCCTGCTACTGGTACTCAACAGGAGTTGGTTAAATTTTTGTGTTTTTCTGTTACCTTAGAAGAACAAATTAACATTTTTTAAAATGTCTTGGGAAACCATTTTTCAGTTGATGTATCCTTTGTGTCAAGGATCCGTGGCTGAAACAATCAATGAGGTCTTAGTGAGGAATGGTTGTTTAAGGAAACTGCATGTCCATGTGCTAAAGGAGCTCCTGTCTGCCAGAGTTAAAAGCAACCTCATTAATCAATATTGTTTTCGTGTTCGACATGATTATGAGAAACTAGTTGAGTATCTTCATCTACATCTACATCTACATCTACACTCCGCAAGCCACCCAACGGTGTGTGGCGGAGGGCACTTTACGTGCCACTGTCATTACCTCCCTTTCCTGTTCCAGTCGCGTATGGTTTGCGGGAAGAACGACTGTCTGAAAGCCTCCGAGCGCGCTCTAATCTCTCTAATTTTACATTCGTGATTTCCTCGGGAGGTATAAGTAGGGGGAAGCAATATATTCGATACCTCATCCAGAAACGCACACTCTCTAAACCTGGCGAGCAAGCTACACCACGATGCAGAGCGCCTCTCTTGCAGAGTCTGCCACTTGAGTTTGTTAAACATCTCCGTAACGCTATCACGGTTACCAAATAACCCTGTGACAAAACGCGCCGCTCTTCTTTGGATCTTCTCTATCTCCTCCGTCAACCCGATCTGGTACGGATCCCACACTGATGAGCAATACTCAAGTATAGGTCGAACGAGTGTTTTGTAAGCCACCTCCTTTGTTGATGGACTACATTTTCTAAGGACTCTCCCAATGAATCTCAACCTGGTACCCGCCTTACCAACAATTAATTTTATATGATCATTCCACTTCAAATCGTTCCGCACGCATACTCCCAGATATTTTACAGAAGTAACTGCTACCAGTGTTTGTTCTGCTATCATATAATCATACAATAAAGGATCCTTCTTTCTATGTATTCGCAATACATTACATTTGTCTATGTTAAGGGTCAGTTGCCACTCCCTGCACCAAGTGCCTATCCGCTGCAGATCTTCCTGCATTTCGCTACAATTTTCTAATGCTGCAACTTCTCTGTATACTACAGCATCATCCGCGAAAAGCCGCATGGGACTTCCGACACTATCTACTAGGTCATTTATATATATTGTGAAAAGCAATGGTCCCATAACACTCCCCTGTGGCACGCCAGAGGTTACTTTAACGTCTGTAGACGTCTGTCCATTGATAACAACATGCTGTGTTCTGTTTGCTAAAAACTCTTCAATCCAGCCACACAGCTGGTCTGATATTCCGTAGGCTCTTACTTTGTTTATCAGTCGACAGTGCGGAACTGTATCGAACGCCTTCCAGAAGTCAAGAAAAATAGCATCTACTTGGGAGCCTGTATCTAATATTTTCTGGGTCTCATGAACAAATAAAGCGAATTGGGTCTCACATGATCGCTGTTTCTGGAATTCATGTTGATTCCTACATAGTAGATTCTGGGTTTCCAAAAACGACCTGATTCTTGAGCAAAAGACATGTTCTAAAATTCTACAACAGATAGACATCAGAGATATAGGTCTATAGTTTTGCACATCTGCTCGACGACCCTTCTTGAAGACTGGGACTACCTGTGCTCTTTTCCAATCATTTGGAACCTTCCGTTCCTCTAGAGACTTGCGGTACATGGCTGTTAGAAGGGGGGCAAGTTCTTTCGCGTACTCTGTGTAGAATCGAATTGGTATCCCGTCAGGTCCAGTGGACTTTCCTCTGTTGAGTGATTCCAGTTGCTTTTCTATTCCTTGGACACTTATTTCGATGTCAGCCATTTTTTCATTTGTGCGAGGATTTAGAGAAGGAACTGCAGTGCGGTCTTCCTCTATGAAACAGCTTTGGAAAAAGGTATTTAGTATTTCAGCTTTACGCGTGTCATCCTCTGTTTCAATGCCATCATCATCCCGTAGTGTCTGTATATGCTGTTTCGAGCCACTTACTGATTTAACATAAGACCAGAACTTCCTAGGATTTTCTGTCAAGTCGGTACATAGAATTTTACTTTCGAATTCACTGAACGCTTCACGCATAGCCCTCCTTGCTAACTTTGACATCGTTTAGCTTCTGTTTGTCTGAGAGGTTTTGGCTGCATTTAAACGTAGAGTGAAGCTCTCTTTGCTTTCGCAGTAGTTTCCTAAAAAAATGGTTCAAATGGCTCTGAGCACTATGGGACTTAACAGCTGTGGTCATCAGTCCCCTAGAACTTATAACTACTTAAACCTAACTAACTTAAGGACATCACACACATCCATGCCCGAGGCAGGATTCGAACCTGCGACCGTAGCAGTCACGCGGTTCCGGACTGCGCGCCTAGAACCGCGAGACCACCGCGGCCGGCAGTAGTTTCCTAACTTTGTTGTTATACCACGGTGGGTTTTTCCCGTCCCTCACAGTTTTACTTCATGAAGTATGCATGGCAGCCTTAGCATTTGCTCTAGAGTTGGCTGGAGGTGAGATTGTCACCACCATTTTGAAATGGATTAAACCCAAGAATCATTCCACGGTCTCGTCTCTCAAGAGGCCGACTGCCTATTGTGACTTGGATGACTTAGTCACTCTCATGAATGGGGTTAAACAAGGCAATCAAAAGAGAGGCTGTGAGAAGGTGTCGTCTCAATTTTATGCCAGACCCACCTCAGGCACTGTTACCACTAGTAAGATGAGGTCCCCCCAAGGTAGGTGTTATCACTGTGATCAGCACGAGCATTTTGCTCACCATTGTGAGGTCAATGGAAAAATTCAATTTGAGAGCTTGATGACATAGGCAGGGACAGCGTGGCACCTTTTTCATGTTGCTGAGTGCATGTAATAAAGTAAAATGGATGATCCACAATCCTCTTCCATTCATGTATATGTATGTCAATCACGAGCCGCTCTGTGCACTATTAGAGTCTGGCAGAAGTCTCTCCTTAGTCATAGGTGGTACTCCCAATACCAGATCATTTCTAAGTTTCCCACTTTAAAGCCCATGGGTAGGACTTATAGAATTGTTACTGGTCAAGCTCTTCCTTTGATAGGATCCATGTGCATTTCTTGTCATGATGGTGAATTGTCTTGATAAGTGGAGGTGTTGGTGGGGGAGCGTTCAAGCACCGACCTCCTCTTGGGGTGTGATTTTGTAAGTAAAATGGGATTATTTTTGGATTAAGCCCTTGGGAAATTTTGTTTTGGATTTCAGCCTGCAATCAAGTTTCACTTGTGTCACCATTCTAGCAGGGCAGGTCTCTGTAGCACTAACACTAGTGGGGTGGAGTTCTGCGTTGTGCACCTACTTCCTGATCAGGCTGAGGATCTCCTTCAGATGTTGCGTGGTTTCCTGGAAGTGTTGATAGCTAAATTAGGTGTGACTAATTGTACTGAATATCGGATTTTGCTTTCTGACCATCTCCTTGTCAGGAAATAACCCTACCAGCTATCTCCACCTAAGACGAAGGTAATGTGTGAACTGGTAGATAAAATCCTCACTGCCGGGGCTATAAGGCTGTACACCATGCAGTATCCATCACCAATATTTTTGGAGCCAAAGAACAATCAGGTGAAGGGGGGTTTCAGACCTGTTGCGGACTATCGTGTCTCTAATCATAAAGTAATCTTGGAGTCTGTTCCTCTTCCTGATCTACACAGGTGTTTTTCATGATTTTCCACGGCCCAATATTTTTCTGTTTTTAATCTCAATCAAGCATATTACCTGGTTCCCCTTGCTGACAAATCCAAGATGGCCACTGCCTTTTTCACTGACTGGAACTTGTGTGAATCCAACAGGGTGCCTTTTAGTCTTTCTAATGGGGCGGTAGTCCATTCTAGGCTTCTTGATTCCATGCTCAGAGATCTGAAGTTCAAGTATGTGTGTAATTACTTGGTTACCTTAGCTCATCGTGAGACATCTTTTTTTAGACTTGGATGAGGGAGTCAGAATTTATTAGTCTAGGACCCAAAAATTGTTGGGAAATGTTAGGAATGCAAGATTGCTAAGACGAATTCCGATGGACATAGGGTGTTGTTTCAGTCCACTCAGGTGGAGATCGCCGTGGAGTGCCTTTTATTATTACAGTAGTCCTCTTCCAAGGACCCATTGTGGATGCTGCTATACATCTGTTGTGGTTGATGGTTTTATTCAGTTCAGATGGTGGCTCCTCTCAAATACTTCCTCTCTCTCTCTCTTTCTCATTTCTCTCTCTCTTCATCTTCTGCTTGTGATAGCAGCATGTACATCTGAACTGTCATTATCAGCATTGATTTGCTGTTGAACCTGATGTGAATGATCTAATCTCTAAACTGTTCACTTTGGTTGGTTATTCCATCTTTTTCTCATGGCTACTTCCTGCTTGGCAGTCCCCCTACCGGAGATCCGAATTGGGGACTAATCCAGAATCTTTTGCATGAAGGAGATGATTATGACACTTATCCAATTACAGGCCACATTTGAAGGATATGCCCTGTGTGTTTTTAATCCAGTGGTTTCCAATGTCTTCTGCTTCCTCATATTTCTTTGTTCATTGCTAATTCTTCCGCATATTAGGAGAAATAGGTTGCCCTGGAACTCTGTCTGCATCTCTGCTCTCTTTGACAGTGGGTCTGCCAACACAATGAGGATGACTCCTTATTGGTTGTTGCTGATAATTTTTATACAAAACTTAGGTAGTGACTGGGATTCAACGAGGGACCCAAGATATTTTGATTACTAATCAAAGACCGCAGTTTCTTCCTTTTAAACTTAATATTGTTGACTGTCATTAAGTACGGAACTGGTATTCAAGTGTTACTACTTGAATTATATGCCATTGAAGAAATCTTAAAAGCTTTTTCTGACTTGTGTGTTGATCTGAAAGCAGAGATACCACAAAACAATGTTGATCTCAAAACCTAGATAGCACAAATCAATGTTGATCTTAAGTTACAGATAGAACCATCAATTTTTGGCAATATAATGTAATTGCGTAGATAAAAAATCTACTCACCAAGTGTTGGCATAATATGCACTTAAAAGAAGGTTATAATTATGCAAGTTTTTGGAGTCAGTGGCTCCTCCCTTAGGCAGAAGGGTTGAAAGAGAAGGAAGAGTTCTAGAGAAAGGGGTGTATTTCGGAAAAGTTACCCAGAGCCATGGGACAGGGGAGACTTACCGGACGGGATGAGAAGGAAAGACTGATTGTCAGGGACTGCAACGGACAACATTTGGAAAGCTGGGAGCTCAAAAGTGGATGACAGGGTAATACTCAAGGCAGAGGTTACTGCTTAAACATCATGCACGAGTTAATAAGAGTGAAAAGCTAAGTGCAGTGTACATAACAGAGGTGGGAGAGGGCAGCAAAAAATAGACAGGCAAGAAAATTAAAGACGTAGAAATTAAAACGGAGTCAGAAAGAAGTAGTTACCGTGAAAAAATGCTGACATGGAAGAAATAAATAACCAACAACATTTTTTAGTGCTAGTTTCCACCTGCAGAGTTCTGAGAAACTGGTGTCTGGAGGGAGATCCAGGTGGTACATGTGGTGGAACAGACACCAAGGTCATGACTGTCTTGTTGTAGAATATGCTCTGCAACAGGATATTATGAGTTGCCAGTAGACAGCCTCTGCCTATGCCCATTCATCCAAACCGATAATTTGATTGTAGTCAAGCTGGTGTAAGAGGCCTACAGAGTTTTCGTAACAGCTGGTATATGATGTGTCATTTCACAGGTGGCTCACCATTTGATAGAACATGTTTTGCCAGTTATAGGGCTGGAATAGCAGGTGGTAGGAGGGTGTATAGGGCAAGTCTTGCAGTGGTCAGGTCAAGGGGTAGGTGCCATAGAGTAGGTAGGTGGGTGCAGAAGGAGCACAGGGTCTGATAAGGATATTGCAGAGATTGGGAGGGCTTTTTGTCAGTTTCCCGATCTCTCAACAAACCAACATTAACTTACTGAATTAAATGCCGAATTAGTTACAAGCAATATTAAAAAAATAGACCTATAAGCCTGCTGATTCATGCCAGGAAAAGGACAAAATAAATAAAAATATTAGAACTGAAATCTACAATATTATGTTGAAAAGGATTTAATATTGGCACACATTCTGAATAGCAGTACTTGATCACTACATCGCTACTTCATGACAGTGACAAACACTTGTTTGTAAAATGGGAGGGAGGGGGGGGTGAAGACAACCCAGTTGTCCCACCACATTTTAAGTAAAGAGGGAAATGTTGACTCCACTGCATCACCAGCTATCAATCTTCTCTTTCGCCGCCTTAAAATTTCTTCTTTGTAGATGCAATATGCAATGCTGCTTAGTTGTATTTGGTCAGCAAAGCTTTTCTTCTTACTAATTGCCTTTCAATACAATACAATGCTGTTTAGCAAGAGCAATAGAAGGCAGATTTCAGACTGCCTAACAGATCAAAACGAAAATTTCTGTTCCGACGCTGACAATGTTGAGTGTTTATGGAAAAAGTTCAAGGCAATCGTAAAATGCGTTTTAGACAGTTACGTGCCAAGTAAAACTGTGAGGGACATGAAAAACCCACTGTGGTACAGCAACAAAGTTAGGAAACTACTGCAAAAGGAAAGAGAGCTTCACTCCAAGTTTAAATGCAGCCAAAACCTCTCAGACAAACAGAAGCTAAACGATGTCAAAGTTAGCGTAAGGAGGGCTATGCGTGAAGCGTTCAGTGAATTCGAAAGAAGTTCTGGTCTTATGTTAAATCAGTAAGTGGCTCGAAACAGCATATCCAGACACTCCGGGATGATGATGGAATTGAAACAGAGGATGACACACGTAAAGCTGAAATACTAAACACCTTTTTCCAAAGCTGTTTCACAGAGGAAGACCGCACTGCAGTTCCTTCTCTAAATCCTCGCACAAATGAAAAAATGGCTGACATCGAAATAAGTGTCCAAGGAATAGAAAAGCAACTGGAATCACTCAACAGAGGAAAGTCCACTGGACCTGACGGGATACCAATTCAATTCTACACAGAGTACGCGAAAGAACTTGCCCCCCTTCTAACAGCCGTGTACCGCAAGTCTCTAGAGGAACGGAAGGTTCCAAATGATTGGAAAAGAGCACAGGTAGTCCAAGTCTTCAAGAAAGGTCGTCGAGCAGATGTGCAAAACTATAGACCTATATCTCTGATGTCTATCTGTTGTAGAATTTTAGAACATGTCTTTTGCTCAAGAATCAGGTCGTTTTTGGAAACCCAGAATCTACTACGTAGGAATCAACATGGATTCCGGAAACAGCGATCATGTGAGACCCAATTCGCTTTATTTGTTCATGAGACCCAGAAAATATTAGATACAGGCTCCCAAGTAGATGCTATTTTTCTTGACTTCTGGAAGGCGTTCGATACAGTTCCGCACTGTCGCCTGATAAACAAAGTAAGAGCCTGCGGAATATCAGACCAGCTGTGTGGCTGGATTGAAGAGCTTTTAGCAAACAGAACACAGCATGTTGTTATCAATGGAGAGACGTCTACAGACATTAAAGTAACCTCTGGCGTGCCACAGGGGAGTGTTATGGGACCATTGCTTTTCACAATATATATAAATGACCTAGTAGATAGTGTCGGAAGTTCCATGCAGCTTTTCGCGGATGATGCTGTAGTATACAGAGAAGTTGCAGCATTAGAAAATTGTAGCGAAATGCAGGAAGATCTGCAGCGGATAGGCACTTGGTGCAGGGAGTGGCAACTGACCCTTAACATAGACAAATGTAATGTATTGCGAATACATAGAGAGAAGGATCCTTTATTGTATGATTATATGATAGCGGAACAAACACTGGTAGCAGTTACTTCTGTAAAATATCTGGGAGTATGCGTGCGGAACGATTTGAAGTGGAATGATCATATAAAATTAATTGTTGATAAGGCGGGTACCAGGTTGAGATTCATTGGGAGAGTCCTTAGAAAATGTAGTCCATCAACAAAGGAGGTGGCTTTCAAAACACTCGTTCGACCTATACTTGAGTATTGCTCATCAGTGTGGGATCCGTATCAGATCGGGTTGACGGAGGAGATAGAGAAGATCCAAAGAAGAGCGGCGCATTTTGTCACAGGATTATTTGGTAACCGTAATAGCATTACGGAGATGTTTAACAAACTCAAGTGGCAGACTCTGCAAGAGAGGCGCTCTGCATCGTGGTGTAGCTTGCTCGCCAGGTTTCGATAGGGTGCGTTTCTGGATGAGGTATCGAATATATTGCTTCCCCCTACTTATACCTCCCGAGGAGATCACAAATATAAAATTATTGAGCATCGAGCACACACAGAGGCTTTCAGACAGTTGTTCTTCCCGCGAACCATACGCGACTGGAACAGGAAAGGGAGGTAATGACAGTGGTACGTAAAGTGCCCTCCGCCACACACCGTTAGGTGGCTTGCAGAGTATAAATGTAGATGTAGATGTAGATTAATACATGCACTTCCTTCTTTCAAGCAGTTATTTATTTGGTTGCCAGGAGCAGTGGCAGTATTTAACAACGATTCTTCATGTAAAATAATTTGTTCTTCTAAATTATTTTTATTCAGTATTCATTCTTATCACTTTTTACCTAATGCTATTTACTTTTAATATTCTTTCTGACAATCAGTAGTTCCTCACATAGTTTGAGTTTCCATAACACTTCTAGCAATAATCTTATCTGCATCCAGCGTTAGGGTACCCCGAATGAGGTGCTCTGTTGGACATTGCGTAATTGAACACAGTTTCTCCATTACCTTTCTATATTCTTGGCAATGAGCTATTGAAAGGCTAGATTCTTGGTGACGAACTCTTGAAAGGCTGTGTTGGACACTTTGTCTAACTACACTGTTGTTGCTGTTAACGAACTCAATATCACAATTCTCACTTCATTTCAATGACATAGAACATCTACCTACATTAATAAAACACATATTGACATCACATCAATAGATCAGTCAATCAATCACACATCACATCAACAGCATCTGTCAATCATAATGTTCCCAACACATATACTCAACATAGAATGAATATTAAAAGAACATTTCATTTGTCTTGTAATAACTGCCATCAAAATAATGTATATGTCATCTGAGGGCTTCTGCGCCTCTTCAAAGCAGATCAGCAATCCCCGGAACTTCTATATTCATGTCCATGCAAGTGTTTCCTCTTGCCAAGTTGCAGCAATAACGTCCTATCTTGAAGACGTGTGTCATTGCTTGGCATTACTCACCACATGCAAATAAATTAACAGTCCCACACAATATCTGTCCTTTTACCTACCATACTTCCATTTTATCGTGGTCATTCACAAGATGTCGGGATATGCATTATTCCTCTGAAATGATACATTACAACCACAAGGCAATGCAACATTACTGTAGTTTTGTCTTTGTTTTCATTGTTTACTTTCACTTCTGACCTCATATGAAGTAACCACTGAATAAATTGTTCAATGATCACAGGACACATTTATAATTTCATAATCTACCTATAAAGTATTTTAATCACATGCTGGTGAGCTGAAAAGTAATACCACGGATTTTTTATGTGAAACCTCTTAAAGCTTTTTAAATTCTACATATTTGCAGTCCTTTGTCTTGAGAGGGCTCCGAATTCTAGCGTATAACAGTGACGAAGCGGTGCAAGCAGAAGTGAGGTTGAGGCTCTGTCAACAAAGTCAAACATTTGTCAGTGACAATATACAGTGACAGTATCAACAAATTGGTCTCTAGTTGCGAAAAATTTGTTTGTCACTAGGTTGACTACAATGAGAAATACATATGGACACATGAAAAATAGAGATGTACAATGTTAACAGTGTTTGCTTTACTTAAAAACTCTAAGAGTTTTCGCATACAAGATTCAGAAGAATTACTTTTCAGCACATCCTTGTACTTCTCACTTCTATCCCATATGTCTTTACATCGTAGACAGAATTTCTGTAATGTGATTTCAGACTCTGTTGGTGTATTTGACAATCAGGTAGCTCTCAAGTGTTCTCCCAGATGGAATTCTGAAAATTAAATATGTCATCTGCACATGGTGTGAAAATATCAGTGTGTTTAAATGAATTCACAAATTTGACAAAGGTTGACAAGGGGCAAGCAACATGGGCACCTAGAAGCTAACAGCAATCCAGTGTTTGAGAATACATGGAAACCAAAACAGACTTTTAATGCAGACTTCTTTTATTCAGTTCAATAACTGGTTTTGATCATAATGACCTCTTAGCAACCAGTAATTCTGACCTAAGGACGAGCATCAAAATGGATACAGGGATTAGTGAACACAGTGTTGTTGTAGTGGCACTGAGAACCATAACTCTAAATCCATCAAAAATAAATGAAAAATATATGTATTCAAAAAAGCAGATACAGACCAGATGTGGCTTGAATTCAAAGAAATAGTATGAACAGCAACTGAGACATTTATACCAAATAAATTAACAAACTATGGGTCTGGTACCCCATGGTACACAAAACAGGTCAGAACATTGTTGCAGAAACAACAACAACAAAAAATGCCAAATTCAAACGAACACAAAACCCCCAAGACTGGCAATCTTTTACTGAAGCTCCAAATTTAGCAAGCTGGCAGAAGAGCCAAAGAGATTCTTATCATATGTAAAGTATGCATGTGGCAAGACATAACCAATGTATTCTCTGTGTGATATCAATAGAAATACTATCAATGAGAGTGCTGCTGAAGCAGAGTTACTCAACACAGCTTTCTGAAATTCACAATCCAATTCAAGAACAGCTGCCAACACGAGTAACTTAGAATTAGATATCCTTGAAGTAGTGAAGCAACTTAAATCACTTAATGAAAGCAAGTCTTCCAGTCCAAATTTTATACCAATTCAGTTCCTATCAGAGTATGCTGAAGCAATAGCTCCATGCTTAGCAATCATATACAACCAGTTACTCGAGGAAATATCTGTACCACAAGACTGCAAAGCTGCACAGGTCACACCAATAGCTGAGAAAGGCAGTATGCGTAATCCACTGTCGTAGACTGTTTGCAGATGATGCTGTTGTTCAATGTCCGGTAAAGGCATTACAATCCCTTAAGTGCTCAATTGGAGGTAGATCTGGTGATTGAACTGGCCGGGGCAATATGTCAACACCCTGTAGAGATGTTGGAAAACACCCTCTGGAATGTTGTTCGTGAATGGTAACACAACAGGTTGAATCACCAAACTAATATACAATATACAGTCATGGTCTGCAGGATAATCATGAGGGTGCTCCTGCTCCCATATGAGATTGCACCCCAGACCATAACTCCAGGTGAAGGCCAGTATGTATAGTATGCAAACAGGTTGGGTGCAGGCCCTCCGCTGGCAGCGTTCTAACCAACACACGGCCATCACTGGCACCGAGGCAGAACCAGCTTCCAATCAGAAAACACAACAGACTTCCACACTGACCTCCAATGAGCTCTCGCTTGACACTAGTTAAGTCACAAATGGCAGTGGTTTCAGGTCAGTGGAATGCATGCTACATGGCATGCGGCTGAGAGCTGGCCTTAAAATATAGCTGTCGTACAATACACTGGCCTATGTGCAGTGACCGGTTTTCGTCCAAGGTGATGGGCGAGTTGATCCGTTTGTTCCAAAGGATAGGCCTATAAGTATTTTCCACCTTTTGGCCGCTCAGCAATGACAGAATTAAGGTGCGCACCCTGCAAGCTTTCTCTAAGGATTTTACAGAAACTTTTTGGTAAAAAAATTTCATTTTTCTTTCACTTACAGCTTTATATGTTAAGTTCATGATGATGTGCCCATCATTTCATTAATGGTCATAGCTGTTGTGGTATTCACATGAAAGTAAGACACTGCATGAAATTAGGAAAAGTGTGCAATGAAAAAAATAGTGGTCACTATGATTTTGCGTTTGACGCTTATTACGTAATATATTGTTGCATATGAAATTTAGCTAATGTTTTGAATTTTTCTTTAGATTTGGGTAAAGGTATCTGTCATCAATCTCGAGATAATTCATCTGATGTGGCCCACTCACCTGCAGTTGTGCTGTGCCATTGATAAATCCAGAGTAAAATATCCACAACATTCCTCATATTTCATAAATATTGGTAAAGAATGTAATTTTTGAGGACCATTGATAGCTGCTGAAACGAGAAATGCTATAGGTTGTGGATCAATATATGTGAAGACATTACACTTTTTCATGTACCAAGGATGTGCTTTTTCATAAGCTTCTGACTCTTTTTCTTCACTTAATAAACTTTAAAAACCATTGTTTCAGAATTCTCTCTCAGTTGTGTCTTCACAACATGTTAATGAGGTGAGACAGTGTAAACTCTGTTGTGTTTTGGCAAAAGAAGCAAATTTTGACATGTCAACAAGAGAAATGTGTAGGGTTTACTCAAAATTCACCACTCAAGACTCTTCTCTGAAAGTTACAAATTTACATACTAATGAAAGCAGAGGTGACAGGACATCTTTATGAATGGTCACCACGCAAGTGTGGGTGTGGAGGAGCCCCATTTAATATTCACAAAAAATGTGAGTGTAGGCTTCAGTTTAGAACAGCGCTTCCCCTCCAATGTTCAGCATTTCCCCTACAACTGCTGCTCTCCCCATGCTTCCTCAGCTGACCTGTGCATAACTGATTTGTAGCAGTTCGTTGTGTCACTGCTGAAATTGCTGCAGCAGATGCAGTACAGTCCACCAGAGACGTACACAGAACACGATGGTCTTCCGTCTCGGAATGCTATGTGGCCATCCGGAGCCCAGTCTTCTTGCGACTCTACATCTCATGACCGCCACTACCAGCCACCATGTACAGTGGCTACATTCCTACCAAGTCTTTCTGCAGTATTACAGAAGGAACATCCAACTTCTCATAGCCATATTACATGATCTTGTTCAAACTCACTGAGGTGCTGATAATGGCACCTATGTTGCCTTAAAGGTGATCTTGTCTAACATAATTCACCACATCCAATCTAAAAAATAACTGACGCTCATGACCGTTACAGCATGTGTTTAAAGCAAACCTGATTTGCATCCTCATAGTGGCGCTACCAGCACCACTCCTTAGTAATTGCACAAAATTTGAATGGGCATCATCTTTCAGATGTAGAAACATGCCTACTAACTTTCATTTATATCGCAAATCTCCTTACTGGTGTTGGAATTTTTTTCTGTCAGTGTAGTAGCAGTCCTGTAGTCATGAGATGAGTCTCCTGCATGGAACAATTTTTCATGCCACTGAAGAGCTCACACTTGACTGAAACCTTTGTTTCACGAATTGCATAGATGATAACCTTCTCCTTTGTTCTTAATTTCATTGCACAATTTCTTCTTCCTTAGATAAGTGTGCTTTTTTAACATGCCTCCATGAACTTCAGTGGTATTTATAGTAATGTTGACATATGGGACACACAAATGTTATGAGCTAGCAGTTGAATTAGCACTCACTGTTGGCACAAAGTAAATCATAAAGGGCATTACAAGCAACTAACATGGGAGCAACTTCACACTTACAGTCTGGCATCAAGTTCACACATGTGCAGTGCAGGAATGGCACAAGGTATCCACCACCTCTAGCCACTGGTGACTGGTTCAACACTGGCCAAAGAGTAATTTAGGCGCCCAAGAGTAATTGAAGTGACCAAGATCATCCCCCCCCCCCAATGAACCATGGACCTCGCCATTGGTGGGGAGACTTGCGTGCCTCAGCGATACAGATAGCTGTACCGTAGGTGCAACCACAACGGAGGGGGTATCTGTTGAGAGGCCAGACAAACGTGTGGTTCCTGAAGAGGGGCAGCAGCCTTTTCAGTAGTTGCAGGGGCAACAGTCTGGATGATTGACTGATCTGGCCTTGTAACACTAACCAAAATGACCTTGCTGTTCTGGTACTGCGAACGGCTGAAAGCAAGGGGAAACTACAGCCGTAATTTTTCCCGAGGGCATGCAGCATTACTGTATGGTTAAATGATGATGGCGTCTTCTTGGGTAAAATATTCCGGAGGTAAAATAGTCCCCCATTCGGATCTCCGGGCGGGGACTACTCAAGAGGACGTCATTATCAGGAGAAAGAAAACTGGCATTCTACGGATCGGAGCGTGTAATGTCAGATCCCTTAATCGGGCAGGTAGGTTAGAAAATTTAAAAAGGGAGTTGGATAGGTTAAAGTTAGATATAGTGGGAATTCGTGAAGTTCAGTGGCAGGAGGAGCAAGACTTTTGGTCAGGTGAATACAGGTTATAAATACAAAAGCAAGTAGGGGTAATGCAGGTGTAGGTTTAATAATGAATAAAAAAATGGGAGTGCGGGTAAGCTACTACAAACAGCATAGTGAACGCATTATTTTGTCCAAGATAGACACAAAGCCCATGCCTACTACAGTAGTACAAGTTTATATGCCAACTGGCTCTGCAGATGACGAAGAAATTGATGAAATGTATGATGAGATAAAAGAAATTATTCAGGTAATGAAGGGAGACGAAAATTTAATAGTCATGGGTGACTGGAATTCGTCAGTAGGAAAAGGGAGAGAAGGAAACATAGTAGGTGAATATGGATTGGGGCTAAGAAATGAAAGAGGAAGCCGTCTGGTATAATTTTGCGCAGAGCATAACTTAATCATAGCTAACACATGGTTCAAGAATCATGAAAGAAGGTTGTATACATGGAAGAACCCTGGAGATACTAAAAGGTATCAGATAGATTATATAATGGTAAGACAGAGATTTAGGAACCAGGTTTTAAATTGTAAGACATTTCCAGGGGCAGATGTGGACTCTGACCACAATCTATTGGTTATGAGCTGTAGATTAAAACTGAAGAAACTGCAAAAAGGTGGGAATTTAAGGAGATGGGTCCTGGATAAACTGACTAAACCAGAGGTTGTACAGAGTTTCAGGGAGAGTATAAGGGAACAATTGACAGGAATGGGGGAAAGAAATACAGTAGAAGAAGAATGGGTAGCTTTGAGGGACGAAATAGTGAAGGCAGCAGAGGATCAAATAGGTAAAAAGATGAGGGCTAGTACAAACCCTTGGGTAACAGAAGAAATATTGAATTTAATTGGTGAAAGGAGAAAATATAAAAATGCAGTAAATGATGCAGGCAAAAAGGAATACAAACGTCTCAAAAATGAGATCAACAGGAAGTGCAAAATGGCTAAGCAGGGATGGCAAGAGGACAAATGTAAGGATGTAGAGGCTTATCTCACTAGGGGTAAAATAGATACTGCTTACAGGAAAATTAAAGAGACCTTTGGAGAAAAGAGAACCACTTGCATGAATATCAAGAGCTCAGATGGAAACCCAGTTCTAACCAAAGAAGGGAAAGCAGAAAGGTGGAAGGAGTATATAGAGGGTCTATACAAGGGCGACGTACTTGAGGACAATATTACGGAAATGGATGAGGATGTAGATGAAGATGAAATGGGAGATATGATACTGCGTAAAGAGTTTGACAGAGCACTGAAAGACCTGAGTCGAAACAAGGCCCCTGGAGTAGACAACATTCCATTACAACTACTGACAGCCTTGGGAGAGCCAGTCCTGACAAAACTCTACCATCTGGTGAGCAAGATGTATGAGACAGGCAAAATACCCTCAGACTTCAAGAAGAATATAATAATTCCAATCCCAAAGAAAGCAGGTGTTGACAGATGTGAAAATTACCGAACTATCAATGTAATAATTCACGGCTGCAAAATACTAACGCGAATTCTTTACAGATGAATGGAAAAACTGATAGAAGTCGACCTCGGAGAAGATCAGTTTGGATTCCGTAGAAATGTTGGAACACATGAGGCAATACTGACCCTACGACTTATCTTAGAAGAAAGATTAAGGAAAGGCAAACCTATGTTTCTAGCATTTGTAGACTTAGAGAAAGCTTTTGACAACGTTGATTGGAATACTCTCTTTCAAATTCTGAAGGTGGCAGGGGTAAAATACAGGGAGCAAAAGGCTATTTACAATTTGTACAGAAACCAGATGGCACCTATAAGAGTCGAGGGGCATGAAAGGGAAGCTGTGGTTGGGAAAGGATTGAGACAGGGTTGTAGCCTATCCCCGATGTTATTCAATCTGTATATTGAGCAAGCAATAAAGGAGACAAAAGAAAAGTTCGGAGTAGGTATTAAAATCCACGGAGAAGAAATAAAAACTTTGAGGTTCGCCGATGGCATTGTAATTCTGTCAGAGACCTCAAAGGACTTAAGAGCAGTTGAACGGAATGGACAGTGTCTTGAAAGGAAGGTATAAAATGAACATCAACAAAAGCAAAACGAGGATAATGGAATGTAGTCGAATTAAGTCGGGTGATGCTGAGGGAATTAGATTAGCAAATGAGACACTTAAAGTAGTAAAGGAGATTTGCTATGGCAAGGAAAGCGTTTCTGAAGAAGAGAAATTTGTTAACATCGAGTATTGATTTAAGTGTGAGGAAGTCGTTTCTGAAAGTAGTTGTATGGAGTGTAGCCATGTATGGAAGTGAAACATGGACGATAAATAGTTCGGACAAGAAGGGAATAGAAGCTTTCGAAATGTGATGCTACACAAGAATGCTGAAGATTAGATGGGTAGATGACATAACTAATGAGGAGGTGTCGAATAGGATTGGGGAGAAGAGGAGTTTGTGGCACAACTTTACTAGAAGAAGGGATCGGTTGGTAGGACATGTTCTGAGACATCGAGGGATCACCAATTTAGTATGGGAGGGCAGCGTGGAGGGTAAAAATCGTAGAGGGAGACCAAGAGATGAATACACTAAGCAGATTGAGAAGGATGTAGGCTGCAGTAGGTACTGGGAGATGAAGAAGCTTGCACAGGATAGAGTAGCGTGGAGAGCTGCATCAAACCAGTCTCAGGACTGAAGACCACAACAACAACAACAAGATCATCAAGAATGGGTGAATCGGTGGAGAGTGTAAATCTGTCTCTTCAAGACAATCCTAACCTTGCCATTTATAAGCGTGCTAGTTCTTCAAATGTGTATTGATTATCAGGTCACCAAATTCTGCAAAAAGACCTTAAACTGAACCCTTACAAAATCCACCTGTTGCTAGATTTAAAGCCTCAGGATGCCTGACATAGTCTGCAGTCCGTTAATGATGGGACTGAGTACCCTTCATTTAACATCATCTGGTTTTTCACGTGAACGGTCATATCAATTGTTGTGACTCGCCGATCTTTCGAAGTGCCGCCGCGCAGTTACGAGCGTCCTCTACATGCGGCGCTGTCTGCCAGCCATGCAGCAGCAGCGCCACCTAAGCGGCCAGCCAGCCAGCGGCTGCTAGACTTGGACTCAGTTATGATTTGACTGTTAAAGTGTACACACGTCTTACTCTGTTTACTTGATCTTTGACTTTCATGTATTGCGTCTTCCTTGAAATATATTTGTTCAACTTGAAGTTATAATAATTGGCGATGAGGTAGTGATTTTTCTTTTCCATCATTGACCCACATATTCCATGGTTACTTTAGAGCAACTATTGCAAGGTCTCATAGAACAGTAAATGCTTCTCACAAATGCAATTTGTGATTTCGTTGCGGCGTCAAATGCGGGGCGTCTCTCGTCGTTGTCTCTACCTCCTTTTACTCCTTATGACGAGACGGCGGAAGACTGGTCTGATTATGAAAAACGTCTTCGACAGCACTTCTTTGCATTTCATGTCACAGACAAACAAACATGTAAGTCTCTGTTCCTTTCATGGATTTCACCTCAAATGTATCGGTTGTTCTCGCTGATGGCTCCTTTGAAAGATCCTGCGTCTTTGTCCTTTGCTGAAATGTGCTCACTTCTGTCCGTCTATTTTCAAAAGCAAATGCATGTGGTAGCCTCTTGTGTTGCCTTTTATCATTGTCAAAAACAACCCAATCAATCCTATCGTGCTCGGGCTGCTGAACTTCACGGCCTCAGTAGAAAGTGTCAATTTGTTACTGCAGTTCACAAAGAATCCTACGCCGATTCCATGGTACGGGATGCTATTATCCGATCAGCACCCAACAAATAAGTTAGGCAACGTGCCCTTCAGTTGGCAAATCTGACTCTAGATAAAGTCCTATCCATTGCTCAGTCTTTGGAAATTTCTCACGCCGCTGGAGTGCAAATAGAGGCATGGAGTGACATTGGGGAAATACAATCTCTGTGCGATGTTGACAAAGCGTGTGGCGTGTCCCTGCCGGCTGACGTGGGCACAGTAAGTTCCCAAGCGCAGCCTCAGCCTAACTGTAAACAAACCTCTAAGAAACTGCAGCAAAAGCCACGGTAACTTCCTTCATGTCTGCTGTGTTTTACGAAACATTCACGAGAAGATTGTCCACAACGTTGGGCCGTGTGTCACAAATGCAAAAAAAAAAAAAGGGTCATGTGTCATGCGTTTGCAAATCCGACCGCATACATGTTGTTCATTAACATGACGCTGATTCTGATTCCGTGTTGTCTCTCAATTGTACTTCTTCCCTTTCAGGGAAGTTATTCCTCACTGTCCAAATACTTGGTCGAGATGTTCGCATGCAGGTGGATACTGGTTCTGCTGCCACTATCATCAGTTCTCAGACGTATCTTCAGTTGGGTTCTCCAATCCTGTCACCTGTCACTAGGCAATTACGGACTTACAATAAACAGAAGATTTCTCTCTTGGGACAATTTGAAGCTGAGGTGTCTTACAAATCTGTCGTTTGCACTGTTCGCATATTTGTGGTCGACCATAGTAACACGGAGAATCTTTTTGGTTTCGATGCCTTTCACGTTTTTGGTTTCTCCATAGATGACTCTGTCAATATCGTCTCTGATGCTATTCCTTACGCTCAACTGGATTCCTTGTCGATGACATTTTTGTCCCTTTTTTCTCCTGAGTTAGGCCGTGCAAACGACTTTGAAGCTCATATCACGCTCAGACCCACTGCTCAGCCTAAGTTTTTTCGGGCTCGGCCCATTCTTGTGGCCCTTTGTGATCAGGTCAAACGGGAGCTGGATCATCTCACTGCTTCAGGGGTCTTGCTTCCTGTCACTTCCAGTGAGTGGTCCTCTCCTGTCATTGTTGTTGCTAAGCCAAATGGTGATATTCGTCTCTGTGGCGATTTCAAAGCCACTGTAAATGCTCAATGCCTTATCGACACTTACCCTATGCCTCAACCTGAAAAATTGTTCACTAAACTTGCTGGACGCCAGTATTTTTCTAAACTTGACCTGTCAGAAGCTTATCATCAACTTCCTCTCGATGTTGCTTCCCAGCAGTTTCTGGTCCTTAACACGCCTTTCGGCCTCTATCAATACCAATGATTCCCGTTTGGGGTTGCCAGCACCCCTGCTCTCTTTCAGCAATTCTTGGAACAATTATTGCTCACTGTCCCTGGGTGTATAAATTACCAGGACAACATTGTTGTCACTGGCTCCACCACTGATGAACATATTCAAAATCTCCACACACTTTTTCATGTCTTACAGACTGCCAGTCTTAAGTGTGATCTTCAGAAATCAAAATTTTTTCGGGCATCTATCACGTACTTGAGGTTTCAACTCTGTCAGGATGGTATTCGTCTGCTTCAGCAAACTGTCGCTGTGATTGATGCCCTTCCTCACCCTACATCTGTTAAGGAACTGTAGGCCTTCTTGGGGAAAATAGCATACTATCACAAGTTTTTACCGTCTGCTGCTTCGGTGGCTCAGCCATTGCATCGCCTGTTGCATAAAAACATGCCTTTTCACTGGTCTGCGTCATGCAATGCGGCTTTCCAGGGTGAAGAATATGCTGAAACAGGCCCCGTGCCTGGCTACTTATCGACCTGGCCAACATCTTGTTCTTGTCACAGACGCCCCTCAATACGGGGTCGGTGCAGTCCTTGTGCACCGTTTTTCTGACGGTTCTGAACAACCCATTGCTTATGCCTCCAAAACGCTCACGGATGCCCAACAAAAATATTCTCAAATTGAAAAAGAAGCTTTGGCCATTATTTATGCTCTTCATAAGTTTGGTGTTTTTCTCTATGGATCCAAATTTCATCTTGTTATGAATCACAAACCCCTTGTTTCCTTGTTTCATCCATCAATGTCACTTCCCAACAAGGCTGCACACCGCCTCCAGCGTTGGGCTCTTTACTTGTCTCGTTTCAATTATGAGATTCTTTTCCAGCCGACAGCTCAACATGCAAATGCTGATGCACTGTCTCACCTTCCCATGGGTCCTGATCTGGCATTCAATAGGGACGAACTTTTGTGTTTCCACCTGGATGTTGCCGAGCAGCGGGTTCTGGACGGGTTCCCCACCACTGGGGACCAGCTGGCGGCTGCTACTGGTTCTGGCGCTACCCTCTCCCGGGTTTTACACTGTATTCAGAAGGGTTGTCCAGAT
This sequence comes from Schistocerca piceifrons, assembly GCF_021461385.2. Lineage (NCBI taxonomy): Eukaryota > Metazoa > Arthropoda > Insecta > Orthoptera > Acrididae > Schistocerca > Schistocerca piceifrons. The sequence goes on along the minus strand of NC_060139.1, from coordinate 33,341,096 downwards.
CGTCCGTCCGCTAAGATTTGTGATCCGTTGCGCAACTACTACGCTTTGCGTTACCGCCTCACGGCTAGGGATGGTGTTATCCTCCTTTCCACCGAAAATGCTTCGCCGCATGTTGTGGTACCTGCGTCTTTGCGTGCTTCAGTCTTGCGCCTCCTTCACCCAGGGCACTGGGGTGTCTCTTGCACAAAATCTCTGGTGCGCCGTCATGTGTACTGGCCCGGCATCGACTCTGAAATCGCACACATGGTCGCTGCCTGTGGCCTTTGTGTGTCACAGGCCGCTGCCCTGAAGTCATCTTTGTCACTGTGGCCTTCACCTGAGAAGCCCTGGGTGCATATTCATGCTGACTTTGCGGGACCTTTTTTAGGTACTTATTGTCTTCTCGTTATTGACGCCTACTCTAACTTTCCTTTCATTGTCCATTGCATGTCGCCTACCACCGCGGCAACCACCAATGCTCTAGCTCGCATTTTCTCTTTGGAATGCCTTCCCTCTACTCTTGTTACTGATAGTGATCTGCAATTTGCCTCTTCCAATTTTGCGGATTTTTGTGCCCGTCACGGTGTCATGCATATCACGGCCCCTCCGTTCTATCCACAGTCAAACGGTGAGGCTGAAGAACTGGTCCGCATATTTAAGGCTCAGATGAGGAAACTCTTGACTTCTTCTGCTGCTGATGATGTGTTTCTCCAATTTCTGGCTTCTTACTGTTTCACTCGCATGGGCGACCACAGCCCGGCTGAGCTCTTACATGGCCAACAGCCCCACACACTACTTCATCTTCTGCAGCCTTCCACCTCACGGCCGTGGGTGCCTTCGCTTGGCCGGTTCACCACCGACGACCTTGTATGGGTACAGGGATATGGCAGGCGGCCAAAATGGAGTCCTGGCCGCATCTTACGACACCGTGGCCAACACCTGTAAGAAATCCAGACAGACATCGGTGTTGCAGTGCGTCGTTTGGCAGACCAGCTTCGGCCTCGTGTGCTGCCAATGCCTGTTCTGGATGCCGCTACACCACCTTCGGCCCTACATGACACTCAGGATACTGGAATCTCTCATTACTCACAACGCAGTCCTCTCACCAACATATTGGTGCCAGCATAAGAACTGACGCCACCAGGAGACATGGCCATGCAGGAACCAGATGACCATCATCTGTCGGAACAACTCTACTCAGCTCCTCCTCCTACGGATGCAGACACATCACCCATGTCTCCTGTTATAACAACCGGACTTGCCGCAATGGGCAGATTGGTGTATGGGGCCCCAGCAGATTCGACCCCACGTCTCCCATCATCTCGACCCGTTACCATTGGGAACACTTCTGTCCGTACGGGAAGCCTCCTCCTCGAGACTTTACGGCCAGTCAAACAACACCTATCGACGTTAGCAATCTACAGGCCACCTCCATCAAGACCAATGCAAAACCTTCAAAGGGGGGAAAAGTGTTGTGACTCGCCGATCTTTCAAAGTGCCGCCGCTCAGTTACACACGTCCTCTACATGCGGCGCTGTCTGCCAGCCATGCAGCAGCAGCGCCACCTAAGCGGCCAGCCAGCCAGTGGCCGCTAGACTCGGACTCGGTTATGATTTGACTGTTAAAGTGTACACACGTCTTACTCTGTTTACTTGATCTGTGACTTTCATGTATTGCATCTTCCTTGAAATATATTTGTTCAACTTGAAGTTATAACATCAATAACCAAAATTTCCACTACTGGAGAGTAGTGCATTCTAAACAAAAGCATGATAAACCCCTTCATTCACGAAAAGTAACTGTCTCTGGCTATGATATCAGTTTGAGGAATAATTGGGCTGTACTTTTTCAGGGGGTGGACCAAACTAGCAGTGTGGTGGCGTCTGTACTCTACTGGAGCGGCCTACCAAAGGCGTCTGTACCCCATGTCAGGGGCGGCCTGGAAATTATATCGCCAATCCGTTCTGAAGCAAGCGTGGCGATTATGCTTCACACCTTCGAGTTATGTTGTGTGATATTAATGTTAAATTTTCCAGAGTAATAGCCCCACAGTCGGATCTCCGGGTGGGAGCAACTTTGATGTCCCAAACACCAAGTGGTGCTGAGAAGAAGATACAGACTCTTCAAGTCTGTACATATAACTGTCGCTCTCTAATAGGCAATGACAGACTAGAAGAGAGCTTACAAAAATCAACTGGAGTATTGTTGGTTTAAGCGAAGTATGCCGAAAAGGGGAAGACTGTCTCCGTTTGCAGTCTGGCAACTTGTTTTACTTTTGTGGCGACCCAGAAGGAAAACTCAATGGAGTTGGGTTCTTAATTAACAAGAATATTGCCAATAGAGTATCTGTCTTAGAAGGAACTTCCTGGAGGACAGCTCGAATGGTCCTGAAGGTGTCGAATAGGTACAAAATACAGATTGTTCAGGTGTACGCACCCACCTCAAGTCACCCTGATGAAGAAATTGAATCCTTTTATGAAAGTCTGGATAGTGCCTGTAAAAAAAGGTAGCGATTGTCACTTCCAGATGGTCATTGGCGATTTCGATGCAAAAGTTGGCACCAAGAAACAAGGCGACACAGTGGTGGGCAACTATGGGATTGACGACCGAAACGATAGAGGTGAGAGATTAGTCCAGTTTGCTGAGTACACCAGTATGTCTATCATGAATACGTTGTTTAAGAAGCACCCTGACCGAAAATGGACTTGGAGGAGCCCAAATTTCAGTGTCAAAAATGAGATAGACTTTATTCTGTCAAACATTTCGCAGATTGTAAAAGACGTATCAGTGCTAAATCAGTTCAACACTGGCAGTGATCACCGCCTTGTGAGAGCAAGGGTCGAACTCAATGTAAGAAATGAAAGGAATAAACTTATGAAAGGGAAGAGAAGGGTAATCAACATCAAAAACCTGGAAGAACATTCCTCGAAATTCCAAGAAGTCCTCCAAAGCAAGTTCCATGTAACTAAAGATGGTGATTTGGCGGAAATGATTGTTTCAAGTGCACAAGAAGTTGGTGGCCTATGCCAAAAAAATAAACAACCAAAGAAATTCAGTGCAAAAACTGAGGAGAGAAATGAAAATCCAAACCGATCGTGACATGGTAGCATATTCCGAACTATGTAAGGCAGTGCGAAGAGAAATGAAAACTGACATACAGAAATTCACTGAAGACACCTTACGAGCAAGCTTGGAGAACAAGACAAGTTTAAAGTCAGCCAAACGCAAACCCACAATCGGTAAAAAGCAGATTATCGCACTCGATGGAAATGACAGTCGAATCACTGAAAAGGAGGAGGTTTTGAAGTTCATCAGAGACTTTTATAGCAATTTGTATAGCAATCCAAGGGAAAATTTAAGTGTATCTAAATTAAATGATGTACCTAGTGTTCCATATATACTCCCATCAGAAGTGAAGTGTGCTCTAGATACCATGAAGAAGGGAACAGTGCCGGGTGATGATGAGCTCAGCGTTGACATCCTCAAACTGGCGGGAGAGGTAACAATAAATCACTTGGCAAAAGTATTTACTTCCTGCCTGCACTATGCTTCAATCCCATTATCGTGGAACAAGGCTAAGATTATATTGATACACAAGAAAGGAAGTATTCACAATATTAAAAACTACCGTCCTATCAGCTTGCTCTCAATTTTATACAAAATTTTCACAAAGATCTTGTTAAACCAAATTAGTTCCACCCTAGACTCATCCCAATCAATAGAAAAAGCAGGATTCTGAAGCAATTTTAGCACTATTGACCACATTCTGACCATTAGTGAAGTGATAAGCAGAGCGAATGAATACCAACTGCCTCTCTGCATTGCCTTTGTTGACTTTGAAAAGGCATTTGACTCCGTTAGCCATGTAGCTGTCTTCCAAGCTTTGAGTGACCAAGGAGTGGGAGCAGCATATACTGAAGTGCTCAGGAAAATCTACGAGAATTCTTCAGCTTATGTTAACATCGGCGAATCAACTCAAGAATTCCGCATCATGAGGGGTGTCAAGCAAGGCGATCCCATCTCCCCAAAACTGTTCTCTGCTTTATTGGAAATGGCTATGTCAAAGTCAGCTGGGAAGGTAAGGGAATTAGAGTTAATGGAAGAAGGCTTACCAACTTGAGATTTGCTGATCATATTGCCTTACTGGCCAAAGACTTCGCAGAACTCCAAAACTTAGTTACAGATCTTGCATCGGAATGTCAGCTGGTTGGCTTGAACATGAACCTTTCCAAAACAAAAGTAATGTCCAACAAATGGGTCCCAGCTGGAGATGTGAAGGTCAAGGACAGTCTGCTAGAAGAGGTCAGTGAATATGTCTACCTTGGCCAGATTATAAATATGAAGGGAGACATAAGGCCAGAAATCTATCGACGCATCAAGCTTGGCTGGCAAGCATTTGGGAAGAATTCAAAAGTATTCGGACCAAAAATGCCAGTAAATTTGAAGAAAGCAGTATTTGATCAATGCATTCTTCTTGTGATGACGTATGGCTGCGAGACATGGACACTGAACTCATTTACAAAGGGGAATCTTAGGACAGCACAGAGAGCCATGGAGAGATCAATGCTGGGCTATACAAGAAAGGACAGGAAAAGGGCAGATGACATCCGGTCTGTGACGAAGGTTAATGACATCTTAGAGACAGTAGGTTCCTCAAAATGGCAGTGGGCTGGCCACGTCGGAAGAAGAAAAGACAACAGATGGACGAAGGTAGTACTGGAGTGGAGTCCAAGAGAGCACCGGAGGCCTAGAGGAAGACCACCAGACAGATGGGACAAGGACATCAAGAAGATCGCTGGTAACACCTGGCAGAGAACTGCCCAAGACCGTCCCACTTCGAGAAGACTGCTGAAAGCCTACCTGAATCCACGACTTGAAGAGGCCACATCATTTAATGATTGAATTGGCTGATGATGATGATGATGATGATGATGATGATGACAACTTTTCCAAGGATGAGGGCAGTCGTGCAGGTACAGTGAATTTGGAACATTACAGTATGATGTTAAATGACTTTTTGTTGCCTGAAGTGCCAAAACTCTCACACATTCAATGTGTCTGTACTGCGAGTTTGTGAAATTTTCCCTGGTAAATTGATCTCCAAGAGGGGTGACATAAAATCGTTCCAGTTAGTCCAGTCCCCAGTCAGTCCAGATTTGAGCCCCACAGCAAGTCTATGTCAATAATCTGACTTCTCTGGAGCAACTGAAAGAAAACATATGTAGCAAATGGCAGCTGTCCCAGCCATCCCAGTGCCTATGTGTCGAGGCCTCATGCAAAATTTTGTTCATTGTTGAAATGTGTGCTGTAGGCATGCTGTATTGCATTTAAATGACATTATTCTTAATAAAGAAATTCCTAAACTGTAGGTTTCAATAATAAATAAAGATTTTGTTGATAGACTTCAATCTCTCTTTTATTTTGACACATCCAATTAAACTTTCTTTTGAGATACACTGTATTATACAAACTTTTGGTTGGTTTTCTATTTTAGGCCTAAAACTGTAAGATGTACATCTACTTTGCTGTTGCTGCACACCTGAAATTGTATTATTTTAAAGACTGAGTTGCAGAGGATGGCCTGGTGTTTAGCATTTTTATGACATGACAATATGTAATCTGCATAGCAATCAGGAAAAGTATGTTTCTTTACTTGGTTAAAAAGTAGCATTTTTTCCTGAGAGTAACAGTAGTGGATGTTCTGTTTCAATGTTTTGAGTTATGTTGTGTATCCTTGGTGGTTTGGTTGGTTGCTGTTTTCATTCAGAAAATGAATTTAGAAAGACTTGTAATGTCACTCCCAAATTGCAACTGCTCATTTGTCCATTCTGTCAACTTTTGTCCAGTGTGCTGCTGATTTTGAATATTCAGTGGAAGTTTGTGCATTGAAAGAATTGAGGTAAACACACTTTGGTAATTGTCTATGAATGTATATTATATATATTTAAAAACAAAGATGATGTGACTTACCATACGAAAGCGCTGGCAGGTCGATAGAAACACAAACAGACACATACATACACACAAAATTCAAGCTTTCGCAACAAACTGTTGCCTCATGAGGAAAGAGGGAAGGAGAGGGAAAGACGAAAGGAAGTGGGTTTTAAGGGAGAGGGTAAGGAGTCATTCCAATCCCGAGAGCGGAAAGACTTACCTTAGGGGGAAAAAAGGACGGGTATACACTCGCACGCACACACATATCCATCCACACATATACAGACACAATATGTGTGGATGGATTATCGGTTCAGAAGACATAGTAACTGAATATGGCGCCTTGCTAGGTCGTAGCAAATGATGTAGCTGAAGGCTATGCTAAACTGTCTTCTCTGCAAGTGAGAGCGGATGTAGTCAGTGAACCATCGCAACTGGGGCGAGTGATAGGGAGTCTCTCTAGACTAGACCTGCAGTGTGGCGGCGCTCGGTCTGCAATCACTGACAGTGGCGACACGCAGGTCCGACGTATACTAACGGACCGCGGATGATTTAAAGGCTACCACCTAGCAAGTGTGGTGTCTGGTGGTGACACCACAAAAATATTCCTTCTGTACCTGGTGATTGACAGTTAGGCACAGAAAGGGGTGATGTCAGTTTGCCATTGCCCACATGCTAATATGGCAGTGGCAGCAACAGCTCTGCTATTTGGTACTGAGTTCCTTTACATGTTTTCTGTTAACCTACAGTTCTGAGTTTGTCATGCAGGACCATAATAGCTTATCACTCAGCAGCCCATTCTCTCTATTAGCTGTAGATATTCTTTTGCATATTTATAAGACAAATCGACATGAAGAAACAAAGTATATGATGGAAATGAGTGACAGCAGTTACATTAGTGTTTGTAATTGTCTTCTGCAGAGCAATATAATGTTGGCAACCAAAACAGAAGACACAACCAAGCTTGTTACGTGTTTGGTTGTTGCTTTGGTAGCTCGTTTGCTGTTTTGATCTGTGAATATATAAGTTGTGCCAGTAACCATATGCTCTATGTTGAGTCTGCAGTTAAGCAGTGATCTCTTTGCAGCTATTTGTTGCAGTTCTGCACTATACTATTTGGCTTATTATTTATATTACATTCTATATCTTTCACAATACACATGTCACATGCAGATACATTTTAAAAAAATCGTCTGTCAGACATCAATGATCTGTGACTAGTAATTAAGAAAAGCAGTGGATCAAATACAGATAGTCAGGCAATACTCACTTTATCCCAACCCAATTAAATGCAAATTTGCTCCCACTTTGTTCAAAGCTTCTGTTTATTTTGAGGCAAAATCACAAATTGGTTTGCAGGAGATAATCAGGTGAAAGACAAATAATTCAATAATACAGAGCTACAAAACAGTTTGTAAATACTCGCTTTATTGCTTCCATTACTTATATTTTCTTTCTTCTCACTGAAAAATTACATGTACAACCATTTATTTTGGTCACATTATTCTTTTCATAGTCACATTTTACCAATTAATATAAATTTTTGATGCTGAGTTACTGGATCACAGTATACAGCACAAAAATGTAAACTTTGATTGTTACGGTCACAGCTATAGTTTAAGCACATTAGAAAAGGTCACCAGAAAAGTTAACTATTGGCGTAAAACAATCTGTAATTTCAAAATCAGTTTTTATTTATGACTAGTTCTGAAGGAGCAAATTCTGCTACTTCTGGAAAGAGTCACTATTAAACTATTTTCTCTTTCATTGGATTTAATAAAACCATCTTTAATAAAGAAAATGTTGAATTTCAAGTGCAAAAACTTGATGGTGATTGTGAACTTGTGGGTGATTGTGAGCAGTAGGTGAATCTGGCCGGCCCTTGCACAGTGTGTTCCATTCAAACAAATTAGAGGTAGAATGTTTCATTTAAACAAATTTGTTCAAAACTTCTTTTTTCAGATCAGTTATTTTCAAGGCTTGTTAATGTAGTCCATCAGTTCTTGGCATAAGAAATCCTTATTTTCTGCTATAAAAAATCTGTCTACTGTTGTCAGACAACAGTTTCATCAAGTGTGTTTACAATAGATAAGTTGTTAATATCTATTGAGTCTGGGACATCCAATAAAGGTGTATTCTGTGAGCACACCACTGCAGTTTTACTGTTCCTTTGCTCGTCTGGTAGTAAATGTGGCTGAGAAGAGTACAAACTGCTTCCAAGGTCACTGAGTCTTGATGCTGAAGAAAAAAGTTCACATAATTAATATGCTATGAATCAATAAATTGTGAATGACTGAATTTCTGCATCAGTGAAATTCATACTAAATACATTAACTATTTTTATCTGAGAATTTTTTAGTGTTGTTTTTATTTTTTTATTTGAGTAGCCCCTTTGGCTAAAACATTGTTGATATAAATGATTATTGGTTAAATCAGTTAAATTTATGTTTCAATGATAAAGATATTTATGAATAGTGCTGACTTGGTGCCAGTTTTTGATATCCTGCAAACAGTTGATAGAGACTTCATAGATAAATGAAAACCACTCAACATTTTTCTCCAGTTTTTGTGTTTTCAGTAGATTTACTGCCCTGAATCTGTTGTTAAAGCTTAGCTTTCACCCTGTGAACAACCGAATATTTTATATTCATTTTTTTCATTCCCTACACACTATGTGATCAGATATCCAGACAATGCAGACAATGCAAAACAGAGTTTTATGGGACCGCTTCATCAGATACCTCACAGAACACAAAATATCATCCATAATTGCTATGAAAGATAAGGAATGACTGTTTGATGAAGCTAATGGACTTTCAGTATTTGCACGTGACTTAAAGCCACTACAGCTGGAGCCAGTAACAATGAGTTTAGGCTCATTCTGTGCAACTATGTCATTTATTCTCCAACAGCTAGTGAGCATTCTGTAGTGTTCTGAATGCTCTGTAGTAGATGCCATAGCCAGTGCAACCATTAAACTTCATCACATCAAGTTATTTAGTGAATTGTTATTCCATTTGTTGTAAATTAATGTCACTGATGGTGATGGTAAGTGACAAATTCTACATAAGCAACTGAGAGGCATAATTTGTGGGATATACACGTTCTTCAGGTGCAAAACACATTTATATGTGAACACATTAATGCGTGTACCATAGCTGTCTCTTGAAACCAGCAGCACTCCCCATCCACACCTCCACCTGTGCGAACCACCATCACTCATGCACCAGACTACAGTGTAATAAGCTACTGAAGGTTATTTCAAACATTTTAAACTTAATAAGATAAACTTCCTTAAAGAAAGTGACTATTCAGTGTGAACTGTAGCACATGGCTAAGTGATGGCTCATGGGCTACGAAGCACACTGAGAGATGGCAATCGGTAGATCTACAGTAGGATAATAAAACCTATGTCAGTCAACATGTAAGGGTTTTTGGGATTATTGAATACATGGAAACTAATTAGCATATACAGTTGAAGGCAGGGCAAAAATGGATAGTTAGGATAGGATCAGAATCTATGTTCTTCCATCAACTAATCAAAAGTGGAGGGCAACTGGAAGTTTACCATTCAGAGTTGAAGCAGAGGGTAAAGCAGTAAATTGTTTAATCATTGTCACCAGAATGTACACTGTGTTTGCAATGAAATATATACTGAAGAGGCAAAGAAACTGGTACACCTGCCTAATATCAAGTAGGGTCCCATGAGCACACAGAAGTGGCACAACACTATGTGGCATGGATTTGACTAATGTCTGAAGTAGTGCTGGAGGGAATTGACACTATGAATCCTGCAGGGCTGTCCATAAATCTGTACGAGTATGAGGCGGTGGAGGTCTCTTCTGAACAGCACAATGCAAGGCATCGCAGATACGCTCAATAATGTTAATGTCTGTGGAGTTTAGTGGTCAGCGGAAGTGTTTAAATTCAGAAGAGTGTTCCTGGAGCCACTCTGTAGCAATTATTGATGTGTGGGATGTCACATTGTCCTGCTAGAATTGCCCAAGTCCTTCAGAATGCACAATGGACATGAATGGATGCAGGTGATCAGACAGGATTGTATGTCTCACATGTCAGAGTCATATCTAGACATATCACTCCAACTGCACATGCCTCACACCACTGCAGAGCCCCCACCAGCTTGAACAATCCCCTGCTGACATGCAGGGTCCATGGATTCATGAGGTTGTCTCCATGCCTGTACACGTCTGTCCACTTGATACAATTTGAAATGAGACTCGTTTGACCAGGCAACATGTTTCCTATCATCAGCAGTACAATGTTTATGTTGAAGGGCCCAGGTGAGGCATAAAGCTTTGTCTTGTGCAGTCATCAAGGGTACGTGAGAGTAGGCCTTCAGCTACAAAAGCCCATATTGATGATGTTTCATTGAATGGTTCGCATGCTGACTGTGGTGTCACTGCCAGACACTATACTTGCTAGGTGGTAGCCTTTAAATCGGCCGCGGTCCGTTAGTGTACGTCAGACCCGCGTGTCGCCACTGTCAGTGATTGCAGACTGAGCGCCGCCACATGGCAGGTCTAGAGAGACTTCCTAGCACTCAACCCAGTCATACAACCAACTTTGCTAGCGATGGTTCACTGACAAAATACGCTCTCATTTGCCGAGACGATAGTTAGCATAGCCTTCAGCTACGTCATTTGCTACGACCTAGCAAGGCGCCATTACCAGTTACTATTGATACTGTGAATAATGTACCGTCAAGAGCGACGTTCACCATTAATGGATTGAAGTTAAGTATTCCACCAGCTACGTCTGTTTTTTCTAAATTCTAATTTCCTTGTCCTGTTTCAGACCTCACGCCAGCCTGCGTGAGCTAAAACGCGTGCCTTTCGGCTTCCTCTAGTAACACAGTGTTGGCTCTCCTGCCAACCACAACACTGACACTTGTTGATGGCCCAGCATTGAAATCTGCTGCAATTTGTGGAAGGGTTGCACTTCTGTGATGTTGAATGATTCTCTTCAGTCATCATTGGTCCTGTTCTTGCAGGATATTTTTCCAGCTGCAGTGATATTGGAAATTTGATGTTTTACCAGATTTCTGATATTCATGATACGCTCGTGAATTGGTCATATAGAAAAATCTCCACTTCATTGCTACCTCAGAGATGCCGTGTCACATCATTCATGCACCGACTATAACACCACATTCAAACTCACTTAAATCTTGATAATCTGCCATCGTAGCAGCAGTAATTGATTTAACAACTGCACCAGATACTTGTTGTTTTATATAGGCGTTGCCAACCATAGCACCATATTCTGCCTGTTTACATATATTTTTATTTGAATATGCATGCCTACACCAGTTTCTTTGGTGTTTCAGTGTAGTACTTAGACCCTGTTTTTCAATCACCAGATGCTTCTTTTATGTGTATTACTGAATGTTGATGCAAGAAAGATTAAATTTCATTTTCAGTTTTACCATTATATGAATTAAAATTTTTTTGTTGTAGAACAGCTTTCAAACAGTGTCATCCTTGTATTTGTGATAAGTTAGGTACAATTTGGTCACATCTCATCTCATCGCATGTAAAGAAAATTTAAATTTTGAAATATTGGCAGCAGAGCTATCAGGAAAAAATAGTAAGCTCAACAGATTAATCATTGCATATATGTCCCATTAAACCAAAGGAGGTATTCAGGTGTTCTTTACCAAGTAGCAACTGTTATAAAGGATAAATATTGTAATAAATAAGGCCGTAATTATGAAATATAAATGTTAACACAAGCACATCTATTATCAATACTAAAATTTTTCAAAACACATCAACAATATTATGAAAAGGACAGTTGTTACTCACCACATAGCGGAGTCGCAAATAGGCACAACAACAAGAAGACTGTCAGAAAGTGAGCTTTTGGTCAACAAGGCCATCATCAGAAATAGACAACATACTTAAAGACACACACTCGCACACACATGACCAGTCTGTGACTGCTGAGTGTGGCCTCAGCAGCCAGAGACTGTGCTCATGTGTGTGTGAGTTGCATTTGTGTGAGTGTTTATGTGTGTGTTGTCTGTTTCTGATCAAGGCCTTATTGGTTGAAAGCTCACTTTCTAACAGTTTTCTTGTTGTTGTGCCTATCTGTGACTCAGTATCTCTGCTGTATGGCGAATAGCAACTATCCTTTTCATAATATTGTTACATTACATCCTATATTTTTCAAGGCATATTAAGTAATTATCATGTCTTATTAAGAATTACATGTGCAACAATAGTTACTTTAACAATAGGCCATGCAGTAACAAATAAAAATGGTGATTCACATAATGTATCTGAAGACCTAGGTGTTACATATCATCACAGCCAAATTATAAAGATAAATTCGCTACGTGGAAACAGTTTCCTATTGTCTTGTCATTTGAAAATTGGGATGAGGTAATAGCTGTAAGAATTAAGTATGGAAAGTTCAGTGCATTGGCTACCATATTCAACACGAACTTGGAAGAACAATATCCCCAAATTATTGGCATCTACCACAAAAAGAAATAAATAATTGGTGAAAGACAAGGTTCTAGAATTGAGTCCTGCTTAAGCACAGTTGCAATCTGCTAGGAAGTTTCAAAACAGTACACTCTCTGACGAAGATGAAAGATTAATTCTGGAAACAACCCTTCAGGAGCATTAATCAGCAAGATCTACATCTAAATCTACACAAATTCTCTGCAAACCACCATGAGGTGCATGGCAGAGGGTATGTCCCGTTGTACCAGTTATTAGAATTTCTTCCTATTCCAGTCATGTATGGAGTGCGGGAAGAATGATTGAATGCCTCTGTGCATGCAGTAATTATTCTAGTCTTATTCTCATGATCTCTATGTGATACAAAGGGGATTGTAGTGTATTCCTAGAGTCACCATTTAGAGCCAGTTCTTGAAACTTTGTTAACAGACTTTCTCGGGATAGTTTACGTTTATCTTCAAGTTTTTCAATTCAGTTCCTTCAGTATCTCTGTGACACTCTCCCATGGATTAAAGATACATTGTAATACTTTTGTGAAAGTAAGAGAGTGAGACTGACAGAAGTGAAGTTGTGTGGGTGCATGATTAGTCATACGTGGGTATCATAGTCAGCAAGAAAACTGCCTACAAAAGGCAAGGTTTGGGTTTTGAGCCCTGGCCTGCCACTATATTGTTTAATAACATATTATTTGTGATAATACTCTCTAAATGTACCCTGTTAAATTGGAAAGAGCCACTACTTTAAAAAATAGCTGCTGTATATCTTCCATTCATAGCTTAATATTTACTTGATTACTTTGGTATTTTTCACATAAAATATGCACTTACATTTGTTACGAAAGTGAACTGTTCACAGTACACTACTATGATTGACATAGATTTGCAGCAAACATTGTTACTTGTCATGTGACCATCAGGAATTTTTAGTCTCTGACTCCAAATAATCACGTAATTTGTAGAATAAATAATTGTGGAGGTATGTTTTTAATTTTGTTTTGAATTGTTAGGGATTTCCAATTTCTTGCTTTATGTTGGATAGGATCTTGTTAAACACCACTGCATCACAAAACATAATGCTATGCTGAATTCTAAGCAAGGAAGGAAAGTCTACATGAAAACCAGTTTTCTACTGTTTGTCCCTTTCTCCTTCCCCCAACACCTCTTCGTCTTTGCTACACACTCCAGCCAAGTTTGCTACTTACACAAATCAGATTGCACTCTCAAGAGACAATGATGGATCCGTTTAACAAAAATATTTGCAAAAATAACAGGACACATCCCTCGCATGTAGATGAAGAAATTATGTTATATGAACATGAATCTGGAAATGCTTTGTTTCCATGTTACAACACGTTTTCTCCAACTCATTAATCATGGGAAACGCACAAGAACAGAACATTAGAATCATGGGGAACTTGCACTCTTGATTACGTCTGGCTACGTTGTGTACTGCCAGTGTTTTGTTTTAAATGTCCCTGTTGCCATGCGACATTGTTAATGACTCTTTTTCTCCACCCAGGCTCAATCACAAAGTTATCATAATTTCATAGAGAATGTTCTACCTGTTCTACTAGCTGATGTACCTTTAGCTGTGCGATAAAACATGAACTTCATGCACAATGGGGCACCTCCTCATTTTAGTGTTAATGTCTGTCGACTTCTAAATAACAGATTCGGTGATGGATGGATAGGTACAGATGGACCAATTTCCTGGCCTCCATGCTCTCTGGACCTATGCCCACTGGACTTCTATTTGTGAGGGCATTTGAAAGCTCTTGTGTATGGAACCCCAATACAAGATGTTGAGAGTCTCCATGCCCATATTATGGAAGGCTGCGAAACAATTTGACGTACTCTCGGGATACATGAGCGCATCTGAGATTCACTACAATGATGGGTTGATGCATGTATGAATGACCACGGAAGTCATATTGAACATCTGCTTTGAGAAAGAGTTGCATGTGGTATGCTGGTGTATTCCATTTGTGTGTCCATGGTCAATGAGTTGGAGAAAATGAATTGTAACATGGAAACAAAACATTTCCAGGCCTACATTCATACAACATAATTTCTTCATCTGTGTGTGTGTTTGAGTGTGTTCTTTGAGGCTATAGATACTGTGATAATGAATATCACCGCAGGCAGCTCAATTGAAAAGGAATGGATGTCTCCAAAAAGGGCTTTCATGGAAGTTGAACAGACAAACATAGGTAAAAATGATTAATGGAAAATCTCAAATTAAGATGTGAAACAAATACTAACAAAGAGATAGAGGGGCTGGCCAGTACTTACCTGAGCTCAGTACAGCTGATAGATACACAAAACAGAACAGAAAATTTACATTCCTATCTTTCGGAACTTCGTTTCTTCATCAGGGAGGAGAGAGGGGAAAAAAGGGAAGAAGGGTAAGTGGATTCAGTTACTCACAACCCAGGTTATGAAGCAACAGGGAAAGGTAAACAGGGAGGGTAGCAAGGATGGAGGCATGGTTGTCAGAGGGAAGCCAAAGATATATCTGACAACCATGCCTCCATCCTTGCTACCCTCCCTGTCTACCTTTTCCTGTTGCTTCATAACCTGGGTTGTGAGTGACTGAATCCACTTTCCCTTCTTCCCTTTTTTCCCCTCTCTCTTCCCTGATGAAGAAACAAAGTTCCAAAAGCTAGGAATGTAAATTTTCTGTTCTGTTTTGTGAATCTATTGGCTGTACTGAGCTGAGGTAAGTACTAGCTAGCCCCTCTATCTCTTTGTTAGTAAACATAGGTAAAAGGAAGATAACTCCAAAGAAACCGTGGGTAACAGAAGAAATAATTCAACTGATTGATGAAAGAGGGAAGTACAATAACATTTAGGGAAATTAAGGAATACAGAAATATGAGTCACTTAAGAATGAAATAAATAGAAAACACAGGGAAGCCAAGATGAAATTGACTACGGAAAAAAATCTGAAGAAATTGAAAAAGAAATGGTTGCCAGAAGGACTGACACAGCATATAGCAAAGTCAGAACAATCTTCAGCAAAATTAAAAGCAGGAGCATGAACATTCAGTGTGGAATGGGAATTTCAGTATTAATTGCAGAGGGGAAGAGTGGATAAGTGGAAAAAGTGCATTGAAGGCCTTTATGATGGGGGAGGGCTTACCTGATAATGTGACAGAAAAAAATGAAAATAATTATAAAAGTCATAGGGGATCCATATTAGAGTCAGAATTTTATCAAATAAGGCAGAAGGGATAAATAAAGTTCCTTTGGAATTTCCGAAATCATTGACAAAGTGGCAAACAAGTTCGTGTGTAGAATCTACGAGTTCAAAGATATACCAACAGACTTTGGGAAAAATATCACCACATGGTTTCAAGCTAGCCAGGACAGATACGCACAAGAACTATAGCACAATCAACTTAGCACATTGACTGCCATGAGGCTGGAGACACAGCAGAGCCTTATGCCTGATGCCATGTACATTCCAGAGGCCACCCACTCCACTCTCTTTAGTACACTATGCAGTACTGTGCACTGATTTGTATTTCTTGATCGAGTTGACACTGGGATATAGGAAAACAGTTGTAGCATCTTGTCCAATTTTGGTTTTTGCAATTTTACCTTCAGCAGACTTCTTATTACTTATTCTTACGAAATAACACTGCTCCACATATATTATAAAGTTAACTTCTAATTTATATTTTGATATGAACAGTGATATCTGCTTTATCATCTAAGGTGAGTATAAATGGTCTTAGCTCAGATGGATTCCATACTGTCAACCAGTGGAGTGGCATGACATAGTAAACATAGAAATACGACTGGTTTTACAGACGAAGAATAACTGAGGATGTTCGAAGACCCTGATTTTGATGTAGGTGATCTAGTACTATGAGTTTTATGATGAAGAAGATGTGTTTGTGGACACATCTGATAGTGACAGCTATGTCTATGACAATGATTATGTTGATTATGGTAATGGAAATGGACTGCGAAAAATCTACAGGTAGTGGTACTGCAAGAAATCACAACTCTGACCAGAGCTGAACTGATATTGTCTCACCAACCCAAGGTCGCACTTACAGGCCATGTTCATCCGAGGTACGTGTTATAGCAACAAGTTGCATGGGACCGTGATTGTATTACTAACACACCATCCAAAGATGTACTCTACTAAGCAGAATGGAGTTTTTGGCTCCCGACATGCATATGCCATCAGCATGAAACTCTGTTGTGTCCACTGGTACCCTAGTGGCAGTCAACATGTTAACTACATGTAGGAATGTGTTCTGATGTTTCAATCGATAACAGAAGCAGAACTTAAGAAAAATCAAGACACATTCATAGGATTTATAGAACTGGAAAAAGTGGTTAACAGTGTCAAATTGTGCAAGGTGTTCAAAATTCAGAGAAAAGTAGGTGCAAGCTATAGGGAAAGATAGATAATATATAATCAGCACAAGAACCAATATGGAACAATAAGAATGGAAGATCAAGAACAAAGCACTCAGATTAAAAAGCATGTAAGACAGAGATGTAGCCTTTCTCATCTGCTGTTAAATAAGTTCAGTGAAGAAGCAATGATGAAATATAAGAAAGATTCAAGAGTGTGATTAAAATTCTGGATGAAAGGATAACAATGATAAGGTCTGCTGAAGATGTTGATATCCTCAGTTAAAGTGATGAAGAATTACAGGATATGTCGAACAGAACAAAGAGTCTAATATGTACAGAATATGGACTGAGAGTAAAACAAAGAAAGTAATGAAGAATATTAGAAATGGGATTAGTGATAAACTTAACATCAACATTGGTGCTTACAAAGCTAAGGAAATCTGCTATCTTGGAAGCAAACTATGATATCTGAAGAATGGGGTGCCAGGGCAAGGTTGGCACCTTGCAATGAAACTACAGAAGAGTATGGTCCCTATATGCCACACTAATGAATGAGCAATGCCACTGTAGCTGTGCCTCCTAGAGCTTCATTGCTTCATTACACCACAGCAATCAGTGGTCCATTTATGGCTGAGCAGAGCAATGCTTGACCCATGTCACACTCAATGATCAGAATGACGGCATTGTCTTAGATAGACCACTAGTGTGTTAATGTCACAGGCACAACATTAAGGTGAACATTGGCAGATATTCTTCAGTTGAAGAGCCTTGTAAATTTGTCTGTATGAAGTGAGACTTTAATATTGAGAGACAGTTGCAAACACTCAGAACATTCCTGTGTAAATGGATTGTACAAAGTAAATTTTCATTTCTAAATTGCAATAAAGGGAATTAATATTTTATAGGTTACAGTTCCACTTAATCTCTTGGAGCAAACCAAACAACCCATCATTGTGCTGGTGAGTGTATTTTCATACGGCACAATACATGGCAATGATGCTGGTTGTAAACTATCCTTGCATCACTTGCTGCATGGTTACAGAGTAAGAGAGTGCACGCTCTTTAACTGCCTAGTGTTGCCAGCTTTCTGTTCTTGAATTTTGTTTAACATATCAAGTGTTTCACCATTTGTGAGCCACTACAGGAAATGTCTTTCACTGAAATCACTCAGTTTCAGGTGTACCAGATTGAATGCCAGCCACTGATATCTCTACTCTCTCGTGCAACAGCATCGCTACCATTTGCTGCACTTAAAATTTTGTCAATACCATAGTCAGAAAGAAGAATGGTCAGAACATCAGACACAACTGGAGGCTCATTTGCTTCTTGTACCATAACAGATATGGGGCACAATGCTTTTTTTTGTCGATGATGGGAGTCAGTGTCTACTGTCTGTGAGTAAAATTGTATCTAGACACTAGTCCCGAATCAGTCAACTATGACAACATCATTAAAGTATTCAATGGTCATTATGATGACCAAATCCTTGTCACAGCAGCCATGTTTAAATTTTTTTCATGTCAAGCAGAAGCCTGCTCAAACACTAAAACACAATGGATTGCCAAACTCAGAGGTCTCTCAAGGCATTGGAAGTGTAAGTGTTCTTGCGGAATCAATTAGAGTGATTTCATGTTACGTGATTCAACCACACAGAATATATCAGATGCATACATTCATGCTGCAATTCTAAAACTAACACATCCTGTTAAAAACAGTTCTGTCTGTTGTAGAATCTCAAACTATTGCAAACTTAACAGAGGTTGATTTTGAGGCTCCATGTATGTCTGTTGTCCACAGTGCACAATTCACACAGTCTAAAGTATGTGAAAGTGTTAAAGTGGTTAAAAATTGGATTCAGACAAAGAGGAAGCTTAGAAGTAAAAACTATCAATCTTGTGGTACATGACATGTGCAACAAAATTCTGTGAGGAAGTCTTGTTGTGAGTGCTTTTTGAAAGGTGACCAGAAAGCTTGACCTTTTCATGGTGCAAAATGCCACCAGTGCAGATGGCAAGGTCACATTCAGACAATGTTTCTATGTGGCAACCTAGTCTCAGCAAACAGCCACGACTGGGTGAACGTGCAGCTGCCGCACAGCTGTCAATAGGTGTTTACGGTTGTGGTGAAGCCATTAACAATGGCACAGGGCAAACCTCTCACTTCTGCATTGCAAAATCTTCCATTGCAACATGCAGGCAGGGTAACAAACTTTTTATTCCATTACAAGTGTAACAATAGACACTTATGTTATAGATGAACACAGGTCCTTCTGTTTCCCTAATTAATAAAGACACTTATGACAGAATTGATAGCCCACTGCTACAGCAACCTATTTCTATTTTGTCTACCTACAACAGATGAGAAATTCCAGTCCTTAGCATGTGTGGTTTACCTGCAACTTTTTGTAGAGTGAAAAAATGTGTTTTGTTTCATGTACACAATTCCAGAAATAGTGGAAACATTTTTCAGTTAAGTTTATTTGATTTGTCCAAACTGTGCATGTGAGATAATGTGTTACAAATCAGCGTGCCTCACACTAATGGTTGTGACTTGTGTAGTAAGTAAAAGGAACTGTTTGAAACAGGTTTAGGAAGGGCTAAAGAGTTTGAAGCACCAATTACAGTGAAGAACAATCTGGGGCTGTGATTTTTTCGCACACAGCCTGTCCCAAGCAGTTTATGTCAGTGTGCTAATTTTAAAGTAAAGGTTAATCCTGTAACATTAAGCAGCTCCAATCAGTCATGGGGAAGCTCACCTATTATATAAAATTTATTCATAATGTTGCACATATTACTGCATTGCTAAACCAGCTGTGCTGTGAAAATGTTTCTTTTGTGTGATCCAAAGAATGCCAGAACATATTTGTTGATGTTTGATTCATTTTGATTCAGCTGAGCCTGTCATGATAACTAAGGATGCATCAAAAATTGCAATGCTGGGCTCTGATATTGTCCAATTACCAGTATGACTTTTTGTACAGGCTCACTGCTCAACATTTGAACACTGACTTGTTGCCTTGGTTACCAATTAGTGCTTGATTCATTTGAGGAATCATATTTTCAAATTGATTCTCAGGATTTTGAAAATCTTAAAATTTTCCTCTTGGTTTTCAGTGTGTTGCCACACAGCAAGTGCTTCTGATGCAGCTCTTCAGGTTATTTTGTAATATGTGTGCCATGGGTGGCCACACAGATTGGAAGTAATTCCCCAACCAACGGTGCATCACTATTTATCACATTGTCACACGCTACCCACACAGTCAGGTGTTCTGCTGTTGCATACAGAGAACAATGATGAGCATGTTGTGATTCCTCACTTCCTCCAGCAGGAATTTTTATTTTCTTACTGTGCAAAGATTATTGGTGTGTAATCCATGCAAAAGTACTCACCTGATATTATTGTACTTGGCAGGGCATGGATGCTCAGACTGAGCAAGCAGCATCTTGTTGCAAAGTTTGTGCAGAACATCAATCAGTTCTACTACAATGTTGTTTTGAGTGGCCATGTCTGTTTGGATTGTGGCAACAGATTCATTTGAGTTTGTAGGTCCGTTCTGGAACACACAATGCCTGTTAGTGGTAGACACTTATAATAACTTCCCTTTTGTTGTCCATGACATCCAAAACTACTGCAAGTACTGTTTCAGATTTGTCTTCCATTTTTTGTCTTAAAGGTCTTCCAGAGGTCATTGTTTCAGACAATAGACCACAGTGCATGTCAACCAATTTCCAAAAGTCATGTGCTGCAAATGGCATACACTATGTGACAACTGCAGCTTTTGATCCACGGTCTAATGGTGAAGCTGAATGGTTCTCTCGTACATTCAAAAGTCACATGGAGAAATTCCATGCCTCCTGCACGAGGGAACAGGCACCAAAAATTTTCATGTCATTTAACCACTCCTTGCTTCCTAACAAGAAGTTGCCAGTGGTATTGTTATATGGTCATAGTCACTGTATCCTCTTGCATCTTCTGTGCCTGCCACGATAGCAATCTGTTCTGCAAGGTCAGACAACATTTCAGCCGCAGGATGAAGTCTTCTACAAAGTTCTTTGAAAGGAACAGTGCTGGGAGCATGGAGTAATTACAAAAGCCACTGGATGTTCTTTTTACATCATCTAAGGCTCTGCAGGACTATTGCAGCACCGCCAAAACCTGCCGCGGTGCACTTCTGAGTATGTCATTGATTCTGGCACAGCATGTTTGTTCGTGGACCAAGCATGTCACTGTGGTCCACACCAGTTGTCACTTCCATCTTTCTGCCATTCATGACTGGTACATCCACTGTGGCACCCACAAAGGACGCCATCCCATCGCCACCAATGTCGGCACCAATCTCACAGCCTGAACCAATGTCCACAGACAGTCTGCCCATGGAAGGTCATCATACCACACAAGAAGGTCAGTTTGGTGTTCAACGGACCACAGCACCTGCTCCTCTGTACGTGGGCATGCAGCCTGTGACTGGTTTTTCAGCCTGTGTTCCAGGTCACCCACAAGGTGGATACCGGGGTGCAGTTAGAGAGCTGCCATCGGGGCGGGGGGGGGGGGGGGGGGGGGCGTGGGAAGGGAATGTAGTGTTGTCCAAAGAATGGAGTACCAGAGCAAGGTGGGTACTTTGGAACGAAGCCACAGAAGAGTATAGTCCTCGCATGCTGCATCGCCAGATGAGCAACGCCAGTGTAGCCACACCTCCTACGGCATCACTATGCCGCTGCTATCAATGATCTACTTATTGCAGAGCAGAAGAATGCTTGGCCCAGTTTGCAGTCAACAATCAATACAATGTCATTTGTCTTAGGTAGACCACCAGTTATTAATATCTTAGGCATAATGCAAAGGTGAACATTGTTAGATATTCTTCAAGTGACGAGTCTTGTAAATTTGTCCATATCAAGTGATATTTTAATATTCAGAGATAGTTCTAACTACTCAGAACACTCCTGTGGAAGTGAATTGTACAAAGTTAAGTAAATCTTCATCTCTATAGTATAATAAAGTGAACTAATACTTTATGTGTTGTATTTCCACTCAACCTCCTCCCAGAGCAAACCAAGGAACCCACCGCTGTGCCCGTGAGTCTATTTTCATACAGCACAACACAAAATAACATGACAGATGAAGCAAGGACATAAGAAGCAGTTTAGAACAGGCAATGAGGACATTTCTGGCCAAGAGACGTCTGGTAATATCAAGCATTGTAAGAAATGTCTGAGAATATACACACACTGTATGGTGTGGAAAAACTGGGAAAGAAAAGAATCAAAGCATTTGAGATGTGCCACTATAGAAGGATGTTGAAAATTATGTTGACTGAAAAAGTAAGGAAAGATGAGGTTGGCCACAGAATTGGCAAATAAAGCAACATATGGCAAACACTGACAAGAACAAAGGGCATAATGATATGACATGGGGGAGACGTCAGGGAATAACTTATATGGTTCTAGAGAGATCTTTAGAGGGTTTTTATGTAAGGGAAGACACACACTGGAATATATCCTAGAAATAATTGAAGATGTAGGGTGCAAGTGGTACTTTGAAATGAACAGGCTAACAGTTACAATTGCCATCATTTACTAGGAAAAATTTTAACTTTTTTAGTCAGCAATGGCATCCCTAGCGATTATTTGGTTAAAAAACATTTCTTACACTTGTCTTTTCCATCCATTTTAAAAAAATACTTGTGAGTTTTTAATTTTATCACTAGTAAGTCAGCAAATGATTATGACTTTATACTTTTCTGACCTATATATATTGTCATTTTTCTTTAGTTTTATTTCTGTATTGAACCAGAATCTCAACATCTGGGAAGAAAGGAATAGTCTCTAATAGAAGAGTAATGCATTATCTTGTTGAAGTGCCCTCAGTCAATGAGACCCAAGACAAAATCAAATCATTGTGTGGTTGCAGTTTTGTCCAAGACAACCATCAGAGGAAAGATAAAGAAATTTTTTACTGTTGAAGATAAGAGCCATTTATGAGTCTGAACAACATGTTGCAAACTTCATTGGCCCCTCTCTTTGCATTACCTTCATGATACAAAAAGAGCTCTGAATTGTAATGCTGTTTATGAACTGGAGCCAAAACCACATGCGTCACTGACCTAAATTGTTTTTGTAATCATTGCAGTTTTCTGTGGGCCTATATCTTCAAGACAAGGCCTTGGACTATGAGTGGTTCCTATACATTTACACTGACTTTGGACAAGTCCATAGAGCCATAAAAATTATTACTAAAAATTCCAGACTAATTCTGAAATCAATGATTCATATATAAATGAACTGAATTCAATAAAATGGAATAAAATAATAACCCACAATATAGATGTTAATTAATCAAACAAAAAGTTCTTACATCCTAAAAGTTACAGGGAATTATTCAAGCAACGCTGCTGTACTAAACCACAAAATGTAAAGAAGGAGTTCACCTCACAACTAAGTAAAATAGGATTCATAAGACTATTATATCATTATAGGTCTAAGTATAGCAATGCTAACAAGGAAATGTTTGTGAAATAGATCTCCAATCCAGGCAGCAAAATGCGTAGCAAGTGATCTATAAAAATAAACATAAAAGAAACACATTTGGCCAGTCCACTCTCAGATGACAAAGTCATTAAAGATGTAAGTAAGTGAGAGGCACCACTACCAGCCACAAACAATATACTAAGAGATAGCTTTTGCTGGACTTGCATACTATAGAAGTTATTCAATGACTCAGTAGCTAAGTTCAGAAAATCTAGAGTAAAGAATTACTATGGCCCCTCAAATAATATTATAAAATGCACTAAAAATAATAAGTAGATCCACTGATTAAAATAATTAATAAAATATTAAATGAAGACAATAATCCAGAATGTTTGAAAATATATGTAGCTAAACAAATTCTTAAGAAAACAGGCATGCCATCTCTGGATAATTATCAATCTATTTCTCATATACCTATAATATTGGAGATGATTACATAAATAAATGAACCAATATTTTAAATCTAATAATATACTTACAATTAGCTCATCACAATGTAATAGATGGAGGACCATCCTTTCTACAGTCAAAGCAGTTGAGCTGTGTAATAGTAAAAGTACACAGTTGTTTTGAAAATAAAGAGATAATCTGTGCAACGCCATTGGATCCAAGGAATGCATTTGATGCAGTCTCTGACCAAAAATGCCAGTATAGAGTAGGGGAGAGCGCTCTATGCTTAAAATGCCTTAATGCAGACTTATTTGAAACAGGAAACAGTTACTGAAGATAAATAATCACAAGAGATTCTCTTTCATTTGCAAAGGATGTACTTCAGAGATCCATTATTTGATGTTTCTGGTGATAATTTATGTGAATGATTTATCCTCAACTGTACCATGTTATACAGAGCAGTATGCACATGACACAACACTCATTACGTGCGGTACCAAGCTTAAAAATGTACATCACAGTATGCTGATAGCAATGGATAAATATTTCAGGCTAATGTACTATATAAAAGTGACAGTAAAACTAAAGATATTATGTTCAGTCTAATGGTTCCAGTCATTATAAGAAAACAGTCAAACCAAAGGATTTTAACTATTTTATATTAGCTTGGATACCCACTTGGGAAAATCTATGGCAGACTAACATCTCAACTACTTGCTGTAAAAGCTGAGGGGATGTGTCAGTACAGAACTCCTGTTATATACATATTATGAACTCTTTCACTGCCATCTAAATTATGTTGTAACTCTTTAGACTCAAAATTAATGTTTAATGGCAAAAGGAGGCTATAAGATGCAGTGCAGGATTTAGCCCATGAGAACTATTTAGAAATTATTTTAAACAGGTTAATATAATGATGGTGTCTAGCCCATGAGTCTATAAGGGCCTTGTCTTTATTAAAGAAAACCTAAGCAAGTATGACCAAAGGAGGTCAGTGTGTGTGTGTGTGTGTGTGTGTGTGTGTGTGTGTGTGTGTGTGTGTGTGTGTGTGTGTGCGTGTGTGTGTGTGTGACTACTCACATTATAGATGGAATTAGAATAAATTATGTTGATAATTGCATGTGACGTTGTGCGTTATTATTTTATCCCATTTTATAAAATTCAGTTTATTTACTTATTTATGAATTATTTGCTGCAGAAACCATGGAAGTCTGGAGTTTTTAATAACAATTTTTATGGCATTAATGGACTTATCTAGAGTCAGCATATATGCTGATGAAGTTGGTGTTGAGTGACCTTAGGCGCTTTCCAAGAGCATATAGGAAGCATACTAGTCTGAGGCCTTGTCTCAAAGATAAGAGCCATAGAAACTGTAATGGTTGCAAAAACTATGTAAGCCAGTGACTCATGTTGGAGCTGCAATAGAGAGACTGTAACTTTTTTGCCCTGTGTGTACTTACCTTGCTTGGTAATGAACATCTAACACTCACCACTCATCTACATGAAAAAAGGGTTAAGTGCTAATTTACTTTACCTATGTCACAGCTGATGGCTTGGTAATTTATTACTTTGTTATCAACCCCTTTGTTATCACAATTAAATAAATTACATTATCAAAAAGTAAATAGTGGTTTTAGTATGTGAGTATTTTTTATGCATACAAAGAATAACTCTACAAGTGGAACAGACATATTGACACACACCTTGTTCAAACTAAGTATGCTACAGTGAAAGCAACTGTTCTCTGATGTCAGCAGGGCTGTGCACAGTATTAGGCTCACTGGTGACCCGGCGAAGGGAAGGATTCATAGGCACACTCAACGCATTATCTGTTGCCAAACAAACAGTAATACACAAAACACACATTAGTGATGGAAGAGCAACATAACTTACTTGAGTGCATAAGCAGGACAGTACATACACAGGAACACAAAGTTACAAACATAAGTATAATCTGAAACTTGATGCAATATTAAATGCTACATTAACTGCATTTAAATTTTTAAGTAAGCAGAAAGCAATTTACACTTTATATAACCACAGTAAGCAACTTGAAACAGTGTTAATATGATGAAGAAATATAATATGTTGTGTTTCACGTTTTGTAAACATATTAAGATCAATGTATGTTTGAGATGCAGATTCTACAAATGTTTGTACAGAGTCATTTTATGTGGAAAACCTCAAAAGAACAACATGACAGGTGCTTCAGTTCATGAAAAACAAACACTCAAAGTATCTTCTTGTTAACAAAGTTTATAAGTGTTGCATGTGTATACCCTTCATCACATGGCACATGTCTAATAAATAGTCCTGTTCTGCTCATATCCAACCCAGCATATCAGGAGTGATGGTAAGAACAACTGCTGCAAGTCTTCAAAGTTCTGTGGTAGGAGTGGTACAAAATCCTATCCTTGATGCAACTACACAACAAAAAAATTGCAAGTGGGTGGTGGCCACTCAAGTGGTGGCAGGTCAGTGACTGCAGCACAGTCTATCCAGAGACATGGCAAAGTCTCATTCAGGTAACCTCTTACACATTTGTGGGAATGTGGAGGGGCTCCATCTTGGTGAAAGAAAAAAACCCTTGCTATCTGTTTTACTTTGGGGCATGAGCCACAATTGCAGCATGTTGAAATAGGTGATACCACTATCAGTGTTTTCAGTGAAGAAGAAGAGTCCATAGACTGGTGTAGTGCATGTTAACTTTCTCAGAATCGCAGATGTATTAGGCACTTGAATGTGGATTCTCTTCATCCATATGCATGTTATGTGTCAGGTGACTTTTCCCAAAAGATGAAAAGTGTCCTTTTCCACTGAATATTAATTTGTTTGCAAACCCATCATTTTCAAGATGGTTTTGCATATCAATGCAGAAATGCAGATGGTGCAATTTGTCACTATAGCTTATGGCTTGCAAGAGCTGCAATTTGTATGGCTTCACTTAAGCTGCTTACAAAGGGTTTTCCATCATAAAGGTGTAATTGCTACAACACCAGCACTCCCCACACTGTGTTCTTTGACGTATGCATCTCACGTGCATGGTGACAGATACTTATTGATGAATTTTCTCTCACATGATCCAACATCTTTTCCTCAAATTCTACTGTGTGAATAATTCTTTGTCAAGAACTTTAGCAAGCTCTGTATAGCTTGAAGAAATCATGTTATACCCGTGAGATTTTTATTAGGGTTATATCTGTCGTAACCCTATGCATCAGTAACTTATAGTTATCAGTGCCACCACAGACACTCTCATGTATAATTTCAGCTGCTTTCTGAGTAACAGATTTTATCTGTTCTAGAAAGTTTATTTTCTTGTCTAGAAAAATGCCTAACTATCTACAAACAGTACTGTTTTTTACAGGGACCCCGCCAAGCCTTGGCGAAAGGTTTCTGGCAAGGGAAAGTCTTCCCTTCAGAATTAGGTTGGTCGGTTGAGGGGTGGGGGAAGACACCAAACTGCTGGGTCATCAGTCCCTCGGAATTAGGCATGTGGTTTTATGAACAGCTGTAGTCAGCTTGTGTCCCTGTATCTGAGCAAGCACATCATTCGTCTTTTCCTCAAGTCTCACCCTGGTGTCTGAAGATACAACTACTAGGATGTCACCTGCATGTGCAACAACACATTTTGGTAATCTTTTTGATTACCTTGCTTTGCCCTGCAAGCCACTGGACACTACATCCACTATAATTATCTACAAAGCTCTCATACAGACATTTGGGGACTCTGAGAGCTTGGAGGGGTGCAAACATGCAGTCCACCAAAGGCTACTAAATGCGCCTGCATTGTCAATTATTAGTGTGACTGCATACTCTGTTGTCGAATTTCCTGCAATCTGAAGAGCTATATTAACCACACCATCTACAGACTTCTGTTTTCTGAATCCATATTGATATTGATTTAGACCCAAGAGCTCCCTGTGCACCTACAATTGGTCACAGAACAGATGTTCCTGAACTTTGACCAACACATTTAATAACAAAATAGATCTACAACTTTTCATTGACGTGGGTCTACATTCTTTTTCTTTTTAATCGCTACCTTTCTAGCAGTTTTTTATATAGTTGGAATCCTACCTATCTGCAAGGCCTCATTTGGAAATGCTGCCAGATATGGCACTACAAGTGGACCTACCATCCGCAAGACCTCAGGGCTCCAGTTCTGAGCTCGGAAATTGCTAGCAATAGGAACTTCTTCATGAGTGAAATGTATAACCAACATCTGATTGTCGTATTTATTAAGTAGATTAAATAGGTCACTTCTAAGTTGAGTGTGTATATCATTATCTGTGTTTGTGTTATTATCTGGAAGTAGGGTGGTTAGCAGATATTCTGCTGACTCCTCCATCCAGTTGTCACTGAGCCACCCTGTTTACAAATTATGGACATCACAGTAGGTCCCTTAGGCTTCTCAGTCAATAATGTATTCAGTCTTCCCATTCATTTAACTTCCTGAAGCAATGTTTGTAGCATGTCTTAATTTCCCAGTATTTATGGAGCCTTGCAGTGTGCTCTGATTGCTCTAAAGCATGTTGATAAGCTCTTCTTGATCTTGCCTTTCACCTCAATGTGGAAAGCTTTGGGCTCCAGGGGAATGTAGCCTGACTGTTTACCTTTTCATTAGGGATATAAATGTCCTGTCTTCTTTGCAAGAGCTCAGTTAGTACTGTGCACCCAGGTCTACATGTACCAGAAGCGATTCCACTGGAAATGATGCAGTGTAAGCAAATAATCCATCCCAGTCCATTTTCCTGATGTCTAAACCAATCATGCTTTCCTCTGGTTGTCTCCCTTATCACTTAAGACACAACATTTGCTCCTCATAAAGACAAGGTGTCATAATGCACAAAGAAAGAAAAAGTAGTTGGCTGACTCTCTCTCTCAGCCAACAATCCCTTATGGCTTTAGCTTTACCTCAACTTGTAGTGAAAATGTGGACAAGAAAACTATGATGCACATTGTAGTAAATTTCTCTGATAATCTAAATACTTACGTACACACATCAAAAAAGGTTTTGCATCACCCCAGTTCCCAGAATTCCTGAAGATAGATGTTGACTGTGGATATTGTATCACAGACATAGTCTCTTTGGCTTTTCAGAGATGTCACCAAACCGGCCCAAAGATGTAAACAACTATTTATGAGCAGCGCCTATTAGATGGAGGGGGGCCCAACAGCCAATCAGTGCCAGTCATTCCACCAGGAAGGAGGTACACAGCTCATGTTGTCTGTAGTTCAACAATGCCTAGACAGTCAATACTGTAGCTCGATCGTGACCACATTGTTACTTTGTGCCAGGAAGGGCTCTCAACAAGGGAAGTGTCCAGGCATCTCGGAGTGAACCAAAGTGATATTGTTCAGACATGGAGGAGATACAAAGAGACAAGAACTTAATGGCATGCCTCACTCAGGCCACCCAAGGGCTACTACTGCAGTGGATGACCGCTACCTACGGATTATGGCTCGGAGGAACCCTGATGCAATGCCACCATGATGAATGATGCTTTTCATACAGCCACAGGACGTCATGTTATAACTCAAACTGTGCGCAATAGGCTGCACGATGTGCAACTTCACTCCCAGCGTCCATGGCGAGGTCCATCTTTGCGACTAAGACACCATGCAGCATGGCACAGATGGACTCAACAACATGCCGAATGGACCGCTCAGGATTGGCATCAACTTCTCATCACCAACGAGTGTCCCATATGCCCTCAACCAGACAATCGTCGGAGACATGTTTGGAGGCAACCCGGTCAGGCCGAACCCCTTACACATACTGTCCAGTGAGTGCAGCAAGGTGGAGGTTCCCTCCTGTTTTGGGGTGGCATTGTGTGGGGCCAACATATGCCACTGGTGGTCATGGAAGGTGCCGTAATTGCTGTATGATATGTGAATGCCGTCCTCCCACCGATAGTGCAACCATATCAGCAGCATATTGGCGAGGCATTTGTCTTCATGGGTGACAATTCGCACCCCCATTGTGCATATCTTGTGAATGACTAGAGTGACCAGCATGTTCTCCAGACATGAACCTCATCGAACATGCCTGGGATGGATTGAAAAGGGCTGTTTATGGATGACGTGACCCACCAACCACTCTGAGGGATCTACGCCGAATTCCCATTGAGGAGTAGGACAATCTGAACCAACAGTGCCTTGATGAACTTGTGGATAGTATGCCACAATGAATACAGGCATGCACCAATTCAAGAGGACATGCTACTGGGTGCTAGAGGTACTGGTGTGTATGGCAATCTGGACCACCACCTCTGAAGGTTTTGCTGTATGGCGGTACAACATGCAATGTGTGGTTTTCATGAGCAATAAAAAGTGAGAAAATGATGCTTATGTTGAACACTATTCCAATTTTCCGTACAGGTTTCGAGAACTCTCAGAACCGAGGTGATGCAAAACTATTTTTTATGTGTGTATGAGGGGTGTTCAAAAGATAAGGTATAAAACAACACTGCAGATATAATTGAAGCCTTTATGTAAAAGTAATCCCCAGAGGTCTGAGCACAACTATTGCACTGTGGAACAAGGTGAAGGATCCCCTGTTCTGAGACTTGCTGCGGCTGTGACAGGAGCCAATATTCCATTGTATCCTCGTTCCACATCATTACGAAATATTGTATTCATGATCCATGGAACTAGTATTAATCTAATCTAATCTAATCTAGTTCATCATCTGAGTTGAGACACTTTCCTTTGAGATGTTGTTTTAGTGGACCAAACACATGGAAGTTGTAGTGTGATGTGTCAGGCTGTAAGGCTCAAGCTGCTCCCACTTGAACTTGGCTGTTAGACTTTGTGAGACACTGTAGAGTTGAGGATGCGCATTATCATGGAGCCGAATCACTCCCTCCATGAGCATCCCAGGTGTTTGCTCTTGATGGACTTGTGTAGGCTGCTTAGTGTCTCACAGTATGTGTCACTGTTAATGATTTTACTGTGCTCAAGGAATTCAGTAACCTTGTATGTCAAAAATGACAGTGAGCATCCTTGCCTGCTGAGGGGAATTCTTTAGGGGGAGAGAGGGACAACACTACATTCATGTCCCTAGTTGTCTCACTATATTATCCAAAGCAGCATATGCAAATTTCATCTGGTTTGGCTGTTATGATGTTCCGAAACTTTTCGTTTGAACACTCTTTATAGACTGGTTAACAGGCAGCAGAACGGGGGTTATACAGAGTAAAGTTGTTTCTCCTTGATGACTTGGTGTGTAAAAACATTCTATCAAAAAGGAAATTCACTTGAAAAAACAAAAATTACTAGGAGACAGATTGGCTGGCAAATACTTACCTTCAAAAAAAGAAATCCCATATACAGCTGATGGACATATTTAAAAGCAGGAAAATAGTTATTTCTTAGCTTTC
This sequence comes from Schistocerca piceifrons, assembly GCF_021461385.2. Taxonomy (NCBI): domain Eukaryota; kingdom Metazoa; phylum Arthropoda; class Insecta; order Orthoptera; family Acrididae; genus Schistocerca; species Schistocerca piceifrons. The sequence goes on along the minus strand of NC_060139.1, from coordinate 33,310,017 downwards.
TTAGATGAGAAGATCACACCTGAAGAATGAATGAACAGCTCGGGGGGGGGGGGGGGGGGGGTAGGCAGTAATTTTTATCTATTTTTAAATGTTCGTTTTTTTATCTATTTTTAAATGTTTGTTTACAGAACTCAGAATTTCAGCTTCTTGTATATAAACTTTGCCTTTTTTCTTCATACTATACATATTCCAGATCTGGGTGACAATATGTCACAGAAAATGCAGTCTTAATAAAATTATTCTGATATACAGGGTGATTCAAAAAGAATACCACAACTTTAGGAATTTAAAACTCTGCAACGACAAAAGGCAGAGCTAAGCACTATCTGTCGGCGAATTAAGGGAGCTATAAAGTTTCATTTAGTTGTACATTTGTTCGCTTGAGGCGCTGTTGACTAGGCGTCAGCATCAGTTGATGCTAAGATGGCGACCGCTCAACAGAAAGCTTTTTGTGTTTTTGAGTACGGCAGAAGTGAATCGACGACAGTTGTTCAGTGTGCATTTCGAACGAAGTATGGTGTTAAACCTCCTGATAGGTGGTGTATTAAACGTTGGTATAAACAGTTTACAGAGAATGGGTGTTTGTGCAAAGGGAAAAGTTCTGGACGGCCGAGAACGAGTGATGAAAATGTAGCACGCATCCAGCAAGCATTTGTTCGCAGCCAAGGAAAATCGACTCGCAGAGCTAGCAGAGAGCTGCAAATTCCACAATCAACTACCCGAGGCGATGGCCGCCAGGCAGCCCATGACAGAGCACTTCATCACTGGCCTCCAAGAAGCCCTGATCTTACCCCCTGCGATTTTTTCTTATGGGGGTATGTTAAGGATATGGTGTTTCGGCCACCTCTCCCAGCCACCATTGATGATTTGAAAGGAGAAATAATAGCAGCAGCTATCCAAACTGTTACGCCTGATATGCTACAGAGAGTGTGGAATGAGTTGGAGTATCGGGTTGATATTGCTCGAGTGTCTGGAGGGGGCCATATTGAACATCTCTGAACTTGTTTTTGAGTGAAAAAAAACCTTTTTAAATACTCTTTGTAATGATGTATAACAGAAGGTTATATTATGTTTCTTTCATTAAATACACATTTTTAAAGTTGTGGTATTCTTTTTTAATCACCCTGTAGTTCTCACTTGTTCCACATATCATAAAATTCTTTATACATAATCTCACTTAAAAGTAATAACGAAAACTAAGGCATCAATATTAAAAAGAAAATTTGTATTTAATTTTTATACTGAAAAGAAAGCTTTTATTTTGATGTATTGAAATGAGCGATTGCCTTTTTCCATTTCTGCTTATTGTTATCATCCTGGAATTCTTGCTTTTGTGAAACTAAGTTATTGGTAATTATTGAAGAGCATCAGTTTTTTATTATTTTTTAAAGTAATTTTCATATCCTGTCCACATTCATTAAGTTGCAAGTTCCTCGAGTACTATCAGGTAAGATAGCGAGGGGTGAACAAATGCAAAAATATTCTGGAATTTTTTCCTGGAACTTAAGACATAACAAAGAATTTTTAGCATGAAGCAGACTGTGTGTGTGTGTGTGTGTGTGTGTGTGTGTGTGTGTGTGTGTGTGTGTGTGTGTGTGTGTGTGTGTGTGTGTGTGAAGAAGGTATACAAAGTCAAGATATACATTAACAAAAGATAAACCATAGAAAATTAACCTGAGTAATGTATTACCAATAAACAATCATTATACGACTCATGCTTGTGCCAGCTAAATTTAATTAAGTAAATGAGAAAGAAAGCTGCTACCTCCTCAGTTAAACTAACCACAGTTTGTCTAATATTACTAGCTAAATATTTACTTGATTTCATCAGTATTTTCCAAAGATAATAGGTATCTACATCCGTAAACACAGAGCCCTGTTTACAATACATTACTACTTGTCGTATAGCATTCCAGTGAATGCTGCTACTTGCTATGTAGCTAATCAGATGTTTTTAATTTTCTTTTGAACTTTATTTTAGATGAAAGCTTGTTGAATGTCTTTGAATCAAAGTAAATAACTCCATTTTCAACCCCAAACAAGGAGCTAAGTCTATGTGAAAATTATTTTTGTGTCTTTGATCGTGACTGTGTAGATCACAGTGCATCAAAACTGATTTTTGCTCTCATCAACAAGAGCCATTAAAGAGTGAATGTAAGAATTCCAAGATCCTTTAAAATGCATCTAAAATTGTATGATAACTTATTTTTTATAATATTATTATTGCTGTGTTCTGCTGAATAAACACTGTTTATTTTAGGTGCACTGCTCCAGAAGACAACATTGTGTAAAAATAAGCAAAATAAATCAGTACATTTGTCTTTAGGTCAGCAGAATAAGAGATGCAGAACTGGGCTTCATGATAAGTTAACTCCATTTTAACTTGTTATCCAACTGGACTACAAGGAATTTTACACATTGTTTCATTTAGTGTGCCCATTAATGTCCACTTCTGATGCTAGCAGATCACTTTTCCTGCTTCATATTCTATAGCATGGGTCACTGTGAAATTAATAATTAAACTATTAGCTATGAACCATTAGTAGGCCTGTTCAGCAATTTATGAAGTTTGAATCACCCTTTAAAATCACTGGATTTTCATTATGCTGGTTAAGAATGAGAGGAATACCAGTACTAATACTTGTGGGATCGCAAATGTTGTTTTCTCTCATTGTGAGACTAGTTTTGTCCATGTGACACTTTCTGCCAATGAGATCCTCTGCTTTTTGTTATGAAGGTAAGACTGTCCATGTGAGATGTTGCTATTAATGCCATAATAGGACTTTGACAAGGTGGAGAATCCTTTGAAAAAGTTAAATTGCAGAGTTAAAAAGAGTCCATATTCCTCACAGACCACTTTCTCAAACACTTTTGGAAAGACATGATAGAGTGAAATGGGTCTGTAATCAGGAGATCTGCCTATCTACAGTTTTATTGATGAATATTTCTTGAGGATATTTAAACCTGTCAGAAAATATGCCATGAGTCATTGACTGTAAAGATAGCTAAAGGATAACTGTATCAAGTGAATACAAGATTTATCCATAACATTGTGCTAGAAATACCATCATAGACAGCAGAATTATACTTTTTAGTCATTTTAGACAATGGCTACTGCAGAACTGGAGTGATTGCTTTATACTGACTGTAATAGCAACAGAAAATAAACACAATTGTGACTCTTTTTTTTTTTACAATAGAACAGTAAATAAACACAACTGTGACTTTTTTACAATCACTTTGTCATGACCTAATGAATTTCATCTGTTGGCAGTGTATGCAGTGTTTACACAACTAAATATAATGCATCTATGTTTGGTAATCTGTCAGTGATTGCAACATTTGCTGCCACTGCGAAGAAATAATAATTGACTGTGGTGAACAGTAATTTAAAAGTGTCACAATTTCAGCCAGAGCTACGTTCTGGCAGCTCAGATTTATTTGGGTATCTATTTTTGTTTGTTTCTTATTTAATAATGTTCCAAATTGTTTATGTCTCATTCTTGAAGTCTACACAAATGGACTATTCCAGTATCAAGAATCAGAGGACAAATTTTGCTGTCATCTCATCTTTATGAACTCACAGTTTAGGGAAATTTAATATTTTGTGTTCTAACTTACTACAAAATGGAATAACTTAATGTATCAGCAATATTCTAACATTGTAATGTGACTTTAGATGACAAACAACTTTCATCGGTGAGAATTAGACAGGCAGGAATGGGTTTATAGTGTTGCCTGAACACCACAAACTGATTTTTCTCTAATGTTTTTTATTGCATGCAGTTCTTTACCAAGTTATAACAGACATGTTAACATGAAATCATCAGCTAATTACCGACTGTATGAAGCCAAGGGCATGCAGTTTCAAATAGGATCATATTTGTTACAGATCTGACATGTGAAAATGAACCATGACTAAATGTCTGTCTCAATTTTGAAAGTCAGTAAACACTGTAATAGGGATTGTTCCCTTTTCATGATTTGACAGTCTAGTAGGCACCACTTCTGCTGGTGCTGTATTAAAGGTTTCTGTGATTCTGTTATTGTAGTGATTCAGACACTTGTAGCTTCAGTGTCTATAGCTGAGAAGCTTTGTCTTGAGTGAACTTACTAACTTATTCCAATCAATTTTGGTGAACTGGTTAATCATCTTAATTGTCCATTCATTGGTTTTACGTTGTACTAGTACTGTAGTGGAAAACAGTGCGGGAATTTGATCACTGCCAACACTTTTAGCTGTTTAACAAGGAGAGCACAGGTGAGCAATTGGAACAGAGCAGAGGATTTGGTCAGGAACAGGCAACCTTCATGGTTGATAAACATGAGTGATTAGTTCATTAATCAGACAAGTGAGACATCATCAAGGATTCACTCAAGCACAACAGTTTCGGTGTTAGTGATATGATTGCCAAAGTTGGTATCCGTTATATTAAAGTTACCTTTAAGGATTCAAATGTGGATCTTGCTGGTGGAACATAGGTAGAGATAATGTAGACAGAGCTATTCAGGGGGTTTTAAACCTCACAGCTACAATGTCTTGATTGTAGCTTTAATTTTAGCACAGGCAGGGCTTTTTTTTTGTGCATAATAGTGAATCAATCAACTCTGTAGTTCTTTTCGGTGGAGCGATAGTAAATCAAGCCTTGCAGACGTAGCTGCTGGGAGCTAGCTTTAGCTTCTGCAATGGCTATTGCGTTATGTCTATTTTCTTGTTGTGAGAGGTGCTGCAATAGTGATATGTTTGTTGTTGAAATCATCAACATATAGAAAGGAAAAGTCAGTTTTAATTTCTTAAGAGGTTATTTGCTATTGCTGATTATTAGATGGAGAGTGGGAAATGAACCCCTGATGTTGTGGCAGGGGAGAGGGATGCAGTTGTTTGGTTCATTTTGCTATGGAAATTTATGAGGTGTTTAGTCCCATTAGTTGTTTTTTAACTGCACTTGTTTATTAACTAGAAAACAAAGTACTGGCACTGAGAAGTTTGAGTTAAGCCTAATATCTCTAATTGGGGATGGGAAAGTGGAAGAGATTGGGTGTAAAATTAATTACTAATGAGCAGTATTATTGTAGAAGCCATATCTTTTGGGTTTGAGGTTCTAGATCGACTGATGAACATCTCAATGACATTTCATTGCTAAAACTGAGGGCAGGTAGAGAAAGGGGTAGCATCTAAAAATAATTTTAATTATCACAGCCCATTTTTAAATATGCCATCAGATAATAAGCTAGTAAGTTCAGTAAATTTTCATCATTTTCCTTCTGTCAGATACCACAGTTGTATATATTTTTTGAACTGACAACGATTCATTCTCCACACCTAAGTATAGAATGTATTGTTTTAGCAATGACTATTGTTGGAGGGTCAGGTACTTTGGAGCCAAATATCAGGCAAGATGATAGTGGGCAAAGGGAATGCCAACTGGGAACATTTGGGAGGAGATTGCCAGTTCCAGTGTTTGCCTTACAACCATGGGAAAGCTTCCAAAAACATCAGTTAGAACTGGGGGATCGGAACCATTTTTATTTTCATTCTGGGACAATATGACACAAAGAAAAAATGAAAGTTTGATATATGTTTATGAGCAGTCTACATACGAACTTTGAGGTTAGCTGATGACATTATAATTCTGTCAGAGACAGCAAAGGACTTGGAAGAGCAGTTGAACGGAATGGATGGTGTCTTGAAGGGAGGATATAAGATGAACATCAACAAAAGCAAAACGAGCATCATGGAATGTAGTTGAATTAAGTCGGATGATGTTGAGGGTATTAGATTAGGAAATGAGACACTTAAAGTAGTAAAGGAGTTTTGCTATTTGGGGAGCAAAATAACTGATGATGGTCGAAGTAGAGAGGATATAAAATGTAGACTGCAATGGGAAGGAAAGTGTTTCTGAAGAGGAGAAATTTGTTAACATCGAGTATTGATTTAAGTGTGAGGAAGTCGTTTCTGAAAGTATTTGTATGGAGTGTAGCCATGTATGGAAGTGAAACATGGACGATAAATAACTTAGACAAGAAGAGAATAGAAGCTTTTGAAATGTAGTGCTACAGAAGAATGCTGAAGATTAGATGGGTAGATCACATAACTAATGAGGAGGTGTTGAATAGGATTGGGGAGAAGAGAAGTTTGTGGCACAACTTGACTAGAAGAAGGGATCAGTTGGTAGACCATGTTCTGAGGCATCAAGGGATCACTACTTTAGTATTGGAGGACAGCGTGGAGGGTAAAAATCGTAGAGGGAGACCAAGAGATGAATACACTAAGCAGATTCAGAAGGATGTAGGTTGCAGTAGGTACTGGAAGATGAAGAAGCTTGCACAGGACAGAGTAGCATGGAGAGCTGCATCAAACCAGTCTCAGGACTGAAGACCACAACAGCAACAACAACAACAACAACAACATACAATGCAGTTGTGGACAACTGAAATAAAAACATTTTGAAAGGAGTAGCAGAAATGAGAACATTACCTAGTGTGAGTCAATTTTATTTTACTGTAATTGACTTGAACCAGGCATCCACAGCTCGTGGTATAGTAGCTAGCATTTCTGCCCCAGAATCAAGGGGTCCCGGGTGGCCATGCGGTTAAAGGCGCTGCAGTCTGGAACCGCAGGACCGCTACGGTCGCAGGTTCGAATCCTGCCTCGGGCATGGATGTTTGTGATGTCCTTAGGTTAGTTAGGTTTAACTAGTTCTAAGTTCTAGGGGACTAATGACCTCAGCAGTTGAGTCCCATAGTGCTCAGAGCCATTTTAGCCAAGGGGTCCCGGGTTTGATTTGCGGTTGGGTTGGGGTTTTCTGTGCCTGGGGAGTGGGTGTTTGTGTTGTCTGCATCACTCTGTCATCATTCAGGAAAATGGCAAGACTGAAAAGTGAAGCAATTGGGTGTTTGTATGGGTGCTGATAACTACACCATTGAGTGCCCCACAAACCAAAATCATCATCTTTGAACCAGGCAGTGCTCTCATTTGTGCTACTGCTTCTAAGTTGTTTTATACCAGTTTTACTCACACTACTTGAAAGTTTTATGTTTGACCACCATACGCTGGTGACTGGACAGGTTTGTGAGCTGTCCCCATACGTATCAACTACCAGTACTACAGTTGTACCAAAGTCACACCAAAAAGCTCCTTTCTCTAACTTTTTATGTGCGGAATTAGAAAACTCGTATAATTTTGTTGATGTTGTTGTTGTTGTTGTTGTGGTCTTCAGTCCAGAGACTGGTTTGATGCAGCTCTCCATGCTACTCTATCCTGTGCAAGCTTCTTCATCTCCCAGTACCTACTGCAACCTACATCCTTCTGAATCTGTTTAGTGTATTCGTCTCTTGGTCTCCCTCTATGATTTTTACCCTCCACGCTGCCCTACAATACTAAATTGGTGATCCCTTGATGCCTCAGAATATGTCCTACCAACCGATCCCTTCTTCTAGTCAAGCTGTGCCACAAATTTCTCTTCTCTATAATTTTGTAAAAAGGTTTAATAAAAATTAAGCACCATTGAAAAAATACTAAAATGAATTGTATTGATTGTCACATCTTTATCCTGGAACTCGAATGCAGCTTTGCTGTATCAATATCTGTGCTGTATTTGTGTGAAAATCAGCTGCACAGTTTTCAGGATAAGATATGAAGCCCACGTTTAAGGCAAATTACAAAAAATTGAAGTAAGATGAAATGGTGTGATGTATGTGAGGTTTATTTTCCATTTCACTTATTACTCTGCAACTGAAACAGTTTCTCAGCACAGATCAAGTGCCTCACATTTTCCATCACTCCAGCCACTCTTTTAACTCATTCTTAATCTTTTAATAGTAAAGCTGCTTTGATTGTATGTAGAATCATAGATAGCTTTGACACGTAGCACTTTGGATGCAACATCACGGTAAACACACTTTCCTTGCAATGATTTTTTACCACAGTCCAATTTTATAAATGCATAAGACCACATCTCCCAAAGAGAGACAAATTTGTTATCACATTCTCTGAGTATGATCAAAGCAATTTTGCTGCTTCAGTGTTCCATTTGCTTCCATTGGTCAGATCCTGTAATACCTTGTGTTATTGTGAAAAGCTGTCACAGCTTGAAGCCTGAAAGATCATCTTGTATTGTAGTGTCAGGGTAGTTTCAAGGCAACCTAACAAAATGGCATGGTGAAACCAACTGCCCAGTGAGACTTGATTCAAGAACATGATGGGTTACATGTTTAACACCGTGACTGGCAAACATACTTAAGACTTTCACTGTTTTAGCATTTCATTTAGATGCTGTCAAGAGCTCCATTTGTGTTAATACACACGCAAAGGCCTGCTTCCTGTGATCTTATGACATCATATGTTCGAGCAATGCTGCTGATGAGCATTTGCAGAGTATTCATCTGCTTACATGGGGTTTTCACTTACATGAACAGAGCATAGCTGCCTGTACACACCATGACTCACAACTCCCATAATTGTATTAATCAGTCACATTTGGCTTATTCTTGAATTCTTTTTTAATTAAGCAGCAAATCGAGCTGACTGGAACTTTGGAACAGCAAAAGTACTGAAGGAGCAAGCAGATTACGTATTCCCTCCACCTTTTCTGCTTACTTGCTCCACAGCTGTATCCACATTCAGCGTCCGCTCGTCGACCTTTCAGATGCTATAAAACCACAGCGATGTAATAGCAAGAACTCCACTGTTGAACATGAGCGAGCTGTGTAGGCAACAGCTGTGGGTGGGAAGTACACCATTGCCACAAACTACATTACAGATAGAAGTATGTTTCGTAGTAGTAGTAATAGTAGTAGTTTCTTTTGATGCCATTTGGACGAAACTATGGAGTAGAAACGACACTGTTGACAACAGTATGTGTTGACGATAATGTACCTCTTTCGGCTAATTCTTAAATCATCTCTTTCTTTTTGGCCAGTTTTTGCGCCCTCTCAGTGCCTTGGCGTGGGCTCATCTCGGCATCCCCTTGGTACGGCCCTGACCGGTCCCACCTGGAAATGTCTACAGTGAAAAATAACCAATAATAACAGTCGATGGCGGAAATGTTGTCTTTTCAAATATGTTTGTCTGGCTTGGTATGACGCCAGCTCGCCGTGGAGCGTTTCTGTCTCGGGTACTTCGGCCGACGTTCGTCTGATGCTTTTTCTGACGTTTCGCCTGCACGAGTGGCTGGCATTGTCAAAATTTCACTCTCCATTGCTGGTGGTGGACTGGAGCCGAGCTCGCGGCTGCAACCCATGTACCTGGCGCGCCAACGTCCAACGGCTTCTTCGCGGTCGTTTCGGGTGCGGTTCTCGTCTTGCTACCTCCAACAGCCGTCGCTACAGCACGGGCAGCCAGGATCCGTTTACCTTGAGGCTTTCTTCTTTCTTGTTGAAGTTATTCTCATGTTTGTGTACTTCCATAGCTTCCCTGAGCAAGCAGGTGTTCACTCAGCGCGTGCTCTGTCACGGCCGATTTCTGCCCCAACCTGCAATGTCGCTTATGTTCTGTGATTCTGGTGTTGATTGATCGTCTAGTCATTCTGACATAGACTTTTCCGCATGTTCATGGTATGCGGTATATTTCCGACATTGCAAGTGGATCCGTTTTATCCTTTGCCAATCTGAGACACTCTTTGATCTTCTTTGTCGGTTTATAAATAGCTTTTACACCGTGCCTGCGCAGTATACGGCCAATAATCTCCGTCACTCTAGGACTGTATGGCAGAAAGGCCGTACCCGACATTTATTTTTCTGATGTGTCACTTCGCCGAATGTCTGACTCTGTTATACTTCTATTATAACTTGTGGAGTACCCATTGCTCCTCAGAACACTTTCCATGTGTTGCATTTAGCGTCTGAGATGCTGCGGCTCAAATATTCGACTTGCTCGGGTTAACGAGCATATTGATCATGTCTCTTTTCTGGTCAGCTGGTGATTTGATGGTTTGTACAGATACCGGTTCGTGTCTGTCGGTTTTGGATACACGCTGTGTCCCAGGTTTTCACCATCCTTTGTGACCATCAAAATGGTAGTTTTTTGTCCTGCGCGAAACAGAAGGCCTATCACCTCGGGTGTCTGGATTACCAAAGATCCATAAGAATAACGTTCACTGAGACCGATTGTTAGCTCTCCTGGCTCTCCGACATTTAAACTAGCAAAACACTTGGCCGTCTGCTACACCCGCACGTGAGGAAGTCCGACACATACATGTAAAGGACTCAGAACATTTCATCGAGAAGCTGAAGAAACTGAAACTTGCACCGAACGACATCCTGATCAGTTGTAATGTTGCTTCTTTGTATACGAAAGTACCACTCAGTGACTCTCTGGAACACGTCGGTTCCATTTTCCTGCAAGACATCACACAGCTATTTCAGGCATGTCTCACCACGAGCTATTTCACGTGAAATGGCAACTTCTACAACAGCTGGAAGGCGTCTCTATGGGTAGTCCTCTTGGTCCAGTGGTGGCAAACTTCTTCATGGAACAATTCGAAGCACAGGCATTGGACTTGGCACCATGTAAAACTAAGGTGTGTACAGATACGTCGATGATACCTTCGTTGTGTGGAGCCCTGGTGAGGAACAGCTCGGTGACTTTCTAAAACACTTGATCAGCCTCCACGCCAACATGGAAGTAGAAAAGGGCAAAAACTACCATTTCTAGACGTGCTGGTCACAAGGGATGGTGAAAACCAGGGACACAGCGTGTATCGAAAACCGACACAAATTGCCCGAGACCTGCACAGATTATGAAATCACCACCCGAGCCAGAAAAGAGGCATGATTAATATGCCCGTAACGCGAGCAAGACGAAATTGTGAACCACAGCACCTCAGACGCGAAATGAAACACCTGGCAGCTTGTCAACAAGTAGCCACAGAAGTCTTAACAGTTTTGTATATGTAGATGTTTATATGTGTGTATACATTACTTACCCGAAAATAATCGTTTAGTGTGTGTATTATTGCATTACACGTTTCCGCTACTGCGTATAAGGTAAAACTGCACTTGTAAATGTAAAGTCTTCGAAAGAATTGGCAGTGGCAGGGTATTGTACCATAACAGGTAAACGCTGACCTTGTGGAATTATGTATCTCATTGTGGTATTTTGTTTTTTGATCATGGGGATTTGAGCGTCCGCAGACATTTAACCTGAGGGGAGTGCAAGACTTTTAAAATTTCTATTTGTAATATAGATGAGTTGATCAGTTTTGGGGCGTATCCTGCCTCAAGAACTAAATCTTCTAGATGACACACAAAACATTATATCCCATAGAATGGCGGTTAATCATTCAATATTTATTACACGTACATTACTTCGATATTGTACTTAAAACAATAAACGACTATACAGCAATGGCTAAATCCATAGTAGTGCAACATTTGGGTAAACGAGAGATTAAGCGGAATCTTTGGAAATCACTTCTAGAAGCGTATAAACATTTTGTAATGAATAAAAAAGCCGTACTCCAGATTCAATTGGGAAAGGGAGGGGGGGGGGGGGGAGTGCCTCTGTGTAGGGACGCATATGTACGTACACAACCATTTCCAGTAATGTATCAACCGTTGGACCATCAACACCGAAAAAGTTATGGCTTTTTTTGGTCAATCTCAATTCACTCAACAAGTTTTCATGAGTGATCTTTGACGCCCCTTGATCAAATTTTTCGTCCACCTTATTTCCTGCTTACAACCAAGTAGAGAATTTATTATAGCAGCAGCGTCTTGAGCGTCGACGATCCAAACCACATTATTATTGCACAATTTACTGAGCTGTATACGGAGTACGTCAATAATACTGTCTAACATTATTGCGCAGTACTATTGACCATCTAGGGCCCGCTTTGTCATACCACAGTCTAATAGACTGTGGTCATACATAGCACAACTTTTCTAATGTCGTAGTGGAGACAGAAAATTCCAGCCTCTTCACTTGTTTTCTTTCGGTGCATTTTCTGATATACTTGGTAATAAAATGTAGAGCAAGTCATTTGTAATATATTTCTACGTGCACCAAACTATTTTGATCTCGTAAAATTGTATACTGAATGTAGAATGGATGTTTGCTTGGTTCGTTAAACAGCTTTCGAACTATACAGGGTGTTACAAAAAGGTACGGCCAAACTTTCAGGAAACATTCCTCACACACAAATAAAGAAAAGGTGTTATGTGGACATGTGTCCGCAAACGCTTAATTTCCATGTTAGAGCTCATTTTAGTTTCGTCAGTATGGCTTCATCCCAACGTGATCAAATTGTAAATTTTCACAATCAACATGTGTGGGCTGACGAGAATCCGAACGCAATTGTGCAATCACGTCATCGACACAGATTTTCTGTGAACGTTTGGGCAGGCATTGTTGTTGATGTCTTGATTGGGCCCCATGTTCTTCCACCTACGCTCAATGGAGCACGTTATCATGATTTCATACGGGATACCCTACCTGTGCTGCTAGAACATGTGCCTTTGCAAGGACGACACAACATGTGGTTCATGCACGATGGAGCTCCTGCACATTTCAGTCGAAGCGTTCGTACGCTTCTCAACAACAGATTCGGTGACCGATGGATTGGTAGAGGCGGACCAGTTCCATGGCCTCCACGTTCTCCTGACCTCAATCCTCTTGACTTTCATTTACGGGGGCATTTGAAAGCTCTTGTCTACGCAACCTCGGTACCAAATGTAGAGACTCTTCGTGCTCGTAATGTGGACGGCTGTGATACAATACGCCATTCTCCAGGGCTGCATCAGCACATCAGGGATTCCATGCGACGGAGGGTGGATGCATGTTAACGGAGGACATTTTGAACATTTCTTCTAACAAAGTGTTTGAAGTCACGCTGGTACGTTCTGTTAGCTGTGTGATTCCATTCCATGATTAATGTGATTTGAAGAGAAGTGATAAAATGAGCTCTAACTTGGAAAGTAAGCGTTTCCGGACACATGTCCACATAACATATTTTCTTTCTTTGTGTGTGAGGAATGTTTCCTGAAAGTTTGGCCGTACCTTTTTGTAACACCCTGTATAACTATATCGTGTGTCATGGTGAACTTTTTACCTATTATGAAAAGATCAACGTCGATTAGCACATCTTGTGATTTATATCAGATCTGATTTATATATTAACCTATACTGTAGAAGGAATGCTACCTGTTTCGCAGCGAATTTGCAAATTTTGCCTTTAAAAGCAGCGCAGAAATCTTGTCCTCCTTTTTCTCTTGATGGAGGTTTACATATCTAAATTTATTTTTAGTGCTGCAGCTTTGTGATAACTGATTCTTATACCGGTATGAACATCTGCAAACACAACGAGATTGTCGTTGAAAGATGTAATACACCATCGCATCAATGTGAACTTCGTGCATGCTAGAGAAGTAGCTGTTTTCCGCTGACACCTTTACTATAGCTTTCAAAAATTTATTATGCATGCAGTCGACTTGAGACTTTTTCCACTTTGACTGAAATTTCTGTCACCTATTACGGTATATATGCATGCCTGTTCGGAATCGTGTCTAGATTTCCACTGAACATTTCAGCAGTCGCACGTCCCGAATTTGGAAGGGTGAAGAAGCTTCCAAGAGCTGTTTCTCACAGTTGTAGGCTAAGCGAGGCCAAATTTGCTATAGGAATACATATATTATTAACAACGATAGTACATACTCCTTTCCAACATCATGTAACCGATGTACTCGGTATGTTATTAAATTTCATCTCGTCATTGAACTGAACAGGAAATGGGAATAAACATATGGCAAATTGCATTCACGTAGGTTGAAATAGTAGTTCTAAATGTATTAAGAGTGACAGAAATGCTGCAGTTTCCATGTCAAACACAGCTAAATGGGTTTCTTTTTTGATGTGTAGCGAGTTCGCGCAGTAGAAATAAAACCATTGCATTAGCAGAAAGACCAAATAACGCTTTTACTCAGAAAGAAGAAAGTGTTGCACAACATTTGCCATCTGGCCTGTATTTTGTTATTTTAGGGTTTGGCCGTAGTATACTGTTAAAACACAATAAAGACACCTGCAATTCATCCAGCGCGGCACCTATAGAACTTAACTAGTCAAATTGTCTTTCATCAGTTGGATTTATTTCATCAGAGAATTTTCTAGAGATGTTATCGAAATAAATAAAAGTATTCCATAGCCGGACTGTTTCTACCTTACAAATTCTAGCTGAACCTACAAAAAAATCCCTGCAACACTACAAAGGTTTTTGAAGTTTGACAGTGACCCTTCACCTTCGTATCTATGAGACCAAATATCCTGCTTCCTTTAAGATGACATTAACTGCAGACATGCACTAGCGATTGCCAATTTCGTGAACTGGGATGAAAATTAATGAAGTTGTGAGGAGTCAAAGGAAGATGTTTTATTGTAGTTAACGGCAGTCATCTTGACCAATTGATGCAGTAGCTGAATTTACGATGATACGGATCGAATATTCATTGTTAATTACTTATATGCGTTTGTTCAAATATGTTGTAGAGTACCAATGCAGAAGCGATGAAGTGTATTCGTGCTTCGAGCGGCAAAGACCATACCTACGTCGGTAGCGAAGAGCAGTAGCAGCTCGAGCAGCAAGATCTTGCAATAGTAGCAGCCGGCCACGATGTGAAGAGTCGACGATCATTCAAAATAATGGCTTAATTGTTGAAAGTAATGGTATAGCTGTACATTTGTTTGTGTAAGTCGTTCCAAAATGGTTTAAATGGGTCTTATGGTTAGTTAATAGTGGAGAAGTCGTACTGGACATCTAGTTCACATTGGGACTCTCAGTGTAGGTGACCTGCTGACCTTTACAATAAGAGAAACAACTTTTTGGGGAGGGCAACCACCGCTCAGAGACATTCTGAATAACAGCAACAACATTCAGCTACGAGTAATCGTTCAAATTATCATACAAATTACAACTAAAAAGTCAAGAATGATGAAGTGTTTGCAAAAGCCGCATAGTTGTATGCAGGTGCTTTACTCGCAACTACCGATTTCACGTCAAAGTAGACGCATCTTCACGTTTATCTTCAAAAAATACAAAGCACTGTGTGAAATTTACAATTTAGCAGATGTATAATACTCAAATACTACTCCTGTAGTAGTTTTATAATACTGAGGTACTGATGTAAAGTAGATTATATTTTATTTTTCAACTACGGATTTTTTAAGTTACGTAATGCGGTTCTCAGTCTTCGGTTGTATTCCTGCTGGACTTCCGCCTTGCAGCTGCTCATGTGTTTACTTTGGTTGTCTCTTAGTCGACGTGGCCTTCCGCCTTCAAGTGTATTGCTGACCTCCAAGGGCTGCTTACACCACATCGGCTTGTTATCTATACGGCAGAAGTACGCACATTACACGGGATTCTAAGTTTTACGTCATTGCTTTTATACAGTTTGTGTCTATCGGATCTCATAACATATCCCACGTGGTATTATCCGGTAGGCCTAAGATATTTTTAAGATCTCTTCCATTCTCTACGTTTTGGGTCCTTACTGGATTATTATTTTTGGGATAATATTTCCCGTGTACTTATACTACCATTCCTAGACGTTAGTTATTTTTAGGCTCTGGTTCAAATGGCTCTGAGCACTATGGGACTCAACTGCTAAGGTCATTAGTCCCCTAGAACTTAGAACTAGTTAAACCTAACTAACCTAAGGACATCACAAACATCCATGCCCGAGGCAGGATTCGAACCTGCGACCGTAGCGGTCTTGCGGTTCCAGACTGCAGCGCCTTTAACCGCACGGCCACTTCGGCCGGCGATTTTTAGGCATTTTATCTCTGTTCACAGTAATGTTCCATTCATTATTAGTTTTTCTTCTGCTTTTTTCTAGGCCTGACTCATTCAGCAGTCATGCTTTGCACATTTTACAAGCATCCTTTGGGAGCACTCAGTTTGATCCCGACAGCCCACCATTATGGTTTGACTTTTAACGTGGATTATTTCCCAAGAACTGGGATTCCGTAATTGTTCATATACATATGGAAATATGTATAACGATTGTGAGTACTCGTCATTGTTTCTTGTGGAATGTCATCACTATGGCTCTGTATTTCTACCACTTGAAATATTCACACAGTGATTTGTATTTTTGACAGATACACCTGAAGATGCGTCTATTCTGACGTGAAACCGGTACTTTCGAAATAAAGCACCTTTATACGGCTATGCGGCTTTCGGAAATACCTCATCATTCTTGACTTTTTAATTGTTATAATTTTTATGATAATTTGAACGGTTACTGAATGTTGTTATGGTTATTCATGCAGTTACAATGATCTATAGAACGGATAGTCGCAGCGGAGTAGTGGAACTTTCAATGGTAGTATAGTTTGAATACTTAAAGTCTGAGCAACTATTCGCTCGAGGAAGCTGACTGATTAGTTTAACTTTGCGAGTTTCCACCAGTGAGAACTGTCTAGTGGTTCCCATTGTGAAACATTGAATGGCTAGTTATGGAGGTGTGGCAACGTTATGGTAAAGAGGCGGCCGGCTTAAGTAATTTGTTGGGTGAGTATTGCATTGAGACCAAACACTCAATTGTGGATACATGATTGGACTGAAGGTCAAATGTTGATCTGGATTGCTCCATATTTACTAGCTAGTGTTCCTGTTTAGCAAGTTCAGAGGTAATTGAGAATTGCTGTAATTCTGTACATGTGGTTGGCGCATTCTGGGAGAATTGAATGCTAGCTGTGTTACTTGGAGGTATTGTGCACACTAAGAGGATAGTGTGGTGCGCCATTGTTGTAGAAAATGTATCGGACCGGTGATTGGATTGAGCGATAGTGATTCAATTTGCAACCTGGTTAAACAGGCACCAGGGAATATCGGAACGAAACTACCTATTGGTCGTAGTGTTGATCGCCCGTAAACTTCAAAGATCTTTCCCTTCAGGCTAAGTAGTAACACATTGGAACCACTTGCGCGCGCATATCACAGTATTATCATTATTTTCATTTTATATAAGTGGCAAGTGACCATCAAATTAGGAAGTGATAATGGGACGCGATTCGCCAACACCCGAAGAAGCTTAAATTTTGCTTGGATTGTATAGTTTCTTCACTCAAGTGGAGTGGCACTTAGGTTT
The DNA here is from genome assembly GCF_021461385.2 of Schistocerca piceifrons. Taxonomy (NCBI): domain Eukaryota; kingdom Metazoa; phylum Arthropoda; class Insecta; order Orthoptera; family Acrididae; genus Schistocerca; species Schistocerca piceifrons. The sequence continues at coordinate 33,292,935 of NC_060139.1, read as the reverse complement.
TTTGTTTTCTATTTTAAATCGCTCTATTTCTAATATACTGGAAAAGTTTTAAAAAAAGCTTTGGTACGTCAACCAAAAATAAAGAAGTCCTGAACATTATTTACAAATAAACGAGTTCTCCCCAAAAGTTATTTGAGGTCCAATAATAAAAACTGTAAAGAAACTTTCAGAAATTCGTAAGATAGATTTAAAAACAAAGATATTATTGATTTGCTACTAGTTACTGGAACGAAAGATACAAAATTCAGAAGTGCAGTGTTTTAGTATTACCACAGTAGACTGGGGTATTACGTCTGACTTGGTAATATTATTTGGGAAGAATGTCATACAAAATGAAAATAACTAAAGAAGGAAACATTATCCTTATAAATGATTACTACCTAAAGAAATATTTCATGGCAAAATATTTGAGAAAATAAAATAAATAAGAAATTAAATATTTATTTTAAATCTAAATAAAACAGAGGTAAACATTGTCGATAAAAATTGCATCGCTGACTTAACATTCAATTATTTCTCTGGTTTAAAAAGGTCGGCATTACTTCACAATCTAAGGGGAAGCTGTTACGTTGTGTGTTATGACGTGTCGCAAGTAAAAGAAATTTCTTAAGCGGTAAGTCTGATCATGATTAATTAACTTCAGTGATAGATGGTTATTGAATTTTATATTTAACTAGAGAGTTATCTACTTATGTAACGTAGGATTCACGAAGGGCAAAGGTTTTTTTGAACTGCGCGTTAAGATGCACCTTCTTATGACAGTTTTAGTCAAAAGAAAAAAAAAATCAATGGTAATAAACTTCAATCGATTCTTATTCTAAATAAATCACATAAAGCTACATCGTGACGAAACGGCACAGAGATCATTCGTGAACAGTTTTGTTGAGTACAACTGATAGATAATACGTAGCTAAAATGTTTTGTTTTATAGTATTAACCGTACCTATGTGTATATATTGCTTACAACAGCGTGTTGTTTTGTAGAACACGGAAGAAAAGGTTTGACAGTATTGCATCATTCAGTAAAGCATTTAACTGTAGCGATGGTTCGTTATTTAAAAGTCCAACTACGTACTTGCAACTTACCAAATATACCTAATACTAATGATCAATAGGCAGTTAAGACGCGATAATACGAGCAGCTCCTTGTACGAAATTAAAATTAAATAAAGATGAAAGTTGGGCTGGAGCGAAGTAACATCAAATTCGTTCACATATGTATGAACGTCGTAAGCGTTGTTCCCTAATTCAGGTAGTGAAGCATCGTTCGTTACAGGATATGCTTCTAAAACTGTACAAGGAATGTTGACTGCTGCCAGGATTGTGTAATCAGCCACATTACGAGAAGTGGTGATCCCGAGCTACCACGGCATAAAGTAGCGATTGTCTTTGACTTAATTACGCAGGTATTCTTCAGACACGGTGCAAGTTCTTGCGCTGTGTGAGACGATGTTGCTATTTCCTCATTGCTCCTTTTGTGGCCCTATCACGTCTGGGAAATGGAAATAACAAAATTGTTGTACCAAGTGGCATGTGCCGACGCAAACATTTATTGCTCAGAAGACCTCAGACATTAGCGTGAAATCTGCAGAACTCGCAATTTTGAGGCAGTTCAATTGCTTATATTTCCGAAACAGTTCTGTAATCTGTGTCTTGATGGTTAAACTGGATTAATTGTTTCAACAACAGTGGTAGTAGAGCACAACAGTGCTGTGGAACTTGTGATGTATGATGTTGGTAAATATTATATTTACAGATTTTGGCGTGTCGTGAGTCGAATACTTTGTTTCAGATTTGCAGACACTGTGAATAGATATCCGGTAGTGAATCTAAGATACTTAGCTCAAGATTAATTCTAGGATCTTCAAGTGTCTTTGTCAGTAGTTAACCACTCGTCGAGTCGCTGCGCGTATCCTCTTCGTGCTTGTGTTCGTAACCCTATCTCGCAGAACCGAAACCAAATCCAAAGTTGAAACAACACACAGAAAACACGCTAGCGACAGGGAGGAAGATTGTGGCAAGGACCTGGTGAAGGATAATGTCACACAGCAGTTACATACATCAGATCGTGACAAATGCACACCAAATAAAATTTTATAGCGACCTAACTCAACAAATTTATTTACAAAACTTGTACCTTAGGCAACGATCTCCAGTATGTTTTGTAAGTTCCCTTCCAACGTTTGAAGAGTGTGTTCATTTTATTGTCTCAAATAACAAAATCACACATGTAAGAGCAGATTATTCTAATCGCACACAGACACACAACATGGAAAGGTACACATGGATGTGATTTTTTAGATGGCTTTCTATAAGTTCCCACATGAGCAGCCACTACCACCACACAACAAGCGAAGAAAAACTAGGCATCACGCGAACCTGAGAAAAAGAGTTCTTTTTTGTGTCGCGAGGACATTAATAACATTGCGAAATGAGACCAGTAATGATTTTAAGAGGGTACAATTTATCGATGTGTTCTAAATTCCACTAAAGACCCATTAATAATGAATTCTGCAAGAAGCAGCGTTTCAACGTGTTTCATCCGCTATTGCTGGCAGCCCTTCCAGAGCGCCGTCCCCGAAAACATACGTACCGGGAGATCGAGCGAATTCCTGCAGGCGATAGAAATCGGCGAGATCTTTGGCACTGCACAGCGGCGTGTCTACAGTGTGGGTGTTGTTGAAGAGGCTGTAGTTGACCTCGTACGCCTGGCGCTCCTTGTTGTACGCGACCATGGGCTCGAAGCGGTGGCCCCAGAGGATCTCCGTGGGCAGGTAGGAAGAGCGCGCCTGCGTCGTCTGGCCCGTGGACTCGATGGTGCCCTCGAGGATGACGACTATCTCGAACCGGCTCTCCGATCTGGTGTCGAGCAGGTCTGCGGCCGAGAGGCTGTAGAGCGGGCTGGTCTCGGTGATGCGGTGGATGACCGTCATGGGCCAGATGAAGAAGAGGTTGTTGTCGCCGTCGTCGGTGCCCACGTCGAGCTCCCACTGCGACTGCGCCAGCTCCTCACCCTCCTTGGTTCGCCGCGTGCGGATCAGCTGCGCGCGCACCGTCGCGCCGATGATGTGCGACTTGCGCATGTCGCCCACGCGGAACATGAGCGCCAGCAGCCCGTCCCGCAGGCAGATGACGGCGTTCCGGCTGAACAGCAGCGTCTGCGTCCGCTGCTTCGGCCGCGACATCTTGGCGAACACGATGCCCACCTGCGAACAGAACGCCGCTCACAGTGACCATGATATACCGTAGATTGACGAAAAAATCGCGGCACCAATAAATAATCAATGTAGAGTAATGAAATTTGGGAATACATTTGCCTACGTAACATACACTACTCGCCATTAAAATTGCTGCACCACGAAGATGACGTGCTACAGACGCGAAATTTAACCGACAGGAAGAAGATGCTGTGATATGCAAATGATAAGCTTTTCAGAGCATTCACACAAGGTTGGCGCCGGTGGCGACACCTACAACGTGGTGACATGAGGAAAGTTTCCAACCGATTTCTCATACACAAACAGCAGTTGACCGGTGTTGCCTGGTAAAACGTTGTTGTGATGCCTCGTGTAAGGAGGAGAAATGCGTACTCTCACGTTTACGACTTTGATAAAGGTTCGATTGTAGCCTATCGCGATTGCGGTTTATCGTATCGCGACATTGCTGCTCGCGTTGGTCGAGATCCAATGACTGTTAGCCGAATATGGAATTGGTGGGTTTAGGAGGGTAATACGCAACGCCGTGCTGGATCCCAACGTCCTCGTATCACTAGCAGTCGAGACGACAAGCATCTTATCCGCATGACTCTAACGGATCGCGCAGCCATGTCTCCATCCCTGAGTCAACAGATGGGGACGTTTGCTAAACAACAACCATCTGCACGAACAGTTCGATGGACGTCTGCAGCAGCATGGACTCAGCTCGGAGACCGTGGCTGCGGTTACCCCTGACGCTGCATCACAGACAGGAGCGCCTGCGTTGGTGTACTCAACGACGAACCTGGGTGCACGAATGGCAAAACGTCATTTTTCGGATGAATCCAGGTTCTGTTTACAGCATCATGATGGTCGCATCCGTGTTTGGCGACATCGCGGTGAACGTACATTGGAGGCGTGTATTCGTCATCGCCATACTGGCGTACCACCCGGCGTGATGGTATGGGATGCCATCGGTTACAGGTCTCGGTCACCTCTTGTTCGCATTGACGGCACTTTGATCAGTGGACGTTACATTTCAGATGTGTTACTACCCGTGGCTCTACCCTTCATTCGATCCCTGCTACTACCGCCACTCTTATGCGACCGACGTGAAATATGAATAGACATCATTTTTCATATGTAGGAACATACCCAAGACTCCAGTTTCAGTCGCACAACTCCTTCTTGGTGTTGCCTTTTTTTTATCGTCATTGTACGAAAGTGTTTTGATAAGTCTGGTAAATTGCCATGAAAGAATGGAAATTTTTTTATGTGCTTTCATGATTGGTAAGCTTGACTGCTGCAAGGATCGTATAAAGAATTTCAACAATGTAGAGAGTACACTTCATTGTAGACGGCCGTCTGAACTGGTCAGTGTGTCGACTGTGATTGAAAATGGAGAAAACCGAGTTTCGTGCTGTTATTCGACATTTTCAATTTGAAGGGCTGGACTGTGGCACAAATAAAAAACCGAACTGGATGACGTTCTGTTGTTGAAAATCTCCGAGTCATGACAGCATGCAAATATGTCCATGCAGACTTCCAATTTCCCAAAACAGCTTTGACAGCTTTCAAATGCGAAGCGCAAAAGGCTGTAGGCGGAAACAATAGCGATCTATAGAGCTATGGTGAGATGTTGCCACAGAGCTGTTTACAGAACACGCTGTACCAGCTCCGGTGCCGCGAATCAACTGCGTCCAGCGTACAGAAACTATCAAGCACGCTGTTCTTAATCTTATACATTTGTACATTATGCATATTTCTTTGTGCGACTGTTTTATAATTTCAAAGGTGTTCCCAAGGAATACGTGTAAATGAAATTTTTTACAAACACAGTTCATTTTTTGTGTTCGTTTCTATAGAAAATTGGCAAAATGAATACCCGGGCAATGCTGTTTGTCAGCAAGTACTTAAATATCAGTGGCGCTATCACTGATACTTGTTTTCAACAGTATTTCAAATATGATACGACTATCGTACGTTTGATTTACGTTGAGAAGTTCTAACAGAGGTAAAATGTCGAATTTGAAAATCCAGATTTCGTATCGCTCGAATGCTACTATATGTTCAACCAGCAACGCACACACAAAAACCTCAAGGAGGGGGTGCTAAGGATATCTTGAGCTACCTTTACTTTTACTGTAATAAAAAATAATCAAGTCACATGCAAAGTTTAAGAAAGTTTTATTTAAACTGATTATACACATATACAAGACAGTGCCATCTTATGATATAAAAAAGTTACAATTGTGGTTCTCTTCCTTAAACGATGAATTCTATGTGCCTATTCTTCCTGGAAAATTGGTTAATTATATCGTCAATAGGACAATCAATGTCAGGGTGAGTGTTCAACAGAGCTAAGCCATTAAGTCGATCCTCCTCCATTGTCGAACTCAGCCATGTCTTTGTACGGCGCTATGTTGAAGAACTTCTTTCTACTGTAGCAATAGGTGCAGGTAGACAAGCAAATATTTTGTACAGCTTGTGAAAAGTAGGATAGTCAGATCTAGGGCAAACAGAACGCGTGCATAACAGAATGACGACCATTAAGGGCGTTTATACTCGTTTAGTTGTATTGAAGAATCTCTCCCATTAGTCTCTTTCTGATCACAAAGAGTGATTCTTCTTCAAAGAACGGTAGTTCAGTTAAGCGCAGATTCAATTTATGTGCCAGATCATTACCGTCTTGTTTCAGTAGTTATGAGGGCAAAAGTATGTTGAATTTTAAATGATAAATATTTTGTTCAACATAACGTTCTCTCATGTCAGTCATAACATGGTCCAGTGCTGGAATAAAAACAGTTCTTTTCCAATATGTGATAGCACCATCATTATGATCGCAGTTTTCCCTGTGTCTTTGTCTGTCTGTAAGACGAGGACCACTCACCTCTACGTCTAACTCTTCCATAACTGCCCCCTCGTCTTCAACAAAACGAGCAAAGTGGCTATCAGCATTAGCTCTTATGCTGTCATGCACCTTCAGCGTCGCATACAATTTTGCTTCTGCCATCGCGACGTCCAAGCTAGAGTCTTGTACGATTTTGCTGACTGGATATGTTATGCTCATACTATCACTAAGTGTAAACACAGTGATAATAAACTCGGATTTAGAGAGAGCTCGAAGGAGAATATTGGCTTTGGCAGCCGTTGTTCTATCCCTCCAACACCGTACTTCTTTAAGACCTTTGCAAACAGCCCATTTCAATTCTGACGTACTAACTGAGCAACCATCACAGCCTATACCCACACAGTTCTCCAGTTACAGAGAAAGGCTTTCCATTCTCCTTAGAATCGTAGTGCCTAATACTTCACCAGTAACGCTACGCTCTTCGTCTTGACTCTCTTGGGGTTAAATTGTCTCGATAACATCACTGTTTCACAGCGTGAAATAAGTTCGTTACACGTTGTTTTACTAGTGTAAGTGGCGTTCGCTTTGGCGGTCTCAAGGTGATGTTTTAGTTGCAGGTCTCCAGCGTCAATTCTAAATCTTAGGAGAGCTCTAAAATTTCCCTCGTTACTCATTATACTTTCACGATCATTTTCGTTTCCTAGTAGACTCCCATCATCTCTATGACCCCGCAGAGAAATATTTTGCTTTCCATGAAATATGATTGTTTTTATTATAGGAACAAGACGGTTTCTGTTTTCCCTAATGCTTTCCATTCTCTGTCTTGACAATTGAATTGTGACCTCAGGTTCGCGGTTGTCTCGTGTCGCCAAAAATAATTTTGCATCTGTTGAGCTGAGAGTGGATCTCAAGATCGCCAAATTTTTCCTGTAAGTTTTGGAAACTTTGTTAGTATTTCAGTCACAAGTTACTTGGTGATAATGAATTTCTTTCCTCCAACCATTTTAATATTCACAAAAATTGAACAGTTAATGCAAAGAAGTCCTTTTTTAACTTGTGAGAACACCAGCGATGGATACTGTTCAAAGTGATTATCATGCACTTGTCTGCATTCAACCCGTCCCCTCTTGTTGTGCTCGGAAGTAGGAAAGATATAACCTTTTTCAGGTTTCCTTGGAGCTGTGAGAAGCTCGTATTTTATATCATCACTAATATTTATTGACCCTAATATATCCCAATAATTGCCAATAACCGCGGGATTAAAGGAATCAGTCGATGAACTTTGTTGTGTAAGTTTCGACGAGTTTTGGACTCTGCCTGTACATCTGGTGGTGTTTTTGCGGCTGAATGGTGACCGGAATCTTGAGATGTTTCTACTTTTCTCTTTCTTGTTACATAACGATCCATTTTATTATACTGTTACGACGTAGGTAAATTAGATGCCAATTATTCTCGAATAAACACTTTATTCGCACTGAAAAATGCAACACTAGTACACTTAGCTCTAAAACACACACGATCAAACTCCGCGTGTTTTTAATATCACTAAACACAACACTGACTAGAGTCCGTAGTAATAGCCAATAATAGCAGTTCTTCACTTTTTACGAGTTACAAGTTATCGTGACGATTGTAGCTTTCAAACTGACTACCTGGCAGCGACTCTGCTTCCCTTATATATGTGACTCTATTGTTTCGACAACATTCGCTGCCAGAATGATCGTTTCCAGACTTTAATGGAGTGTGAACAAATACCTACTGTGAAAGCGACAAGCCAATATGTACCTTACGACGTATAATATAAGGGCAAGTTTCCAATAATGGCGTCATCCGGCAATTTATGTGTGTGGAACTTTTATTGTCGATTCGGTACCTCTCTAGTGCATTCATAGAGGGCCTATATAGTAACAATGCGTTTTTAGGAATTTCCTCGAAAGTCACTATTACCGGAGATATGCGCATCAATAGTTTCCCATACCTGACTCGTATTGCGAGTTAACTATGGGAAACTATTATTACATTATTAGTAAAAATATTGTTACGAGCCCCGAAACAATATTTTCACTGAGAAATTTCTATGAATTACTATTATTAGTACTTCACAATCAACTTATCACTCTCACTCTCGACTACTCTTCACACTTGCACTTGCTACAACTAGGACTTTTTACTCGTTCATTCTTCAGCCTTAATATTTCTGCTTCTGAATGTAAACTAGCTTCCTATTCGGCGATTAGCCGGCCAGTGTGGCCGAGCGGTTCTAGGCGCTTCAGTCTGGAACAGCGCGACCGCTACGGTCGCAGATTCGAATCCTGCCTCGAGCATGGATGTGTGTGATGTTCTTAGGTTAGTTAGGTTTAAGTGGTTCTAAGTTCTAGGGGACTGATGACCTCAGATGTTAAGTCCCATAGTGCTCAGAACCATTTGAACCTATTCGGCGATTAATCCGTGTTTAAAACGCTACGTATCGAAGGTTCTCTGTACAAGAAAACAGTAGAATATTCACGACTTTTCTGGAGCAAATGCAAGACGGAATAACGTATCGAGATCACTAGAACGGCCGCGACTTTTCTCGTAGGTATGTGTTAGCTATCTATGTGCCAGGCAGAAACGTATAAAATACGATGAAGCGGACCGCGTGCTACATAGGAAAGTACAACTACTCGATAACTCGATTCAGTCGAGTCAACTGACGAAAAAAACGAACGAATAGCATGCGGGCTGACTGGCGTGGGCGGCGCGGTGGCAATGCGGGCGGCTCCGCAAGAGGATGATGGGGGGGGGGGGGGGGGTTCCCGCGCGTCCCCCAGTGTGTATCCGCCACTGCGTCCAACGTTCTTGTACTGCGTCACATTTACTAGTCTCGTGGTAAAAGCCGCTGTGGGATTTCCTAGTTCTATACCTTTCTGTGCGGAATTTACAAACACGCTATTTTACATCCATTTTAGCGTTTCAGTGTATTTTGTAATCAATATTTCCAGGAAGGAAGGAAGAATTACAATTATCGTCCCATCGGCAGAGGTCATTTAGAGAAGGAGCACAAGCTCGCGTACAGAAGGGTGGGGAAGAAAATCGGACGTGTCTGTTACAAAGGAACAATCGCGGCGTTTGCCTGGAGCGATTTAGGGAAACCACGGAAAACCTAGATCTGGATGGATTTGAACCGTCGTTCTCCTGAATGCGAGTCCGGTGTGCTAACCACTGCGCCACTTGCCTCGGTCAATATTTCCGATTAATTACGCTAGTGTGTATTAATACAATCTGAAAGAAATCAAGAAAGATGCAGGCTTTCCTTAACACTAAGAAACCGATTCATACCACCATTTACACTAAAGCTTTTTTTCCTACGAGTCAACGCTACAGAAGACTTGTGCACTGGCTGAGTCACAGCCAACAAAACTCGCGCTAGTGCTCACATAGTTACACAGCTGTTCAGAGAAAAGTAAACAAGGGATTACCGTCGTAAGGAATACACGCATGCAGATGTAGCAAATAAACAAAAGCACATATTTGAGGTCATGTATGTACATTTACGCAAGGGGCTTCAGCTAGCTGTTCCACTGATATTGACCCCATTAACACAGTTCTTATTAGTCGCAACCCAGGGCTCTGCTGTGCATCTTCACCTAAACAAGGCGCAGTGCAGCTGTATTCGGTGTCCATATTATTTAAGAGTAGTACGATGGGCGTTCAATAAGTAAAGCAACACTCTTTTTTTCTGAAAGCAGGTTGGTTTTATTCAGGACAATATTCTACGCCCTGTGTTATTCTCCCTCGTGGCAAGCCATCCTGAGCTTACATTTCAGCAAGATAATGACCGTCCGCACACGGTGAGAGTTTCTACTGTTTGCCGAACCCTGCCCTGGCCAGAAAGGTCGTTGAATCTCCGTCCAATTGAGAACGTTTGGAGGATTGTGGGCAGGGCCCTCCAACCAGCTCGGGATTTTGAAAACCTAACGCGCCAATCAGACAGAATTGGCACGATATCTTTCAGGAGGACCTCCAACTACTCTGTCAATCGATGCGAATACGAATAACTGCTTGCGTAAGGGCCACAGGTGGATCAACGCGTTACTGACTTGCTCAATTTGTGAAACTTCTCTTGAACAATCATTTAATTTTTCTGAAATTGTAATCATTTGTTTGTCTGTACATGCACATCACATCTACCGATTTCCATCACATTCGGATAATTCCTTCGCTGTGCGTCCTTTCTTGTCTCAGAGTGCATATGGCCGTAAAGCAAAAGTAAAGTAGCCGACGATATTAATCATCTTTATATTATGTTACAATGAAATGAACACCCTTACCTGCTTACCGGCGTTGACATACGTCAACGGGGACAGGTGAAAATGTGTGCCCCGAGCGGGACTCGAACCGGGATCTACTGCTTACAAGGCAGACGCTCTACCCATCTTTTCTTTTTTTTTCATTTTCTTCGTATTCGTTCGTTGTATCTGCTCTGGGCGGACGTCGAAAGACACCCATTTCAGTTCGTTGTTGTTCCACTAACTCAGTTTTTTTATTACAGAGGGCAGCTAGCCCTTCGACCGAAATCCATCTGAGCCACCGAGGACACAGAGGATAACGCGAGTGCAGGGATTTATCTCTGGCACGCCTCCCGCGAAACCCACATTCTGAACGTATTGTCCCGCACTACATGCTTAGTGCCCCCGTCCATTATACTTATTACTCGCGGCGCGTTGCCGATTCCCGTAAGAGTTCGGGCACTGTTTGTGCATTTGCACAGAAGAATAAGATGGTCAAGTGGCCGGTGAGCCTCAACTATATACACTCCTGGAAATTGAAATAAGAACACCGTGAATTCATTGTCCCAGGAAGGGGAAACTTTATTGACACATTCCTGGGGACAGATACATCACATGATCACACTGACAGAACCACAGGCACATAGACACTGGCAACAGAGCATGCACAATGTCGGCACTAGTACAGTGTATATCCACCTTTCGCAGCAATGCAGGCTGCTATTCTCCCATGGAGACGATCGTAGAGATGCTGGATGTAGTCCTGTGGAACGGCTTGCCATGCCATTTCCACCTGGCGCCTCAGTTGGACCAGCGTTCGTGCTGGACGTGCAGACCGCGTGAGACGACGCTTCATCCAGTCCCAAACATGCTCAATGGGAGACAGATCCGGAGATCTTGCTGGCCAGGGTAGTTGACTTACACCTTCTAGAGCACGTTGGGTGGCACGGGATACATGCGGACGTGCATTGTCCTGTTGGAACAGCAAGTTCCCTTGCCGGTATAGGAATGGTAGAACGATGGGTTCGATGACGGTTTGGATGTACCGTGCACTATTCAGTGTCCCCTCGACGATCACCAGTGGTGTACGGCCAGTGTAGGAGATCGCTCCCCACACCATGATGCCGGGTGTTGGCCCTTTGTGCTTCGGTCGTATGCAGTCCTGATTGTGGCGCTCACCTGCACGGCGCCAAACACGCATACGACCATCATTGGCACCAAGGCAGAAGCGACTCTCATCGCTGAAGACGACACGTCTCCATTCGTCCCTCCATTCACGCCTGTCGCGACACCACTGGAGGCGGGCTGCACGATGTTGGGGCGTGAGCGGAAGACGGCCTAACGGTGTGCGGGACCGTAGCCCAGCTTCATGGAGACGGTTGCGAATGGTCCTCGCCGATACCCCAGGAGCAACAGTGTCCCTAATTTGCTGGGAAGTGGCGGTGCGGTCCCCTACGGCACTGCGTAGGATCCTACGGTCTTGGCGTGCATCCGTGCGTCGCTGCGGTCCGGTCCCAGGTCGACGGGCACGTGCACCTTCCGCCGACCACTGGCGACAACATCGATGTACTTTGGAGACCTCACGCCCCACGTGTTGAGCAATTCGGCGGTACGTCCACCCGGCCTCCGCATGCCCACTATACGCCCTCGCTCAAAGTCTGTCAACTGCACATACGGTTCACGTCCACGCTGTCGCGGCATGCTGCCAGTGTTAAAGACTGCGATGGAGCTCCGTATGCCACGGCAAACTGGCTGACACTGACGGCGGCGGTGCACAAATGCTGCGCAGCTAGCGCCATTCGACGGCCAACACCGCGGTTCCTGGTGTGTCCGCTGTGCCGTGCGTGTGATCATTGCTTGTACAGCCCTCTCGCAGTGTCCGGAGCAAGTATGGTGGGTCTGACACACCGGTGTCAATGTGTTCTTTTTTCCATTTCCAGGAGTGTATATACATATTAAGATGGTATCTGTTCTTTCGGACATGTCCGAAAAAACAGATACCATCTTAATATATAATTACATTATGTCTCGATATACTTAACACCGCAAAGCGGCTGTTTGCGCTGCAACTGAAACCAAACTTTTGTGGTACTTACCCAGAAAAAGTAACTTTTCCTTCATTGACGTACAGGGTGGCGCACGAAATGTGTTACCAATTGTTTCTTTCACAATTTACGACGCACATTAGATATCCCGCTGGGATCTATACAGCAGTACCAACAGAGCTTGGAAAAACAAATGACGTGTAATTCACGATACTGCCGCTAGGAGACTACTAAGCAGCAATGGCTGACAATGGAACACTGACGACACAGCAACGATCGGCAATTTTGTTACTTTTTCATGAAACGAAAAGCCTTGTTGTGACTCAGAGGCGTTTTCGACAACAGTTTAACACACGATGGGTCCCTTGCAAGAAGACCATCCACAGGTTGTACGATAAATTTGTACAGGAAGGAACAGTATTGGAAGCGAAGCGACCTCGGCCTAAAACCTGTTCGTTCGCCGGAAAATATTGAAGCGGTACGAGTTGCCAGACGCTCCGTTCAACGCGTTCTTAAAAGTGACCTCCATATGTACCCATACAAGATGACCTGTGCACAGAAGCTCACTGAAGAACGCAAGCAGCAGAGACTACTGTTTGCTCAGTGGGAGGAGGATAGGGAAGAAACTCTCAACAACGTTTGGTTTTCAGACGAGGCGCATTTTCATTTAGACGGTGTGGTTAATAAACAAAATGTACGTCCACGTGATTTAATGGAGCTCAGAAGACTTACTCTTCAAGCTTGCAGTGAAATTACGGAAGACATGTGCCGTAGGGTAATCACCAACTTCAGTGTTCGTTTGAAGGAAGTTAGGAAACGAAATGGTGGACTTACTGAGCATGTGCTGAGTTAGAACGAATCTCCATGGACGGCTCTTCATTGTAGTATATGTTCCTTTCAGATTGTGCTGACAATAAAGTTTATATTCAAAAACAAAATGGTAACACATTTCGTGCGCCGCCCTGTTCAAAATGGTTCCAATGGCTCTGAGCACTATACGACTTAACTTCTGAGGTCATCAGTCGCATAGAACTTAGAACTAATTAAACCTAACTAACCTAAGGACATCACACACATGCCTGCCTGAGGCAGGATTCGAACCTGCGACCGTAGCGGTCGCGGTCGCTCGGTTGCAGACTGTAGCGCCTAGAACAGCACGGCCAACCCGGCCGGCCGCGCCACCCTGAATTTCGTTTTGAATCAACGAGAATAACAGTTATTCACCACTGCTGCTACTAATAATTAAGACTGCACATAAGTGCAATGTTAAAGTTTCAGCCTTAGCCCAAACTATAAGCAAATTGCACTGTCCGTAACTCACATCAAAATTTCGGCTTGATGTTGGCGATCTGCGACACCGTACTCACTCTATAGACATTTTAGCTCTATAGTCACTTCTGTGTGACTCCGTTACTTCTTTGACAGCCAGTTACTTTCCTGATCGAGGGCCGGCCGGTGTGGCCGAGCGGTACTAGGCGCTTCTGTCTGGAACCGCGCGAACTCTACGGTCGCTGGTTCGGATCCTGCCTCGGGCATGGATGTGTTTGATGTCCTTAGGTTAGTTAGGTTTAAGTAGTTCTAAGTTCTAGGGGACTGATGACCTCAGATGTTAAGTCCCATAGTGCTCAGAGCCATTTGAACCATTTTGAACCTGATCGAGGCAGTGGCCGATATTGTCGAAAGCGCTCGGATTTTTAGAGAGAACTAATGCGACAGGTGTAGCGAGTACATTGAATGCGACTGCTTTTGGAGTTTAGTAGTAGTGCGCAGCTCACCATGAAGGCCTGTATCATGACGCCGCAGATGCTCTGCAGGCACATGACGAAGATGGCCTCGGGGCACTCCTCGGTGGTGCTGCGCGACCCGTAGCCGATGGTGTGCTGCGTCTCGATGCTGAACAGGAAGCAGGAGGCGAAGCTGTTAAGGTTGACGACGCACGGCCGCCACCCCGAGTCCTCCTCCTGGTGGTCGGGCTCGAGGTCGCCGTGCGTGAAGGCGATCAGCCACCAGATGACGGCGAACGCCAGCCAGCTGAGGATGAAGCCCAGCGCGAAGACGAGCAGCGTCCAGCGCCACTGCGTGTCCACCAGCGTCGTGAAGATGTCCTGCATGTAGCGCAGCCGGCGCTGCGCCACGTGCGTCTGCACCACATTGCACTCGCCGCTCTTCAGCACGACTCGCCGACGCACCTTGCGGTAGCGGCTCCTGCGGGCACAAGCCGGAGGGTCACACACTGCGGGACGAGTTGGACGAAAGTTTATGTAAAGGCCAGAGTAAGCTAGATCCGACATTTCTTGCGTACTTTGTAAGGGGTCCGTAGGCCCTTACTATAAGTTTGCACTCGGCACAGGTCGATAGGGCAAACAATCGATAGTGTCGTGTTGCGAGAGCGAGTGTAGAGTTGAGTCAGTTCCCAGGTCGCGGGCCGAGCCGTGTGGAGGCCTGTTGCTGTAATCCAAGGCTTTACCGACAAAGGGAGTGGCCATCGCCGCGGTTTAACCCCTTTGTGTTAGGATAATACGGGGAAAGTGAAAAAGTATAATTACGAGAGTGATCAGTGATATTTCTGTGCCGATATTTGTGGTTTCGCGTCTACCGCGCCGGCATCATTTGGATTGCAGTGTTGGATTGCAGTGTTGGATTGCAGTGATTGAATTTGCGTGTGACAATAATGAATAGCGAGGAAGCCTGTGCTGAGATTAGCCGTTATTAAATATGTATGACGAAGGCAGTGGCTGTCTCCTTTTTCTTGTGTTTTAGAGACGAATATAGGTTCTTGATTAATGAAGCTGTGTTGACGTTCTTCTTGTCACCAGACATTTCATTATTACAGCATTTGAGAAGGACAAAATGGAATGTAACAACTCCGTAGCAGTCAAATCCGATTGCCAGCCCCATTAGGTACACGGTCACATTAATTAATTATTATTTGGGCTGCTATTCAGATCCCGACCGAGCGGGATACATAAATCGGACTTGTTACAACTTCCAGCAGTTTAATGAATGAGGTTGTGTCGAGCTGTGCTTACTCTGAAGACTAATAGAATTATTTATTTTGTGTCTTGTAGCCCCTTTTCAAACTTACCTCTGTTTCCTGTCTTAGTTGTATTGTATTGTATGTTATCCGGGGACCTAGAAACGACGAAGAGGCTCCGTCCCCGCCGCAGCCGCAGTGGTCCACAACCCCACGACGACTACTGCAGTCCACTTCACCCCTTCGCCGTCCGACACCAAACCCAGGGTTATTGTGCGGTTCGGCCCCCGGTGGACCCCACAGGGAACGTCTCACACCAGACGAGTGTAATCCCTATGTTTGCGTCGTAGAGTAATGGTGGTGTAAGCGTACGTGGAGAACTTGTTTGGGCAGCAATCACCGACATAGTGTAACTGAGGCGGAATAAGGGGAACCAGCTCGCATTCGCCGAGGCGGATGGAAAACCGCCTAAAAACCACCCACAGACTGGCCGGTTTACCGGACCTCGACACAAATCCGCCCGGTCGATTCGTGCCGGGGACCAGGCGCTCCTTCCCAGTCCGGAACCTGTCTTAATTAAAGATGCGCTGATTTTTGAATCATCAACGGACTACTTGGAAATATTTCGAACTTGAATTCATCAGTGAATACGGCTCTTCCCAATACCCTGCTGTCTAATGTTGGTGTGTCGTAGTCCATTGAAGCCTTTTACTCTTGTTAACAAGGCGCAGAAATAGTTTCCTCGGTGCTACATAGCTCTGGATGTTATTTTCTGCCAAGCGCCGTCTCACTGTTGACTCAGTAACCGGTTCAAATGGCTCTGAGCACTATGGGACTCAACATCTGAGATCATCAGTCCCCTAGAACTTAGAACTACTTAAACCTAACTAACCTAAGGACATCACACACATCCATGGCCGAGGCAGGATTCGAACCTGCGACCGTAGCAGTCACGCGGTTCCGGACTGAAGTGCCTAGAACCGCACAGTCACCTCGGCCGGCCTCAGTAACTGGTATATCCCTATTTGTGTTTAGCTCAGCAGTCAATTCACGGACAGTTTTTGAATCTATTACGTTTAATGATCACGCCAAATTCTTTTTCTCGAGTTCTGATGTTATCCTGGGTGCTCCCGAGCGAGTACGAACATCATAGGACCCTGCATCTGGATGCCGTTGTACGGTCTTCACTACTACGCTGATGGAAATCTTCAATTTATTTGATATTTGTCGGACACCGTTGCCCTCTTGGTTCAAAAAATGGTTCAAATGGCTCTGAGCGCTATGCGACTTAACTTCTGAGGTCATCAGTCGCCTAGAACGTAGAACTACTTAAACCTAACTAACCTAAGGACATCACAAACATCCATGCCCGAGGCAGGATTTGAACCTGCGACCGTAGCGGTCTTGCGGTTCCAGACTGCAGCGCCTTTAACCGCACGGCCACTTCGGCCGGCGCCTTCTTGGTACAAAGGAATCTGGCACTTTCGAGCAATTTTCAGTTACTTTCATCTTCATTCGCGGCGCGTGTCCTACCTTCATATAGACGGAACTACAACTGAGCTGCCGGCCGGGGTGGCTGAGCGGTTCTAAGCGCTTCAATCTGGAAACGCGCGACCGCTACGGTCGCAGGCTCGAATGCTGCCTCGGGCATGGATGTGTGTGATGTCCTTAGGTTAGTTAGCTTTAAGTAGTTTTAAGTTCTAGGGGACTGAAGACCTCAGAAGTAAGTCCCATAGTGCTCAGAGCCATTTTGCAACTGAACTGAACTGTGAACAACGTACGTCTACACAGTCGTGCAGTCTACTGGCGGCATCTAGCGTGTTTAGTAGAATTGCTTCGACAGATAAAGTCAATTTATATAAAACTGAGCAATAGCACTATAAATGTGTATGTACAATAATTATCTCTTCAATATTGTGTCATTATTAATCGTTATTTATCATACTATTCTGCATTATAATCAATAACTCACCCCCACCTAGGTCCTTTCTAAAACGCAGCATGCAGTTCCCAAACTTATGGAGGGTAGTGTAACTTTCTGCGGAATTGAAATGAGGGCGATAAGCGAATCGGACAAGAAGTCAGTGTCGTCGTAACTGCCGTCTGCTTCACGTCTGCTGTGCAGCGAGCTACCTTAATTTAAGTATTAACTGTAGTTTTCTTACTTGTCACTTCTTATTCCGTGTGTTTTTGCTTTTAGGAAGCTTTAATTGTCGAGTGCTAGTAATAGTGTTCCATAGATTTCGTGTTTGTTTTGAATACAATCAGAGAGAGTCCCTTTAGTCAACCATAGTGCCAGTAGTGCTAGTGTTTGTTTTCAGTACAGTCCAGAGACAGGTAGTGCTATTTTCATTGTTTTCTACAAGAAGTGGCTAGAAACTACAGTTTAGTCAATAATCAGCCGCCTTTAGTGAATTAGCAGTATAGTTAAAAGTTGATTAACTCTCTACAGTAAATTGATTTCTTAGGATGGATAGGATGTGTGACTGCTGTGTACGGACGCAGGAGGAGCTGGCCACTGTTCTCGAACAGCTGAGCGTGTTGATGGCCGCGGTCAGCCGTCTTCAGGCTGCTGCCTCGGAGTGTAGCGGCAGTGGGGAGTCTGGTGCGTCGCATGGTACACCCCAGGTGTTACATGCTTCAGCCACTGTCCCTGCTGCCGAGACATCTTCGCGGGTACCGGGCGCGGTTGGGCCACCCTCTCCGAAAGGGGAGTGGCGGGTTCAGCGGCGTTCGCGGCGCACGAGGCGGAGGGTAAATGCGGTGGCTGGCCGTGTGGCATTGCCCGCTCTGCCTGTGAGTGGACATGTGGCCGCTCCTTCAGCAAGGTCCGAGCAGGCACACAGGGGGAGGGGTTTATTAGTTATTGGGAGCTCCGACGTTAGGCGGGTGATGGAGCCCCTTAGGGAAATAGCGGAAAGGTCGGGGAAGAAGGCCAGTGTTCACTCCGTCTGCTTGCCTGGGGGTCTCATCCGAGATGTGGAGGAGGCCCTGCCGGCAGCGATAGAGAGCACTGGGTGCACCCGACTGCAAATTGTTGCTCATGTCGGCACCAATGACTCCTGCCGTCTGGGTTCAGAGGTCATCCTCAGTTCGTACAGGCGGTTGGCGGAATTGGTGAAGGCGGAAAGCCTCGCTCGCGGGGTGGAATCAGAGCTAACTATTTGTAGTATCGTTCCCAGAACCGATCGTGGTCCTCTGGTTTGGAGCCGAGTGGAAGGCATAACCCAGAGGCTCAGACGATTCTGCGGAGATCTGGGGTGCAAATTTCTCGACCTCCACTGTCGGGTGGAGAAATGTAGGGTCCCCCTGAATAGGTCAGGCGTGCACTACACGCCGGAAGCGGCTACAAGGGTAGCGGAGTATGTGTGGAGTGCACATGGGGGTTTTTTGAGTTGAGAATTCCCTCCCTAGGCCCGACAAGACAACTCCTGAGACGCGGCAAGGTAGGAGTAGGCAAAATGCAACAGGGAATAACAATATTAATGTGCTAATAGTAAACTGCAGGAGCGTCTATCGAAAGGTATCAGAACCGCTCTCATTAATAAACGGTCACACAAGGGACAGAAAGTTGGCTGAAACCAGACGTAAACAGTAATGAAATCTTAAACTCAGATTGGTATGTATACCGCAGAGACAGGCTGGACAGTGAAGGGGGAGGCGTGTTTATAGCGATAAGAAGTGCAATAGTATCGAACGAAATTGACGGAGATCCGAAATGCGAAATAATTTGGGTGAGGGTCACGGTTAAAGCAGGCTCAGACATGGTAATTGGATGTCTCTATAGGCCCCATGGCTCAGCAGCTGTTGTGGCTGAGCACCTGAAGGATAATTTGGAAAATTTTTCGAGTAGATTTCCCCACCATGTTATAGTTCTGGGTGGAGATTTTAATTTGCCGGATATAGATTGGGAGACTCAAACGTTCATAACGGGTGGCAGGGACAAAGAAACCAGTGAAATTTTTTTAAGTGCTTTATCTGAAAACTACCTTGAGCAGTTAAACAGAGAACCGACTCGTGGGGATAACATATTAGACCTTCTGGTGGCACACAGACCCGAAATATTTGAAACAGTTAACGCAGAACAGGGAATCAGCGATCATAAAGCGGTTACTGCATCGATGATTTCAGCCGTAAATAGAAATACTAAAAAAGGTAGGAAGATTTTTCTGTTTAGCAAAAGTGACAAAAAGCAGATTACAGAGTACCTGACGGCTCAACACAAAAGTTTTGTCTCAAGTACAGATAGTGTTGAGGATAAGTGCACAAAGTTCAAAACCATCGTACAATACGCGTTAGATGAGTATGTGCCAAGCAAGATCGTAAGAGATGGAAAAGAGCCACCGTGGTACAACAACCGAGTTAGAAAACTGCTGCGGAAGCAAAGTGAACTTCACAGCAAACATAAACATAGCCAAAGCCTTGCAGACTAACAAAAATTACGCGAAGCGAAATGTAGTGTGAGGAGGGCTATGCGAGAGGCGTTCAATGAATTCGAAAGTAAAGTTCTATGTACTGACTTGGCAGAAAATCCTAAGAAATTTTGGTCTTATGTCAAAGCGGTAGGTGGATCAAAACAAAATGTCCAGACACTCTGTGACCAAAATGGTACTGAAACAGAGGATGACAGACTAAAGGCCGAAATACTAAATGTCTTTTTCCAAAGATGTTTCACAGAGGAAGACTGCGCTGTAGTTCCTTCTCTAGATTGTCGCACAGATGACAAAATGGTAGATATCGAAATAGACGACAGAGGGATAGAGAAACAATTAAAGTCGCTCAAAAGAGGAAAGGCCGCTGGACCTGATGGGATACCAGTTCGATTTTACACAGAGTACGCGAAGGAACTTGCCCCCCTTCTTGCAGCGGTGTACCGTAGGTCTCTAGAAGAGCGTAGCGTTCCAAAGGATTGGAAAAGGGCACAGGTCATCCCCGTTTTCAAGAAGGGACGTCGAACAGATGTGCAGAACTATAGACCTATATCTCTAACGTCGATCAGTTGTAGAATTTTGGAACACGTATTATGTTCGAGTATAATGACTTTTCTGGAGACTAGAAATCTACTCTGTAGGAATCAGCATGGGTTTCGAAAAAGACGGTCGTGTGAAACCTAGCTCGCGCTATTCGTCCACGAGACTCAGAGGGCCATAGACACGGGTTCACAGGTGGATGCCGTGTTTCTTGACTTCCGCAAGGCGTTCGATACAGTCCCCCACAGTCGTTTAATGAACAAAGTAAGAGCATATGGACTATCAGACCAATTGTGTGATTGGATTGAAGAGTTCCTAGATAACAGAACGCAGCATGTTATTCTCAATGGAGAGAAGTCTTACGAAGTAAGAGTGATTTCAGGTGTGCCGCAGGGGATGTCATAGGACCGTTCCTATTCACAATATACATAAATGACTTCGTGGATGACATCGGAAGTTCACTGAGGCTTTTTGCAGATGATGCTGTGGTGCACCGAGAGGTTGTAACAATAGAAAATTGTACTGAAATGCAGGAGGATCTGCAGCGTATTGACGCATGGTGCAGGGAATGGCAATTGAATCTCAATGTAGACAAGTGTAATGTGCTGCGAATACATAGAAAGGTAGATCCCTTATCATTTATCTACAAAATAGCAAGTCAGCAACTGGAAGCAGTTAATTCCATAAATTATCTGGCAGTACGCATTAGGAGTGATTTAAAATGGAATGATCATATAAAGTTGATCGTCGGTAAAGCACATGCCAGACTGAGATTCATTGGAAGAATCCTAAGGAAATGCCCACTGCTTGAATACTGCTCAGCAGTGTGGGATCCGTACCAGATAGGGTTGATAGAAGAGATAGAGAAGATCCAACGGAGAGCAGCGCGCTTCGTTACAGGATCATTTAGTAATCGCGAAGCGTTACGGAGATGATAGATAAACTCCAGTGGAAGACTCTGCAGAAGGGACGCTCAGTAGCTCGGTACGGGCTTTTGTTAAAGTTTCGAGAACATACCTTCACCGAAGAGTCAAGCAGTATATTGCTCCCTCCTACGTATATCTCGCGAAGAGACCATGAGGATAAAATCAGAGAGATTAGAGCCCACACAGAAGCATACCGACAATCCTTCTTTCCACGAACAATACGAGACTGGAATAGAAGGGAGAACCGATAGAGGTACTCAAGGTACCCTCCGCCACACACCGTCAGGTGGCTTGAGGAGTATGGATGTAGATGTAGATGTAGAAGCGAATAGAAGGTTTTGAAATGTGGTGATACAGAAGAAGATGGAAAATTAGATGGGTAGATCGAATAATTAATGAGGAGGTACTGCATCGAACTCAGGAAAAAAGAAATTTGTGGAACAACTTGACTAAAAGATGGGATAGGTTGATAGTGCATGACCTGTGACTTGAAGGAATCGTCATTTTTGTAAGGAAAGAAGTATGGGGACTAAAAATTGTAAGAGACCACAACTTTAATACTGTAACCAGGTTAAATGGATGTAGGCTCAATAACGTGAATCATATTCCGAAGTGTGGGCAATAGCACGGATGTTCAGGTTATAGATAGACTGTTTTACTTACTATGATATCTTCCATTCAGATAGCCCGCATCTCGTGGTCGTGCGGTAGCGTTCTCGCTTCCCAAGCCCGGGTTCCCGGGTTCGATTCCCGGCGGGGTCGGGGATTTTCTCTGCCTCGTGATGGCTGGGTGTTGTGTGCTGTCCTTAGGTTAGTTAGGTTTAAGTAGTTCTAAGTTCTAGGGGACTGATGACCATAGATGTTAAGTCCCATAGTGCTCAGAGCCATTTGAACCATTTTTCCATTCAGATATTATGGTTTAATTGAACGCCCATTTTACATAGATCTGATAGGACTTTGGCAATTGTTGGCCGTTACTTTTAGGACAGTTTCTGGTTACTTTCTTGAAAAAGAGTTTCCACTAACATTAAGAGGCGTAAATCAAGGTACTTTTCAACATCTGTATTGATCCTGAAAAAAACATGCCATACTATCAAACGAAAAGGAAGACTTCTCGCTATTAAAATTAACCACCATGTTACTTTCCCCTCTGCGTACTGTTACTTGTCCGGAAATAGACTACTACATGCCTTCGGTCGAGTAAAATCCAGTCTGTTCACTCAAGATAAAAATCACAACTAAGCTTCGTAACAACTTCCAAGCTCTTCGTGCAAAAAAGCAAGAAGGTGTTAGGAAAAATCATATGAAAACCGGTCGTTCACTATAAACGAATGAGATTTACTAATGTAATATATATCAAGTTACCGTTTACCTGGCGCGCGAGGTGGCCGCCTGGTTCGAGGCGCCATGTCACGAATTGCGCGGCCCATCCGCCGGAGGTTCGAGTCCTCCCTCGGGCATGGGTGTGTGTGTTGTTCTTAGCGTAAGTTAGTTTAAGTAGTGTGTAAGTCTAGGGACCGATGACCTCTGCAGTGTGGTCCCTTAGGAACTCACTCACACACACACCACGCACACGCACACACACCGTTTACCACCCTCTCCAAGGCCATAAAAGTCACTCTGTAATACAGTGGTTACTGCAGTTGTGTACAGACTGTCTTAACACTGTGGCCAGATCGCGAGGGTTTTCCACACGAGTGAAGTTATTTTAGCTGAGTAAGACACGAAAAATGAAGATTAGGGTTCTCATTCCGTTACACGGAAGTGAAAATATTCACATCAGTGAAAGACTGTGGTATTGGACGACTGTAAATGTGTGGCCAAGCAAGATTGCTCAGTTGAATCACTTCGGAATTATTTGAAGTTTTATTTGCAGCTCCTGCAGAAAGCAAAATGCGCCGGAAACATTATGCTTATACACAATTTTTTGAAATTGTGCTATCATTTAGTAAATGAATCAGTGATACCGTTTGTGTCTGCAAAGTAACACGGAACAAACTGTGAGAATACAGATGACGTCGGCTGAGTGTATATACAGAAGAAGCAAACACTTCGTCATCTGAGTGATAACGATTAACTATCGGTCATTGACGCTCTGACTGTTGCGTTTACCGGTGGTCATTCGAGTCCTTCCCGTTTTCTTCTGCCTGTCGCTAAGTAAAGAATAGGAAGTCGCAGCAGAAACATCGATTTTGTCTGGACACTACGTTGTTGTATGCAGTATGTTTCGGCTATTTTATCTTCAGGTTAGATTTTAAGGACTCATCTATATCATCATCATTAATGTTAGGTCAACTGGTTACAGATTGTGAAAGAAATCGCATACTGTCTTAACGAACCCGACATAGTCCCAAACTGGCTTCAAGGCGCTACTAAGATCTATTCAGCACGATGGACGGAAAAACGAGTACATTTTTACCAGTACGACACCTCCCCCATACCTCTTACAAAAAGTGGTAGCGTGGGCAGCACGCACACACTACGAAGAAAAGAGCTCCGACGTGGTAGAACGTCAACAACGGCAGTATTTGAGCAGTTGACAGATATTTTTCTACCTACATAGGGTGTAGACCTATCAAGAAAATGACCTCTCCTAGTGTTACAAGTAGAACGAGGAGGAAGTAGATTAAGGTGTCCCAACACAGGCTGTGTAACAGAACATGCCGGATGTTTCAACAACAAAGAAAGTAACACTAAAAGCAGACAGCAAAAATAGTTGAGGAAAATTGTTCTTAAATCAATCGACTCATCAGCATTGTGGAGATGGTGGTGCACAGTCTCTTATTTGTAAAGGTCAACATAACATTTTCAATGTCACTGCTACTACGCAGGTTTTCTGAACATTCTTTCTAGAAAAAGAGCCTTTTTACGTGGTTTCTCAGAAGCATGAAAGTCAAATGATGGAATGATATCTTTGAAAAGGAGACGACGAATTTCCTTCCCCCATACTTTCAGCAATCCAAGCTTGTGCTCCGTCACTAATGCGATCGTCGTCGACTTTAAGTCCTATGCATTACAAATCCTGATGGAAGCCTCGTGTAGTACTGGTTGAAACGTTAATTTTTTTAATATGATATTGTCTACAACACTGAATAATTTGATGGGAAATGACCACAGCCATGAAAGGTACGAGCACGAGATGAAATCTTGAGATCCTTAAACTGGAAAGACAAGGAAGGAATATGGGTTAATGAAGCGTTTCAGAACTACTTGCGTTTTGTGGATGACATTTTACTGTAGTGCAGATATACTTCCAGAATGATTAGAATAACTTCATTCAGTAATTTCGAAAGCAGGCATGAATTAGAATAAGACTAAAACTCAGTACGACGAAATTATCGAAAAGAAGAGCGTAAAAAATTAACAATGAAATCTTAGCTCCAGTTCAGTGTTTTTTATGAGAAGTGAGGACAAGAGATGGACAGCAGAAGAAATAAGCAGACGCGTAAAATGGCTAGGTTTACAGTCAGTGTCCATTAGCAGTTTTGACCGTAGGTAGTTAGCGACTTGCTTTAAATGTGAAAAATCATACTCAGCGAGCAACGGAAAATGTTTTTGGTTAATTGCTAGGCGAGATACGAAAACAAGCGAATGGATCAGGGAACAGACTGCAATGGCAGAAGTACCTAATTTATGGAGATGAATGAGATATGTAGCCACGTCGGTGGTTCGTGGTTGCACCAAGAGTACCCTTTGCTCGATTCCAAGGGATAAGAAAAGACAGACAACTTCATGGATGTTGGATGCATATACAGGGTGTCCTAGAAATGTTGCGACAAACTTAGAGGGTGTGTTGACGAACAAATTGAGGGTAGGAACCCGTTTCTGGAAACTTCATACAACGCCGCTACAGATCGTCGCATTCTTAGGCACCGGTGCCCGCCACTGGCGCACCCGTTCGGCAGCAAACGTGACGTTGTGCGTTGACGGGCCGTAGGCGGAACGTCTCGCAGTGTTATTTGCTATTCAGTGATGGCGACTGATTTCCACTGTCGCCAGTGGAGAAGATGAAGCTAGCTGTCGCATAGACAGGGCGTGTCTCCTACGAATGGGATGCTCTGTTGCCTCGGTGAATGACGGTTTCGGACACGGGTTTTCATCTGCATACCGAAAAAAAATTGGAGGTGTTAGAGGGTCCCAGAAGAAAAATAAACTTCAGATGGAAACCCGTGTCCGCAACTTTCATCCACTAAGGCAACAGAGAATTGAATTCATAGACGACAAGTCCTGTCTATGCAGCAGCTAGCTACATCTTCTCCAGTGGCGGCTGTGGCAATCAGTCGCGATCACCGACCAACAGACAACGTTGCGAGACATTCCGTCTATCGTCCGTCAGCGTACAAAGCCAAAATTGCTGCCGAAGGGATGGCCTGGACACACGCGCCTATAGCTTCGACGCTCTGTAGTGTTGTTGGTAGTCATATGGACATGTAGCCTGAAAGGCGTTCCGAGGCACCTACGCCCAGTTGAAGATAGAGATGAAAGACCTTTGTTAGTGCAGGTTTCAGTGATTGTAGGCCTACGTGAGAACACACAAGGCAAGTGGGAAAGTTCTGCCTGTGCTTGTGTTTCAACGGTATGGTGGCAGCGAACAATCAGTGCTGGTTCAGCCTCAGTGTGTGGGCGGGGGTTATTGGCGACTACCTATCGAGACGAATCACCCTTCGACTACGTTCTACGAAACCCTGCCAACCCTGCTGGAAGACGAGTCTTTGGCCGTACAAAGGATAATGTGCCTACTACATCACTTATGATGCAGTTCAGCTCCTTAAAGTGCTGAGGCATATCGACAACTTATACACCGAGCACACAGTGAGACTAAACTGGTGCTGGTGGTTCACTGCCACCATACCACTGATACACACAGTACAGAAAGAACATTCCCACGCGCTTGGTGCGTTCTCAGATATACTATCAATCACTCAAACCAACACTATCAAAAATTACCCTCAAGTGGGTGTACCTTCCTCACAGCGCATATCTGGCCATTCCGCATGCATATATGGCCTTTTTTCCTGTTCCTCCTAAAGTTTACTCCCATTTAGCGAAATCTTCCAGTTTTTCAACAAATCAGAATCAGTGGAGCATATTAATGAATTTATGTAATAGCTATTTTGTACCCCAGATTACTAAATAATGTGTGGCATTTGAGACCTTGGCAACGGCCTTGCCGCAGTGGATACACCGGTTCCCGTCAGATCACCGATGTTAAGCGCTATTGGGCGTGGCCGGCACTTGGATGGGTGACCATCCGGGCCGCCATGCGCTGTTCCCATTTTTCGGGGTGCACTCAGCCTCGTGATGCCAACTGAGGAGCTACTCGACCGAATAGTAGCGGCTCCGGTCAAAGAAAACTATCATAACGACCGGGAGAGCGGTGTGCTGACCACACGCCCCTCCTATCTGCATCCTCAGTTGAGGATGACACGGCGGTCGGATGGTCCCGATTGGCCACTTGTGGCCTGAAGACGGAGTGCATATTTGAGACCTTAGTTTCTCCTGGCGTATACAATGTCCAAATAACTTACGCGAATGTAGCCGGGTGACGTCGTCGACAACCGCCGATTTTTCAGTAGGACAACGCCCTGCCATTTTCAAGGCAAAACTACAGTAAGTAAGCGCTGTGCAAGCGAATGTAAAACCTCGGTTTTCAGAGAAACTCCGCAAAGATAACACACACACACACACACACACACACACACACACACACACACATGCACACGTCAGAAGTTGTTGACAGTGACGGGGAGTAGCATAAACACTGTTCCTCTGTTTTTTGACAAGTGAGACAGCAGTATTCCATGCAGAATTTAAACAAAAACCACCATATCTATTTATAAGGTTACTTGCTAATTTAATTTCAATAGCTTCCTTAAAAACACTATCCCAATAACTGTAAGTGCATGCCACAATCTCCGTGTTGTTGTATTCCATAGGATGGGCGGTGCCAAGACAGTGTTCTGCAATGGCGGATTTACTCGGCTGCTGTAAGCATCTGTGCCGCTTACGCTTGGTACACTGGTCCTCCACGGTCCTGATAGTCTGACCAACGTTTGAAAAGAAACGGTAGACACCCGCCTTAAGCAAACTAAGTCATACTGTACGGAACCTCAAAAGGACCCTGATCTTAGACTCTTCACATTTCCGCAAAGTACGACCAATCCTGTACGAAATGTAGCCACCTCGGTATTACCATCTCTCACCCGCTGCACAGTTGGTCGATAGCGCAACGTTCGTGTAATTTGTATTTCACTATAACCATAATGACGAAAAGTGACTTCTAGATGGGATAAAACAGCTGACAAACTCTCAGGGTCCGAGATGACATGGGCCCTGTGAACCCTTCACGTTGAGTCGAATGGTGACAACTGTCAACTTGCATGTACAAATCAGTGTGAGTAGGCTTCCTATAAATGACATGCCACAAAGAACCATCCACCTTCCTCCTGATCAGCACATTAAGGAAAGGAAGACAGCCGTCCTTTTCCACTTCCATCGTGAAACCAATATTCGAGTGGATTGAATTCAGGTGTTCTAAAAAGTCGTTCAAATTCTCACTGCCATGAGGCCAAACAAGAAAGTACCGACTATATATCTAAAAATTGCAGGTGTCAAAGTCGCCGACTCCAAGACACCTTCTTCGAAATCTTCCATACACAAATTGTCAGTTATAGGTGACAATGGGCTTCCCATCGCAACTAGCATCACTGGTGACTGAATAAAAAGTAAGTAGAAGTCAACACGCGTCGAAATACGTTCTTTAATTCAGCCCCAAACCGAACTTCAATCAGCCGTAACGAATCAGACAGAGGAACACGAATGAAGAGAGAGACAACATCGTAACATACTAGAATATCAGAGTCATTCAAACGCGTTCTCTCTAATCGACGTAAGATATCCGTCGACTTCTTGATGTGGGCCGGCTGGAGTGGCCGTGCGGTTCTAGGCGCTACAGTCTGGAGCCGAGCGACCGCTATGGTCGCAGGTTCGAATCCTGCCTCGGGCATGGATGTGTGTGCTGTCCTTAGGTTAGTTAGGTTTAATTAGTTCTAAGTTCTAGGCGACTTATGACCTCAGAAGTTAAGTCGCATAGTGCTCAGAGTCATTTGAACCATTTTTTCTTGATGTGGTGTCCACACCGACCTACTATAGGGCTCAACAGAGTAGCAAGGTGTTTCGCTACTTTACTCACAATCGGACGAAGAGAAACGTTTTCCTTGTGGACCTATGGAAGGCCGTATAACCTAGGGGGAAGAGCTCAATAAGAATTGTGACTCTTGATAGTCTCCTGCGATAAGAAACTTTTCTTCAGAAGGCTGTTAAGTGTTTCTCTCAGCACTTTTTGTGGGGTCAGCATCGATCCTACGACAGGCTGAATCAGACAGTAAACACTGCTGTTTTGAACGTAATCCTGCTTGTTCAGAACAACGGTAGCATTGTCCTTGTCCGTAGGTAAAATAATAATATCCCGATCAACTCCAAATGAGCGTAAAACAGCCCTCTCAGCCGCTTTGACATTTCTCTTGGGACGACGTGCCGCTGTCAACACACGATGTGCCCCCCCCCCCCCCCCCCCCCCACCTATCAGCCTCTGCTACATGTGAAGGTAGTTTCAAAACAACCTGTTAAATAGAACTAATAGAATCAATCACTTGCAAATGCTTTGGAGTCGGTGCAAAATTTAAACCTTTTCTAGCACGGATAAAGCTGCACCGTTAAAAGCTTTTCCCGTGAGGTTTACCACAGAACATTGATATGTAGTATTAGACCTCAAGCAATGGAAGTGTTCAAACTTTGCCAAATTCCGGGCAGTTGCAGAATAAAATTTCCACTCTGACTACGACCATGAAGCAGCAGCATCCAGCCAGTCCCATGAGAAAGACAAAATTTTTGAGGTAATTGTTAAAGGAAGCCGAAACAATTCCTTGGAAAGAAAAACCAACAGTCGGCGAATGTAATGGATCCTTTCCCGAATAAGAGCTAGTTCAGAGCGTTGTTTGATGCGATTGGCGACGGATGAATTCATATGATGCACAATTTTGTCAAACGTTGCACCAACATTTTGATGACAACACCTCAGTGAAAATGGTAACGCACATTGCAGTATCATTGTATTGCACCAAAGTTTATCCAACCTCCGCAAGCAACGATACATTTTCTCCCAGTAGTAGCAAACAATGTGAGACCTTCGTTTCTCCCGGCGTATACAACGCTAAAATAACGTGACGGAATGCAGCCAGGAGCACATCCTGACATTTTCAAGTTTTGCCGTGAAAGTGGCAGGGCGTGCTCTTGTCGAAACATCCGCGATTGTCGACGACGACCCGGCTGCTTTACCGTAAGTTATCTGAACATGTGTGAGATGACCCAACACTTCAACATTCTTGACGAATGTTGAGTGTAGTCAAAATTAGCCACCACCTCGAAAAAAAATAAAATTACGTGATTAATGTTTTGCTTGTTTGCAATTACGTGTCTGCAGTCCTGGTACAAACCAACGTTACACATTGAAATTACATTGTTGCAGAAGTTCTAGGTGTCAAAGCAAAATGGCGCAGGCTACTGATAAAGTGAAGTGGAATAACTAATTTTCGGCAGCATCAGAAATGTTACAGCTTTGACAGTCAATGCAGACAGCTAAAGAAGTCACTTGACACGGCAGCAACATTTCCGCTGCTGCCGAAACCTAATTACTGCACTATACTCGACTATTGCTGGGATACGCCATTTTGTTTTGCTCATATGGTACTGTAGGAGGAGTGGCTGGGGGGGGGGGGGGGCGAGAGGAGGATGTTTAATGTATACGAGAACTCGGGACCTTTGTCTTTCGCGGGCAAGTTCAAATGGTTCAAATGGCTTGAGCACTATGGGACTTAACATCTGAGGTCATCAGTCCCCTAGAACTTAGAACTACTTAAACCTAACTAACCTAAGGACATCACACACATCTATGCCCGAGGCAGGAGTCGAACCTGCGACCGTAGCAGTCGCGCGGCTCCGGACTGCGCGCCTAGAACCGCGAGACCACCGCGGCCGGCTCGCGGGCAAGTGTTCTACCGACTGAACCTCAGGAGCACAACTCAGGACCCATACTCACAGCAGTAATTCCGCCGGTACCTCGTCTCGAACCCTCCAAACTTGCCGTTCTCCTGAGAAACTTGCAGGACTAGCAAGGTCCGGCAGACAGTTTTAACCTGGCAGAGAGTTTCATATCAGTGGACACGCCGCCTCAGAGCGAAAAATTCGACATGGAGACAAAAAAATTGTAGAAACGGTTATCAGGTGAAACGACGCATATCGTTGCGAAATTCCCACAATGTTTTATCGGCACAGCTGCCCGGCATCTTCCTGTGCGACGAACGCACTGCTGAGCAGTGTCTGCGCCTTCTTATTTGTATCAGTCTAACTTTAAACCGCGAAGGCGCCAAATCCAATGGAACAACGAAGCATTGCTGATCGGTAGAAAAGAGGACCACCACGCCACCTAACCGGCGACAAACCGAGGACTCGGACGCACCCGCAGATGCTGTCGCTGCTCCCTTGCACTTCCGCCTGTGTCGCCCTCGACAAAGCCACAACTCTGTCGCTGGCGCCGTGGCCACCCTCGACGCTGTCGTAGGAACATTTAAGTCTCTACTGAAGGGTTATCAACTGACTGATCAGTGGCTCCCTTTGTGGTCGCTGTGGCTTTAATATTGCAGGCCATGAATCCCTTCCTGTGCTAAACTGAAAACTTGCATCTTTGTTCGCGAGATTTGTCGAGTTGCGAAGTTCAACGGTTTCTTTCATTATTCTATCCCTATACGAAAATGTCGACAACAGAATTTTAGTAGACTGAAGAAGCTCAGCGAAGTATTCGCTACATCTGAAGTGCCTGTCAGTTACGGCAACGAAGTTTTGTGTGGATTGCACAACGAAATTCGCCCGAGAACGATTTGTTCAAATACTCCGTCGGGAAAGTCTTAACTAACAAAAAAGTTACGTAACAAGTTTGTGTGCGTGGCCATCATCCGCAACAAGCACAGAAATATTCATTTTGTAAGTAGAAAAACAACTTTATCTTGCTGCAGCATATTTTATGACGCGTTTCACTTTTTACTTTAAGGCATCATCAGTGGATCTAGAATGACACAGTTTTGTTTTGATGTGCGACATTTGTAGCCTATGAAACAGTTCACGGTATACGCAAATAAGTGATTACTTACAGTTCAAATGGTTCAAATGGCTCTCAGCACTATGGGACACAACTGCTGAGGTCATTAGTCCCCTAGAACTTAGAACTAGTTAAACCTAACTAACCTAAGGACATCACAAACATCCATGCCCGAGGCAGGATTCGAACCTGCGGTCTTGCGGTTCCAGACTGCAGCGCCTTTAACCGCACGGCCACTTCGGCCGGCTTACTTACAGTTAATCGAGTTTTTGGCTGGCATCTGCTTTCTCTCTCACCTGGTCACATGCTGGATGTCGCGCTGTAACTTCACTTACGGAACATAAGCACATTTTCACGTTATGAACTTCTTTCTTCACAATTTTCTTGTTCTTTGCGGTAGTTGCTGTGGAGCACTATGATTCTTCTGTCGCTAGCTATAGATATTTTACCGAAAACTGTGATTTAAAGTCGTAACTAATATGTGTTCACTTCTTATTTGGTTTGTTTATGTAGATGCTGCAACCTAACGCCGTATATCCTGAAAACTAACGTCTGTTCATTTCTGATCTCTTTTTATCCCGGTGGAGGTTCGAGTCCTTCCTCGGGCATGGGTGTATGTGTTTGTCCATAGGATAATTTAGGTTAAGTAGTGTGTAAGCTTAGGAACTGATGACCTCAGCAGTTAAGATTTCACACACATTTGAACATTATTCTTTTTATACGGCAGGTACCAGCCAAAGACTAGAAAAACTGTAAACAATCACTTATTTACGTATAAAATAAAACGTGAACTGTTTTATAATCTACAAATATCTCACATCGGACACTGAACTAAGCAGCCATGTTTAAAACTTTCATATTAAAACAATAGTGTATTATCATTTTAGACTCCACCGAAGATGCCTTAACCCTGTGGTGCATGAATTTCACTACATTGGACAACTTTTAATTGTCAATTCTCTGGATTTTCAATCAGTCATGAGGCTGCAAATGCATGCAGGACACAACACCAGTAGGGAGTGCCCACTGCAGTGAACTGTGTGCATTTGCAGCCTCAGGACTGATTGAAAATGCCAAAGAAGCGACGATTAACAGCTGTCCACTGTAGTGGACGCTATGCTCCACAGGGTTAAAGTAAAAGGCGAAATGTGTCTGGAACAAATAAAATACGTTGAAGCAAGAAAAAGGCATTTTTTAATTTACAAAACTAATAAATACGCAAATTTATTTTTTCGAAGTGCTAATTAAGAATTTATGACTACCCTACTACAAGTCGATAGGGAGCATGCTTACGGTGGAGCAGAAGTACCGTTACCAAAGGACACAAATGCTGAGAATCTAACGCATCCCAGCCTCCCCCCCCCTCCACCAACATTGACACAAGTATATACTTTGTTCATCATAAGAGTAAACCTAATGTAAACAAACGCAATGATCGGTCAGCAGCAACACACATACACTGCTGTTGGAAATAGGTCCCACTTAATTATTAAATATTCTTGTTACTATGTTAAGATAAATGATACTTTAATATATTCTAATGTATTAAGAGCCATCAAAGTTTCTCTAAATCATACTTTAGCTATGTATTTTTTATTTCAAAAATCGTGGGCAGACGCAGTCTGTGTTCTGTTGTGCTCTGATTGTCGCACTGGTAATATGTAGTGTGAAAATGGCTGACACTGCTTGCAGCTCCGTAGTGAAAAACAGAGCTGGAATACGGTTGAACAGTGACGAGAAACGTATTGTTCTCAATGCTTTTCACAGGTTTACAGAAAAAAATCACCTTTGAAGTTTACAGGAAAAATCGCCTTTGAAGTTTACAGGAAAAATCGCCTTTGAAGTTCTCCGAGAACTTTGTTTATTAAAGTTCAGACAGTTAAGTAAATGGGATGCATTGCGGAATCGGTAGCGTTGCAGAAGCGCAATTTGACGCCCGCGGATCGCTGGTTCAGATCTCTCTTTGGTCTTCTTTTTTCGTGCAATTTGGAATGCCTACCTGTTTTAAATATAAAACTCATCAAATATATCCCGATTGTCACGTATCTAATCACGAGTTTTATGATAAATGCACGTGTTCTTGTTTCTAATTGCATATTGCACACAATATTCCAGTTTTCATTGCAAATATAAATGCTGTTGTGGTCAATCCAGACACTGCTACGATTTTTACCCTCCACGCTGCCCTCCAATACTAAGTTGGTGATCCCTTGATGCCTCAAAATATGTCCTACCAACCGATCCCTTCTTCCAGTGAAGTTGTGCCACAAACTCCTCTTCTCCCCAATTCTATTCAATACCTCCTCATTAGTTACGTGATCTACCCACCTAATCTTCAGCATTCTTCTGTAGCACCACATTTCGAAAGCTTCTATTCTCTTCTTGTCCAAACTATTTATCGTCC
Organism: Schistocerca piceifrons; assembly: GCF_021461385.2. Classification (NCBI taxonomy): domain Eukaryota; kingdom Metazoa; phylum Arthropoda; class Insecta; order Orthoptera; family Acrididae; genus Schistocerca; species Schistocerca piceifrons. The sequence goes on along the minus strand of NC_060139.1, from coordinate 33,259,150 downwards.
ACGTTTCACTTCCATACATGGTTAAATTCCATACAAATACTTTCAGAAAAGACTCCCCGACACTTAAATCTGTACTTGTGTTAACAAATTTGTCTTCTTCAGAAACGTTTTCCTTGCCTTGCTAATCGTTTTTAGAAGATTGTTATTAAAGGTTTTAAAAAACCTTTAATAACAAAAAATGTTAACAAAAAATAACATAAAAATAACGACAGAAACCTTTAATAACAAAAAATCTTTCATAACAATCTTAAGAAAACTTAATAAAATAAATTTTTAAGGCAAAAATCAAAAATAAAATACTCTTATTTGGATTATGTCCATTGTTTTGTACCAGAGATGTGGTCTTACACGAGCCAGATTGATAAGCGTCGAACAAACATGGAAAACAATTTTCACGGCATCGAGTAAACTATACAAATGCTGCATCTTTACAGTTCCGCCATACCAGTACAATATGAACCAAACAGAACTGAACTGGAGATAAGTTAAGGGATTTGTCCCGAGAAGTAACAAGACGTTTAAGCTGCCAGACGTACTGAACGAATGCACGAAGCTTTGTCAACGTCACTGCCGAATGCTCGCGGGATGCAGAATGTTACGTCATAATACAAGAAGAGAACATGTGGTGCTTGGCTGGCTTCGTGGATTCTGTTGTTCGATTCGTTATCAACGTAGCAAATGACAGTTCCAGTCCTGGAATGTATTTCTCGGCTTAGGATATGGCAGGAGTTCAAAGATTACCAGACGAATGACTGTAAGTAGTACCTACAGTTACTTCATTATTAACAATATGATGCAGGCCCTGCGTGACGCTTTTAAGTAACGCATAGCTCAGGCGGAAAATTTACCCTGTGCTCACATTAGGAATTTTCATCAATTTTGTTTACAGTAAAAGTGCTATGTTAGCTAAGAACGTGCACTATTGCTGCAATTTTGCCGGATATTATTTCATTCTGTTTAAAAATTAAATTACGTACGAAGCTATATTATTTCTCTGCTCGTCCCTTTTTTTCGTCTTAACTGCAACTTACTATAACTGAAATGGCGTGGGAGTCGGGACAGGTTCCATCAGACTGGACGAAAGCAGTAATCACACCAATCGTTAAACATGGAAACAGAAAAGATTGTAACAACTACAGAGGTATCTCTTTAATCAGCGTTGTGGGTAAAATCTTCTCAGGTATTGTTGAAAGGAAAGTGCGAGTATTAGTTGAGGACCAACTGGATGAAAATCAGTGTGGGTTTAGGCCTCTTAGAGGTTGTCAGGACCAGATCTTTAGCTTACGGCAATTAATGGAGAAGTGTTATGAGTGGAACAGGGAATTGTATCTATGCTTTATAGATCTAGAAAAGGCATATGACCAGGTTCCTAGGAGGAAGTTATTGTCTGTTCTACATGATTATGGAATAGGAGGCAAACTTTTGCAAGCAATTAAAGGTCTTTACATGGATAGTCAGGCAGCAGTTAGAGTTGACGGTAAATTGAGTTCATGGTTCAGAGTAGTTTCAGGGGTAAGACAAGGCTGCAACCTGTCTCCACTGTTGTCATATTATTTATGGATCATATGTTGAAAACAATAGACTGGCTGGGTGAGATTAAGATATGTGAACACAAAATAAGCAGTCTTGCATATGCGGATGACTTAGTTGTGATGGCAGATTCGATTGAAAGTTTGCAAAGTAATATTTCAGAGCTAGATCAGAAATGTAAGGACTATGATATGAAGATTAGCATCTCCAAAACGAAAGTAATGTCAGTGGGAAAGAAATATAAACGGATTGAGTGCCAAATAGGAGGAACAAAGTTAGAACAGGTGGACGGTTTCAAGTACTTAGGATGCATATTCTCACAGGATGGCAACATAGTGAAAGAACTGGAAGCGAGGTGTAGCAAAGCTAATGCAGTGAGCGCTCAGCTACGATCTACTCTCTTCTGCAAGAAGGAAGTCAGTACCAAGACTAAGTTATCTGTGCACCGTTCAATCTTTCGACCAACTTTGTTGTACGGGAGCGAAAGCTGGGTGGATTCAGGTTACCTTATCAACAAGGTTGAGGTTACGGATATGAAAGTAGCTAGGATGGTTGCAGGTACTAGTAGATGGGAACAATGGCAGGAGGGTGTCCACAATGAGGAAATCAAAGAAAAACTGGGAATGAACTCTATAGATGTAGCAATCAGGGCGAACAGGCTTAGATGGTGGGGTCATGTTACACGCATGGGAGAAGCGATGTTACCCAAGAGACTCATGCGTTCAGCAGTATAGGGTAGGAGGAGTCGGGGCAGATCAAGGAGAAGGTACCTGGATTCGGTTAAGAATGATTTTGAAGTAATAGGCCTAACATCAGAAGAGGCACCAATGTTAGCACTGAATAGGGGATCATGGAGGAATTTTATAAGGGGGCTATGCTCCAGACTGAACGCTGAAAGCCATAATCAGTCTTAAATGATGATGATGATGAACTGCAACTGCTCGGCTCATCGCAGGTTAGCTGGAGCAGCTGGCTGGGTGTCCAAGTTAAAGCTGGTAAAGCTGTTGTCCCGTATTACCGTTCAGTCGATGTGCTCGTAACGCAGAGCATAAACTATATCGCTATTATCGTACTTGACTGTACTTGAGACAGCATGCCTTCGGCCCTGCCTGTAACGATATCCAGTGAGATGGCGCGGAAGAATACATGTTGTTCTTGTTGTTGTTGTTGTGGTCTTCAGTCCTGAGACTGGTTTGATGCAGCTCTCCATGCTACTCTATCCTGCGCAAGCTTCTTCATCTCCCAGTACCTACTGCAACCTACATCCTTCTGAATCTGTTTAGCGTATTCATCTCTCGGTCTCCCTCTACGATTTGTACCCTCCACGCTGCCCTCCAGCACTAAATTGGTGATCCCTTGATGCCTCAGAATATGTCCTAGCAATCGATCCCTTCTTCTAGTGAAGTTGTGCCACAAATTTCTCTTCTCTCCAATTCTATTCAATACTTCCTCATTAGTTATGTGATCTGCCCATCTAATCTTCAGCATTCTTCTGTAGCACCACATTTCGAAAGCTTCTATTCTCTTCTTGTCTAAACTATTTATCGTCCATATTTCACTTCCATAAATGGTTACACTCCATACAAATACTTTCAGAAGCGACTTCCTGACATTTAAATCTATACTCGATGTTAACAAATTTTTCTTCTTCAGAAAGGCTTTCCTTGCCATTGCCAGTCTACATTTTATATCCTCTCTAGTTCACCGTCGTCAGTTATTTTGCTCCCCAAATAGCAATACTCATTTACTACTTTAAGCGTCTCATTTCCTAATCTAATTCCCGCAGCATCACCCGATTTAAAATGGTTCAAATGGCTCTCAGCACTATGGGACTCAACTGCTGTGGTCATAAGTCCCCTAGAACTTAGAACTACTTAAACCTAACTAACCTAAGGACATCACACACATCCATGCCCGAGGCAGGATTCGAACCTGCGACCGTAGCGGTCGTGCGGTTCCAGACTGTAGCGCCTTTAACCGCTCGGCCACTCCGGCCGGCCTCACCCGATTTAATTCGACTACATTCCATTATTCTCGTTTTGCTTTTGTTGATGTTCATCTTATACCCTCCTTTCAAGACACTGTCCATTCCGTTCAACTGCTCTTCCAAGTCCTTTGCTGTCTCTGACAGAATTACAATGTCATCGGCGAACCTCAAAGTTTTTATTTCTTCTCCATGGATTTTAATTCCTACTCCGAATTTTTCTTTTGTTTCCTTTACTACTTGCTCAATATACAGATTGAATAACATCGGGGAGAGGCTACAATCCTGTCTCGCTCCCCTCCCAACCACTGCTTCCCTTTCATGTACCTCGACTCTTATAACTGCCATCTGGTTTCTGTACAAATTGTAAATAGCCTTTCGCTCCCTGTATTTTACCCCTGCAACCTTTAGAATTTGAAAGAGAGTATTCTAGTCAAATACATTATGTTTGCGTAAGATTTTTTCTTACGATGAACATATAGACGCAGCTGCAATCTGGGGAATGGTGTGAGGAGATGAGACGGGCTGTTACTTGCTCCCTCCCTCTACACAGGGACAGGGATACAGGCAGGGACGGGGCAGTACCTTCTGGAGGCGGCAGAGCGCGCGCTGCTGAGGTGAGAGGCGGGCGTGGCGCGGTTCCAGGCCGCGGGGTTGAGCAGCGTGCGCGAGTCGTCGCCGTAGCTGGCCAACGAGTCGATGGGCGACCGCAGCGGCGAGTACCCGTCGTCGACGGCCGCCTCCGTGTTGTTGTTCTCGTCGTCGTCCGTCGTCGTCGTGGCGGTCGTCGTCGTGCTCGTCACCAAGTTGGACAGCGGCGGCCGCGGGCGCGCCGCCCCTTCCGCCTCTCCGTCCGTGGGCGGCATCGGAATGACCACGACTTCCGCTTTGTCGAAGAACTCCGCCGCGCTCATGGCCGGATAGCGCTCGCCTCTGCCGTACCGGAACTGCTATCACCACTACTCGCCAGAGGGCTACGGTTCTCTTTTCATTTTAGTCGGGCGACTCCTGCTTCCGCCGCCGATCTCCCCAACTCGCCGCCCCTCTCGATAGCTGCGGAGAGCCACACAGTGAATGAGTAACTGGTTGCGAAATACGCACACGGGGCGCTCTATCTCGTGTCGGGTCGTGAGCGGCGTCTGCCTGACGTGAGCACAAACTGTTACGGACGCTTAGTAAGCAAAGATACTACGGTTCTCGCTCCAGGACTTGGGCGAGACGCCTTACTTTCGTGACCGTACGATCGGCGCTGGGACGGTTTATCTGACTCAGACGCTTCTGCGGACCTCACGCTCCTGTGGTGGGACTGTCACGTGACGCGGACAGTAAGGGGTGATACAGTGCGAGGGGGGAGTTGATACGGACGGACATTGTATCCCACACAGTCTTAAGCCATAAAAAAGCTGATAAGACATAAAACAGTGGTTACCTCGAGAGTAAATCGACAAGTCACAAGCAAAAATTCTAATTTACAAACATATCTGCTTCAGGTAATAAATCCACACGTTTCAGAAATGATATGTTCAAAGGTTCCTAAGCTTACAAGTATTTTTTTTTCATCTGATGATGTGAATTATTTTTTTAAATGCATTATGACTTCATGGCAACGGCCTTGCCGCAGTGGATATACCGGTTCCCGTCAGATCACCGAAGTTAAGCGCTGTCGGGCGTGGCCGGCATTTGCATGGGTGACCATCTGGGTCGCCATGCGCTGTTGCCATTTTTCGGGGTGCACTCAGCCTCGTGATGCCAATTGAGGAGCTACTCGACCGAATAGTAGCGGCTCCGGTCAAAGAAAACTATCGTACCGACCGGGAGAGTGGTGTGCTGACCACACGCCCCTCCTATCCGCGTCCTCATCTAAGGATGATACGGCGGTCGGATGGTCCCGATCGGCCACTTGTGGCCTGAAGACGGAGTGCATATTATGACTCCATAACGAGGGCTAGAACTATCAGACAATCAGTTTAACACGTCATGGGTCCAAGTTGCTGACAAGAATAATATACATAAGAATGGAAAAGAAAATTGAGCAGCTCTTAGATGACGATCAGATTGGTTTTAGGAAGGGTAAAGGCACCAGAGAGGCAGTTCTGACGTTTTGGTTGGTAATGGAAGCAAGACTGAAGAAAAATCGGGACACGTTCATAGGAATTGTCGACCAGGAAAAACCGTTCGACAGTGTAAAATAGTGCAAGATGTCCGAAATTATGAGAAAAATAGGGGGTAAGCTATAGGGGAAGACGGGTTCGAAGAGGGAGCAATAAGACTGGAAGCCTTCGCCACTACTGTTCAGTCTACACATCGAGGAAGCAAGTGGGTTTAGGTCCAAGATGAAGGGGTATCAATGATAAAATTCGCTGATGACATTGCTATCATCAGTGAAATTCAAGAAGACTTATAGTATCTGCTGAATGCAATGAAGTCTACTGAATATAGACTGAGAGTAAACCGAAGAAAGACGAAAGTAACGAGAAGCAGCTGAAATGAGAACAGCGTGAGTCCTAATATCAGAATTGATGATCGCGAAGTAGATGAAGTTAACGCGTTCTGCTACCTAGGCATCAAAATAATCAACGATGAACGGAGCAAGGAGGACGTAAAAAGTAGAACAGAACTGGCCAAGAGAAATTTACTGGTATCAAACATGGGTCTTCATACGAGGAAGAAATTTCTGAGAATGTACATTAGGAGAACAGCATTGTCTACGGTAGTGATACGTGTACAGTGGTTAAACCGGAACGCAAGAGAATCGATGCATTGAGATGTGTTGCTACAGAAGAATATTGAAAATTAGGTAGACTGAAAGGTAAGGAATGACAGGTACTCCGCAGAATCGGCGAGGGAAGGAATATATGGGAAACACTGATAAGAAGAAGGGACAGGTTGTTAGGAGATGTGTTAAGACATCAGAGAATAACTTCCATGGTACTAGATCAAGCTGAAGAAGACAAAAGCTGAACAGAAAGGCGGAGTTTCGATACATCCAGCAAACGATAAAGGACGATGATGATGTTTGGTTTGCCGCGCGGGATTACCCGAGCGGTCTAGGGCGCTGCAGTCATAGACCGTGCGGCTGGTCCCGGCGGAGGTTCGAGTCCTCCCTCGGGCATGGGTGTGTTTGTTTGTCCGTAGGATGATTTAGGTTAAGTAGTGTGTAAGCTTAGGGACTGATGACCTTAGCAGTTAAGTCCCATATGATTTCACACACATTTTTTTGACACATTTACCCTCCTCCATCGGTTTACGAGACCGTCTAATACAGTACAGAGGTTCAAACAGTTGTGGGTTGCTGTAGTTTTGCAGAGATGAAGAAGCTTGCACAGGAAAGACCAGCCCCCTTTCTATGCTTATCTTCTTCTCCCCTTCTGTCATCATCTCCTTCTGCCGCCTCTCTCTGTCCATCCCTTGTTTTCCGCTTTCTGTGGCAATTTCCTCCCATCCCTTTGTCAATCTATTGTTGCACACCCTCTCTCACTTTGAGTCTTGTTATTGTTTTTGCAAGTTCAGATTCTGTAGTACAAGCCGAAAAGCAAGTTCGGGCGGAGTTTAGTTTTACATTATAAAAAGAAGCACATGTTCGCATGCAATGTTGTGTCAAAATTTCAAACTTCCGGAGATTTAAGATTTAGAACAAACGGACATGAGGTTTTCTCTGACAACGTGTCCCCTTTAAACATTATTTATATACCATATGGCGTTCCAGTAGGCATATAAAAGTACGCACGTACTCGAAAGCAAGATTGTGTCAAAATTTCAAGGCAGTTGGTGATGAACTTTAGGAGATTTACGATTTTGAACACACAAAATATTTATATTTTTATTGACATAGGTCTAAATGGTGCAACTGTGTTCTAAAATCAACGTTGAGCATGTGCCCAAAGATATGACTGACCCTGATCTGACTGTCATACCGCTATGAGCGTGTCAGCCTGATCAGTTTCAGTACCTTGCAGCCAGCTACCAAACAAAGCTGAATTGCACGCAGTCACGATCACTTATTTCAGGTACCATCTTAGGAAATGTTTCACGATACTTTCACCTCTTGCCAAAGATGATGAAGGGATGTTACTGTTAATGCGCTGTCGAATCGTGCGTCACACGAACTCCCAATGAAGTACGGTGATTGTTGAATGTGTTAGCCACGGAAAATGACAAACATACCAGTCTGTCAGAGACAGCAAAGGACTTGGAAGAACAGTTGAACGGAATGGATAGCGTCTTGAAAGGAGGATATAAGATGAAAATCAACAAAAGTAAAACGAGAATAATGGAATGTAGTCGAATTAAGTCGAGTGATGCTGAGGGAATTAGATTAGGAAATAAGGCACTTAAAGTAGTAAAGGAGTTTTGCTGTTTGGGGAGCAAAATAACTGATGATGATCGAAGTAGAGAGGATATAAAATGTAGACTGGCAATGGCAAGGAAAGCGTTTCTGAAGAAGAGAAATTTGTTAACATCGAGTATAGATTTAAGTGACAGGAAGTCATTTCTGAAAGTCTTTGTATGGAGTGTAGCCATGTACGGAAGTGAAACATGGACAATAAATAGTTTGGACAAGAAGAGAATAGAAGCTTTCGAAATGTGGTGCTACAGAAGAATGCTGAAGATTAGATGGGTAAATCACATAACTAATGAGTAAGTAGTGAATAGAATTGGGGAGAAGAGGAGTTTGTGGCACAACTTGACTAGAAGAAGGGATCGGTGGGCAGGACATGTGCTGAGGCATCAAGGGATCACCAATTTAGTATTGGAGGGCAGCGTGGAGGGTAAAAATCGTAGAGGGAGACCAAGAGATGAATACACAAAGCAGATTCAGAAGGATGTAGGTTGCAGTCGGTACTGGGAGATGAAGAAGCTTGCACAGGATAGAGTAGCATGGAGAGCTGCATCAAACCAGCCTCAGGACTGAAGACCACATCAACAACAACCAGAAAGCGTGTCGGGTAACGCTCGCGCGCGCGCTTGTGTGTGTTTTCGACAGATGTTCTCGACATATCCTGCCAAGGCAGAATCTACTCTCATCGCCACACTAATCAGAACATTGTGAAACTCATCTGACCCGCTGGGTATTGTCCAGGCACTGGAGGCGGGCAGCATCATTCGAGCTTGTAACTCCTTCCAGCGAACGAGTTCCTATCTTATCCGACACTCTGGATACGACATTTGTGGTGGTCATCTAAAGCAATGGCGAATTTATATGCAGATATCGCTCGGGATGCTGGCGATGAACGTATACAGCGTTTTGGATCGCCGACATTGATACACAGCTGAGACCCCATGTACAACGTGTTGGGTGATTGAACCATCCAGCCTCCCGAGGGGCTATTAGGCGATCTTGCTTGTAGTTATGTGAATCATGCTTGCCGAAGCCACGTTGGAGTGTTTTGCAATGTCCACTAAATAAGTACGTTTATCTAAAAGAGCACTTTGAGGTCGAGAGATACACCGTTTTCAAGCTGATTACTTCGTTTTTATTCCGTCCACAGCACGGTGGCGTGAGTGATTATCTTTATCCTGCTCTACATCAGTTGCCTATGCAAATTAAGCTTTCCTGTAGAACCTCTTTAAATGGTTATTTTTAATTTTCTACTAGTGGTTGATTTGGAAGGTTACACAGAGGGCTCCGTTGATAAACCAGAATAGGCTCATCGGTTAGATCAACGGACAGGCCACTGATAGTGTACCTCAGTTTTAAAATTCCCACGACACTAGAGAGGCAGATGCATCCTCGGCGTTTCAGCAGTACAATCGCTCCAATTGCACTTCTGAGTCAGAAACGACATGTAGTTGACCGAACCATTTATGTTCTTGCTGGTTTCTTTCTTAACCGCGTTTGGGGCAGATTACACAACCAGGGCGGTGAAAATGACACAGTGTAGCCATGTGGGCGAGGCCTACGGCAACTGTGATACAGATGTCTCATGCCAGATACGGAACACTTAGCACTTACTGCTTGTTAGCAGAATGATAAGAACGCCGCTGTCGCACGAGGAAGACGTGCCTGTGGAGAAGGTCGTGGAACACGAGTTGTGTAATCAGAAAGCAAGGTAATCGGCGAAGCTCACTCTACTAGGAGAAGCTCCGCTAGTGAATGCTTGGTATTTTGGACAAAATGGCGCTCAGTTAGGCATACACTTCCAGAGAGTCTTCCTTTCTTTGTTTCCCTAGCATTCACTGCATCTGGCACGGTGTCCACCTTTCCAGGATTTGGCTAATTTCTACCTTATTGTTCCTTGTTATTATGACCAAGGTAATCTAACGGAGGGAAGACGGTGTATTATCGTATTCCGTTTGTGTATCGTATTCTCTGGGGCGGAATGTGGGGACCAGCCCTGAATTTGCCTCAACGAATGTGGGAAACAGCCTAAAATGCGCCACGCGGATGCGATTTAGGTCTGCCTCATCTTTCTGTCTCACATGATAGCGCACTATACGTTATGCTATTCGAGCACGTCATAATATGCAATACAATATGTTTATTAATTAGATCTATTACCGTAATGATGGAAGATGTGAAGATAGTATCCATACATACAGTATTACAAAAGTGGATGTACATGTATATGTATGTATGTATGTATGTTCCACATTTCCTCCTAAACTAATGGAGTGATTTCAACCAACTTGGTACACATATCACTTACTGTCTGGAAATCATCGCTGTGGACGTAAGAACCACCTATCTGTCAGAAGGGTGAGGGTGAAAAACCAGCGTAGACCTCGACGAGCGATTAGCCATACTTGAGTCATCCAGTATTTGAGACGCAGAGCGCTTAGTATTTTGGAACATACTTTAGACATAATTTCAATTCTTACGAGAACCTTTTCTCGCGGACATTCCCCACATGATGATGAAAGTAATTGCCAACTACATTTTTGCTCTTCGTGCAGTAAAACTGCGGCATGAAGCTTGACGTTTTAATTTATTACTTCCTTACTACAAACTGTATTCACATTTTGTAGACAGTATTCACATATACCACTGAATGTACCAGCAAAATTATATCGTTGTACAACTCATAATTCAGGACGTATGGCGTCATAAAAACTAAGATGAGTGAAAAACTGCCGCAACATGCGAGACGTTTAAATTTATTACTTCATTGCTACTAACTTACTTATCATTCTACTAAACGGAGTTAAAAAAGTATGACGTCATATACTGAGATGTATGAAAAAGTGCGGCATCATCTGTAGCATTTTAATTTACTACTTCTTTACTACTAACTCTGTTGGCAATATATTTCACATTTCCCCAGGCGGTATCAACATATGCTGCTGGATGTATCTAAAAAAATATATCATTGTACAACACATAGTTCAGCAGATATGACGTCATAAGCATTAAGTTGCCTGAAAAAGAAACTGCAGGACGAAATTCGCTAGGGCCACAGGTGAAATATATGTACAAATACATATGAACTACTTTGATATATGTGAAATATATTTGTCATGTGCGTACGTGGGCAACACCATGGACGAGAAGCTCATCCTAAACTCCTGGAACGATTTCAACCAAATTTGGTACCCATATTAGTTACGATCTTGGAAGAAATACTATGGGAGTAAGAACCAACAGCGCCCTATTGGTGTGACCATTGTTACGGCGTAAAGTCAAGCGCCGGCACGCCTGTCGGGAACGACAGAGAAGAGAAGGCTGTGAGAAGAGACCAGCCAGCCGCACGCTGACCGGACCTCCCTCCAGGACCACAACGCGACAGCAGCGGCCCCTATGTGGAGAGGTCATAAGCGCCGCGACCGACTTTTTTACGTCGCGCTTACAGACTGCACTCAGAGTGGCTGAGCCTTGGATGGAGAAATGGCGTGTTAGAGTAAACGTCGACAAGTGCTAAGCCGTTCTGTTCACTAGAAGACCGAAGCAACTGCGCAAACACCGCTACTGCAGACCAATAACTCTACATGCACGTCCAATACGTTTCCGCGAGAAAGTCAAATACCTCGGTGTCTGGCTGGACCGGACATTACTCTGGAGGGACCACATACAACACATGACCAACCGAGCTAGCGCGAGGCTCAGACAGCTCTACCCTATGCTCAACAGGCGTAGCACACTGAACAGAAGGGTGTCGAGGTCCATGTACATGACACTTATCCGACCCCTGATGACGTACACAGCTCCCGTCTGGGGATACGCTGCGCCTACACGCCTGCGCCGTCTGCAGCTCATACAAAACAAAGTACTCAAAATCATAAGCAATGCTCCACGATACACACCCATCGCGGACCTTCACCTGGAATACCGACTTGAGACTCTCATGGAGGTAATCCACAAACTCACCACAAGACTATACAGAAACTCCAGACATTCGCAGAACCCGTTTATTCTGAATCTGGGGAACTACGACCACAACCATAGATGGAAACATAAAAGACCAAAAGACATACTTTTAAGGACCTAACATTTATGGCCAAGCACACGCAAACACAACGGTACAGGTGAGAAGGGCAGAGAGAGGGGGAAAGAGGAATTGGACTAAATAGAAGACTGGAATAACTGGATACTCAGTATTAAATACACTACTGGCCATTAAAATTGCTACACCAAGAAGAAATGCAGATGATAAATGGGTATTCATTGGACAAATATACTAGAACTGACAGGTGCTTACATTTTCACGCAATTTGGGTGCATAGATCCTGAGAAATCAGTACCCAGAACAATCACCTCTGGCCGTAATAACGGCCTTGATACGCCTGGGCATTGAGTCAAACAGAGCTTGGATGGCGTGTAGCCAATGGCACCCCATACCATCACGCCGGGTGATGGGCCAGTATAGCGATGACGAATACACGCTTCCAATGTGCGTTCACCGCGATGTCGCCAAACACGGATGCAACCATCATGATACTGTAAACAGAACCTGCATTCATCTGAAAAAGTCACGTTTTGCCATTCCTGCACCCAAGTTCATCGTTAAGTACACCATCGCAGGCGCTCCTGTCTGTGATGCAGCGTCAAGGGTAACCGCAGTCATGATCTCCGTGCTGAGAGTCCATGCTGCTGCAAACGTCGTCGAACTGTTCGTGCAGATGGTTGTTATCTTGCAAACGTCCCCATCTGTTGACTCAGGGATCGAGACGCGGCTGCACGATCCGTTACAGCCATGCGGATAAGATGCCTGTCATCTCGACTGCTAGTGATACGAGGCCGTTGGGATCCAGCACGGCCTTCCGTATTACCCTCCTGAACCTACCGATTCCATATTCTGCTGACAGTCATTGGATCTCGACCAACGCGAGCAGCAATGTCGAGATGCGATAAACCGCAATCGCGATAGGCTTCAATCCGACCTTTATCAAAGTCGTAAACGTGATGGTACGCATTTCTCGTCCTTACACGAGGCATCACAACAACGTTTCACCAGGCAACGCCGGTCAACTGCTGTTTGTGTATGAGAAATCGTTTGGAAACTTTCCTCATGTCAGAACGTTGTAAGTGTGGCCACCGGCGCCAACTTTGTGTGAATGCTCTGAAAAGCTAATCATTTGCATATCACAGCATCTTCTTCCTATCGGTTAAATTTCGCATCTGTAGCACGTCATCTTCGTGGTGTAGCAATTTTAATGGCCAGTAGTATAAACTGCTAATCGCACTGTGATCATGATGGATATTAAATATTCTGTTTGTAACGTGGAGTGCTCACAGTGTCTTCCTTGACTCAATGTGTTTGTTTATAGGGTAAGTTTTTTGAAAAAAGTGTTATAACATTTGGAATGTAATTGAACATTTATCCGACAATGCCAACAAATGTTGTCCGTTATTGTTAATGTCTCCAGAACAGTGCTTCTAGCTACAGGTGCATAGTTTCAAATATAAGGTTGTTATTACGACACTGGACTAATCGTTTTGGCGTTTCGTGATGTTCCTAACATAAGCTACCGCCGGGATGACTCTTTAAATGACGCTATGACACGTTTTCTTCCTCACTTGACCAGTGCGATCTCGTGACATTTCCAATGACCATGACAGTGACAGCTGCTTGAAGTCCAACCTTGCTTCCTCCTCGTCAGAGGTGATTCACCACAGGGATTTAAGCTGTAGGAGGAGAAAATGTAGTGATGAAAGACCCTCTGGCTACGAGCTACAGAGCTGCAGGAGGAGCGGTGTAGCTTTGCGGATGTTAACCAGTGCTAAACAATAAGACACTGACGGGCAGTTATCTGATCAGCAAGGCGACATGCTATCCAGCATCACGCTTGAAGCTGTGGAGCAACTCACATTTTCGTAAATAACTAGCTGACGTCATCTTATCCCACGCGGGTTCCGACAACATGTTCATCTTCGTAATTTTTATGGCACTGTCTTAATAATTTTTACTGACGTCTCAACGTAAGCGCGATTGATTATCATTTGTATTCCAAATGCTCCTACAAAGCTAGAGTTGTCCGTTCATGACGGATGTCGCGCTCGCTGCCATGTAACTTTCCGCCTGTCATCGCGAGGGTTGTAGATGATCGCGCGGGAGGGGCGGGTAGCGGTGAGTTATTTCTCATCTATCAGCTATTAAACGATTGTAGAAAAGGCCTGAAAATGTAAAAACGATACTGGCACCTGGCGTATCCTTCTAGTATGACATTTTAGCCTAAGTTTGGATGAGGAAGGCTCTGTCACGAAGAAGCTGCGCGTTGCATTTCCTGTAGCAACTATGGTACACTGAAATATTAAAATGGAGTGAAGACTTGCTGTAGGAGGGCCGAATATGATAGTTCTGTCAACTATTCCGTGAAGCTAAACATTGGATCGATTGCAGCGCAAACTGCTAGGGTCATTTAGATCGCTAATAGTGCTGCATTCAATGACAGAAAAGCGTTAAGCCAGACAGGTGGACTAGTGCTCACTGAAAATGATACTGATATATGGCCTTGAATTCAAAACCGAACAACTTTTTGGGGTTCTCTGATGCAAGACTGCGCACGAGTCGGAAAGGTATCATAGCTATGTGACATCAGATCATTGCCCCCTGAGTACAAACATTCCGATCCTGCTTAGTGGTATGAGTCACAATGCTTCTCTCAAGTCAATGCCTTTCGATCTCAGAGTTCGGCAAAGTCAAAATTTAATAAGCGCTAAGAAACGTGCCGGCTCAGAGTAGTGTGGTCTGTTGACTTTTTGACGTGTGAACATGTGCGAATTCTACATTGTCAACAGCATTAATCTGACCTAGACTTTGTCTAGCCACTCAGCTTGGTAAGGTTGTAGGGAAATTTAGAGGGAGTACTTTTCTTAGGACGAAGAGACTGTAACGTCCTAGTCTTGAAACTTAGGCTTCTGCTTTGGACTTCTGTCAGTCCCTGTGTCCTTATATGGAATCCAGGAAAGACGAGGCACAGGAATATCCTAAGAATAACTGTGAGCACTGTGTTATTCAGGAATATTAGATGTAACAAAGTCCAACAAGGAACGGCTTCCAGGTTTACTAGATACCCAGTTCACTATTGCGTCTACTGAATTTTGTCTTTCCTCGTGTTCATTCTGCCATAAGGTGGTCGCTTTTACTTGTAATTTTGCAAATTTAGTGTCCGGTTGCCTTTCGTGTAGTGACAGTTGGCAGTTAACCTGATGAAGGGAACTCTGTAGGCAGCGTATGTCTTTGAACGGTAAGAACTTTGTTGTGTACGTTACCGTACTTTAACTGTTTGTGTATACGATTTTCTGAGGCGGAGATTAGGGAGTACCCGAGCATTTTCCTAGACGAGCGTGGAATACCGTCTAAAGCCCACACTCACCCCTCTTGGATTCGTTCCAGGCCTGCCTCAACTCCCTGTCTCACAAGCTAGCACTCTGCCGAGCCACATCCACCGAAATAAGTAGATGAAAACGTTTCTTCAAAGCGGCGCCACAACCATCATTAAGGGAGCACTCATGACGTCTTTCAGTAACACTAAGACTTTCGTTAGATCACCGAAGAGTGTTAGGGGCTTTGATGGTGGTCGGTGAAAGTAACCGTGTCACTGATTAGAGAATTAATCACCAATCAGGAATGATATTACAAAGCGCCTCGAAACAGTACGCTGCAACTACTATAGCATCGTAACTGACTGTCAGAATTTGTCATGTTTAAGAGAACCATGTTACTTTCGGGTGTCCATACCATCGCGACAAATATTTATTGTTGATGTACAATGAAACAGTTTGCCATTTGTTACCACCTTCTGCTTCTTACCTTGTTTGCTTTAAACAGCTTGTTAAGGTGCAAACGCGAATGTGATAATGACATGGGTAAACCCCAAACACGTCAGCACCTCTTCACTGGCCTGAAGGCCCGTGACGCGACAGGTTCTGTGGTCGAAGAGCGTTCCCCGAGCTAAATATTATACATATACATTGGCAAATAGTTACCGACAACTACTTGCGCTTTCCTATTTTCCTTGCTGTCTCAGTCAGTCATTAAGGGCAACGCTTTAATAAAGGCTTCTCTGCATTGCCATTAAAGGCAAGACATTGGTAGGAAATTTGTGGTGCTTTTAACCTCCATGATGTACAACGGTGATCACATTCTTACCCACTTCTACAGAAAATTGTTTACAATGTTGTTTGGAACACTCTCTGAAAAACGGAAGGTCGCAGGACCAAAATACACGGAGCAGAAGGTTACTCAAACTTGAGCCTGCCGTTTTAAGTGTATAAGAACGTAAAGCCGAGCAGTGGTTGAGAAGGGAGTGAGACAGAGTTGTAGCCTATCCAAGATGTTATTCAATCTGCGCATTAAGCAAGTAGTAAAGGGAAAACAAAGAAATCTGGAAAGGGAATTAAAGTCCAGGGAGAAGTTATAAAAACTAAGGTTTGCCGATGACACTGTAATATATCAAAAATGGCAAAGGACTTTGAAGATCTGTTGAAGGGAATGAATACTGTATTGAAAGGATGTTATAAGATAAACATCAACAAGGGCAACACAACGGTAATTGAAAAGTAGTCGAAATAATCCAAGAATAACTAGATTAGAAAATTAGTCACTAGAAATAGTAGACTAATTATTTCGGGCAGCAAAATAATTGAAGGTAGGAGGAAAGGCAATACAAAATGTGGGCTGGCAGCAGTAAGACACGCGTTTATGAAAAAGACATATGTTAACTGCTAATATAAACTATGTGTTGCGAAGTCTCTTTTTTTTAATCTTTTTCTGGAGTGCAACGTTACACGGGAGTGAAACATGTGTGATAAACAGAACGGACAAGACTAGAAGCTGAACCGAATTTTCACTCCGCAGTGGAGCGTGCATTAATTTGAAACTCCCTGGGAGCCTTAAACTGCGCACCGGATCGGGAGTCGAACTTGGTACCTTTATCTTTCGCGGGATAGTGCTCTACCGAGTAAGTTATCCAACCACGCACCGCTGCAGAATGAAAATTCGTTCTGGAAACAGTCGCCAAGGCTGTGGCTAACTCATTTCTCCGCTATGTCCTCATTTGTGGGAGTACTAATCCCATAAGGTATGCAGGAGAACTGCTCTGAAGTTTGGAAGCTGGGAAGGAGGTACTGGCGGAAGCAGAGATGTGATGGCGAGTCCTGGGACGTGCCTTGATAGCTCAGGCGGTGAAGCACTTGCCCTCGAAAGTCGAAGTCACCGGGATCAAGTCCCAGCCGGCAAATAGTTTTAATCTACCAGGAAGTTTCAGAACAGAAGCTTTAGAAATGTAGAGCTACAGAAGAATGCAGGTGTTAGATGGGTTGACTGGGTAACTAATGATGAACTACTGACTACAATTAGAGAAAAAATAAATTTATGTCACTACTACACCAAAAAAAGGAATCAATTGACACGTTACGCCCAAGAAATTAAGAAATCGTTGATTTAGTTTGGAGGAAAACGTGTGTGTGTGTGTGTGTGTGTTGGGAAAGGGGGGGGGGGGGGCATATAATTGTGGCTGGAGGCCAAGGCCCAAGTCAGCAAGTGGGTTCAGATAGATGTAAGGCGTACGTAACAAAGATGTAGATGCTTGGACAGATGTATCGACCCAGTCTTCGGACACACGACGCCGACCCCGACGACAATCCTTCTGTCGTACGGTAGCGTTCTCGCTTCCCACGCCCGGGCTCCCGGGTTCGATTCCCGGCGGGGTCAGGGATTTTCTCTGCCTCGTGATGGCTGGGTGTTGTGTGATGTCCTTAGGTCAGTTAGGTTTAAGTAGTTCTAAGTTCTAGGGGACTGATGACCTAAGATGTTAAGTCCCATAGTGCTCAGAGCCATTTGAACCATTTTTTGACAATCCTTCTACGAAATCATTCAACTGAGTCGCAGTAAAATTTGCAGTTTTTCCCCATTACACTTACAGGATACTGAAGAAGTGTGACCGTACCTCAAGTCTTAACGTGGGAACATCCTCGTCCAGGCAGTCAGAGTAAGCAGGCAGCCACAGTAAGTTCAACGATGTTTCTCTATATGTTTCAGGCAAATACTAGGACGGTTCTTTTGCGAAAAGACCGTGGTGATCAATTTCTCCAGTCCCGTCCAATGGACATAGCGTTGTGGGTCGTTCTCGGTCCGGCACCCAGTTTTAATCTGCCAGGAAGTTTCATATCAGCGCACACTCCGCTGCAGAGTGAAAACATCATAGTGGATTCAAGAACTTTAATGTTTAAAGACTTTCGAGTGAGCACGGTACTCTACATTAAGCTACATTCTAACTGAGCTGTGTTGTAATTAACAGGTTGTGTGGAACGTCATTGGCATTAAAACTTGTGATTGTTGGACACATTCGTGGTTATCATGGGCAGACTTCACTGAATTGCCGCATTACCGCAGTATAGTTTTTTCCTAATAAATTGCTAGAGGATTATGCGAACTGCAATGTTTTTGTGTAAACGTGAACTGTATTTTGTGACACATTTAAATAATTAGCTTCGCCACTGAACTGTGACTGTTAGGTATTTTGTAGATGCTGATCAGGTTCAGCGTGCTAATTTATATTCGTCGTTGACAAACTGGTTACCGTTCTTGATAACCGAACTTAGTGAAGAATGCATGTGTGTGTTAGTGCAATGAAAATTATGGTGTCGCGTAGATCTTTCAGCAAACACCATCTCACACTCATTCCCACTTTCAGCTTAGCGGTGATCGAGAGTGGCGCTATCGAGGAGAGACTACGGAAACGAAGTCAGTATCGCTACACTATCTTGTGTCTTCGATGTAGACGAGGCCAACTTCACATGCGACATGTCGAAAGGGACTGTACTCTTCTGAGGTTCCATAACTGTCAGTCCTCGGTCTAGTTGACGCCACGGGTGCTCAGTTCGTTTGAGAGCGTGGCTGTCAGCTAGGCATTGGATTTAATACACTCCTATTTGATCAGCCCGGTTGGTTTGGTCTTATTTTAGGAATTGGAAGAATGAAGGAATTACGGCTGGAGTTTAACATTCAGTCAGTGACGAGGTCACAAGAGACGAATCAATAGCTCAGGAGAAAATATGCAAAGTGATTTAAGGAAACCATGTTGCACCTAAATCAGAATCGTCGGTTGGGAATTTGAGCGCGGCTACTCCAGTTCACAAGACCCTGTCTAACTCCACCTCATTTCTTCAATATAAATGCAGTCACTGAAAACAAAACGGACCATTCCTAAATTGTTTTCACAAGATGAGCAGCAGAGGCTCTCTAGGAAAGAGGTGCGAGTATTTTGAGAAAACCGACATGCTTCGTAATTTATGGAGTGACCAAAACCTGCTTCCCACGCCCGGGTTCCCGGGCTCGATTCCCGGCGGGATCAGGGATTTTCTCTGCCTCGTGATGACTGGGTGTTGTGTGCTGTCCTTAGGTTAGTTAGGTTTAAGTAGTTCTAAGTTCTAGGGGACTGATGACCATAGATGTTAAGTCCCATAGTGCTCAGAGCCATTTGAACCATTTTTTGAACCAAAACCTGCTGGAGAAAAGACAACGCATCCCTTTTGCAGTGTCATAATGAGGGAAATAAAAGTTTGAAACACCTCACGAACAGCTTCAGATCAGTTAGAAACGGTTAAACTTTGGCGAAAATACTGCTGTTAAAAAAGGATTAATGGACGATGTTTATTGCAACAGACAAGAATATCTAGTGTCACCACAACGTTTGCTGCAGTGGGCGATTTGTGTGCTTCTGTGGGGGACATAACCAAACACCCCTTTGGAATGTATCTCATGTTTGTAATAACGAAGATTGTTCTTCTCTTTAGCACCAGTTGGTGAAGAGATCTTTGGAGAGGTTGCATAAGTACATAATAGGAAATAAATCTGCCGTGTCTTTTGCAGAGTGGAACAATCCAGCTCTTTGCATTATGGAAGAGAAACCACGGATGACCAGGTGGAGAACTGAATACCAGTCTTCCAGACGGCAAATACGGTGTCTTAACCTCTCCCTCGCTTTTCTTGCTGCTGATTTCCAGGAGTCTATCCGGGGTACCGCGATTAATAGGCACAAAACTCCGACGTCATTCTTCCTCTGTTTCAGTGATACGAAATATTTCAATCTCTTCGTCGCTCGCATGAGCGATTGTGAGAACGATTGCGAGATATAATACGAACAATATGAGAATCAACAGTTACTAATAATTAAACATTAATTTTCTACATAAGTCTCCACTAGTTTATCTTTCCTCTATAGTATATAGTATACCATTTAAAACGGCAGTGAAAGTTACTTTGGAGACTACGTCCAAACATTCAGTGTATGGGTTGTGGTAAAACAAACTGAAACAGATGGGTATATGATGGAGGAGAAAACATCTTTGGAACTATAACCTCCCAGCAATGAGTACTGCGTGATGTTTTCAAGTACGTCAACACGTAGTTTGATAAATTTGCCTCTGTATCTCTTAATGCCATGAAGTTTTAACCATTAATCGAGCTAGAAAAATGTAAAGACCTGGTTGGAGTAAAAATAAGTACTATTGCATTAATAAGATTCACATTTTGAATTTTATTCCTAACGCTTTTCATCTCGGTGATCAAGGGCCGGTACTCTGCAGGTGTGCATTATGCCACTGTTATGCCGACCTTGGTGGTTGTGGATTTGTTTTCTCAACGATCCAGTAATAGTGTGTGGAAATCGTAGCTCAGTTGGGAAGGTATTTCACAGGGGCTTCAATATACAATTAACTGGCAAACGTTTGCTGTGACAGTGCATCATAATATGTCTCCAAAAAGAATCTTTGTGTACATGAACCAAAAGTCCCAACTCCTCAACCAGCAGCGATACCAACCGTCTTTTGTTATTGAAACAAATTACTAGAAAGACTTTAAGCTTCTAAACAATCTAATGTGGTGCCTGAAAAAAGTACGTTGTGTGACTAAATATCTGAAGGTCAAATGAGAAGCCTGATGTTGATAGAACGACATTTAGAGCTTTCGTAATGGCAGCACTGCAGGGCGAGAAAACGCAACGTCCGTTTTGTGGACAACAAGGACATTCGGTGCACTCTCAGTTTACGTTTCTCAGACGCTTGTGGATAACAAGGCTTGTGTTGTTGCTGTATTTCTTTGTTTCGCGAAGACAGCCAATAGTGTTCCGCGCGTCACCTAATAAACAAAATGTTTTTATGGAATAACAAACTGAAGACTATTGCTAAGTAGCAATCTTTTCTCAAGTCGAAATAGCGCAAGGTATACTTCAAAAGCAAACGACGGGTTTGCTCTTCATTCTTCATGTAAATGACCAGGTAAATAGTCATCAGCTCTCTGGCTGTTTGTACACGATGAAGTTTTACAAATAAAGTTTACACCATTATGATCTTTTTGTGGAATTTAAGACGATATGGGGATGGAAAATGAATATTGCAAACACCTGATTTAGCACGAACAAGTTCAACATCATCCCGTAGAAACCCGAGAATATTCGATATCATGTGGTTCAAGCCAATCAATTAAAAAATCTATGACGATTTAAGTTAAAGTAATGTCACAGATTTAGTTGTGGGAAACGCATACTCCAGATTTATTGAAAGGATTGTAAGAAATTTTAGTTCGTCCGTGAGTCAGGCCAATTACACAATTCTTGCCCAACAGGACACATAATTTTATTTCGTGATAGGTTGGAATAATGATAACGGAAAAGTCACTGAAATACTCAGTCTGTAGTGGAGGATGCCACAGGAAATATGTTAGTCATCATATTTTGCTCTTAATATTCTAAGAGCTTAATTTGTGAACATGGCTGTTGTGATCTTCGAAGTCCCCTAAGACATCTAAAATAGTGATGATGAAGTGAAGTGAGACTAATGTCACCGTAAGGGTCATCGTAAGCGTCATCCACGAATATAGAGAGCAAGTTTGAGGTCATGGGGGGGGGGGGGGGGGGGGTGCTGTTGACGAATAGTCCTGAAACAGTACGAACAACCGTCCTTCACACGTCGCACAGCAACGTCTATAGTGCGGGTGCAAAGTGGAATAAGATATTCCAGGCCTTGAGAAGAAAAGGGATAAAACGGAGACATTTAGGAGTAATGTACAATATCTACTGGATTACAGTTTGACGCAGGATTATAACTTATCGCCACTGTTATTCAGGAAGCAATTATTCTAAGAAGCAAGGAGGTGAAAGAAAATATCAGAAGAAGAACAAATGTGCAAAGGGAAAGGTATGGACGCTAAGGGTCTCCAAGCTCTTCTGGCTGCCAGAAAAGATGACTTGAGATAAAATATTGCATGAATCTGAGTGGCACTTAGTTTGGGTTAAGTGAATATAAAACTACGACTGTAGAGATGATAAGTTGCGGAAGGTAGAACAGAGAGCTGCCAAACATGAAAACTGTTCATCGTAGTGGAAGTAAAATGCCTGATTGCGCTGAGCATGGTAATTGAAATATCAGAAGCAACAAGCGAAAAGAGATTTCGTCGTGGAAAGAGGTTTCAAACTTTAAAATTTATTAGAAAATGGTTCAAATGGCACTGAGCACTATGGGACTTAACTTCTCAGGTCATCAGTCCCCTAGAACTTAGAACTACTTAAACCTAACTAACCTAAGGACGTCACACACATCCATGCCCGAGGCAGGACTCGAACCTGCGACCGTAGCGGTCGCGCGGTTCCAGACAGGAGCGCCCAGAACGGCTTGGCCACTCCGGCCGGCAAAAATTTATTAGAAGGAAATTCCTGAAACTATGTCTGGAACACAGGATTGTATGGAAAAGAAATTGGGGGTCTTGAAAATCGGAAAGGCTGAAAACGGAAAAATTGTTGTACTATATGGGGTTGTTAAATATTTAAGTGGACAGATGAAAAATGCAGGGATAAGGTACCAGAGGAAAACCGAGGTAAGGTGTATGAAAAATCTTAACCAGAAGTGCTGCAGGTGTGTAGCTCGTGTGCTAACAGACAAAGCAATACAGGCACCAGTAAAATGCGCCGCTTATAGTCACCAATATTAGTCACTACATCCACACCGCGTTTCGAGTATTTCTGCCTCTAATTCCATGTGCACAGACGTTATTTCATCTCTGAGGCTCAGTCCCTATAATATAAATTGCCTAAATCTATATGTTGTTGTTGTTGTGGTCTTCAGTCCTGAGACTGGTTTGATGCAGCTCTCCATGCTACTCTATCCTGTGCAAGCTTCTTCATCTCCCAGTACCTACTGCAACCTACATCCTTCTGAATCTGCTTAGTGTATTCATCTCTTGGTCTCCCTCTACGATTTTTACCCTCCACGCTGCCCTCCAATACTAAATTGGTGATCCCTTGATGCTTCAGAACATGTCCTACCAACCGATCCCTTCTACTGGTCAAGCTGTGCCACAAACTTCTCTTCTCCCCAATCCTATTCAATACTTCCTCATTAGTTATGTAATCTACCCATCTAATCTTCAGCATTCTTCTGTAGCACCACATATCGAAAGCTTCTATTCTCTTCTTGTCCAAACTATTTATTGTCCGTGTTTCACTTCCATACATGGCCACACTCCATACAAATACTTTCAGAAATGACTTCCTGACACTTAAATCTATACTCGATGTTAACAAATTTCTCTTCTTCAGAAACGCTTTCCTTGCCATATAAGCCCGACGACTGACGTTTTCGTTGACAATTCCACACTTGCAGTCTATCAAGCCGGGAAACCGCCTCAAGCTGACCCATAAAACCCGCCTAAGTTTCAGCTAAAGTCGTCCTTGAACATTAAATACCCCATGTTCTAGCAAGTACAAAATGTAAAATTGACGTTTGTGTACATTTTACCCACATATTGTGAGTTGTAACAGAATAAAATCATCAATTAAATCGTTTTGTTCGCCTAGCATTCTTACTACACAATTCCTGTGTTCTTAAGGGTTAAGTTTAGGTCGGACTGTAAACGTAAATAGTTTTTGCATAACATTTACAACAGTCTTCTTCCTCATTGCCCTCACGGGGAAATTTAAATTAATAGTGTCAGTGAGATTGCGGACTAAGCCGGCGGCCTAAGAGAGAGAGAGCTTGTTGAAAATAACTTGCAGTGCGCATGCCCTGCACCTCAAGAAGCTTTTATAGGCCAATTTGAGGTCGTTTCCCGGCCTGATGCACCGCGAGAGTCCTATATCACATTATTCGTCCCGGCCTGTCCCACACCACTGTCGTGCGTTGTACACAGTTATCGTTTACACACTGTATATGTATACCGATTGCTTTATTTTCTGCTCTGAGTGATGTCATTGGGAAGGGTAGTTTTTTTGGTACTACTCTGTAAACGGAGAGTCGTAACGAAGAGTATTTACACGGTCTGTTATTTCGGCATTCAGTTTCGTGATAGAGGGCGGACTTCGCGTCGAGGTGGCCAAGTGCCTTCGCTGGCGTTTCTAATCCGCTCCTTACTCACTGAACTCCCCTTGCCGATACAGTATTCGCTTTTGACGGACAGGGTGAGCAGCAGTCTGCGACTGTTTGTTGATGTCGCTGCAGTCTACGGAGAAGTATCATCGTTGAGTGACTGCAGGGTACAGAGCGACAGGCAGAATTTCTGTTTGGTGCGATGAATCGCAGCTTGCTCTACATGTTGAACAATACAAATAATGCAGATGAATAGCCAAAAGAATCCCGTAACATTAGGATGAAGTATTAGTGGCTTGGTGTCTGATACAATCACGTACATTACATATCTATGCGTAACGTTGCAAAGCGACATGAAATGGAACAAGGACGTAAGGTGGATTGTAGAGAAGACTTCGGTTTCGGTTTATTGGGCGAATTCTAGGAAATCTAAGCTCATCTTTAAAGGTGACCGGGCATAGAACATTATGCTAACTTCATCGTAAGAATGAAGCTGATGCGAACATAACACAACGTATTCTCCTGCTCTTCATGGAATCTCACTGTATTTCGTTTCACGTGGAGCGGGAACCAAGCTGTCTTGAGTACACTTAAGTGCGGTAATAAGGTTACATCGACTCTGCGATAATACTGCACGCGAGAACAGCTTTTCCGACAGCTCTGGCCAGCCAGCTGGCCCAACTAACTTGCAGTGATGTGAACGGTCGCAGTTAAGATGTGAGGTGAGATGAGCTGAGAAGCAACGTAACTTTTTAAACGGGATGAAATAATACGGTAAAAATCTAACATTGAGGTGTGAGAAAGCATCGTGCATTATTTCATTACGTCTGAAGCCTTTAATTTTGTCATTTATCACGACAAATCCATTAATCCATTAACTTGGATCCATACCAGTTTTATTGGGTTCTACCTGCAGTGGTACATTGGTAACTGTAAAAACGCACATCTGGATGGTGTGCTCAATGGTGTGAAAATTGTTCCTGTTTTTCTATGACGCTTGTTTGAGACCTCATCTGTGGTGTTAAACAATGAAAATAGTCCAATAAAGAGTGTTCCGTTTTTCATATTTGTCCCAAAAATTTAATTTTTTAATGTTTTCTGAATTTAAGCAATCTTTTATAAAATATCGATGGTTAAGAATTGATATTTGCGCGAAAAACTGGAATTTAGCGTGCGATGTGTAATTAGGAACAAGAAGACGTGCAGTTTTCATAAAAAATGGTTAGATATGCGCTAATTAGGATATCTTTGATGAATTTTGTATTTAAATGATGTTGAGTTTTGAACCAAACGAAGAATAAAATCGAAAAAAAACACAAAGAGAGTCGAACCAGCGATCCGTAGAATATGCGATTACGTTTCTACAACGCTACCGGTTCAGCCAGGCCTATCGGTCACAAAAATCACTTAACTCTAGGAAATAAAGTTCTTCGGAAAATTTCAAAGTCGATTTTCTCTGTAAACTTGTGAAAAACGTTAAGAGCAATCTGCTTCTCGCCACTTTTTAACTGTGTTCCACGTACGTGCTTCATTACGGAACAGACAGCAGTGTCAGCCATTTCCACAGTACGTATTAACAGCGCGACAGTCAGACCATAACTATCGGTTACAGAGAATGCTAATGTACATGAATTTTGAAGTAAAAACTACATAGCTAATTAAGGAAAACGTTGATGGCTCTTAATACATTGAATATCTTAAGAGTTTCATTTACAGTAACCTGGTAATAAAGTGTTTAATATATAAGTAGGATCTGCTTCCAAGAGCGTAACAACACCAGTGTAAGGTGGGCTACAGCAGCTGGCCAATCACCAAGTCTGTGTTTGTTTACATGAGATTTATTCTTATGATGAACGAAGTATTGTAAGAACAATTCTTGAGTATTGCTAGACTGCTTTGGATCCCCACCAAGTCAGATTAAAAGTAAACGTCAAAGTCATTCAGAGGCGTGCTGCTAGATTTGTTACCGGTAGGTTCGATCAGCACGGACGTGTTACAGAGATGCTTCTTGAACTCAAGTTCAGTTCCTGGAGTGAGAAGACGTTATTTTGTGAAACGCTATTGAGAAAGTTTAGAGAACAGGCATTTTCAACCGACAGCAGAACAATTTTTTTCACCCGACAGCAGAACGATCTTGCTGGCACTAACACACAGTATATCTCGGTGAGGACCGCAAAGAACAAGCTAAGAGAAATCAGGGTCGTACTGACGACATTTACAACTGGGATAGGAAAAGGAGTGACTAACAGTGGTACAGTTTACCCTCTACCATGCACCGTATGGCGGCTTGCGGAGTATGTATACAGATGTAGTGCAGAAATAAGCGTATGTATTCTCAATAAATGTTTCTGTACTCAGCTTCACAAGATGCCGGTATGACTTAGAAAGAGATTTTTTATCGCGCAATTGCTCCGTATTGTTTCTCTTCTGGTGAAAAGGAGGCAAGCAGCCGAGATCACGAGTGGCGCTGGTCAGTACCTGCGGTCATAAAGCACTGATTATCGCGATGTGTTCCCAGCCCAGACCTACCTCTGCCTGCGACGTATGTAGAAACACATACCACCGCACGTTAATATCTCTTTTTCAGGTAGATGATAACGGCAACTGTTCCGCTAATCAGCCAGATTACACGATGAGAACAATTAGGGCGATATGGACAGCCGCTCAAGTGGCACAGGAGAGTTATCAGGTTATCAAACAAATCAGTGCCTCGATTACCACGACCTGTTAGTACAGTAGATCGGTAGGCAAGCGTCATAATTTGTTAAGAACAGAGGTTTGCATCTTTCCAAAGGTAAAACAGTGATTTCCTGACACGGAAATAAAAATGGTAGGGGAATTCGTTCATTGACTCGAGAAATAGTAATGCGAAAGAGAAATTTCCGCCAGTCGAAGTGGCCGAGCGGTTCTAGGCGCTACAGTCTGGAACTGCGCGACCGCTACGGTCGCAGGTTCGAATCCTGCCTCGGGCATGGATGTGTGTGATGTCCTTAGGTTAGTTAGGTTTAAGTAGTTCTAAGTTCTAGGGGACTGATGACCTCAGATGTTAAGTCCCATAGTGGTCAGAGCCATTTGAACCATTTGAGAAATTTCCATATGAGCTGCAACCGGGTACTGAAATAAATCCATTGTCGAGAAGTGAAAATTTGTGCCGGACTGGGATTCGAACCCGGATTTCGCGTTTATGGGGAGCGGTCGCCTGAACCGTACGGCTATCCGAGCACGCTTTCGTCCAACCCAACTTCCAATATGTTGCACATTACATACATAGTATCACCTGCCCACTTCCTCATTGCTCACAGCCTCACCTAATTCTCGCAAGAAATCGAACGAAGAGTGCACCCACAATGAAGAATATTATTTAAAGACAAGGTGATTATGTTTATGTGTACGGTGTCTTTTCTTTTGGCCATGTCCGAAAGAACAGACAGCACACGTATAAAAAAACCATAAGAACTGACGACTTCTAGCACCGAACAGGAAGTGTCTTATTTGGCTGCCAAGCTGAGAGCCAAAGTCAACGTAAACAAAGCGGTCAGAAGTAGGTCGCAGCGCCGCACTGGACCCACAACAAACCCGTGGTTGTGCAGCGCTCGTCTGAAAAATTTCAGATGCCACAGACCGACTTTGCGTGCCAATTTAATGTACTACGTTTTAGAAGAACGTTCACCTTGGGTGTTCTTCATGGGAGATTTTCCTCTCACTGGTTTAGCCGAATAAGTGTCTCTCACGAGTATGACAGTTTTATAAACGAAAATCGTTCCTCCTACCATATTAAGGAAAGATTGTGGTGCCAGGAAGTTATTGACGAGATGAACAGAGATCCTTCAGGTACTGGGTTCCAATGGTGGGATGCCAGAATAAATGAAATAAGCACATACTCGTATCCATATTCATGACGTCCTTATGAAATGGAAATTGCGCGTGTCGTAAAAGACGCGCTGCCAGCAGTTTATGCCGACTGATTTATTTTCTGCTCTGGGTGTTGTCATTGGAAAGGACGATTTTTTTGGGATTACTCTTTAAGTCAACAGTAAGTCGTAACGAGGAGTAGTTACACATGATGTTATTTCGTCACTGAGTGTCGTGACAATAGGCGGAGTACGCTTCCAGGTGGGTAGGCATCTTTTCGCTGGCTTTTTCAATCTGAACCTTATACATTAAACTCTGCGTTCCGATCTAATAACTGCTTTACTCAGACAGCCAGTAACACAGCTGAGCACTCCACAACTGACGCGACTTTTAACCCAATAAGCGATGTGACGTAACTGAACGAGTGTGGGCGTACACTGGCTGTGTTCGACGACACGTGCAAGAACCACACACAGACGGCAGGCGGCAGCAACAGCATTCCAGGGTATATAAAACGAGTCGAGGAGATGCGGAAAACAGGTCAGTGTTGTCATAATGCAGAAACAGAGCGATTTATCTGACGTAGAAAAGGGCATGATCACTGGTTTTCAGGCCGAGTGTGGAAACATTTCCGAAGCGGCTAAACTTGTGAACTGTTCGAGTGTCGCTGCGGTTAGAGTATACCGTGCATAGTAAAATAGCATTATCCAAACCGGCACCAAGGCAGTTGTGGTGCACCATGTGCCGTAGATAACACGGGTGAAAGGCGGCTGCGGAGATTACGGGCGAATAGACGTGCAACTCTGGATCAACTGACTGCCCAGATGAACCAAGGGGCTACCAACAATGACTCCTGAACGACCGTTCACCGGATATTCAATGGCGAGGAAGGCTGGAACTTCTACGCCAGTACCGCAACTGGATCGTTCAGGTACTGGGTTCTAATGGCGGGATGCCAGAATAAATGAAATAAACACATACTCGTATCCATATTCATGACATCCTTATGAAATGGAAATTGCGCGTGTCGTAAAAGACGCGCTGCCAGCAGTTTATGCCGACTGATTTATTTTCTGCTCTGGGTGTTGTCATTGGAAAGGACGACTTTTTTGGGATCACTCTTTAAGTCAACAGTAAGTCGTAACGAGGAGTAGTTACACATGATGTTATTTCGTCACTGAGTTTCGTTACAGTAGGCGGAGTACGCTTCCAGGTGGGTAGGCGTCGTTCGCTGGCTTTTTCAATGTGAAACTTATACACTTAACTCCCCGTGCCGACCTAATAACTGCTTTACACAGACAGCCAGTAACACAGCTGACTAGACCACAACTGACACCACTTTTAGCCCTATACACGATGTGACGTAACTGAACGGGTGTGGGCGTACACTGGCTGTGTTCGACGACACGTGCAAGAACCACACACAGACGGCAGGTGGCAGCAACAGCATTCCAGGGTATATAAAACGAGTCGAGGAGATGCGGAAAACAGGGCAGCGTTGTCATAATGCAGAAACGGAGCGATTTATCTGACGTACAAAAGGGTATGATCACTGGCTTAAATATTCCCGAAACGACTAAGTTTGTGAACTGTTCGAGTGTCGCTGCGGTTAAAGTATACCGTGCACAGCAAAATATCATGATCCAAACCGGCACCAAGGCAGCTGTGGTGCACCATGTACCGTAGATAAAACGGGCGAAAGGCGGCTGCGGAGATGTTTACGGGCCAACAGACGCACAACTGTTGATCAACTGACTGACCAGATGAACCAAGGGGCTACCAACAGTGACTCCTGGATGTTCAATGGCGAGGAAGGCTGGAACTTCCACGCCAGTACCGTAAATGGACGTGGCGACAGGTGACGTTTTCAGATGAATCACGTTTTATGCTCCATCTGACATATGACCGTTGACATGTACAGCGTGATGAAAGTCTGAAAGCAAACACTCTGTAGCAGTTGTCGGAAGGGGAACGTGATCGTGGCATTCCGTAGGTGATCACGTGATTCTCAAGCCACAATGGGTCAACACAAGCATGCATCTACCCTTGGGGATCATCTCCACCCCAGCACAGTTCGTTTCCCCCGGCACGATACCATATACCAGCATGACAGTGCAACATATCACACAGCTCGTCGTGTACGTACCTGGTTCAGAGAGAACCAGAAGGAGTATATCGTATTCTCCCGTCCGCCAAACTCCGCGGATTTAAGCCCAGTCGGGATTGTGTGGGACCACGGCGATCAGGCAGGTGTCATCCAGGACCCCAGCGCGACTGGCGACGACGCAGTAGTCGCCATTATTCCACATCTCTGTCAGTATCTTCTAGAAACTCAGTGACTCTCTTCCTGCACGTTTCGCAGCGGTCCGCGCGTTGCAAAAGCTGGTCACTCGGCTTGGTTGGTCGGTTGGTTGATTTTTTTTTGGGGGGGGGGGGGGGGGAAGGGAGCAAACAGCGAGGTCACCGGTCCCATCGGATTAGGGAGTGATGGGGAAAGTACTCGGCCGTGCCCTTTCAAAGGAACCATCACGGCATTTGCCTGAAGCGATTTAGCGAAATCGTGGAAAAGCCAAATCAGGTCGCGAGTTTGAACCGTCGTCCTCCCGCATGCGAGTCCATTGTGCTAACCACTGCACCACCTGGCTCGGTGGTTTTTCAAGCTTTTGACAGTTGGTCACAGTGTATAATGAAAGTTTTTTATTACATTATGCAAATTTTGAAGTGGCGTTCGAAGGTTACGTTGGTTGTCTTCATGTTCCGTTCAAAAACGGAAGGCCTGAAGAATAACTTTCTGTCCTTTCCATAAATTGAACGCATCGATAAAGCTAAAGGTTGGTTTGACCAGCATAGTGCTTTATTATGGAAACCTGCTAAACGTGTGCTCCCTCAGAGCACACGTTTAGCTCAACCTGATAGCGACGGGTGAGTCTACATTTTAATCTTACGAATTAATCCTGCAGCTCATATATTGAAAATCTCTCTGCAAATAGTCAAATATCTATGCTAGGAAAAGACAGCTTTACGTTAGTACAGCAAGGAAAGATTACATTTGACTGATAGAGTCACAGAAAACTTTAAAACGAATGCTCCGTTGATTTAATAAACAAATGAGGTCTACTTGTACCAAGCTACAATACATTTCAGTATTCTGACGGACAACAGACACACACACACACACACACATATATATATATATATATATATATATATATATATATATATATATATATATATATATATGCGCGTAGCTGTTTGGACTTGGCATACGTTTTATTTATAGAATGGAAGCTGATACCGATAAATCTCCAGTACAGATTAAAACCCAGTTCGAAACCTATCTTTGAATATTATACAAATGATGTCTTTCACGTTCATATCATTTAGTATTATGGACAAGCTATTCAGCAGAACCAACGGGAGTGTAACATTTGGTATTATTCTACATGTAGAAGCCATTGATTGAAGGTGAAACGGTAATTTCTAGGAAAATAATTTGAAAATCCCGAAACATAACCTCAAAAGTATGCCACTGGTCACTTGTGGATATCGTTTTAAGTCAACAGGGAATAGGCTTAAGGGCCAAAATTGTCACTAAAAACAAATTAATGGACGCCCAAAATCAAACAATTGTGAAACAACGTTCGTTTTTTTTACACAACGCACAAAGATATGCCGTAATTTGTCGCGTGCAGTAAGCAAAGCGCCGATCACTCAAGCTTTTTGTTTTGGGAAAAAAAATAGACATGCAATCTGCTTTATCTTTAGCCGGACGTGTGCTCACGTAAGTCAGATCCGATCCGATCCGATCCTATTTCTGATACTCTCACACCTGTATACAGAGACCGTTCCTTACCTATGGACATCTGAGTAGACGGAAGTGTCCCGACTTAATACCGACGGTTGGTGTAGTGATGTACGAGGTAAAACTGCACAGATCGCGAGACTTTTCCACTTGCGGACAATCACGTGAAAGGCACTAACGGCCCAACTGCTGGTCCGCTACTGTAGACATCCCGCGAGCCGGAGACAGCCTGCCAGATAAGATGCCGCCCAGATAGCGGGGCACACTTTGACCCGCAGGCAGCGCTGTCGAGGGGCCAGGCAAACGCCACTGTTGATGCGTCACCTCTCATTGCCTTTGCGCATGCGCCGCCACTCTTCGGGCCTCGCAGAATTCTAACGGTGCAAGGAAGAACCGATGAAAAGCTGTTGACAAGAGACATACTCCTTCATTCCTTGCAGTAGCTTCGTGTAATAAAACTACTGGAGTCCTAAGATATGCTACCGTAGTCGATGGCGCAAACACATGTTCCTGCGAACGCATATTGAGCAGCACCTGCTTCGAATCCGGTTCCTAGTGGAAGAAGCTGTTATCGCCAGTGGTTCCAGATCAACAGACTGCGCGCCAATGTCCTTCGCTAACCCTTTCTGACTGTGTAGTTTCTGTTGAAGCCACTTGGGATTTTCTCATTTCGTGGCATATGCACAGTCGCTGCATTTATAGCCAGCCTTTACGTCTCCAATAGGTACTGCCCTACAGTAGCTGCAGTTTGAATTTCTTCACATGTTTCAAATGTTTGCAGTCAGAGGAGCTAATGTAGGAGCCATTTTTGTATGCAGTGCACGATTGTCTCGTGTTTTCAAATTGTGATTGAAGTTGTCTCTATAAGGCGGTTTTTGCACATGGATTAGGTACAGAAAACTGTTCTGTTCAAATTACAGCTCTGTGTATTGCGATAATAATTAAATTTGTGTGTTTATTTTCGTAATTATTGTAGTGGTTCCTTTTTAAACCACTGCAGCTCTAAGGGCAACATGACTAGCTGTGACAGGTTGTTGCATTTTCAGTTTCAAGAGATGTTCTCTCGCAGGATAAAGGAAGAGAAAATTCCGTTGTCGACTCAGAGATTGAAAGCAGCAGTAAAATTGGAGATGATGTGTTAGCTGCAGACAGTGATCTCGATTTGGGGATAGTGTGCTATAACAGTAGTTTTCCAGACTAATCAGAAAGTCCTGAATGGCCTTGTACATCGTCAGAACCATTAGAAAATAGTTTTTCTAGTTGAAAAACATACAATGGAAAGAAAGCATGTGTCAGTACATGGCACCTCAATGCGCTGTGTACACTGTAGCACAAAGAAGGAACCTCTCAGAGGCGGATGGAAGTGTGTTCTCTGTCAAGTAGCCCTCTGCTTATTGCGGAAAGGAACTGACTTGCGCCTTGCCACCAAAAATAATGACATTTCATGTGCAGCGGCTCCATTTGAAACCACTCTCTACGTGTACAATTAATGTACGTTAACAGCTCTTTTCCACAATGTTCTCCTTCAAAGTATGTCTAATAATCTCATAAAAAAGATAATTCAAAAAATATAATTTTTAATATTTCGGGTCTGAAAGTGCTAAATTCACAGCAAAGTGTTGTTTGTTAAGGAGTGGGGCACGTACAACTTGAAGGACACACATTTTTAGGTTATTCGCGTCGGTGCAAGAATCTCGTGGCTCGGCTCCGGTTACTACACTCTACCATTCGTTTCATTTACGTTCTCTTGTCTATAGCTACACGGACAGCAATGAACAACTGCACCCTTCTCCCTGTCCCTCACACGCACGCACACATAAGGATCCTACAACATTATTTCAGTGTGTCTTAGGATTACCCAAAACACTCGGGTTCAAAATAATGACGTTGCAAAAGAAGATATTCTAGAATATGATTACTCCGAAGAATTCTTTACGAAAAAAAGGATCCAGTAAACAATTTTGAGTAGTGAATGTTGGTCAGAAACAATGATAATGTGAGATACTGCATAATGAAGCCTAAGAGAAATATACACCACCGTATCTTGGCAGTGCAAACTGTGATTATCTCACGTACAATTCCCAATATTGAAATAAGATTTCCAAGAAATGCTAGTGCTCATTAGGAAAATATTTTTCACCGTGATTTAAATTAAAACATTATCTGCCAATATATGGAAACTACTGTGGCTTTTGGGATAGAGAGCTATTACTTTTTGTGACATTCGAAAGATTTTGAAAAGAGGATCACAGTAATATAACGAGTTTGCAGTAACTGTGAGGAGAAGTTGATATGGAACAATGAAAATTTGTACTCTACTCAGAAGGTATAGAATCCGACTGTGGAAAAATGCACATTTTCCACGGTTACATTCTGCCTACATCTGTGATATCGAGTAATTGAGATTCATGAGGACTAGACATTATACACTCTATTCCATCTAGAGAGGGCCATGTACCAGTCGGTATCATTAGTAACAAATTTAATGAGATTGAAGTAAAAGCATGTAACTCAGCTGTCCCTTTAGGCAGTTAAAAGTACGTCACTTGATCGACTGTTATCGAAGAAAGTAGTAATTCCGAAGGATGTTGATCTATTAAAACGAGCGAATTGAGTAAACTCTTGTGCTGCTCCAACTAATGATATGCATTTTTGTTATTGGTAAATTAATACGGCTGATGTTGCATTTGTAAACGTGTTCTGCGAGCAAAACTTTAATGATTAAATCTATGACATTTTAAAAGTACCAATTCACGAGCATTACAAGAGACAGCGATTGCAAATGCGTTCTGCGGTTGATTATTCAAAACATAAGACACCATAACGAAATCGACAACTCATATAAAATGGTGTATCCTGGAATTAAGACATCGAGCGTTACTCTATTTTTAACTATTAATTTAAAGGAATTTCCGCTGCATTTCAGCGGTCAGAGCTCCTATAGAAACAAATAGCTGTATTTCTATGCTGTAAATGGCAACATCGAACACCAACAAGAAAACGAATACCTTTTGCGAGTCACGTAGCATAGAGGATGACAGATACAGAAAAATAATTAAGGAACTGGCCGCATTAGTTGTTAAAGAACGGTTTAAGAGTTCACATGAACTTGATTATAAATAGTCATAGGAAAGTTAAAGCAGAGTAGCTTCATGCAACAAAACTTTCATCCTTTTGAGCCTCAAAAACGTTTTCCCTCGCTACATCGGTAAAGACCGAACAATGGAGAACCCAGGAAGGGAACTGAAGTGAGGGGCAAAAAATGAGGTCGGAAAGATTCATCTGAGAATTATTTCTACAGTTTCGGCTTCTAAGTTTCGTCCAGTGACACGAAATAATGAAAAGAATTGTGCCCATAAAGGTAACTATCTCGATCCTTACCACTTGTAATCCGGATTGTGGGCCTTCTTAGCACATTCAGCCTGGCGACATTATTTCAGCTATCCTATAATCGCTTGAATTGTACGACGCGGCACTTGTCTGCGCGCTCTCCAAATTTTCATTGCAATGTTAGCCTAGCTGAAGTCCTACATATAAAACACGCACACACTTATGCAGCGCAACACCTGGAAGATTATCGAAATTAGCGAGCAATCGAACTCGTATCCACTACCCCTCGAAACTGCGGAGTTTAATCTGTTCCTCTGACAGCAGAGGACACAGATGTCGCTACAGAAATGTCGCTGCTCCGACCAGCACGACCACAGCGGCGCTGTGGAGGCCGGGGTCCCACGCCAGGCAAGGCAGGGCGGCGCTCGGCCCACGACTCACGACCCACGACCCGCCACGAGCGCTACTGCTACTGCTACGTACTGCTGCAGCCCGGTCGCCTCCTCGTCGGCGGACGGCGGATGGCGGACTGGCTGAGAGCGGCGCCGCGCCGCACCTTTTAGCAAACAAGATGGGAGGATCGCACGCTAACCGGCAAACACGGCGCGTGGCCTGCTAACACCTCGCGCAAACAGGCGCGCCCGCTTGACGCCGCTGCAATCTGCGCCACCGATCTCAATAATTGTCACGGTCGCTACATGGCTGCACTGTATCACTATGTCTACGTCTACGTACACTAATGGCCATTAAAATTGCTACACCAGGAAGAAATGCAGATGATAAACGGGTATTCATTGGACAAATATATCATACTAGAACTGACATGTGATTACATTTTCACGCATATTATGTGCATAGATCCTGAGAAATCAGTACCCAGAACAACCACCACTGCCGCAATAACGACCTTGATACGCCTGGGCATTGAGTCAAACAGAGCTTGGATGGCATGTACAGGTAAAGTTGCCCATGCAGCTTCAACACGATACCACAGTTCATCAAGAGTAGTGACTGGCGTATTGTGACGAGCCAGTTGCTCGGCTACCATTGACCGGACGTTTTCAATTGGTGAGAGATCTGGAGGATGTGTTGGCCAGGGCAGCAGTCGAACATTTTCTGTATCCAGAAAGGCCCGTACAGGACCTGCAACATGCGGTCGTGCGTTATCCTGCTGAAATGTAGGGTTTCGCAGGGATCGAATGAAAGGTAGAGCCACGGGTCGTAACACATCTGAAATGTAACGCCCACTGTTCAGAGTGCCGTCAATGCGAACAAGAGGTGACCGAGACGTGTAACCAATGGCACCCCATACCATCACGCTGGGTGATGCGCCAGTATGGCGATGACGAATACACGCTTCCAATGTGCGTTCACCGCGATGTCGCCAAACACGGATGCGACCATCACGATGCTGTAAACAGAACCTGGATTCATCCGAAAAAATGACGTTTTGCCATTCGTGCACCCAGGTTCGTCGTTGAGTACACCATCTCAGGCGCTTCTGTCTGTGATGCAGCGTCAAGGGTAACCGCAACCATGGTCTCCGAGCTGATAGTCCATGCTGCTTCGAAGTTCGTCGAACTGTTCGTGCAGATGGTTGTTGTCCCCATCTGTTGACTCAGGGATCGAGACGTGGCTGGACGATCCGTTACAAAAAAATGGTTCAAATGGCTCTGAGCAGTATGGGACTTTTCATCTGAGGTCATCAGTCCCGGCCGAAGTGGCCGTGCGGTTAAAGGCGCTGCAGTCTGGAACCGCAGGACCGCTACGGTCGCAGGTTCGAATCCTGCCTCGGGCATGGATGTTTGTGATGTCCTTAGGTTAGTTAGGTTTAAGTAGTTCTAAGTTCTAGGGGACTAATGACCTCAGCAGTTGAGTCCCATAGTGCTCAGAGCCATTTGAACCATTTGATCATCAGTCCCCTAGAACTTAGAACTACTTAAACCTAACTAACCTAAGGACATCACACACATCCATGCCCGAGGCAGGAATCGAACCTGCGACCGTAGCGGTCGCGCGGTTTCAGACTGAAGCGCCTAGAAGCGCTCGGCCACACCAGCCTGCGATTCTTTACAGCCATGCGGATAAGATGCCAGTCATGTCGACTGCTAGTGATGCGAGGCCGTAGGGATCCAGTACGGCGTTCCGTATTACCCTCCTGAACCCACCGATTCCATATTCTGCCAACAGACATTGGATCTCGACCACCGCGAGCAGCAATGTCGCGATACGATAAACCGCAATCGCGATAGGTTACAATCCGACCTTTATCAAACTCGGAAACGTGATGGTACGCATTTCTCCTCCTTACACGAGGCATCACAGCAACGTTTCACCAGGCAACGCCGGTCAACTGCTGTTTGTGTGTGAGAAATCGGTTGGAAGCTTTCCTCAAGTCAGCACGTTGTAGGTGTCGCCACCGGCGCCAGCCTTGTGTGAATGGTATGAAAAGCTAATCATTTGCATATCACAGCATCTTCTTCCTGTCTGTTAAATTTCGCGTCTGTAGTACGTCATCTTCGTGCTGTAGCTATTTTAATGGCCAGTAGTGCACATATTCCGCAAGCCACCGCTCGGTGCGTGGCGGAGGGTATCCTGTGCCACTACTAGTCATTTCCTGTCTTGTCCCACTCGCAAATAGAGCCTCCGCATGCGCCCTAATTTCTCTCCTCGAAAAGAATGTCGCGTTCCCTTCAGGGACTCCCATTTGCTTTCAGGTGGGGATTCCAGGCTGGTCAATCCATTTCAGGAATGTTATTGTAGATAAACCATTGCCTCGCAGATGTTGCTTTATCACCGGGTGCATTGCCGTGCTGACAGAAAAAATTCTTGTCTCTGAACTGTTCCTCTACTGTACGCAGTACACAATACTGTGAAATATGTTCGTATCCTTCCGCATTCAGCGCTTTGTTAAGCGCAAATAGGGGACCCCACCGTTAGCACAATAAACGTCCCGATACCATAATTCCACCACCTCCTCACTTCACTGTTGGCAGTACGTATGTTGGCAAGATAACGCTCTCCAGGCATTCTCCAAACTCAGACCCATTCCATCAGACTGTCACAGCGCGTAGCGTGATTCATCACTCCAAATTACTCGTTTACAGTCATTTAGTGTCCATTGCCGTCGCTGGTTACACCACCTCTGGCGTCGTTTTGCACTGACTACAAAACTACACCGAAGCACCAAAGAAACTGGTATAGGCATACGTATTCAAATACAGAGATATGTAAACACGCAGAATACGGCGCTGCGGTCGACAACGCCTGTACAATACAAGTGACTGGCGCAGGTTATCAAGATTTATTAGCGTTTGAACGTGTTATAGTTGGCGCACGAGCGATCCGACGCAGCATCTTCGAGATAGGATGAAGTGGGGATTTTCCCGTACGACCATTTCATGAGTGTATCATGAGTATCAGGAATCCGGTAAAACATCAAATCTCCGACATCGCTGCGGCCGGAAAAACATACTGCAAGAAAGAGACCAACGACGACTGAAGAGAATGGTTCAACGTGACAGAAGTGCAACCTTTCCGCAAATCACTGCAGATTTCAATTCTGGGCCATCAACAAGTGTCAGTGTGCGAACCACGCAACGAAACATCATCGATATGGGCTTTAGAGGCTGAAGGTCCAATAGTGTAGCCTTGATGACTCCACGACACGAAGCTTTACGCTTCGCCTGGGACCGTCAACGCCGACATTGGACTGTTGATGGCTGGAAACATGTTGCCTGGTCGGACGAGTCTCGTTTCAAATTGTAGTTAGCGGATGGACGTGTAGGGTATGGAGACAACCTCGTAAATCCATAGACCCTGCATGTCAGCAGGGGACTGTTGAAACTGGTGGAGGCTCTGTAAAGGTGTCGGGGCGTGTGCAGTTGGAATGATATGGTACCCCTGATACACCTAGATACGACTGTGACAGGTGACACGTACGTAAGCATCCTGTCTGATCATCTGCATCCATTCATGTCCATTGTGGATTCCGGCGGTTTTGGGCAATTTCAGCAGGACAATGCGACACCCCATACGCCCAGAATTGCTGTATAGTGGCTCCAGGAATACTCGTCCGCTAGCCACCAAATTGTTGAGCATATTTGAGATGCCTTGCAATGTGCTGTTCAGAAGAGATCTCCGCCCCCTCGTACTCTTACAGATTTATGGACAGTCCTGCAGGATTCATGGTGTCAGTTGCCTCCAGCACTGCTTCAGACATTAGTCGAGTCCATGCCACGTCGTTTGCGACACTTCTGCGTGCTTGCGGGGCCCTACACGATACTAGGCAGGTGTCCAGTTTCTTTGGCTCATCAATGTATACATTTAAAGTAGTAAAGGAGAAAGATACAGTTCTGTTTAGTAAATACCCACGTACGTTCATGTACTTCAGAAACAACAAAATGTTCGGAATCGATAAAGCACTCTCTCTTAAGCGATTGTACTATTCGCTCACACACTTTGGCAAAGGCTTTTAGACAGCAATGACTTTACATGAGAGAGTTGAACGCTCTTGTGGATAAAGCAAGAGTCACACAGCCTTATTTTAGAGATATAGTGTTTACACCCCATACGCCCAGAATTGCTGTATAGTGGCTCCAGGAACACTCTTCCGCTGGCCACCAAACTTCCCAGACATGAACATTATTGAGCATATTTGAGATGGCTTGCAACGTGCTGTTTAGAAGAGATTTCCACCTCCTTGTACTCTTACAGATTTATGGACAGCCCTGCAGGATTCACGGTGTTGTTCCCTCCAACATTACTTCAGACGTTAGTCGAATCCATACCACGACGTGCTGCGGCACTTCTGCGTGCTCGCTGGGGCCCTACACGATATTAGGCAGGTGTACCAGTTTCTTTAGACCTTCAGTGTATGTGGATTATGAGAAGCTGCTCGATCATCGTAGCCCATTCTGTTGAACTCCCTACGAACATTGTGCTAGCTGGACTGCTATTAGTGCTTTGGAACCCACGAGCGATTTCACATACTTTCTTACAACCAGCATGCGAAATGCTCGTCAGTCCCTGACAGTCATTAGTTGGGGTGCACCCGGTCTTGGTTTAGCCATCGTTGTTCTTTCACGTTCCCACTTCACAATCACACCAACAAAAATCGATTCGTACATGTTTGGAAGGGCTGAAATGCCCCTGATGGATTTGTTACGTAGGTGACATCCAATGACTAGCCTTCGTTCAAAGTCGCTGAGCTGCCGATCCATTCTGCTCTTTCTGCTTCTCCAGTAACAACACAACGCTCTCCTCTGACTTTTATAATGGCAGGTCCAATTCTCGTGACATCTACTGGTCAGTTCCGCAATGCATAGGAATGTTCAGACACTTTTGATCAAGTAGTGTAGATTTTCGAATAGAGAAGAATCAAAAACATTGACATAATGATTTGTTATTGTCAAGGAAGTTGACTAGAACTAATAAATAATTGAATTAATAAACAAATAAGAACAACAAATATATTGTTCGAAAATGAAGCATTCTAGTGCTCGGGCTCTGCGATTCATTAACTAAGTGATTGAATATACAAGCAAATGTGAGGTGTGCCAGCTGCAGCAATGAAATACAAATGTATGTTTACAGATGGGGGATATTCAGCCGCCAAATAATTGTTAAAATTCATTGTGAAACCTTCAGCTGTCACTTATTTTGCACAATTCGCTACTGGTTTCGATCAGTAACCATTATCAAGTTTAGCTGGCTACCTTGACCGACGCTAGTAACGAATTGTGCAAAATAAGTGACAGCTGAAGGTTTCAAAATGAATTTTAACAAGAAATGTAGATTATTTGTAATAACTTTTATTCACTTTTAGAAATGGACCGTTTAACATACGCTATAGCAACCCGATAATTTTCATCAAACTCCAGCGACAAGCGTTACAAGAGAAGCGTTCTGCTTCACATAGAGATCCATCGCTAAAGTCCTGAGAGAGTGCGTTTCACAAAGTCATGCAGCATGTTCCTTCCTCTCACATAAATTTTGAGGTATGACACGAAAGGAAATTCAGGAGAGAGCTGATGTGTC
Organism: Schistocerca piceifrons; assembly: GCF_021461385.2. NCBI lineage: Eukaryota > Metazoa > Arthropoda > Insecta > Orthoptera > Acrididae > Schistocerca > Schistocerca piceifrons. Next base: position 33,217,876 of record NC_060139.1, on the reverse strand, counting down.
GAATTAACTGTAGTCTTTCTTCGCGCAACTGTTCGCTAGTGCAACAGGAACACCACTCACCGTGGTGTCGATTCCAGACCACAGATGAATTTCGGTAATTCTGACTATGGTTTCCTGTTTTAGAACTTCAAAATCGTATACATTTTATAACATTTAATAACTTTAAAATTTCTCATCGTAATTCACTGTTTAACAACATTAGTGCTCACTCTATTTATGAAATCAGCATCACTTTGTTTGAGTTTCTAGTTCTTTGCGGCTGTGACAGAAATGTACCTAGTTTAGTAGTACAACAAGGTACAGGACGGTGGTATGTAATTTAAGTGCCAAATCAGCTTTTAGAACGATAGAAGTTGTGCGTGTTCGTTCAGTAGATCTGAATAGTGGCTGGTGTTATCTCATGCAACAGATACCAGTCAAGTCTAGCTGACGGCCCACCGATCAGCGCTCTGCAGCAAAGTCATGAGCTAAGTCTCAAGTGGCAGTGACTACATAGACATCGAAAGGGGTAGTGTTTTGTTTCTTCTCGCGTAGCGTCAGCGAAATATGCACTTGGCTCTGCATTTGACCAATTCGTATTTTCGGTCCCGCCATTCGATGTACACGTTAAAGTAGCCATCACGTTTGATGAGAAGCCGTTTGCTTCCCATACTGCTTGAAACAAGAAAATTACTCTCTAAAAGCGTTCGAAGGCGAGACTTGGTTACGTCAAAGTTTTTCCCCAGGACCTTCATGCTTCATGATTGTGCAGGCATTTGACGCACGAATGCTTGTAGCTACTTTTGTTTCCAAGCTTTCGGTCCCTCCGCAAACTCGGTGATGCTGTTGCCTGTCCCCCATTGAGCATGTTTGGGACTGGATGAAGCGTCGTCTCACGCGGTCTGCACGTCCAGCACGAACGCTGGTCCAACTGAGGCGCCAGGTGGAAATGGCATGGCAAGCCGTTCCACAGGACTACATCCAGCATCTCTACGATCGTCTCCATGGGAGAATAGCAGCCTGCATTGCTGCGAAAGGTGGATATACACTGTACTAGTGCCGACATTGTGCATGCTCTGTTGCCTGTGTCTATGTGCCTGTGGTTCTGTCAGTGTGATCATGTGATGTATCTGACCCCAGGAATGTGTCAATAAAGTTTCCCCTTCCTGGGACAATGAATTCACGGTGTTCTTATTTCAATTTCCAGGAGTGTATATTAATTTCATGATTTATAATTTAAAAATAAGTCTATAAATTAATATCTAATTTGTCGATCCATTCAAGGGCAGCCTCTGTCACTTCAAACAAATCTTTCAAGTTTCCTTGGTAGGCCCCTCTGCTACAGGTTGTCAGAATGTGATGGATCGTCTGGTGTTCATTTCCACAGTCACACTGAGGAGATGAAGCCCTTCCCCATCGGTAGAGGTTTTCAGCACAGATGCCGTGGCCTGTGCGGGTCCGTTTAATTGTTTTCCAGGCACGTCGCGTTAGTTCCATACCGGCTGGTCTTGGGTCAGGTCTTTGGAGGGTCTGATGTTCCTTATGGGCAATACTGTTCCACATTTCTGTCCACTTTCTGTTGATACTGAAAGTAACTACGTGTAGGCATTCTTCCAGTAGGACAGATGGCTGCCTCGTGGGGATTTTAAGTAATTTTTTGTATCCCTAGATGAAGGTGTTCTGTCTTCGGAGGTCTGGTGGCGCAATGTTGCTTCGAGGTGGTAACCAGTATAGAGGAGTAGATTTGATGCAGCCTGTTACTTTCCTCATTGCTGCATTTAGCTCCACGTCAATTTTTCTCACATGTGTGCTATTGAGCCACACTGGGGCACCGTATTCGGTAACAGAATAGACCAGCCCTAAGGCAGCGCATCGCAGTCCCGTAGCTCTTGCCCCCCATGAGGTACCAATCAGCTTCTGTATGATGTCACTGCGCGATCTCAGCTTTGCTGCGCTGGTTTCTATGTGCTTCCTGTAAGAGAGGGTTCTACCAAGAGTCACTCCTAGATATGTTACAGAGCTTGATGGTGAAGGACCTGACCAGTAGAGGTGACATTCAACTTCGCATTGGCAATTAAAATGTGCTTCTTTCAAAGGTTTACTCCTTATTTCTCTTCCGCATGTCCTTAAAAATGTATCCACAAAGTTTTCTTGTTCTACAATCACCCATTTTTCATGGTGCCCTCTCAAGTAGCGAACGTTTAATTATAACCGTACCGTACTTGGCGAAGGAAAGGTGCCTGCAGGTGCGAAGGATAGTAAAAACTTTTCCAATCAGGCGGCCGAACTTGCCTTCGCGGTCTCCCAGTCATTCATGCTATACGGCTTTCCGTATTAGGCAGTATCTCTTTTACTCGCCCTCAGTTACATGTTTTATTTTTTTCATTTAGTACATGTGCTCTGATTACTTTGGTTTTCTTGATTGGCAGAAAGTCGTCCCCCGGTCGAGTAATAACTATCTTGCATCCAGGCGTCTTCCGCCACATTTTGTCAGTGCCTCTTTTCACTTCGTTTAACCGTCTGAACTTCTTTATTTGTAGGTCTTTGTCTGTAGTCGGCTCTTTCTTAAGTAGAGTTGTGCTGGCCTACTCCATTTTGATTGTGAAGACAATATGTACTCACGCAGAGTAGGAGATGAATTCGATATTCTAGGCGCGGTCAGGGCAGTGGGTAGGATACTGCATAATCGTTTCCACGCCACACAGCAGGGAATGTTGTTTCAACTCGCACAAAATTACCGCAAATTCCTGAACAGGGTGTCAGAAGTATTAAGAGCAACGTATATAATTACAATACATATGTAGTAAAACGCTGTTCAAAACATGTAAACATACGATTAGGAAATTTTTTTGAATTGTCTTTTGGACCGTGACAATTCATCCATTTCAATAATAATGTCAATTATGACGATACGAAAGTAAGGAATGCACAGCACCCAGTTTGTGAGCACAGAAAATCTCTGACTCCGCCCGGAATCGAACACGGGCCTCTTTACTTAGCTACCGAGGCGGACCTAGGAGTGTTGTGATAGCGTAAAGACATTTTCTTATAACAAAAATAACAAAATCTAAAATATTTTCCACGTTAACAAAACGGTTTGGGATTAATTCGAAATAAATCCGGACTGGGAGTCGAACCCGGATAGCCCACTTATCGCGAGCAACTGCCATAAGCCCCCTTTTTTTTTAACATGTCAAGTTGGTTACATTGTCACCACAGAGTACAAAATAATGCCGAGTGTTATAAAACTTTCAGTAGTACAAAACATACGTATAAACTGTATCGCGGCCATAAAATAGTTCATTACAGTATTAATACTCAATCATTCATACATTACTCATTCTGTCTCTATGAATAGTCATAATCGTCTGATGGCACGTTAAGGCTTCGGGCTCCTCCTTGCGATAATGACAGTCGCCAAGGTGAAGATTCGATCCGGTGAAGGAGAATTCCCGTGCCGCGAGAAGAACCTCAGCTTGTGTGTGAGTCGTCCTTTCGAGCTACAACTATAAAAATGTTTCCTTCGGACCGGATTCGAACCGGCGAGCTATGAATTTCTGCTTACAGAGGCTCAACAGTTCAACTAAATTCTTCAAGTCCTTACTTCGAGTTTTAATTCCTTTGTGAGTACTTTGTCATTTTAGTTCGTAATTACTTGCAGTGTGACCTGACCTGCATTTGAGGGATGACATTTCAGGGTTCTGCTGAGGCTTTCACGGCTACCGTAGCGGCCACGGGGCCGACGATGTCCCCACCGTACTTCGCCCTCAGCAGCTATCCTCTACTTGTTGCTATCACCCCTACATGTTTCACGACAAGAAATTTAGCAGATACATGTTTCCCGACTTTTAGAAGATGTTTAGCGTATTTCCAAATTGAACTTTGTGATCATTTAATGACAATGTCCGAAAATACTCTTCTTCTCCAGTGGGCTGTCATCTCCTTTCTGGTTAATAATATAATTGACATAATTCCCGAAAAGCCACATTATGATGTTGTTTTTCGTGTAGGGATAACCTACCTAATCTGAAACCAACAAGTCGGAGATGTCTACATATTTACTATCAGTTCGTTTTAGCACAGCTATTTTTCTTTTGATGTTCTTCCATATATCTAAATAGCGGTCACAAGTAAATCTGTGTGAGAGCGTGTCAACAGGACGACTTTTTGACATAGATTTGTGTCGCATAAACGAATAGCATAAAACCTCTCATTTGTACTGAAAACATTAGTGAAGACTTTGTACCTGGAGCCGTACACTTCACTTGATAAAACATTTGTGGCGAAGTTTTTCCCGACTATCTTCCAGTTCTTATCTGGATATTTCTGTTCAGTTTTGTACCGTTTAATATTTTGCATAATCACTTCTACTATCGAACTGTTGTTTGCGTCTGACTGGTTTCTTCGCTCGATTCTGATGTAATTGAGTTCGATGTGAAATTGTCGTACATGTTTTAATTTAGGATTGATCGATGTGACATTCGTCGACGGATCGAGGCTCCTGGGCTCTGCCGCTTTTAGCAGTGCAGCAGTGATGGTGTCCGAATGGTTTACAATGCACTCTAAATATCTCTTTAAATACAAAGCTATTATTCTTTTGTGAATATCTATGAGACCTAGGCCTCCTTCGCCTATCTTTAATGTTAAAGCACCAGATGCGACGCGGAATAGGTGTCCAAGCCATATCTAACCACATACTTCAGTCATTGTCGACTTCGCTATCCCTTTGGGGATTGGCAACCATTGTCCTAAATAAAGTGCTTTTGCCAGAATAGTTATATTAACAAGTTGAACCGACTGCAAGACGCTCAGTTCTCTGCATCCGTTTTCTCTTGTGGCGGATCTAATATTATGTAACACTGCCTTCCAATTTGTGGCATTCATTTTAAGAGGACACTTATGGAAGACAATGCCTAGGGATGTGTGTTGCTCCGCGTTTTCTGCTCAGTCTAATTTCATCTGTGCAAAACCTCTAAGTTTAGCAAGGAACTTTTATCTTACCGATCATTGCTCCTGAGGCCTGACTGTACTCGTCCAGTGGAGTTTTCAAAACACTCAGATGTTCTCTGCTCCTGATCAACACACCTAAGTCGTCAGCATAGGCGTTTGTAACTTTTTTAGTGCCCATAACGGTGATGTCTTCCAAGTCACTGTATAACTTTCTTAACAATGGGTCTAACATTATCACAAAGAGCAACACCAATAGCGGGCTTCCTTGTGAAACACCACTTTGAATGTCGATTTGTTTTAGTGCACTGCCTATTAATAACTATTTACGTCGAAATCCCTCTCACCATATTCCCCATTACTTGCAGGAATCTGTCTGGAAAACCCATTTTAAACAATGTCTTGAACAGGCATTTATGACTCGCACGGTCAAACGATTTTGCGAAATCGATAAATAATAGGGCTCCTTTAAGTTGATCCTAGAGAAAATGGCAATGATATCTCTACACTCACTCGTAGACCTACCCAAAGTTCCACATGTCACACTGTCGACATCCCTACACCACACTCTCCCACATTCATCACTTAATGCTCGCAGCTTTGCTCTGTGTTCCCGTACCAGTGAGAACGAAATTATGAGGAATCGAGACCCATGATATTATCGTCTTATGCCCGCCTCGGCTGGATGAACAGGTATTAATGACGATTGAAAGTCGTCTGAAATTACTTCGAAACACATTCGCTGGTTCATTCTGAGAGACGTGCACGGATAATCTAAGTTGTTAAGGCGACCGCCCGCGTAAAATCCGGGTTGGAGTCCCGGTCCAGCACAAATTTTCATTGTCACCAATATACTGTGTAGCTGGAGTGTGATCATATTCGCAACTGCGAAAAAGTTTCTCATATTATGAGAAAGAGCTGTGCGCGGTTTTGTAAGAGACCCTCATGCCGACTGACGAGCTGTACTTCGTCTCCCTACTACAGCGCAGACGTACTCTAGATTCAGAGGACTCGCTGGTCAGTCAGCGTGGTCGATATCTTCACCCGTGATTCACCAGCCACAGTAGACGGTGAAAGAGTACTGAAGTTAACGAAGAAGGAGCATGTCTGTAACGTTCTGTTCCTCTAGCCATTCGCAACAAAGAAGACGAAAAGATTTGTACACCTATGGAACACGACGCATTCCAACCTGGGACAACACCACCCATATCAGTAACCTCTTCCCATGATAGTATTTTTTATTTTTGCTGCCGCGACGACATCACATTTCTTCAAAAGGTCTTTTCCTGCATCAAGCTTTTTTTACTTGAAACAAACACATCATGAGTTAGAATCTTAAAGAACGATCTGAGGCGAAGAGACTGCACCCTGAAATGACTCAAATACGTTCAGAATGATACAGCAAGGCTAGGAGTACCGACCCCACGGGACAAGGAAGGAAAAACGCACCGAAGAAGATGTATGTGCTGGTATGGTGACTAGATCCGAATGTGGAATCCTCTCTCTGGTTCTAGGTATGGAACCTGGCAGCTGTAAGTGTTCACTGTTGGACCATTTGCTGGAAATGTGGCACGTCATCACACGTTGATAAATTTCACACTGTTATTGATAAATTTCACACTGTTACGAGTGTCATGACAGGCTGACAAATGAAAGCACATAACGTAATTGGATATTGATGTTGCGCGATACAGATAAGTTTGTCACCACAACCAAGTTTTCATGGAGGACGGTTCAAAATGGTTCAAATGACTCTGAGCACTATGGGACTTAACTTCTGAGGTCATCAGTCCCCTAGAGCTTCGAACTACTTAAACATAACTAGCCTAAGGACATCACACACATCCATGACCGAGGCAGGATTCGAACCTGCGACCGTAGTGCTCGCGCGGTTCCAGACTGTAGCGCCTAGAACCGCTCGGTCACCTCGGCCCACCATGGAGTAGGGGGAGGGGTGGGAGGGGAGGAGTGGACACCACTACCATACTCAAGCCTGGACGTTATTGTGTGTCTTGTGAATTCAGGTTTACGTCTAATAGCAGCGTGGTGAAAATTTTATTAATAGTGAAGAACAGAACTGTTATAATAACTTTGAAAAGGATACGACCCATTTCCTTCTCCATCCTTTGTGCTCTATGTCTAATGAGCACATCGTGGACAGTCGTACACTTCATTGCTTGGTTTTCTGCATGAAAGCTACACTGAAGCGCCAAAGAAAATGGTATATGAATGCATATTCAAATACAGAGATTTGTAAACAATCAGTATAGGGCCCTGCGATAGGCAACGCCTATATAAGGCAACAAGTGTCTGGCGCAGTTGTTAGATCTGTTACTGCTGCTACAATGGCAGGTTATCAAGATTTAAGTGAGTTTGAACGTGGTGTTATAGTCGGCGCACGAGCGATGGGACACAGCATCTCGAGGTAGCGACGAAGTAGAGATTTTCCCGTACGACCATTTCAGCAGTGCACCGTGAATATCAGGAATCCGGAAAAACATCAGTCTCCGACATCGTTGCAGACGGAAAAAGATATGCAAGAACAGGGCCAACGACGACTGAGGAGAATCGTTCATCGTGACAGAAGTGCAAATTACTGCTGTTTCAATGCTGGGCCATCAACAATTGCCTGTCCGCCCCGGTAGCTGAGTGGTCAGCGTGACAGACTGTCAATCCTAAGGGCCCGGGTTCGATTCCCGGCTGGGTTGGAGATTTTCTCCGCTCAGGGACTGGGTGTTGTGTTGTCCTAATCATCATCATTTCATCCCCATCGACGCGCAGGTCGCCGAAGTGGCGTCAAATCGAAAGACCTGCACCAGGCGAACGGTCTACCCGACGGGAGGCCCTAGCCACACAACAATTGCCAGCGTGCAAACCATTCAACGAAACATCGATATGGGCTTTCGGAGCAGAAGGCGCACTCGTGTACCCATGATGACTGCACGACGCAAACCTTTCCGCCTCGCCTGGGCCCTTCACCACCGACATTGAACTGTTGATGACTGGAAACATGCCGGACGAGTCTCGTTTCAAATTGTATCGAGCGGATTGACGTGTACGGGCATTGAGACAAGCCCATGAATCCATGGACGGCGCGTGTCAGCAGGGGACTATTCATGCTGGTGGGGGCTCTGTAATGGTGTGTGACGTGTGCAGTTGCTGTGATATGAGACCCTTGGTACGTCTAGATACAATTCCGACAGGTGACACGCATGTAAGCATCCTGTCTGATCACCTTAAGTTCTTAAGAATAATTCCATGTAAAAGAATTGTACAACTACTCAATAACATGCTGTCCAACAGGAAATTCCAAGTTCACCTAAAAGGTCAAGTAAGCAAGGTATACAATTTAAATGACGGACTACCACAAGGATCAGTATTGGCCCCCCTACTTTTCAATTTATATGTCGCTGACTTGCCAGAAACGAAAGCAAGAACATTTATCTATGCTGATGGCATAGCCTTGGTGACGCAGGCTAACGATTTTACAACTTCAGAAATGACTCTCACTCAGGATCTGCGAATTCTAGATGAATTTTTTAACGGATGGCGACTCAAAGTAAACAGAAGTAAAACTGAATCCTCCACCTTCCATCTGAGTAATAGGCATGCTCGCTATAAACCGCACATTTCCTTTAGAAATCAGTTGCTGTTATATAACCCATTCCCAAAATATCTCGGCGTGACCTTGGATCGTTCGCTAACATATAGAAAACACCTAACTGAAACAGCTATAAAAATGAGAACCAGAAACAATATATTACACAAACTCTCCGGAACAAGCTGGGGAACTAAGGCACCAGTACTCAAAACAACTGCCCTCTCACTTGTATACTCTGTTGGGGAATACTGCAGCCCAGTATGGCTGAACAGCGCTCACACAGCCATGGTAGACACGCAGCTGAATGTAGCCATGAGAAGCGTATCCGGGACAATAAAATCCACACCCACAGAATGGCTACCTGTTCTGTCTAATATTGCACCACCGAAGTTCGACGTCAAGCAGCGTTGAAAAGGGAATGGGAGAAATGCTCCAAGAATCCCGAGTTACCGCTACACCAGGACTGTGATGCCACTCAAAGGCAACGTCTTAAGTCCAGGAAACCCTCCTGGAGACTTGGAAAAAGGCTTACTTCTGAAGGATTCCAACCAGAAACAGCATGGCGGGAAGAATGGTTCGCAGCCAATCCCGATCCTGCAGGTCTCATTGCTGATCCTACACGGGTCCCTCCTGGATTCCACTTACCTAGGAGGTCGTGGACCACCCTAAATCGCATACGCACCAAGCACGGAAGGTGCCAGGACTTGAAGCATAAGTGGGGAATCGCTGAAAGTGCCAAGTGTGACTGCGGACACCCACGACAAACAATACACCACATAGTCACAGAGTGTCCCCTACGGAAATATTCTGGAACTCTGACCAGCATACATGAGGTCTCTGAGGAAGCAATCTCCTGGCTGGATACTTTATGTATTAACCTATAGTTCTTATTACAACTTGAAGTTCTGTTTGTCAATATTACTGTTTATAAAAACCACATTTTCTCTTTTACATGTAACTCATCCTAGTGTTTTTATCCATGTGTATATTATTGATTTATCGATCTATTCTAAGACTTTTATTACCATACATGAATGTAATCTATTTTATTTGTAGTATATGCATATTGTATTACCAGTAACATCATTGCTGTTCAATTCAAGTAATGTATCCTTGATGCCAAACGAAATAATAATAATAAAAAACCTTTATCCATTCATGTCCATTGTGCATTCCGACGGCCTTGAGCAATTCCAGCGGGACAACACGACACCCCACACGTCGAGAGTTGGTACAGAGTGGCTACAGCAACACTCTTCTGAGTTTAAACATTGCCGCTGGCCGCCAAACAGCCTAGACATAAACATTATTGAGCATATCTGAGATGCCTGGCAAAGTGTTGTTCAGAAGAGATACCCACCCCATCGTACTCTTACGGATTTATGGACAGCCCTGCAGGATTAATGGTCTCAATTCCCTCCAGCACTACTTCAGACATTAGTCGGAGTCCATGCCACGTCGTGTTGTGGCACCTCTGTGTGCTCGCGGGGGCCCTACACGTTATTAGGCAGGTGTAGCAGTTTCTTTGGTTCTTCAGCGTATACTCTGTCTGAAGCCTTCTAGTGTCCCGAGGTCTCTTGCAGTTATACAACCTTCTTTCAAGATTTTTAAACCAAGTATTAGCGAGCGATTAAATTATGCTCTGCGAAAAATTCTGCCAGGTGGCTTTCTTTTCCATTCCTTCTTCCAAGTCAAGTCAGTGTGTTCCTATTATTTTTTCTACTCTTTCTTTTCCCATTATCGGATTCCAATCACTCATCACAATAAAATTTTTCTCTACTTTAACTACCTCCCTACCAGCTGTGGCCGAGCGATCCTAGGCGCTTCAGTCCGGAACCGCACTGCTGCTACGGTCGCAAGTTCGAATCCTGCCTCGGGCATGGATGTGTGTGATGTCCTTAGGTTGGTTAGGTTTAGGTAGTTCTACGTCTAAGGGACTGATGACCTCAGATGTTAAGTCCCATAGTGCTTAAAGCCATTTGAACCATTTTTTTTATTCTTTGTACGTTCTTTCAATCTAATCATCTTTTGCGGAATCAGCTGGAATACTAATTTGTACTATTGTGGTGGGTACTTTTGGCCTCGTATCTGTGTTTGCTGTTAAAGGTAGTTTACCTGCATTCGTATATTCTTGTTTGTTAATAGTCCTATGCCAATACCACCCTTTTTTGTTTTTGTGTTGATAAGCTTGAACTCAGTTGTTTTCGTTCTTATGGCCCGGGTCTTTGACTCCGTCGTGCTAGTGTGCCACTTGCGTAGTTTACACGGCTCAACAGTAATCTTCTCACAAACAGGAGCTGACTTCGTAAGAACTTAAAGCGATATACATCTACTATTGTAAACATGATTTGAGAACTGAAAAGTAGTACAGCGTAAGATATGAGTGCATGGCACGGAAATCCAATGAAGAAAGTGGAAAAGCGTGTATGTGTTCACTATACATGAAGGTACATTAGGAAACTCGTGCACATTAAAATACTATAGCTTAATCAGGTACTAGAGAAAACATTTAAAACTAAAAGACATGCTCTGATTATTCTGAATCTTCATGCGTGCAAACATATTACCGGATTCCTTTGCAGATTTTTGACGGACAGTGATAGCTATATTACTGATCCATTAACATGCTTCCCATTGACAAACAATGACTTCAAGCGTCTGACTTCCTAACTCATAGTAATCAGATCCGGATCCACATAGGCGTATAAACTTTTTCTTTGTGATCTAGCAAGCTAGCGACACACTGTATCCATATAAGAAAATATTTCTTGAAATGTGTTTTTTCACGTTGTGTAGCTAGAAATAAATATTTGCAACTATCTACGCCGCAATATCGTATGATGTTTTCATTCGGGCGCCTTTTTACGTTGCAAGGATGAGGCAACTGCTTGTTCCGTGATCTTGAACTAACTTGATTCATAAAATACATACTGAAACGGCAGCAGGCGATCAAGAAAGAAATTGCTCCTTCCTACGGGCAAGGTTTTAACCTGTCCTCTTTTCCCATTGCAAAGAGCTGCATTCCCCGCTGCCTTCCAAGTTTATCTCGGTTGCCCACATTCCTTTCGTTTTCTAAATTCCATTTCAACAGGAATTTATCCGGCTGTCGACACCGATTCTTCAGGAGTGGCTTAACCGTTTTTATTCCCTTTTATATTTGGGGCATTATTGTTGTTCGCCGCTTCCTCAGATCATCGCTCACAACATCTTACGTTCATTCAGTGAATTCCGTTACCGCTACTTACCGGTATGTGACTGTCGTTTGCTGTCTCTCTTTGCATTTTGATCTGGCGGACGAGATATAACTGTATACCTCTAAGGTTGATGAAGATAATCGTTAGTTTAGTTACTCTTACCCTGCCAGAGGTTTGACGGCTCATGCAGAGTCGTAGCGACATTTGTGATTCCTACTCATGAGCAGGAAAAGGGGAGATGTTACCGGTACACCAAGTACCATTGACCGCTCTCTATTCGTTGGCTTTCGGAGTATAGATACAGACAATGTCCGGGTTACCTTACCTGCATATATGTCTTACAGTTATTCACTCTGTTACGCGTTGTCATTTGGTTCTCTGTGCCTTTCGATCAAAATATGTAGTCCCTTATACTGAGGTGAGGCAAGCCATGGCATAGCGAATGCACATATACAGATGGCGGTAGTGCCTCGTAGACAAGGTATAAAAGAGCAGTGCATTGGCCGAGCAGTCATTTGTACTCAAGCGATTCAAGTTGTAATCTGCCCCCTCCTTCCTAAGTTCAATTATTGTCCACAGTAGCAAAGCCTTTTATGAAAAATGTGAGAGGAGCGAAGATTACAATAAACTTTCTAGTTTACTTAACTTTTCGTGTGGAGTTTGCTCCAGTTCAAGTGTGTGTGAATTCCTAAGGGACCAAACTGCTGAGGTCATCGGTCCCTAGACTTACACACTACTTAAACTAACTTATGCTAATAACGACACATACACCCATGCCCTAGGGAGGATTCGAACCTCCGGCGGGAGCGACAGCGCAATTCGTGACATGGCGCCTCAAACCGCGCGGCCAGTCCGCGCGGCCTTTGCTCCAGTTCTTCTTGTCTAGGAGTCTGATCCTTGAAGCTGAAATTCTCACATTTTAAGTCCTCGTAGTTGAGTTGATCTAAATAAATCAGAATTTTTGTTATTAAGTTAATATATCTTGTCACATTTTAGTATATCATACACACTTTTGAATCACATTAACAAAGCCGAAATTACAGTGTTCGCCCAAAATACAAAAATACGTCCGATCATATCAGAGGCATGCTTACTACTACTTTACTCTGCGGTGATAACCATATTCCAAAGGGTTTGGCCGGCCGCAGTGGCCGAGCGGTTCTAGGTGCTTCAGTCTGGAGCTGCGGTGCCGCTACGGTCGCAGGTCCGAATCCTGCCTCGGGCATGGATGTGTGTGATGTCCTTAGGTTAGTTAGGTTTAAGTAGTTCTAAGTTCTAGGGGACTGATGACCTCCGATGTTCAGTCCCATAGTGCTCAGAGCCATTTGAACCAAAGGGTTTGTAGTTTTTTTTGACAAATGAATTTTTATTAAATTCGATTGTTATTTCATAAATGAATCCAGAAATAAACATAGTAAACAGTATTAGAGTGCGTAATTAATAATAGAAATTTTAAGGGTGCCAAATAATTCGTAATTTCAAATGTTTCTAAAAAGAAATAATTTTAACTGTACATTCTGAGCTAGTACTTATCGATTGCAAGATCGAAAATAAAGTAAATCCTTTCCATACATTTTAGCTTTAAATATAACATATTGTGTATAAAATTGTATGAAAGTTTTCAGAAAAGCAGCTGGGATAATACTGACCTGTCCAAAATTCGAAAAATAACACTGGTATCGACAGCTACTAATGGTAGAGGAGGATGACCCGTTACAATGTGGAAAGGTTTCCGACGTCATTATGGCCGCATGACGGCAATTAACAGACTTTGAACGCAGAGTAGTAGTTGGAGCTAGACGCATGGGACATTGCATTTAGGAAATTGTTAGGGAATTCAATATTCTGTGATCCACAGTGTCAAGTGTGTGCCGAGAATACCAAATTTCAGACATTGCCTCTCACCACAGACAACGCAGTGGCCGACGGCCTTCACTTAACGAAACACAGCAGCGGTTTTTGTGTACAAATTGTCGGAGCTAACAGACAAACAACACTGCGTGAAAGAACCGCAGAAATCGATGTGGGACGTACGACGAGCGTATCAGTTAGGATAGTGCGGCGGTTAATGGGCTGCGGCAGCGGACGACCGACGGGAATGCGTTTGCTAACAGCACGACGTCGCCTTCAGCGGCTCTCCTGGGCTCGTGACCGTATCGATTTGAGCCTAAATGACTGGAGAACTGTGGCCTGACCACATGAGTCCCCATTTCAGTTGGTAAGAGCTAATGGTCGGTTTCCAGCGTGGCGCGGACACCACGACGCCAACAAGACGTTGTGCAAGCTGGTCGTGGCTCCATAAGGGTGTGCGCCGTGTTTACATAGAATGGACTGGGTTCTCTGGTCCAACTGAAAAACTCATTGTCTCAAAAAGGTTATATTGGGCTACTTGGAAGACCATTTTCAGCCATTCATGTACTTCGTCTTCCCAAACAATAACGCAATTTTTGTAGGTTGAGGCGTAGCGCTGTGTAACGACCCTGCCTTGGAGGCGGTTAAGTGGGAGATGTGTCTCAGAGCTGGGGAGTGACAGATGGTGACGCGAGACTGGACGCGCACGTAGTTTGTGTATCAGCCGATAGAGGACAGTATTGGATAGGGGGACTGTGATTTTAGTATCGATTCTGCCCACTAGATCGCACTAAAGTAATAGAATGTTTTTGATAAACTGTTCTGGTATTTTCATAAAGTGTTGTTATGTCTTTTTGTGTATGTAAAATGTTATAAATGTGTTTTAGCAGTACGAATGATGCGTGAGTGTGGATTAATGTTAATATGAAGATAATTGTTTAACGAGTTATGTAGTAGGATTTAGTGTGGAAACATTTCGAAGAAGTATGGATATGAACAAAGGGGATTTTTGTAGAATAGATTTGTAAAGTAAGTTTATGGTAAATGGAAGGTTAATTCAGGTATAAATAACAATAGTAAATAACTTTATGCATAAACAAAACTTCAGCATATTAGATAATTACGTCGGTAAAAAGTGCAGTCATTAGGTTTACTATTTTGCGATTGGTTATGGATGAAAAGCGCGGATTGACGTGGGAGAAAGTTGTTTTGCTATTGGCTGTTGAGTAAACTGACCAATGGTAAATTAATATTCTACGCGCGCCTTTCTCTGCTGGTAGAGAAGACTTGAAGTAGTGTAAGGAGTGGAAGCCTAGCCATGAAAGAAATCGGACGTGTGCAGTAGCAGTTCCGATGGAAATGATAAGTTGCCGGATCTAGCAGTGTTTCATACATCAAAAGTGTTGGAAAGTGACGGCATAATTATTCCGATGTGTGTGTAGAAATTTCGGAATTTCTAAGTGAATTTTGAGACGAGAAAAGACAGAAATTCCGCGTGGCGTTTTGAGCAGGTCGGTGGCTAAAAACTGTGACTGCATTTGGTATCGACAGACTTAATATTTGGCGAGCATTATCGATCTAAAACAATCAGTATTTTTGTAGCTATTACGTTTTCGGGAAATGCAACACCATAAACTTGCTAACGTGAGTGAAAGGGATTGTGAGTGACTGTGTTAAGACTAACACGGGCTTGGCAGTGATACTTGTTCACCTGAGTTTCAGAATATATTAATTGAGGACAAAATTTCCAACCTTTCAATTCGTGTTTCTCCCGAAACTTAGATTAGTGACTTTCATTGCAGCCTGGTTCACGTCGAAGTACAGTAGTTTTCGCTCGGCTGCCCTGCTGAGACAATGTTCACAGATAGGTCCGTCGTAAAGGGACGGAAAGAACCGCGCCGCCGCAAGGTGACACCGCGCCATGTCACCTGGCCACAGATGCTTGCGATTGGTATGAAGAACATTCTGGACAATTCGAACGAATGATTTGGCCACCCAGATTGCCCGAGTTGAATCCCATCGAACACTTATGGGACGTAATCGAAGGATCTGTTCGTGCACGAAATCCTGCACCGACAACACGTTTACAGTTTTGGACGGCTACTGAGACAGCATTGTTCAATCTTTCTGCAGGGGACTTCAAACGACTTGCTGAGCCCACGCCACATCAAGCTGTTGCACTACGCCGGGAAAAGGAGGTCCGACACGATATTAGGAGGTGTCCCATGACTTTTGTCACCTCAGCGTACTTTTAACGATGATAGCCTGGGAATTATGTTTAGGGCAACAGCTTAAGTTCACGGTAAGAAAACACGTAAATCCTTTTCAAACAAAAACACGAATTCATAAAACAGGGTATGTGAAAGTGTGGCAAACAAATTTTCTTATCATATTTCTACCTCATAGTTCCAGCTCAGACTGACAGAAGATATAACAGCTCAGTATTTTAATAGCCTGCTACATTAGAACGCCGTTAGAAAAGCGATATTTTAATGTAGAAAAAGAAACAGTGCTCCACAATCTCATTAGCAAGCATTTTTAACTGTCATAATTAACACATTCTCTGAATGTAATCCACTTTATTAATGCTACAGTTAAAATACACTTGAATTATGCCTACTACATTATGTATTATATCACATTTAGCCCGTGCGAATAGATGAAGTTATGTAATTGGCAGATTGGTTCACCGAACGTAGTGTGTTGTCTGCCGTTTCCAGCCACTTGCTCTATTATAAAACTAACATACCCTCAAAATCGAAGTGACTGCTTGCATACATGTAGCACTACACAAATATACTTTCGTTCTACGATATGATTCGTTTTTGGGATTTATTTTGTAATAAGGACGGCATCTGAGAATGAACTGCTGCATAAATTCGCTGAGTAGCTTTCAAGGGACCAGTTCAAGTTTTACAGATTAAAGCACCGAATACAATTAACTGTTCTGCGGATGAATCTTGGGAAGAGGGATGACGACTGGCTGGGAAAGTGTAACCCTTATATAGGCCTATCAGTCTGCATCGTAGCAAAACTGTACTTAAAGTGTTCTGCGATCATCAACGTTGGGTTTCTCAGGTGTACCAATATTACTGTTGGACCGTGTCAACTATACTAGAAGCTACACCCTCCTAATTGGATGGCTTTAAGATTGAAAGATGAGTATTGAGTATGAGGCCCATAAAGTTACAGGTGACGTTTTCGATTAGTTTTCGCGATATAAAGACGTACGATCTCGTCAACTCCTAGCTTCCTCAGCTGACAGCGTAAAATCCTCTATGTCTGAACTGTGGACATGAACTGATATACCATGCTCAAAGTGCATAAATAGAACAAAAAAAAATGTCCCTGAGTAAGTAGAAGCGAAGTAAGTTTTACGATGTACGCTATAACTTTAACCACAATGACAAAGATGGTTACATCAGAAACATCAACATTAATCTGTTCATAATAGCCTGATGGTGTGTTACCGACACAGTACTCTATATTATTACAAAGTGTGTAACAGAGGGTACTTGTCTGTACTGCCATAAAGAACTTTCTCCACGTTCTGTTAACGAATGAAGCGTGGAAAGAAAGTTAGTTCATAGGAACCTGTGCAAGCTACTATTGGTCTAACTTTATCTTTACGACATCTACACGATTCATTAATGACTACTAGGGGCTGAAATATCTGCATTCATAGTTGGCGGCCTACAAACAGGATTTTGGATTTCCCTAAACAATTTTTCACAACACAGACATCGTATTACTTCGATGTCTGCCAGATGTTATACAAGATGTCTATTTCATTGTCTCGTCATTCAAAGAAGCATGTGATCTTCCGCGCAACCGTTCTTTCCACAAAGTATATATATATATATATATATATATATATATATATATATATATCGCCACGACTGAGGAGTATTCCAGTACGCCATTTAAGTGGTTTGTTGACAATCCATTTACCTCCCATAGAAATGAGTTAATGTCCTATGGTGACTCTGGTGCAGCTAGAATCATGACAGACACACTATCTGACTTTGAACTTGGCAACTGAACTTTCTTTCAGGTCATGCATGACGTCATTGATGAACTGATGACTTCATCCTCCCTTCCCTACCTATGCCCAGATGCCATAGTGCAGCATTGAAATACAAGATGGCTGAAGTGGCACAATTGTATTAATGGAAAATTAATTAATCCCTCCCATTTCCATATCTCCAGCTAACTACAGAAGCTGACCTCATCTTCAGCCAATCATGACGCAATATTTAAAGTCCAAGGTGATGGAAAACAGACCAGGTGTGTGCTTTATATCCCACGCACTTCCTCTCTATCTCCAACTAGTCAGTGTGTGGTATTAAAATAATGTCTAAAATGGTGTCAGATAACATTATTTGTGACATATGCATCAAGTCATACCCCCTCCACTTCTTATCTCCAGAAAATCATAGTGCAGTATTAAAGAAAAAGTGCCAGAGATGATGGAAACAGACGAATTGTGTGCTTTGTGCCTACTCAGCTCCTCTCTGTCTTCTACCAATTAGAGCTTAGTATTAAAATTATGTGTAAAAGTGCTTTCATATTACATTATTTTTGACGTACGCATCAAGTCATGCCCCTTCCCCTTCTTACCCCGAGAAAATCATAACTGAGTATTAAAAAGATGCAAGAGTTGGAGAAAACAGATCAGTTGTGTACTGTGTACACTATACCTCTCTCCCTCTCAACTTTTCAGCCAATCAAAGTGTGGTACTAGAAAATAGCCCCTCTCTGTTAATCATAAATTAAAACCTATGCCCTCCTTATCTCCAGTCAGTCATACAGCAGAATTAAACCTCCAAATGAGGGAAGCAAACCAATTGTCCTATACATCCCACACATCCTCTGCTCCCTGCCTCCAATCAATCAGTTTTTAATATTAGAAAATGGCGCCAAATTTGCTGTAAAAATTACGTATGGTCCACTTGTAAGTCTCAGTATTTCCTTGAAAGTCAGAGATGTAATTTATGTCTGGCACAGAAGTTGTATCAATTTACATTATTTGCATACAGAAAAATTGTGCTCTATATCCTCTCCTCCATCTCCTCGCTTCCCAACCAATCATAGCTTAGTATTAGAAAATAGCAAATTTTAAAAAAACTGTTTCCTATTTCCTTCCCTTTCGCCCCATCACCAATCAATCATATGAGACATCTTTTCTCAGAGATTGGAGCAGTTATGCCGAAAGGAAACAGATGAAGACGTTACAAGCGATGTGTTTATGAAAGTAGTTGAAGAAGAAGAGGATGTTTACAACAAGGAAGATGAAGATCACGCTGAAGAGAAAGAAGAAGATGATGACATTCACGATTGGAAGATAAACTCCTACAAATAGCCAGCACATTTCGACACGAATGAACTAGTGTAGCGATTAGTTTTCTCGCTGGCTTCCATGCGCAGGGCAATAATTCACTTGATAACGAAATAGTTTTTATTATAGAGAGGCTTCACGAAGCATCGATTATCGCCTGGAGTTGTGGAAAACAAACTGCATATCGATGTTAAAAGTGTACCCTACTGTCACAACAAACCGAATCAATACATTGACGTTCTTTACACTAACAAACTGAAATCGCAGAGACGCAATATCTCCATCAAGATGGTGTACTATGCGTTATAAGAACAAAAGATGAGCCGCTACGTATTTGGGAAAATAATGTTGTCTGCCCTGTTATTCACGATGGTGTGCAAGCAGTGATCTTTGTACTTAAGAGACATAGAGAGAGCTACCGTTGTCAGTTGTTTGGACGTCGAGAGGGTCAATTAGCAGAGATCGATTGTCTCATATTATTGAGTATACACAGTGTCTAGATAAGCTTACATTTTTGCATCGCACAGTTGTTGATGTTGAATGAAACCAGGCGTTGCCCATTTTCTTTTATATTTTCAGATCGTAGCACGCTGCAGACGACTTTAAAAAGACTGGAATACTGTGGTCGACACATTTGCGCAGTCGATGCTGAGATTGCGTTATGGGACTGTGTTTCGTGGTTAGGGCTTGGTATCGTTATTAAACTTAAGAAGACGCTAAATCCAGGAGGACAGGAAGACATTTTACGTTATTGTGTATTATGTGTAGTAGAGGAGCAGTTCGGATGAAATTTATCAACATGGTAATGCACCCTGTCACACAGCAGCATGTTTGTGGAAAATAGTACTCCTGAAATGGCCTGACCTGCCTCGAGTCGCGACCTGAACCCGGTGGACCATCTCTGGGGTGAGCTAGAATGCCGACTTAACTCCAGACCTGAATATTCAGTGTCACTGGTTTCCGCTGTTGTGGAAGAATGGGCTGCCGTTTCCTCACAGACATTCAGATGTCTCGTTGAAACTTTTCCCAGAAGAATACAATACGTCATTGACTCAAAAGGGTGGACATATCTCAGAATAATTTTTATAAATGGTTCAAATGGCCCTGAGCACTATGGGACTTAACATCAGTCCCCTAGAACTTATAACTACTAAAATTTAACTAACCTAAGGACATCACACGCATCCATGCCGTCGAACCTGCGACGGTAGCAGTAGCACGTTTCCGGACTGAAGGGCCTAGAACCGATCGGCCACCGTGGCTGGCCAATTTTTATATTTTACAATTTTGTTTTGTTAGCACAATTTGCTGTAACATGAACCAAACGAAAGCGATAGACGGTAATATCATGAGGAACTTCGATTGTCATCTAAAACTTTTACGATATCTGATAAAAATACTAACATCAAAGACTGAGAGACATCCCATCGGTTGGGAAATGTCTGCAAAACGTTCATTCAGGAAAAGCCCACATATTTATTGTATAAGATGGAACAGAACACACCGGATTACGGGCTTCCACATAAGAATTAAAAAAATTATTTAAGTAAGTATTACTGACCGTATAGAGCCAGGCAAAGGGACAAGCGTGCTCTAGTTGACACTCTGCAAGATAACAGACACGTGTAATCTTATCACTTGCAAGGATGCTGCTGGCCTCATGTTGCGGCTGAGACGTGAGCTCCTGTGTTTAATCATTACGCTGGGTAGAATTTTCTCTCGATAACAAAATAAATATTGAAGTGGTTCACTCTGTGATTATATTTTAATGCCTCCTATGGTTCTCTACAGCCTTGCGGATGGGAGAAGAAGAAGCTGAGTGCGGTAAGCTTTTGCAAATTTCTACAATTTTTTTTCTTGTCTTTCTCTAAGAAGAAACAAGTGTCTCAACTTGCTAAGGCTAAACTGTTTTGTGGGAACGGGTGTGTCTGGAAAAGATACTGTGCAGTCCCCTTGATTCAGCACTCGAGATAAAAAATTCCTGCTGATTCAGCAGGGAGGTATATTATAAAAGCTGGAAAAACTCGATAGGAAACTTTCATTTGGTGCTGAACGGCTGGAGAGTTAACACTGCACTCGCTGTATGTGGTAAAAACGTAAGTACAAAGAGGACTATATTAAGAACCTATACATAAATATTTTTCTTATAAATAAATGAAAGGAGGGATTCCATGTTGCAGAACTTGAGGAGTCTGGGGAACGCAGATCGCTGCGTAAAACTGCTGTCGTTGGTAAAAGAGCTTCACCACCAAATTTGGACCAACAGTGCTGATTCATCTGAATGGTTGCAGGACATACATGCTGTCAGGATTCTCGACCACCCGTTCTGCCAAATTTGATTTCCTCAACAGTGGCAGACTGTGCGTAATATATCGTGGAAGAGAGAATAATACAACGCAGCTGATTTTGAAAATATTGATACGTAATTGTTTGTCTGCTTAAAAATGCCAGTCTCTATTCACAAAGTATCACGGAGTGGAACAATAAGAGATGTAAACACTATATCTCTAAAATAAGGCTGTGTGACTCTTGCTTTATCCACAAGAGCGTTCAACTCTCTCATATAAAGTCTTTGGTGGTCTAAAAGCCTTTACCAAAGTGTGTGAGCGAATAGTACAATCGCTTAAGAGAGAGTGCTTTATCGATTCCGAACACTTTGTTGTTTATGAAGTACATGAACGTACGTGAGTATTTACTAAACAGAACTGTATCTGTCTCCCTTACTACTTTAAACGTATACACTGAAGAGCCAAAGAAACTGGTACACCTGCCTAATATCGTGTAGGGCCCCGCAAGCACGCGGAAGTGCCGCAACACGACGTGGCATGGACACGACTAATGTCTGAAGCAGTGCTGGAGGCAACTGACACCAATAATCCTGCAGGGCTGTCCATAAATCTGTAATAGTACGAGGCGGTGGCACGTTGCAAGGCATCTCAAATATGCTCAATAATGTTCATGCCTTGGGAGTTTAGGGGCAAGCGGACGAGTATTCCTGGAGCCACTATACAGCAATTTTGGACGTATAGAGTGTCGCATTGTCCTGCTGAAATTGCCCGAAAACCGCCGGAATGCACAATGGACATGAATGGATGCAGATGATCAGAAAGGATGATAAAGTACGTGTCACCTGTCACAGTCGTATCTAGGTGTATCAAGGGTGCCATATCACTCCAACTGCACACGCCCCAACACCATTACAGAGCCTCCACCAGTTTGAACATCCCCTGTTGACATGCAGGGTCTATGGATTTACGAGGTTGTCTCCATACCCTACACGTCCATCCGCTAGCTACAATTTGAAACGAGACTCTTCCGACCAGGCAACATGTTTCCAGTCATCAACAGTCCAATGTCGGCTTTGACGGGGCCAGGAGAGGCGTAAAGCTTCGTGTCGTGGGATCATCAAGGCTACGCTAATGGACCCCGAAAGCCCATATCGATGATGTTTCGCTGAATGGTTCGCACGCTGAAACTTGTTGATGGCCTAGCATTGAAATCTGCAGCAATTTGAGGAAGGATTGCACTTCTGTCACGCTGAACGATTCTCTTCAGTCATCTTGGTACCGTTCTTGCAGGATCTTTTTCCGGCCGCTTCGATGTCGGAGGTTCGTTGTTTTTTCGGATTCCTAATATTCACAGTACACTCGTGAAATGATCGTACGGGAAAATCCTCACTTCACCGCTACCTCGAAGATCCCGTATCCCATCGCTCGTGCGCCGACTATAACACCACGTTCAAACTCACTTAAGTCTTGATAACCTGCCATTGCAGCAGCAACCGATCTAACAACTGCGCCAGACACTTGTTGTCTTATATCGGCTTTACCGACCGCAGCGCCGTATTCTGCCTGTATGCATATATTTGAATACATACGCCTATACCAGTTTCTTTGGTGCTTCAATGTATTATACATAATGTACACAGTACACAGTCTGTCCACAAAATACTATTCAATGCCATTCAGGTTTCATTAATAGAGATACAGTAGTGAAACCTTGATTGTCTAAAGGAGTTGTTTCAAATATCTACTCAAATAGCGAGAAACTACTGTTTACAATACATGATGCTGCAAACCGTATGCAGGACGATGTAGTATGTCCATTAAATTTGTATAGTTCCACTGTATAAATGTGAAAGCCCCGTGCGAAAAGTTTTATATAATGAAGCTATTTTAATATATTGTTTATCTTTCCTTTTATTCCTCAGTAACGTATTAAAATAAGAGGGTAATTTGATACAGTTGTGTGTGCGTGAGTACTTGACAACACAGGTGTGAAAAGTACTCTATGATGTAAGGTAGACAGAGATATGTATGTATGTAAATGGTGAATAACTTCTTGAAATTGGAATCATTTTTAATATTATTAACCTAGAGTTACGTATATGCGTAACTTTGATAATAACGTTCCTATATTACTGAGTGACAGGTATGGATATGTACGTAAATAATTTAATTTGACATCACTTTTATGCCAGAAATAAAGTACGAGGGTCACTCCAAAAGAAATGCACACTATTTTTGTAAAAATACAGTTTTCATTCTGCATGTGTGAAAGTTTTACAGTGTGTAGATACATGCTTTCCGCTTGTTTTCAAACTTAGTTCAACCTGTTCCCGTGAGTGGTGCCATCACAGCATGTCTTCAAGATGGCTGCTACACTTGACGTTCGTCAGAAGCAACGTGCTGTCGTATAATTCCTGTGCTGTGAAAACTAGATAGTGGGAAACATCCACATGAGGTTGAAAAAGGTGTATGGAGATGCTGCTCTCGATCGCAGTACAGTTAGTCGGTGGGAAAGCAGCT
Source organism: Schistocerca piceifrons (assembly GCF_021461385.2). Lineage (NCBI taxonomy): Eukaryota > Metazoa > Arthropoda > Insecta > Orthoptera > Acrididae > Schistocerca > Schistocerca piceifrons. Next base: position 33,194,158 of record NC_060139.1, on the reverse strand, counting down.
TACGTGATGAAAGCGGGCACGGCAATATTGAGGATTGTCCTCGCAGCAGCAGGACTCGTACTGCACACACTCCTGACAATGTGCAGAGAGTTAAAGAACTGGTGACTGCTAACAGACGCATCACAGTGAACGAATTGTCACGCTACGTTGGGATAGAGGAAGAAAGTGTTTGCAGAATACTGAAAGTGTTGGCCTTAAAAAAGGTTTGTGCCAGGTGGGTTCCCAGGATGTTGACAGTGGCTCACAAAGAAACGAGAAAAACTGTATGCAGCGAACTTTTGGATACAGTACGAGAATGGTGGAGATTAATTTCTTGGAAGAACTGCGACAGGAGATGAAACATGGCCCCATCATTGTTCATCAGAGACGAAGAGGCAATCAATAGAGTGACATCATGCAAATTCACCCAAGACAAAAAAATTCAAAATCACACCTTCTGCTGGAAAAGTTATGGCTACGGTGTTTTTCGATTCCGAAGGACTCTTGCTTGTGGACATCATGCCAAGTGGAACCACCATAAATTCTGATGCATATGTGACGACACTGAAGAAACTTCAAGCTCGACTGAGTCCTGTTCGACCACATAGGCAAAAGCAGTGTGTTTTGCTGCACGGCCACATGTCAGTCAAAAAACCACGGAAGCGATCACAAAACTCGGATGAACAACACTGAAACACCCGCCTTACAGTCCTGACCTGGGTCCATGTGACTATCATCTCTTTGGGAAACTGAAAGACTCTCTTCGTGGAACAAAGTTCGAAGATGATGACTCCCTTGAGCACGCTGCCAAACAGTGGCTCCAACAGGTTGGTCCAGAATTTTATCGTACGTGTATACAGGCGCTGGTTCCAAGATGGCGTAAGGCAGTTGAGAGGGATGGAAATTATGTGGAGAAATGAAAATATTGTTCCTAAAGGATGTATCTACACACTGTAAAACTTTCAAACATATAGAATAAAAGATGGATTAAAAAAAATTGTGTGCTTTTCTTTTGGGGTATGAGACTTTTAGGTAGAGGTTTCGTAATTTTTACAACGTATCTGGTGCCAGTTTCTAGTGCTGGAATCTGATTGCTTGAAGATACGGAGGAGAGGGGGCATGGGATGTGCATAGGATGACTGATTTTTTTCCGTCGTCTTGGATGTTTAATACAGCGCCTTGACTGACTGGAGATAGGGGGGAAGGCACATTTTTTAATTTCCCATCAACAAAATTGGGCTGTTTTTTTAATACTACACTCAGATTGGTTGGAAAGATGAGAGAGATGTAGAATAAAGCACACAATCTGTGTATTTCAATCATCTATAGCATTTTTTAAATATTGAACTATGATTTGCTGGAGATAAGTAGAGGTTGGGGCGTGACTTTATGTGTACATCAGAAATAATGTAATTTGACAATGTTCTTGCACAACATTTTAATACTGTGCTCTGACTGATTGAGGGCAGAGAGGAGGGGTGTGGGTATACAGCACATAATTCATCCGTTTCAATCAGCTCTTGCATTAAAAAAAATATTACGCTAATGTTGCTGGAGTTAAGAAGGGGAATGAGGCATGACTTGATATGTGTGTCATAATTAATGTAATTTGACACTATTTTTACACGTAATTTTAATACTATGCTCTGATTGCATTTTAATACTATGCTCTGATTGGTTGGAGCTAGGGGGGAGAGGTGTGGTATATATAGCCCACGCTTGCCCTGTTTTCCGTCATCTTGTACTTTAAATATTGCATTACTTTTGGTTCGAGATACAGCAGGGAGGTGAGCAGAACTGGGGGGTGTGGCTTCCCACTGATAAAGATGAAGAAGTCACTGATGATGTCATCAGTTCGACACCATCGATAACATCATGCCTAACCTTGGAAAAAGGTCAATGACCGAGTTCGAGGTCAGATAATGTGTCCGGTTTGTAGCTGCGCCGGAGTCGCTCTACATACACCACTCACATTATTTTTCTACGCACTGTTACTGCTAGGTATTGGAGACTGACCAGGTTTGATTCCTTAATCATATACTCAGGAACTGCTACAAGTCATGTTTCATGAAATTCACAACTCTTCAGGTAGTTACCTTACAAGGCAGATTTCAATCGTTGCGCCTGGGTGATAATTTGACTAGATCAAAATGGATATTGCTAAAATTACTATCGGGCAGAATTCACTTATAAGTAACTCCAATGACTGAAAAGTCTGAGATAGCAAATACTATTCACCAACGCAACGTATTACTTGTAGAGTAATGCCCCTATTACTGTTCCCTGGGGTTGCTAACTATCCAGCGAGAATAAAGTGCTGCATTCCACCTGCCTGGAAATTATCATTATAGTTTCAAGCCCAATTAGATACAGGAGGACTTCAATTACCTGAATGACTCGGAATGAGACCATGTCCAGTAACCAAACAGCCCGATAATTTGATAAATCATGAAAACTTGTTATTTCTTTAAAAAACGAAAATTAAATTAGTATACACGTACTACTTTGCAATATTAATTTTTGACTACAAATCAATGTTGTTTAGAATTTGTACAGTAGTGTACTTACAGTGGCAGATCTTGAACATATCGGTCAGAGTCAGTATGTGGTTTTATGATTATTAGGAATGCGGAGTTGTATGCAATTGGATGTGTTAATCATTCGGTTTATTTATCATCTCGACAGTTCACAGTTACGACAGATATGCTTGGTTCTCAATAACATTTCATAAAGCCATCCTGTGGCAACATCTCGATTAACATTTACTTTAAGTAAACTGTGCGAATAGGACTATCTATTCTGACGTGGGGATGGGTGGGGGGACTGAAAATGAATAGTGTAAGTACTGAGTGAAATGAGTTAGTAAAGATCAGAAGTGCTGAATGCAACATGCAGAATTATGAAAGATAGTTCCTCGCACCTGTTATGGAATTTATAAACAAACGTTTCATGACTTGCATGGTAAATCGTTAGAGTGAAGGTTTAAGATGATAAAGTTGTGAACTGCTTTGACTTTCCCTACATCTCATACAGAAGCGGCCCGATTTCACCATATTATAGTTGTTAACATGAACGCTACTATCTCAACAGCACCAGCATCCTTCCTTACAAGATGGTGTCATAATTTTAAGATTTGTCATGTCTGCGGCAAGCTCTGCGATGCGACCTGGAGGTGAGAAGATGAACTGTGTTTTTACTTTGTGACGACATCCGCCAAGGAAGCCTCGCTTTGCCGCGTTTGTCGTTACAAGTTAGACGTGACTGGCTGGAATCTATTTCTTGTGAGCTCTGGCCGCTAAAAAAGCGTCTCTTGAGAATGCAGGTCTCCTTCCCTGGGCTATGTTTAACTTGGTTAACTAGTGAAATTCTTCCTAACAGTTTCCTGTAAAAAAATCGTTCCGCTCTTCCTGTCTCTTTCTTCAGCCAATAAAGGAGATTCCTTTCGGCATTGGTATGTTCTTAGTCACTTTGGAAAAAGTTCCAGATGAACCAACGTCCATCTTTCTTATGTTCTTAAACAAGATTTTTTGTGTAAGAGCCGCACATTCAGAAGCATCCCACGCTTTTCAAACACTGTTGTCTTTCTTATCACCTGCCAGCCGTGTACCGCAAGTCTCTAGAGGAACGATTGGAAAAGAGCACAGGTAGTTCCAATTTTCAAGAAGGGTCGTCGAGCAGATGCGCAAAACTATAGGCCTATATCTCTGACATCGATCTGCTATAGAATTTTATAACATGTTTTTTGCTCGCGTATCATGTCATTTCCGGAAACCCAGAATCTACTCTGTAGAAATCAACATGGATTCCGGAAATAGCGATCGTGTGAGACCCAACTCGCTTTATTTGTTCATGAGACCCAGAGAATATTAGATACAGGCTCCCAGGTAGATGCCATTTTCCTTGACTTCCGGAAGGCGTTCGATACAGTTCCGCACTTTCGCCTGATAAACAAAGTAAGAGCCTACGGAATATCAGACCAGCTGTGTGGCTGGATTGAAGAGTTGTTAGCAAACAGAACACAGCATGTTATTCTCAATGGAGAGACGTCTACAGGCGTTAAAGTAAGCTCTGGCGTGCGACAGTGGAGTGTTATGGGACCATTGCTTTTCACAATATATGTAAATGACCCAGTAGATTCTGTCGGAAGTTCCATGCGGCTTTTCGCGGATGATGCTGTAGTATACAGAGAAGTTGCAGCATCAGAAAATTGCAGGAAGATCTGCAGCGGATAGGCACTTGGTGCAGGGAGTGGCAACTGACGCTTAACATAGACAAATGTAATGTATTGCGAATACATAGAAAGAAGGATCCTTTATTGTATGATTATATGATAGCGGAACAAACACTGATAGCAGTCACTTCTGTAAAATATCTGGGAGTATGCGTACGGAACGATTTGAAGTGGAATGATCATGTAAAATTAATTGTTGGTAAGGCGGGTCCAGGTTGAGATTCATTGGGAGAGTCCTTAGAAAATGTAGTCCATCAACAAAGGAGGTGGCTTACAAAACACTCGTTCGACTTATACTTGAGTATTGCTCATCAGTGTGGGATCCGTACCAGGTCGGGTTGACAGAGGAGATAGAGAAGATCCAAAGAAGAGCGGCGCGTTTCGTCACAGGGTTATTTGGTAAGCGTGATAGCATTACGGAGATGTTTAGCAAACTCGAGTGGCAGACTCTGCAAGAGAGGCGCTCTACATTGCGGTGTAGCTTGCTGTCAAGGTTTCGAGAGGGTGCGTTTCTGGATGAGGTATCGAATACATTGCTTCCCCCTACTTATAGCTCCCGAGGAGATCACGAATGTAAAATTAGAGAGATTCGAGCGCGCACGGAGGCTTTCCGGCAGTCGTTCTTCCCGCGAACCATACGCGACTGGAACAGGAAAGGGAGGTAATGACAGTGGCACATAAAGTGCCCTCCGCCTCACACCGTTGGGTGGCTTGCGGAGTATAAATGTAGATATAGATGTAGATAGAGACCTACAGTGTCTGCCCTAAAAGTCATGTCTGTGTACGGCAGACAATAGCACTTTCTGCTAAGGTTTCTCCTCACTCCATCTCATAAAGAGTGGTTGCTACAGGAAGCTCACTCTCTAGCGGAGTTCACACATCGGTGCTTCCGAGCGTCAGAGAAAGCTCTGCCATCCCTCGTCCAATGTGTGACCACCACCACCACCACCACCATCTCGTGTTCCCTTCATAGAAGAAGCATAACTGGGCGTCCGGCTGTCCCGGCGTTTGGTTCACTGGCAGTGTCGACCAGTTTGCTTCTGAACCATGTCCTTACCTTCCAGTAGCATGCAAGTCTCTTCTTATACTACTGTAAGTAACGATCAGTCACACATTCAAGTTAACTCTGCAGGCTGAGTGTGGGTCTATAATTTGAATATTGTGAATTTGCATATGGTCCTGTAACATATGTAACATATGGTCCTGTAACATCTTCAATCATTTCGGCTGCCAGCCCATCCATGTTAGCGCAGTGTCAAGACGTGCGAACACCTCACCAGCTGGCGGTTCCACATCTGGCTCCAGTGACAATATCGTCCTCGCGGCCATGAGTTTCTTCTGTCAACTTTGAATGATTTCATCGTCAATGAGAATCTGGAATCCAGGGTGCAAAAAAACACAAGCAAGCCACTCACCAATAGCCACTGGAGTGCTATCCGGACGTCCATGAATCTTCAAAAGGATGTTTCTAAAGTCTGCAAGTGATATTCGTCCTCTGCCAGTTCTCTTTCATCTTCTTCCTTTTCACACTTTTTGTTTACATCTCCGTCTTTCTGTACTTCATCTTTGGTTGAATAGTCTTTAAACTGTTCCAAACTCTTTTTATAATATGGTTGTCTTCACCAAACTGCATGTTTGTGCCATCGTGTACGAACAATCGTGTGATGAGCCACAATGCTTTCTTCATTTCCATCTTCTACCAAAAGCATCCTCAAATGTTACCTTTTTGGATGTAATTTCATAGTTTCGATAACCGATTGGTCCATTGGCTGCAGCAAACTCGGTACATTTGGCGGCAGGAAGCATGTTTTGAAAGGTCCATCTTCTCTAACAAGGAGGACTTCTGTGGAGTGCCTTTTTTCTCTATGGCCCATAGTTATTTTTTTTTTTTTTGCTTCAAGTACGAAAATTGAATCATACCATCCGCAAAACAAAGTATTTGTCATCCAGCCCTTTGGATGATTTTTGTAAAAGATGGAAAGTTTTTTTAAACATTTTTCAAAGCGCGGGTGTTCTTAGATTTTACTACCAACAGGAGAGGTACTTTGTGGTTTCACGTAGAGTTAGCACAGTTCAGCGTGGTAACGTGGTCTTTACTAACCTTATGGCCAGGATCACCAGTTTCCCCTTTAGAAGCTAAAGTTGATCCAGGCAAAGCCTTCCAAATAAGACTTATCTCATCTGCATCGTATAAAATTCAGGGTCAAAAGATTTTGTTTCAATTCTGAATTTTTCAATAAAATTTTCTGCTGGTTTTGGAGCTGCTGATAGTTTTTCCCCATTTAAATATTACTCACGGATACCGTACCTTGCCTCGAAATTCCGTAGCCAACCACTGCTCTATATAAATTAAGACAAACGCGATTTTCTAGGCTATAAGTTTTGCTTTTTCACAAACACTTGGACTTGAAAGGAGGTTTCCGAGTGCTCACTGCTACAGAAACCACTTGAATACCGTCTCTTCGAGCTCTTTGTTTTCTGCTGTTTTCATTTTTTTTCCGGACGAACTCCCATCTTCATTCTCAAGGACAGACAAAGTTTAAAACTGAGGACTCGCTTTGTTTATGTCTGACATTGTCGATGCTCCAACGCTAAACATGTCAGCTAACTGCTTACAACTGACGCCTTTGTGTAATTGTTCAAGGACTTTTATTCTGTCTGCCAACGATAAGATAACGCGTTTCCTTTTAGAAGACATATACCTCACAGTAAATTAAAAACGCGCAGACAAAACAAAACAAGAGGCACGGAAACGAGCAGTGACAAATCAGTGTATGCCTTAAGGTCACGACACAGATTGGTGTACTCCGCACTGAATGACGGTCACCACAAACACAACAATGCGCGTATTTCCTGTAAAACAATTGTCGCCCTGCATTCATTGTTCACCGTAATATTTTGTCTTTTAATACATTCGCCGCGGATTGATTTTACAACGATGAAGAAACATACAGTGTAATGTATTCTGTAATAACTATCGAACAAAACCAATAATTTTATTCATAAAATACAAATTTCTTTCATCAAACCGATCCGGATAATTGGTAATATGGATAACTGGTATTATGTATAATTAGATTTCAGCTAATTGGAGTCCTACTGTATCTCATTCATACTAATCTATTCTTTTTGCAGGCGTTGGTGTCTTGTTAAATTGAAGACATTAAAACCCAGTGGCACCGAATATACTTGGTACCTATACTTAACAATTCTTTGAATATAGGATGTGAAGTGCAAGAGTTGGGTTTCTGGACCGATACGTGTTAGTTTTTGTGGAGAAAGTAATTTTATTTCGGTCATTATGTTCGAACACGTAATGTTTCCTAGAATTCTCCTACAAATGGAGGTGACTGAAATAGCGCGAAGTTTCTGTGGATCACTTCTGTCTTTTATTTCTTAGTAGATGGGTGTGACCTCAACCTTTTCCCAGTAGAGAAGTTTAATAAATTATGGTCAAGTGTGGTGTTAATTCAGTCGCCATTTCCAGAATGAGATTTTCACTCTGCAGATTAAAACTGTGTGCCCGACCGAGACTCGAACTCGGGACCTTTGCCTTTCGTGGGCAAGTGCTCTACCATCTGAGCTACCGAAGCACGACTCACGCCCGGTACTCACAGCTTTACTTTTGCCAGTACTTCGTCTCCTACCTTCCAAACTTTACAGAAGCTCTCCTGCGAACCATGCAGAACTAGCACTCCTGAAAGAAAGGATATTGCGGAGACATGGCTTAGCCACAGCCTGGGGGATGATCCCAAAATGAGATTTCCACTCTGCAGCGGAGTGTGCGCTGATATGAAACTTCCTGGCAGATTAAAACTGTGTGTCCGACCAAGACTCGAACTCGGGACCTTTGCCTTTCGTGGGCAAGTGCTCTACCATCTGAGCTACCGAAGCACGACTCACGCCCGGTACTCACAGCTTTACTTCTGCCAGTACCTCGTCTCCTACCTTCCAAACTTTACAGAAGCTCTCCTGCGAACCTTGCAGAAATAGCACTCCTGAAAGAAAGGATATTGCGGAGACATGGCTTAGCCACAGCCTGGGGGATCTTCCCAGAATGAGATTTTCACTCTGCACCGGAGTGTGCGCTGATATGAAACTTCCTGGCAGATTAAAACTGTGTGCCCGACCGAGACTCGAACTCGGGACCTTTGCCTTTCGTGGGCAAGTGCTCTACCATCTGAGCTACCGAAGCACGACTCACGCCCGGTACTCACAGCTTTACTTCGGCCAGCCCCAGGCTGTGGCTAAGCCATGTCTCCGCAATATCCTTTCTTTCAGGAGTGCTAGTTCTGCATGGTTCGCAGGAGAGCTTCTGTAAAGTTTGGAAGGTAGGAGACGAGGCACTGGCAGAAGTAAAGCTGTGAGTACCGGGCGTGAGTCGTGCTTCGGTAGCTCAGATGGTAGAGCACTTGCCCACGAAAGGCAAAGGTCCCGAGTTCGAGTCTCGGTCTGGCACACAGTTTTAATCTGCCAGGAAGTTTCAGTCGCCATGTTTTCATACAAGCTGAAAAGTACTCTTTCGGTGTCTGGGGGTTTGTTTAGTTTTTAACTGAGTGTCGACACCACTGTTGCGTCCTTATAGAGGTATAGTATTTTAATAAGCGTATTTACCTTTCTGAAATAACGAAGAAAGTCAGGCTTCAGCGTTTTGTCTTTAGTTTTGCTATTGTAGATTTCAGTCACGGTCTTGACAATATTTACATCTATTCTCTGCAAGCCATTGTTAAGTGTTTAGTAGGATTACTTCCCATTTGATCATTTACAGGATTTCTTCCAGTTTCACTAGCGTATGGAGCGCGGAAAGTGGACTGCTAAAATACAAGGGCTGTCCAGAAAGTAAGTTCTGATCGCTCGAGAAATGGAAACCACTAGGAAAATCCGGTAAAGCTTTGCACAGATGTGTTGGGCAGTGTCTCTAGTACGCCCATCGATAGTGTCGCTTTGCTCTTTTCAGTTTTGAGTGAACAGTGAGCGCGTAAAGATGCGTCTCCCGCCAAGTATGAGGGCCTGGTTAGAGATTTCGCCTGTGTCAAGCAGCCCACATAACACAACTGTCGAGCAGTTCCTTCTTCATGTCAGTTCTCGGCCGCATACTGCGGGGACAATGAAGACACTCCTGCAGCGTATACGGTGACAAGTGTTTGATCACCCACAATACAGTCCATAATTGGCCCCCCCTGAGTCTCATCTCTGCTCACAAGAACCGCTGGCTATGAAGACAATTTTTTTTTCCACAGACAACGACCCGCAGACCAGTGCAGATAACTGGCCAAAAGCACAGGCGGCTGCTTTTTATGACGAGGATATTGGAAAGTTGATACAACACTAGGACAAAACTCGAAGTGGGAGCGGCGATTATGTAGCGAACTAGGTGGAAGCTGCACCTAACTGTTGCAAATAAAACGTTTCTGGTTTTCACTGTGGTTGCTATTTCGCGAGCGATCGGAACTTACTCTCTGGACAACCCTCGTACCTCTGTGGGCGCTGAAATTAGTCTAACCCTGTCTAAATGTTTGAACGTAACTTTCGTGGCACTGACAATTGGGAAAAATTTCTTATGGCATTAAGAGAGGTCCCGAGATATTTTGCTACTTGAGCTATAAAAGACTACTGGCACTGATCGGCTAGTAGTTAAGAGCGTTTCAGTTTATTTCTTCCCATTTTCAGATGTATGCACTGCTTTGTATTATAACTGTTCTGCAGAAGGCTCTGTTTCGTAAGGGAGTAATACTGTTTGTATTGCATTACGTTACATTACATTTATCGTTTTCCATGGATCCCTTCGAGTGGAGTCTCTGGGATGTGGACAGTTTTATTTTCCCTCTCAGATAGATGGATATTGTACAATTCTAATGCAGACCGAGTTATGCGCTATAATCCTTGTGAAGATATTCATCGATGGAGTAGGAGGAGTTGGCCAACAGGAAATTCTGTAATTCACTCTGAAACCGACCGTTATCACTTACAAGACCTTTGATATGCTGTGGTAAGTTACTGAATATATCAGTACCCATGTATTTGACTCCTTTTTGTACTAATGTTAAGCTTTTATAGTCCTTATACAGATTGTTTTTGGTTCTGGTATTATAATCATATTTTGCACTAAAAGAGACATGTTGGATATGACAAAGGACATCAATGAGTATATGTACCGAGAAGTAGCAGTTAGAATACCAAGTTTCTTAAAGAGGTCTCTGCATGATGATCTAGGACTGACAGCAGATATAATTCTAATGACCCGTTTCTGAATTTTGAAAATGTTCTCTTTGTGAGATGAGTTTCCCCAAAAGATTATTCCATAACTCATTAGTGAATGGAAGTAGGCCGAATAAACTAACTTCTTCATTTTTAAATCATCTATTTCTGCTGTCATGCGTACTGAAAACGTAGCTGAACTAAGGCGTTTCATTAAGTCTAGAGTGTGAGTTTTCCAATTTAGGTTGTGGTCAATTTGTAGCCCTAAAAATTTGACACTGTCTACAGCTTCAATTTCATTGTTTGAATACATTATACTTACAGGGTCAGGTATTCTTTGTGAGGTACTAAACTGTATGTTCTGGGTCTTGTCAAAATTCAGTGACAATCCATTTGCTGTGAATCACCCATTGATACTTACAAATATTTCATTAGCTGATTGCTCACTGAGATCACAGGTACTGTTTTTTATGCCAATACTTGTATCATCTGCAAATAAGACAAAATTTGCATTTTGTGACACTGCATATGGAAGGTCATTAACACATAATAGGAACAACAAGGGACCTAAAATAGAGTCCTGGGGCACCCCTTGTCTGATGGTTTCATATTTTGAATAACTATTGTTATGTGGTAAGCCTGATACAGACACACACTGTTTTCTTCTAAAATGGTAGGATGAGAACCATGAACCTGCTACTCCTATTATCCCATAATATTTTAACTTTTGTCTAAGGATATCATGCTTAACACAATCAAAAGCTTTAGCCAGATCACAGAATATTCCAAGTGGTAATAACTTTTGATTTATTGTTTCTAATATATCATCTGTAAAAGTGAATATAGCTTGATCACTTGACAATCCTTTCCGAAATCCAAACGAATTATGAATGAGAATATTTTTCTGTACTAAGTGTTTATAAAGTCTATTGTACATAACCCTTTAAAACACTTTTGAAAATATTGCCAATAATGAAATGGTATGGAAGTTTTCCACTGATGATTTGTCTCATATTTTGTATAATGGTTTGACAATAGCACATTTAAGCCTATCTGAGGAAGTACCACTGTGGAGGGATTCATTACATAAGTAACTCAGTATGTCACAAAGTTCTGAGGAGCAACATTCAATTATGGTAGTGCTGATTTCATCATAACCACTGGAACAAGAGAGCTAATATTATTAGAAATCTCTTTTGGTGAGGTAGGATATAGTTGAATTTTGTCAGACTTCTGCAGAAATGCATTTTTCAAATATTTTAAACTGTCTTCTGAGGAACTGTGCAAACCTAAGTTGTCTGCTACTGAAAGGAAAAAGTTGTTGAAAGTGTCTGCAATTTTGGAGGTATCTCTAATCAACTCATTATTTACATTTGCCCTATTAGTTTTTCCTGTTTCACTTTTTACTATGTTCCATATAGTTTTTACCTTGTTATTAGAGGCATTTATTTTTTCTTGTAAATAACTACATTTTGAGGTACTGATTACTTTATTTAGAATTTTACAATATAATTTGTAATGTGATTTAGCTCTATGGTCATCGTGTTCCTTTGAAATTAAATACAGTCTTCTTTTATTCCCTTTGTAATCCAAGGTTTTGAAATATTTAATCTATTTGCTTTGATTACTTTCTTAGGGCAGCAGTTTTCAATGTGACCTATTACTGTATTAGAGAAACAGTTATATTTTTCATTTATCCTGGGTGAACTGTATACATCTTTCCAGTCTGTAGTCGTCAAACAGTTTTTTATACCTTAAATTTCTATTTCATTTATTATTTGCATAGTTTCCCACTTCCTGTTATTAGTTGAATCAGACCCCAATATATTAAATGTAAGCATCTGGGCACCATGATCTGAAAGGCCATTAAATACTGGATTTATACTGTGATTTACTAGTGTGGTAGTATCTGTGAAAATGTTATCAACAGCAGTGGTGCTGGTACCCAATAACCTTGGTTGTAAACTGTACTAAGGGGATGAGTTTATAAGAAGTGGTAAGAGACTCTAGTATGGATCTTGAGAGACTATCCTCCAGAAAATTTAAATTAAAATATCCGCTTAATATGAGTTAATTATTTTTAGAAGTTAAGAAATTTAATACTGCATCAAGCTGTTTAATGAACAGCTGGAAATTACCAGTTGGAGCCCTGTATATTGTGACTATAATTATTTTTCTTTTGTGTGTTTCTACTTGTGTGGCACATACTTCGAAATGCTGATCACTGAAGTATGTAAGAATGTCAGTGTTTTTATAATTGTGACCCTTTCTAATGTAAGTGGCAACTCCTCCTTTCTCCATCCCTTTTCTACAATACTTTGAAGCTAAGGTATACCCTTCCACATTAAGCATTTCAATTTCACTACCTAAATAATGTTCAGAAATACAAATAATATCAACATGATTTGTAGACTTTAGCTCATCTAAACAGATCTGAATTCATTAATTTTGTTTTTTAAACCTCTGATATTTTGATGTTGTAAATTTTTTTGTCTTCGTAAGTATTATGCTTAACATTTTCAGATACGGCTTGTTTCAATACTGAATATGTAGATAATGAGCTTAACCTAATAAAGAACTACTTCCATGAGTTACAGTGTCCCCCATTAAAGAATTTGATATCAACTTAGCCAGTACATCCTCCCTATTCTACTGAGATGCAGGCCATGAGAAGTAAAGTCCCACCTACCAATAGTGTCAACAGGAACCGAATCAATCCCTGACCCAGCACCAGCCCGAAGCAGTCTATCCAACTCCATATTGACCCACTTCACAAAGCTGTTCAACTGGGGTCGATCGCACCGCTTGAAAACAGGGGCAAACTCAACGTTAGTATGGTTCGTTGCTGATGCTATTTTTACCAGGTCACTCTCAATACTGTAGCCCTGGTCCCTATCGATACTGTTCCCTGCTCCATCCACAATTACAACATGATCCTTCTTGGTGATACCTTTACACAACGATCCTATGCCCTCTAGCGCTTTGGGTCTACCACATTTAATTATTGTGGAAGCTATGCATTTTTCCTGAGATTTAATGGCTTTTTGCCTGAACTTGAGTCGTAATTCCTCTGAATGTCCATTTTCCGAGTTAAACGATTCGAAGATCTCGAGAAGCTGTAGATACATCGCCGTAGTCTCCGTTTATGGGTCTGCCAGAGCTTACGCTTCCGAAGGTCATCTCGACACTCAAATAAACATCGCTCTTGGTTTGCTTGTGTAAGGCTGCCCCTTCCATAGCTGTCTGTAGTCGTGTTATATAATCGAGGGAGGAATTCTCGATCTGGGATGCGCACTGACAACTAACAAAGGGTTTCTTGCATCCAAAACTATGGACAAGGTCGCTGTTGACACTGTGTTTCAAATTTCTCGTTACTCATAGACTGATGAAAACGCTACATAAACTGCTCCGAAAGCAGAGTTCGTCGTGAGATTTATGACATACTGTGAGGAGCTCCGTCGTGAGCTTCTGTATCACAAGGGTGTTCGTTGCTGTTGCTGTTGGTTGTCATACACCACAATATAGGTAAAATCACATTTCTGTTAAGGAGTAGTATTAACATAGGAATGCAGTGCCAGAAGAGAGAAAACAGATTCGGGAGTTGTGGTTCGTTAATCACGGCCAACGAGCTAGCACGAGCTAGCCATTTTGTACATACCCCAACGTCTTTTGTCTAACAGTTCAGGTAGATCACACAACACTAAACCATCTATCTCAGCGGATCTTAAAACCGAGGGCAGATTGCTAGTAAATAGGCTATCTTGTAACAAAACAAAACAAAAAAAAGTTCCACAATATGGTGGGTTGTTACTTTTGAGAAGGAATACATACGTTTTGAGAGGAAGATGTTCGTAATGGGGATCTGCCCTATTCGAAGATGTGTTAAATAGAGCGTCATGTTGAACTAGACGGAGGGAGGAGTGTCCAGGTATTACAGTTGCTTTTATTGATCGCAACTCCCTCAGCCGCTATTCGTCACATAGATGAATTTTTTACCACCGCAACAACATCACATACAGAGATGGCATATCCGGTCACGTTACACAAGGAGCATGCTTAACCGGCTCCCCCATTCCCATGTGTCCTGGTGGCCGGCAGAACGACACCTACCTCCCCTGGTTTTCAAACTAGAGCTTACTAGTTGCACACAGATGCTGGATGGAGCCTCAATACAGAATGCCTGTAATTAAACCTTCGCTTCTTGAGCCAATGTAGACGGAAAACTATTTACCATATGGGCACTCAACTTTATAGGATTGAGGTTCAGACTGTGGGTTGCATGATCTGCGTTTTTAGTAGTTTTAGTGTCGTACTTTGCTTTTAAGCGCCGCTACTGCTACGGTGACGTAGAGTTGAAACACAAGCATTCCAGGAATACTAGAGGTCTTCCCGAACCGCGGTTGAAGAACATGATGCGGTAGTTCGAATTAACTGGCGATTTAGTAACTGTTCCTGGGAAAGGCCGATGGCCAACTGCACCAACAATTATTGAAGAAGTTACTGTTGCCATGGCTGAGAAAGCTGGAGCGATGTCAGATCCTCAAGTTGTGCAAGAGCTGTGTCACGACAGTTGAACGTTCCGTGGTCTACCGTTGTTTCGGGCAGCAGTAGAGCAATCTATCGTGCAGTTCCAGGCTGTCGTGGATGCAGGTGGATGTCACACCGAGCAACGTTTGTAAGTGGAAGGTAAACGTGGTGCGCAAGTAACAAGAGTTACTGTTTCAGGAGGAAATTTAAATTTCTTTCTTTCAATGGTTTATTCGATAGTTCTCTTGTGCATATTCCTACAAATATTTCCACAAAGTCTCATTGTCCTAGGATCACTCGTTTGCTTGGGGACCCTCTCAGGTAGCAAAAGCTTTATAATAAAACAAGACAGGCCTTGATAGGTTAAATGCTGTTTTCCTCCTATGTCGAATGGTTTTGCCACTCGTGGGCTATTTCTTCAAAGTCGCCTGGATGCTTCTTAGGCCTCAAAGCGCTTCCGCAGAGCAGAGAATTGGGGTTCTGTAGCATGGCTGTCACACATGCAGACTATGGCAAGCACAACGCGAAAGGACAATTCTTGTTAGAACTGACGTGAATATTTCTTCTCTGTCTCGCTTTACTTTAATTGGCGATGGCGAGGGCACTGGATCATTATTTCACCTGGGATAGTCTATTGACTGAGTATTATTACCTGTAGCTGGTTCACACTCTGGTTTCTCTTTCCTTCCACCTCTGTATACCTACTACACATAAGGAGATACAGAACTGTTTTGAGGATTTTAATCATAGCACCCCGTCCTTCCCAACTTGTGCCCTCTTTTTCACATTTCAGTGCCAGGATGAAGATTAGTGGAACCCGTAGTTTATATCCCTCTAACGGTTCTTTCGTAATAACGGTTTTCCTGTACCATTTCACACCTGTGAGTCCTATTTTCTAGTAATGGCTGCCCTACACACCTTTAGCAGTGTAAGTGTAATCTTTTTGTAGCAGTATTTTTGGAGACGTACATTGTTGTACAGTCCAACTACTGTCATTGGAAACATTGTCATGTGTTATTTGGTGTGTTGTTAATATTTAAGAATCTTCAGATCGTTTTTCACTAAGATAGTTCTTATGGATTGATGGGATTCACAGTGAATGAAGGCCTCTCATGTCGCTTTAACTATTTTGTAGTCCTTCACTGGGAACGCTACCGGTTTCTCACCGTTACAGCTGCATCCTCAGGTGATGCACTGTTAATTAAAACGCAGTTTTTGGAACAGAATTTTATAAAAAGGGAAAAATGTTTATAACAATTCTTCTAAATGTTTTTCACCCTTGTATTAACTGAAAAACTCTGAAATTAAAAAAAGAAAAAACATTACTGACGTGAGTAGCCCTAAAACAATCGGGAAGCTGCGATGTCCCATATTTCAGGTGCATACCGAAAATGTTGATTCTTTATAGTCTGTCAGAACGAAAATTGGCGTTAAGAGCCATCAGGTGAACGTCAAACTGAACACATGGGGTGATAAGACCTCGTGTAAAAATAAGTACAGCCATTAAAACTTACATAGCTAAAACGTGTAAAAAACTTTAACAACGTTCGCGGTATGTAACATCCGCGAGTTCTACGAAAGTAAATAATAGCAACCTACGAAACGTACTGCTGCATTTTAGAATCACTCACCATTAAGAGCAAATGTGATAACTACTACTTTTTGTTATACCAGTGCCACAGATAGGTAACTAGCGGTTTTGTACTACAAGTTCATATTGGCAAACATTCATCACGAGTTTGATACCATGAATCATCTGATTCCCTGTGGTGGAAACATACGAAAGTGAATGAAGCTATAGGAAGGAACCGCTTTCAGTACGCCTGGTTGACCTTTTTGTTAAACCAACGGCACGTGCCATGAAAGTGAAAGTAAGGTTCCTTACCAAAGCTTCTTTGCAGAGACGCCTTGATAAAAAGAATAAAATAAGGAAAAAATACTATAATACGTGTTTGCTCTGGCGTATTTGGTATGTGTGATAGTACCAAAGTCTACGAGAAAACTGTCTAACGGCACTCTGACAACAGCAGTGTGGTCTGCTTTCTTCAATGTCTCAATCTTTTTCACTGTAAGATGGTAGTTGGGGTTACAGAACTGGGTTCAGCTATGAGTGAACGTATGCATTTGACCATTTATTTACTATCGACATAAAATCTTAGTTTAAACAATTTCATTAAAAATGTTTTTAGTTTAGAGTAGCTGATTGGCCAAAACAACAACAACAATTTATTGACCCGAATACGCTTCCTCAATAGAAGCCAAGTGCAAGAGACAATATCAGCCCTAAAGAACGAAAACAGTAAATAATCAACCATATTAAAATAAGATGCTTAAATTACACTATTTAAAAAAAGGCCAATATGCAATTCTCAGTAATAATTAAAATGTTAAAAGCGGAAAATAAATTTTCACTGTTACAGTGAATGCAAAAGACAGCAGAGACTCAAAGTTAGTCAATAGACTAGAGAGGAAGTTCAGTGTTAATTAACAGAGCCTGGGGCCCTGATGACATGTACACTGCGAATGAATCAGATGTGTACGTAAGGGTAAGACAAAGCCGATTTGATCACTGAGCAACGTCACGTGAATCTAAAATCCAACTGAAAACTTCTGCTCAAAATCAATGCCATAATCATTTAATATTCGTGTATACTAATAGAAACTCGCACAGAGTGGTTGCACTATACAGTTCTGCCTTCTGCTTCCTGTAGCTACAACACAGCCCGAGCCGCAGGCAGACCTCCGACATGCGCCACAGCCTGGAGGATGCCGCACGTAAACAGGTGTACACACACGCGGCTCAAGTCTACCCCCAGCTCTCACACTCCACTAAACACAGCACAGTCTGCATTATTGAACCCACGGCGGACGTGCCGTACTTGGTTCCACCAAAGAACACATTCTTACTAACAGCTGCCTGCCAGACAATGGCTAACCAATGGCTCTCAACTAGAGTTGACATCTACCAAAACTACGTTTAGGTAATTTTTGTACACTACAAAATTGGCGTAGTACGTGGTAGGATTACCGGAAGTATTGGTAGAATTGGTAGGGAAAGCAACATAAATGAATGTGTAAGAGAGAAAATGGGAGCCGACAACGTCCATTTGTTTTTTGTTTGTTTTGCACGTAATGACAACCGCACTACGTTCAGTGTTGGTCCACTGTGTATTTTATATCCTCACTGAATATAAATTGCATTTTATAACCAATAAAAACTAGATGTGCGAGTAACTTTTGAGCTTTTATGTCAAGAAAGCAATTACTTTTGATACAAGTACAGTTCACATGCGCGAACACAATATAAGTTATTTAGTCCCAGTATAACTTTCTTCATCACGGTCAAAGGCCAGAGCTCCCTGTTATTATTGATAAATGCGAAGAAGTATTGAAGCGCTGTTTGATACGAGGCGGATTCCGAGAGGAAGATCCGATCGGTCGCGAAATGGAAACCACAGTGAAAATCAAAAGTGTTTTATTTGCAATAGTTAGCCACACTTTTCAGCAACGTCTGAGACATTTGTCGTAGCGTTGTACCAACTTTTCAATACCCTCGTCATAGGTGGCAGCCGCCTGCACTTTTCGCCGATTCTCTACGCCGATATGCAGCTCGTTGTCTGTGCCAAAACGTTGACTTCATAGCCAGCGGTTCAAGTCAGCAGAGGTGAAAATCAAAGGCCTCTATGGAGGATGATCAAACAGTTCCCATCGAAAACGCTACAGGGGCGTCCTAATTCCCCCTGCAGAGTGTGGCCTAGAACTGTCAGGAAGAAGGAAATGAATCACAGGTATACTGTGTGGGCTGCATCAAATCAGGCGAAATATCTCATGGGCGCTCATATTTGGCGGGAGACACTGTTTTCTTGGCATCTTTACGTGCTCACAGTTGGCTCAGAACAGAAAAGACAGACGTGACGCAATCGATGGGCATACTAGAGACACTGTCCAACACACCTGTTGTAGGGAAGCAGCCTACTCACGCCGTAGTAAATTCACATCAGTCTTTCCATTGTGTGCCAGCCAGTCCGCTGCAACTAGCTCTGACGTCATAAATGTTGCGCAATACATTAAAAATCAAGCAAATGACCTAAAACATTTCTAGCATGTCAGGAGTAATACTAAATTAATACGTGTTGAATATCAGTTCGATAACATTAACCATTTTCGAAATTTTGACGTTTTTCTGTAAAAATCATTGGCGCAACAGAAAAGAGCTAGAGAATTCAAAATTTATAATTAGATTCATTTTTCATAATTATTTAATAAAAACAGTCTTCTGGATCTCACAAATTAAGATTTTAGTGGAAATTCATGATTTTCTGGTTTTCGTCTCAAAACTTAAGGAAGCAAGATAGACTAAGTAGGCTAATAAATAAGGCTAGGATGTTTAAATTTAAGCAGAATGGAGATCCGCTATAACTATGAAGATGTGAAAAGTTTCATTTGAATACCTATAAAACTATAGCGATAGCGTATCTCCAAAGGGCCAGTTCAGAGCTCGTCTACTGCGTGCAGTGTAATTAAATTAATTCTCTCGCCCAAAATATTTAACTTAGCCACGTCAAAATTTTATTATCAATACTTACCTGCGTGCTGAATGCACGTTTAAATTAAGAGCTTCATCGGCCATCAGCAAGAGAAGCTATGATTTATTAGGTAACTTAAAGTGGTGCATTACTAGCCCAGCGGCTAGTCGGGAGAGCCGATTTGATCAGGCGTTCCCTTAGCCGTCCGCACCACGGCTTTATATATAAGAACGCTGCGGGAGGAAGCAAGGCCCCAGTTCTCTCCAGACGCTGAATAGCACACCATACGTGTCGGGAGTCGCGTCGCGTCGGTATCATTGCTACAAACAGCCTCGGATGCCATATTAAGTTACTCGGGATACGCGAAACCATGTAATCATTTTCGACTGAAGTGTTAATTCTGGGATGACTTTAATGATATGTCTTCAGTTTGCGTATGTCGTATTTTCACGTGCCGCCGCGAGACAAACATTCTACCATTATTTAGCGTGGCGTTTGATGAGCATATTCATCAAATTATGGCGAGCATTCATTTCAACATTTAATTTGGACATTTATAGTTGCATCAGCGCATTAGACTCTGAACTGCTCTGTTAGTTAGATTGTGTGGATTCTTTTGTTTTCATCTGTGACTTTCAGAATACAGAACGTTTTTTTTTTCACGACCGTTTTTTGATTATAAATCCAAGACAGTCTCCTAATTCATCAGAGCTATAAGCTGTAACTATAAGTGTATTCTCAGATGAAGTGGGCACTAGGAATTCTAATTACAGGCTTCACGTTTTGCTAATCACTTTCTGGTTGCCAATATTGTAGTTAGAGAGCCAGTGTTGAGAACGGCGAAAGACAGCATAAATAACATTCTAAATAATAGGAACTGGTTCTACATTCTACAAACATTTATGCAACAGTAATAATATTTTTTCAAACCGCCACCCCACACTGTGCAAAGCCTTATCGGAGTTTCTCTGTGGTTTCCATTTCGTGACCGATCGGACCTTACTTTCGCAATACATCTCATGTATTTTTGTTTCGCGTCTGTTTTTTATTTTACCTTTATGTTGAACAAATTACATTTTCTAGCGTTATATGATAAATCTGTACTTTTTTCATATTTAATACATCACCACTCCGTTTCACGTTAAAGATCAACAATTTTCGAATTAAACCTAAATCAAACATTGACAGTTGCAGTGTTGCTATAAATACTGTGTATTCTTAAGTAACAGACAGGAAAATACTTACGTAGAACAAAAATGTTCTGTCGGTCACTCGGCTCTTTATATATTCTCACTCAGTTTCTAGACAGTTCACCGCTTCCAGTTTCTAGGTGAATCTAGTAAGACACTGATCGCATACGTAAAGAAAGGAATCGTTATGAGGTAACGCCCAATAGTATGCAACACACCCAACGTACAGGTAACGCGGGTAGGACCTTAACTGAACAAAGCTACTAGGAAAACTACCGTAGTTTACCGTTACTTATTATTAGCCAATGGTAGCCTACAGTAGCTTCACAACTCTACTCTCAAAGCTTTCTGTTTGACCGTTCCGCACTGCCTTACGGTGGCTAACGTGGTACTCAACGTTCTGTCTGTAGCACGCGGCGGACTCCCTCGTTGACTCCTGATGGCGCTGGTGCAGCGTCGCTTCCACGTGCGATACAAAACGGAGAATCGTCGAGACGCTACATCTTAGCTGGAGGCCAACAAGGGAATGTACTTGGCTCTATCTTTACACTAGCAACCTCTCCACAACATTGAACGTCCACACTGCACTCCACATATACACTCCTGGAAATTGAAATAAGAACACCGTGAATTCATTGTCCCAGGAAGGAGAAACTTTATTGACACATTCCTGGGGTCAGATACATCACATGATCACACTGACAGAACCACAGGCACATAGACACAGGCAACAGAGCATGCACAATGTCGGCACTAGTACAGTGTATATCCACCTTTCGCAGCAATGCAGGCTGCTATTCTCCCATGGAGACGATCGTAGAGATGCTGGATGTAGTCCTGTGGAACGGCTTGCCATGCCATTTCCACCTGGCGCCTCAGTTGGACCAGCGTTCGTGCTGGACGTGCAGACCGCGTGAGACGACGCTTCATCCAGTCCCAAACATGCTCAATGGGGGACAGATCCGGAGATCTTGCTGGCCAGGGTAGTTGACTTACACCTTCTAGAACACGTTGGGTGGCACGGGATACATGCGGACGTGCATTGTCCTGTTGGAACAGCAAGTTCCCTTGCCGGTCTAGGAATGGTGGAACGATGGGTTCGATGACGGTTTGGATGTACCGTGCACTATTCAGTGTCCCCTCGACGATCACCAGTGGTGTACAGCCAGTGTAGGAGATCGCTCCCCACACCATGATGCCGGGTGTTGACCCTGTGTGCCTCGGTCGTATGCAGTCCTGATTGTGGCGCTCACCTGCACGGCGCCAAACACGCATACGACCATCATTGGCACCATGGCAGAAGCTACTCTCATCGCTGAAGACGACACGTCTCCATTCGTCCCTCCATTCACGCCTGTCGCGACACCACTGGAGGCGGGCTGCACGATGTTGGGGCGTGAGCGGAAGACGGCCTAACGGTGTGCGGGACCGTAGCCCAGCTTCATGGAGACGGTTGCGAATGGTCCTCACCGATACCCCAGGAGCAACAGTGTACCTAATTTGCTGGGAAGTGGCGGTGCGGTCCCCTACGGCACTGCGTAGGATCCTACGGTCTTGGCGTGCGTCCGTGCGTCGCTGCGGTCCGGTCCCAGGTCGACAGGCACGTGCACCTTCCGCCGACCACTGGCGACAACATCGATGTACTGTGGAGACCTCACGCCCCACGTGTTGAGCAATTCGGCGGTACGTCCACCCGGCCTCCCGCATGCCCACTATACGCCCTCGCTCAAAGTCCGTCAGCTGCACATACGGTTCACGTCCACGCTGTCGCGGCATGCTACCAGTGTGAAAGACTGCGATGGAGCTCCGTATGCCACGGCAAACTGGCTGACACTGACGGCGGCGGTGCACAAATGCTGCGCAGCTAGCGCCATTCGACGGCCAACACCGCGGTTCCTGGTGTGTCCGCTGTGCCGTGCGTGTGATCATTGCTTGTACAGCCCTCTCGCAGTGTCCGGAGCAAGTATGGTGGGTCTGACTCACCGGTGTCAATGTGTTCTTTTTTCCATTTCCAGGAGTGTATGATACGGTTCTATACAGTACGAGTAAATTGCAAGATACGTCCGACACAGGCTCCAGAAAGCAACCAACAACCTCTGAAACTGGGCAGAGAAAGGTCCCTTGCCTTCAACGGAACTAAAATACAGGTCATCGCCATCTACAGGAGGAAGTACTCCGAGCGTCTTCCAACGCATAGAACTCTGAGGCACACCAGTGGCCTGGGGGAAAAACTACAGTCTCTAGAGATGAAGCTAGATCGAGGCCTCACGTGGAAGTAACAAGCCGAAAACGTTTACAAGAAGGCCATGGATGAGCTGAGGACACTCTTCCCTCTGCTCATTCCTCACAAGAGCGGCCTCACAATGGTGCACCATGTCCTTGAATATGCCGCAGTGGTGTCGGGTAATGGTGCGTCGTGCAGAAGCGCGGCCTCCTCCTGCCTTAGAACTTCCCAAACACCGAGCTGCACGAGCTGGCGGGCATCCCTCCGCGGGAAATTCCGCCACTCGCAGCGAGCCTTATACAAAGATACCCGAGGAGCCGACAGACCACTCAGTGAGCGCACGCCGTGGTCAGACATCCTGAGAAGCTAAGGAGGTTGTGAGAACAACACCCCGAAGAACCCTCATCGTCCCAAATCACCTTCTTGAATGTAAATATTATACTCGTACATGCGTCCCCATTTACATATTCCTACGCAAGAAGCCCATTACTCCAGTAGTATGGGTGAATGGGAGTGGACGAGAGTGTGAATGTGTGTGGGGTGGGGTCGCTGAAAAAGCACGGAAGTAACAAAAGTCAAGAAACAGAAATAAAACAAGTCAATCAAAAAGTGAATGTATATAGATGTCCCGGTTCCCGGTTTCTTTACAAGCAAGTCGCCGGAGTAACTTCACTGTTCTCACTGCACATCACCGAGGAAGAGTTCCTGCCTACAGTGCTGATGCGTACGCAGCTCTAGTCGCCCGGGCCATCATATTGGCACGGACGTGTGACGCTTAGTGACGGCACATCGAAATAGACAACTTGTCGTGCTTTTACTTCGTTGCCGGCCGATGTGGCCGAGAGGTTCTAGGTGCTTCAGTCTGGAACCGCGCGACCGCTACGGTCGCAGGTTCGAATCCTGCCTCGGGCATGGATGTGTGTGATGTCCTTAGGTTAGTTAGGTTTAAGTAGTTCTAAGTTCTAGGGGACTGATGACCTCAGATGTTAAGTCCGATAGTGCTCAGCACCATTTAACCATTTTTACTTCGTTATGTAATTCGCGCCCTTTGAGCCTAATTCAGTATCAGCGAAAAAATACTCCCACCAGAGCGCAAAGAAAAAGGTTGCTTTTTAAATGACTGAAAAATTGGGTATCAGCTGCCTCATTCCGTCTCCCTCGGTACCTTTAAAAATTTTCCTACTGGCATTGTCTCCTCCATTCGTTTCCTAGCACTGTTATGTCACTGTTCCACTGCCACTTCGTCCCTCTCTTTCACTCACATCGCCATTGTCTTCTTCGCTCTTTCTATACCACAAACACTGTCTATTATCGTCCAATATTTATTACTTTTCCGTCTCTTCCCCACTCCCACTATCTCCTACTTTCTCAACATAAAAAAGCACTATTATGTTCACATGTCAAAATTTTTGGAAAAATTTTCCTCAAGGAAAGTAAAATGACGCAGTTAGAACTCCGCTCTTCACTCAGAGTCTTTTAAACAAGAGCATATTTACCTTTTAGTGCTCAGCTAGGAGCATCCTTCAGCTGGTTCTCCTTTTTTGGCTGCAGCAGAGCATTTCACTCATATGAAAAGAACGTAATGGTTCAGTAAAATTTTGATAATTTACTTACGTGAAACTGAAATAACGCCAAACTAAGTTACGCCTCAGACCGGATTTTACGTGCACAAAAGATTTGTATGTGCTTCAGTAATACAAAATGGGATTCCCAAAACCCTTATGATGATAACGGGAACAATTTATAGCGTATTCCTGTGTATTACGTCACTTTATAAACTGACACCGGATTTTACGTACGCAACTAGCTTAGCTTTGAACCTCTGTATCTCTGAAACAGATAAATATATCAATAAAATTATCAGGGCTGTTCTAGATCGTAAAAATTACAGCCATTTGATCTGCATACCCGTCTTGGAATCCGCGGTTCTGTTTTGGTACCAAAAAACCATGTTTCTGGATAAATTCCTAGAGAATATACCGTTAAAATTAGAACAATTTGCTGTGATTTCCTATTTAAATATCCGGCAGCGCAAAACGGTGAAATGCTTATTTTTTGCGTTTTCTCAGGACTAAATGGTGTCTCCATAAACCCCTTGGGCGAACCGTCTGTAGACCATATCTAATGCAAAAAGAACGATCCAGTTTGCTCCATTTGCGTAAGCTTGAGGAAGTGTGTAATGATAAAAAATGACCCTATACTGTAGGATAGCTAAAATAAGACGATTCTTATGCTGGGTATACAAATGGTCCTTAGCCCAAGGGCTATTCTAAAGACTTTCTACGACCAATAGAACCCGACGTATGAGCCTAAGAAAATCTCGTTTTTATGTTTTGGAACATATTCGTAGCGCATGCTGTCGGATGTGTACAAATTGGAATGACAGTTTTTCTTCCCCCTGGCGTACTAAAACTTGGCGTTACCATCACCTGCGAACAGTTTGAAGTTTTTTGTCGTAAGAAGTGTAGTTTTTCCCAACACTTTTCTAGCGTTACTTAATTTCCCCTGAGAAAAATGTTCAATTTTCCGTCTTCTGTTTTAATGATGGAAAACATTCAGTAGTGCAGGCTGCATTATTGTACCGTTACTGCATCTTTTTGCGACAAATTACACAGGAACATGTTTGTTTTTTCATTCTTGCGTTATATCATTGTTGTAAGCCATTTATAAATACAATAAACGACTACACCGCGAATGTTCTTTTAGGAACGTTTGTATTTCTATTACAACTAAGTCATATCTGCAGCTACTACGTCAACGTAAGAAAAGGATGGGTACAGCCCAAGATCTTATCGACGTAAATGTCGTTAGAGACTTTATGCTAGTTGAGATGAACAAACACGGGGAAATAAATCGGCCTTGACGTTTGTACGATGTGATTCAGGACGACCATGGAAAATCTAAGCCAGATTGTCCGGAGCTGGGCTTTGCATTCGTGCTCATCCCTGAAACAAGATCAGTGTCTTAACCACAACATCACTTCCTACGGCATGCACCAGCTCTGATCCATCTCAAACAGGAAATACGCATGTTGAGTGTGTAATAATAATAATACATGATGTATCAGAAATACTTTTCGAGCGGATTCCTACCAGTACAAAGTTTTCATAACCATATGCCGGAAGAGCGTTTTTTAATTAGTTATGAGAGTATCTTAAAACAAAACAGCTTCACGGAACTACCAAAAGCTGCCGTAATGTGTATTTATTTCTCGGCAATGTGTTTAGGTACAGTGACCATCTTCAAGTAGCCCACATATTAACCGATTTATGTAAGAAATAGTGCATGTCAAAATAACTTAAGATGAACTATTGTGTGTAGCAGACACTCATAGATACCATTCCATCATGTTGAAAAATGGTTCAAATGGCTCTGAGCACTATGGGACTCAACTGCTGAGGTCATTAGTCCCCTAGAACTTAGAACTAGTTAAACCTAACTAACCTAAGGACATCACAAACATCCATGCCCGAGGCAGGATTCGAACCTGCAACCGTAGCGGTCTTGCGGTTCCAGACAGCAGCGCCTTTAACCGCACGGTCACTTCGGCCGGCCATCATGTTGAAGGAAGGTTCCTTGGTGTCAAGTAGATAATTATTATCAGCTGCACCAACGAAATGAAATAGTTAAAAATACAATATATGCAAATAAATTTATAAATAGGGTACATACATAGGCAAATCTACGTTTCTAGCATTTGTAGACTTAGAGAAAGCTTTTGACAATGTTAATTGGAATACTCTCTTTCAAATTCTGAAGGTGGCAGGGGTAAAATACAGGGAGCGAAAGGCTATTCACAATTTGTACAGAAACCAGATGGCAGTTATAAGAGTCGAGGGGCATGAAAGGGAAGCAGTGGTTGGGAAAGGAGTGAGACAGGGTTGTAGCCTCTCCCCGATGTTATTCAATATGTATATTGAGGAAGCGGTAAAGGAAATAAAAGAAAAATTCGGAGTAGGTATTAAAATTCATGGAGAAGAAGTAAAAACTTTGAGGTTCGCCGATGACATTGTAATTCTGTCAGAGACAGCAAAGGACTTGGAAGAGCAGTTGAACGGAATGGACAGTGTCTTGAAAGGAGGATATAAGATGAACTTCAACAAGAGCAAAACGAGGATAATGGAATGTAGTCGAATTAAGTCGGGTGATGCTGAGGGAATTAGATTAGGAAATGAGACACTTAAAGTAGTAAAGGAGTTTTGCTATTTGGGGAGCAAAATAACTGATGATGGTCGAAGTAGAGAGGATGTAGACTGGCAATGGCAAGGAAAGCGTTTCTGAAGAAGAGAAATGTGTTAACATCGAGTATAGATTTAAGCGGCAGGAAGTCGTTTCTGAAAGTATTTGTATGGAGTGTAGCCATGTATGGAAGTGAAACATGGACGATAACTAGTTTAGACAAGAAGAGAATAGAAACTTCCGAAATGTGGTGCTATAGAAGAATGCTGAAGATTAGATGGGTAGATCACATAACTAATGAGGAGGTATTGAATAGAATTGGGGAGGAGTTTGTGGCACAATTTGACTAGAAGAAAGGATCGGTTGGTAGGACATGTTTTGAGGCATCAAGGGATCACAAATTTAGTATTGGAGGGCAGCGTGGAGGGTAAAAATCGTAGAGGGAGACCAAGAGATGAATACACTAAGCAGATTCAGAAGGATGTAGGCTGCAGTACGTACTGGGAGATGAAGGAGCTAGCACAGGATAGAGTAGCATGGAGAGCTGCATCAAACCAGTCTCAGGACTGAAGACCACAACAACAACATAGACGAGTTATAAATACATAAAATCTAACTTACATACACTCCTGGAAATGGAAAAAGAACACATTGACACCGGTGTGTCAGACCCACCATACTTGCTCCGGACACTGCGAGAGGGCTGTACAAGCAATGATCACACGCACGGCACAGCGGACAAACCAGGAACCGCGGTGTTGGCCGTCGAATGGCGCTAGCTGCGCAGCATTTGTGCACCGCCGCCGTCAGTGTCAGCCAGTTTGCCGTGGCATACGGAGCTCCATCGCAGTCTTTAACACTGGTAGCATGCCGCGACATCGTGGACGTGAACCGTATGTGCAGTTGACGGACTTTGAGCGAGGGCGTATAGTGGGCATGCGGGAGGCCGGGTGGACGTACCGCCGAATTGCTCAACACTCTGGGGCGTGAGGTCTCCACAGTACATCGATGTTGTCGCCAGTGGTCGGCGGAAGGTGCACGTGCCCGTCGACCTGGGACCGGACCGCAGCGACGCACGGATGCACGCCAAGACCGTAGGATCCTACGCAGTGCCGTAGGGGACCGCACCACCACTTCCCAGCAAATTAGGGACACTGTTGCTCCTGGGGTATCGGCGAGGACCATTCGCAACCGTCTCCATGAAGCTGGGCTACGGTCCCGCACACCGTTAGGCCGTCTTCCGCTCACGCCCCAACATCGTGCAGCCCGCCTCCAGTGGTGTCACGACAGGCGTGAATGGAGGGATGAATGGAGACGTGTCGTCTTCAGCGATGAGAGTCGCTTCTCTCTTGGTGCCAATGATGGTCGTATGCGTGTTTGGCGCCGTGCAGGTGAGCGCCACAATCAGGACTGCATACGACCGAGGCACACAGGGCCAACACCCGGCATCATGGTGTGGGGAGCGATCTCCTACACTGGCCGTACACCACTGGTGATCGTCGAGGGGACACTGAATTGTGCACGGTACATCCAAACCGTCATCGAACCCATCGTTCTACCATTCCTAGACCGGCAAGGGAACTTGCTGTTCCAACAGGACAATGCACGTCCGCATGTATCCCGTGCCACCCAACGTGCTCTAGAAGGTGTAAGTCAACTACCCTGGCCAGCAAGATCTCCGGATCTGTCCCCCATTGAGCATGTTTTGGACTGGATGAAGCATCGTCTCACGCGGTCTGCACGTCCAGCACGAACGCTGGTCCAACTGAGGCGCCAGGTGGAAATGGCATGGCAAGCCGTTCCACAGGACTACATCCAGCATCTCTACGATCGTCTCCATGGGAGAATAGCAGCCTGCATTGCTGCGAAAGGTGGATATACACTGTACTAGTGCCGACATTGTGCATGCTCTGTTGCCTGTGTCTATGTGCCTGTGGTTCTGTCAGTGTGATCATGTGATGTATCTGACCCCAGGAATGTGTCAATAAAGTTTCCCCTTCCTGGGACAATGAATTCACGGTGTTCTTATTTCAATTTCCAGGAGTGTAGTTGTGTCCAACATTTTATGTAATACACAAATTGAAAGCCCACTGCAGTGTGCCGCACACTGTCTCACCAGTGTCTAATCATAAACTGATGACTTATTCAGCTGATATTTGTTTTCATGAGAGTACAGCGGTATTGCCTACAATAATGGATCACAGCTTCATCAGAGATGCTTTACTTTCAATGTCTGTGTGCTTGGTTGTGGACGATGAAAAAAATTAATAAGACAGAGGATGGGTCATCAAGCTTTAAAATGTGCTTGATGAAGCGTAGACTAAACTCGTGCAATAGTAGATCGAAGTGTACACAGTTTTGCTCATATGATGAACAATTGCCTGGATTATAGCAGTTTGTATAGAAAAGTTCTACAAACACAGATTAGGTACATAAATATGTCCGCTATTATCAGCCTAGTAAAAATATTCATGTCGTACTGTTGCATAAAAAATATGCAATGTCTAAAACTCTTGTTAGACAGGTACTCATGATAAATTCATACACATTTGTGTAGTGTATCGTAAATTTTCATGAATGTATTGTATTTTTAACTATTTCATTCATGTGCTGCAACTGATAATTGTGTCCAGGAACGTCCTTGATGTAGTGGTACCCATGATCATCTGCTTTTCGCAGTTGTTCATCTTAATTGTTTTGACATACAAATACACATTCCTATACATCCCTGTTAATATATGCATGACTTGAAGACGATCGTTTGTGGATTTTTGAAGCTGTGCAGCATTGTTAACAGGAAATATCTTAATGTATCTTCTGACTAATTAACGGAAAGAGTGATATTTGGATGAGATGAAATAGCAAATTTTGAACACCAAAACTTGTGGACGGTTGAAAATCATTATGGAAAAAATTAGTCTACAAACCGCCAGCAGTTTAATATGTGGGATGCAATTGTAAGTGACTGCCTGACAGGTCCAAAAGTTCTCCGACATTGTCTGACAGGTGTGTTCGTCAGAGTGTTTATTCAGAAGACCCTTCTGACCTTACAACATGTGTCACTGCAAGTACTAAGAAGATGTGGTGTATATACGATGCCATTTCAACACATTCCAGTCACACGTTTCGAGAAATACTTGAAGGGATCAACTGTGGGAAAGTAAGGTTTCAAAGGCGCGTCGAGGACAAGGTCATTAGGGACAGAGCACAATTTTGGACCTAGGAAGGAACGGAAAGGAAATTGGGTGTGTACTTTTCAAAAAGGAACCATCCCAGCATTTACCTTAAGAGATTTAGGGCAATCACAGAGTACCTAAATCTGGAAGGCTGGACGGGACTTGAACCGCCGTCCTGCCAAAAGCGAAACCAGTGTTTTACCATTGGGCCACCTCGCTGCGTGTACTGGGTGTACGCTCTACCAAAACTAGGGTTCAAATGGCTCTGAGCACTATGGGACTTGACATCTATGGTCATCAGTCCCCTAGAACTCAGAACTACTTAAACCTAACTAAGCTAAGGACATCACACAACACCCAGTCATCACGAGGCAGAGAAAATCCCTGAGCCCGCCGGGAATCGAACCCGGGAACCAGGGCGTGGGAAGCAAGAACGCTACCGCACGACCACGAGCTGCGGACCCAAAACTAGGGTTCAGTAGTTTCCGTGCACTACAAAAATGACGTAGTAAACGGTAGGATTACTGGTAGCACTGGTAGGAAAAGAAACGTAAATGAATGTGTAAGAGAGAAACTGGGAACCGACGACTTCTCTTTGTTTATTTGTTTGATTGGTTGTTTGTTTTGCACGTAATTAGAACCACACATCAGCGTTACCCCTGGTATATTTTTTATCCTTACAGAATATAAATTGCACTTTATAAGCAATAAAAATTAGTTTATCGCGTAACTTTCGCGCTTTTATGTAACGAAAGCAGTCACGTTTGATGCACATACAGTTTCCATTACAAACATAAATACATATATATAATTTTCTCTGTTGTTTTGTACCCAATAGAGAGTTCTTCATCACGATCAAAGACAAGAGTTTCCTGTTATTATTGATAAATGCTGAAGTTATTTATGAGTAGCATAAACATATTAGATGTAAGTTCGACGAAGTATTGAAGCGACGTTTTACATATTTTCTCTTTTATTTTTACCTTTTTGTTGTGGAAATTTCTCTTTCAAGTGCTATACGATTCTCTGTTTTCTTTATTTTTACTAACATCCTTCTGTTCAACATTACAAGTCAAGTTGGATTAAACATTGACAGTATCCAATTTTGCTATAGGTACTGATTATTCTTAAGTAACAGACAGCAGGATAACTAAATAGAACAAAAATCTTCCGTAGGTTACCCGGCCATTTATACCGGGAGGCGCAGTTAAAACTAGTCGCCTCCCATTTCAATGCGAATGCAATATTTAGACTTCTGAAATAAGAGTAAAGAGCTACAACAATGGAGAGATTTATACAATAGTCGAGTGTTAGCATTCCTCTGTCAGCGTTTCAGTTTATTTCATCAGTGAAGTTAGAAGTTTCTCTTTGCCGTCTGCAAAATGACTTTCTCGACAGAAGAAAGAAGTGAAATTGTGGAAGCATGTGTGAAAACAGGTTCGACGAGGGAACTCGTGAAATTTTCGGGGTGAAGAATCCGGACAGAGGACTACCAGGAAAGAGAGCAATACGTAGACTGTATAACAACTGGCGCACCCACGGATCAATGCAAGATGTAAAACGACAAAAGAAGTCCTTCAGTTCGCACACCAGAAGTTATTGTAATCACTCACCGAAGAATTATTGAGAGCCTAAGAAGTCTACACGTAAACTGGGCCAACAGATGCATGTAAGTAGGAGGAATTGCCAGTGGATATTGAAAGGTCTTAATTTGGAGCCATATGGTGTGACGGTTGTGCGGTATTTACGGGAGGATGACAGAAACGTGTAGATTACGGCACGAGACTTTAGAATAACATCAACAATGGTTTGTTGGAACCTTTCAATTACATCATGAGTGGTAAAGCACGGTTTCATCTCTCTAGTCATGTGAATTCACAGAACACGAGTACTGGGCAACGGAGAACCCTAATAGTGTGTGTCAGCAACAACACCATCATGGAAAAAGCGGCGTAACAGGAACGCGCATCATTGGATCAATATTTTTTGATACTGCCCTCAACGCAGTTGGATATATGGAAATTTTTGATACATTTTGTGTTCAACTCACTGAATATGAAAGACAATACTGCTTCTTCCAGCAAGATGGGGTTACATGCCACACGTCTACGGTATCCCTGAAACGAGTCCATGACGTCTTCTCCATGACGTCTTCACGTTCGATGGATCTAACAACATGAAATTTTTTCATGTGGGGACACTTGAAAAGCAAGATCATGAAACAAATCCACATACAATACAGGAACTAAAAGACAATATCAGCCGTGAAGTTGCCGTCATCGACATCCGAACTTTACGTCGAGTGAAACTGAATATGCTTAGACGTGCACAGCTGTGTACTGATGTTTCAACGGGCCACTTTCATCTTCTATAATAAATGGGAAGTCCACTTCAGCTCTTCGTTTCTGTAATATCACTACATTTCCTTTGTTCTTATGCGGGCTACTTTTATCTCCTCCACCCTATGTATCCTCACTCAGTTTCTAGATGGTTTACCGCTTCCGTTTTTTTAGGGGAACCTAGTAGGACACTGATCACATAAGTAAAGAAAGCGATCGTTATGAGGTAACACCCAATAGGTATGCAACACACCTAACATACAAGTAACAAGGGTACGACGTTAACTGACCAAGGCTACTAGGAGAACTACCGTAGTCTGTGCTTACTTACGATAGTCTACGGTAGCCTGTGGTTGTTTTACAACTCTAAATGCACAAATAAGACACAGATACGTGAAGACCAGTTTCATGGCTTGCACATTCCTCGACGTGAATACTTTCGCTTATTTCCTATGATTTTCAGTAGTTGCATGCAACAGACTTCCATTAACACTTTAAACATAGGACCTGTCAAACAGCGGCCCAATGAAAGTGTGCTCTCACTATGAAGCTAAGTAAAAATGTTTAAGCTATTCAGTATTATCAATGTAAAGCTGCGAAATGTAGCCCAGCCAATACAAGTTTCAGTTGATTCATTCTTTCAGTTTTTATGTTTCTGACGATGTTTTTTGAGTGAAATACTACAAAAAACTCCTTTATTGAAATGATCAATTCCAGTCATCTGTTAGTAATTTTTCCTTCTGTTTCTAGACTGTCGATTGATAACGAAACGAAATAATAAAATTATAGCTGCAGTAACGCCATATATAAAACAAAACTGCCGCGCGGGATTAGCAGAGCGGTCTCAGGCGCTGCAGTCATGGACAGTGCGGCTGATCCCGGCGGAGGTTCGAGTCCTCCCTTGGGCATCGGTGTGTGTGTGTTTGTCCTTCGGGTAATTTAGTTTAAATAGTGTGTAAGCTTAGGGACTGATGACCTTAGCAGTTAAGTCCCATAAGATTTCGCACACATTTGAACATTTTTAAAAAAATAAAACTGAGTGGCAATAACAACGTAGAAAAAATAGTTACTCAGCTATCTTGCAAATTAAGGGCAAAAGCACTTTTTGTTGTAGAGAATAAATGGATATTCCTTTTCAGAACGGAAATGCCGCAACATGTACTTTTTGTTACGTAAGGTTTTGTATTTCAGTGAAAAAAATAATAACATGCAATAATTTATAAGTTAAAAGCTACCAAAAATGCGAAATTCAAATTTAGCAAGTGCTAATCCAAACTGCGGATAGAAAAGAGAGCTGGGCAATATATACTTTATTTCGTCGCGTCTAGCGTCGTGTCGTATGTCCGATAACAGAAAAATTTCAGTGTGCAGGGGAGCTCACTCGCGTCGACGATTCCGAACGAAGTGAGGTCACATCGCAAGACTAGGGCTTGCGTTAAAACGTTAAAGCAAAGGCGCGTCGACTATGTGTCACAGAAGTTTGTGAAACCATGCCACACTATCCGGAGGTATTTGTGGTGCAACTGTGCACGATCCGACGATTGCCTAAGTGTTAGAAGAGAGTGAGGATTATTTTGAACTTTTATGAGTTTCACTTTAGAATTAGCCAAAATTTTCGATCATTAATAACTACAAAACCAATGCTTTTCAGAATAAATTCACAGTGGACGCTTGGTTTGGTGTGAAGAATTCGCCTCAAGACTCGTTGAAATACTTCTGCTCGCACTTAAGTCTTGTCGCATTACGTCTGCAGTTTGTAGGCTGTTACACCCCAATTGCACAAGACGCACGCGAACTATAGAGTTGCCTGTCTATAACAGCAGCAGGCAGGAAATAACCGGCCAGTACCGGCGACAAGGGGAGACGGCGCCGGTTGCGTGATTGGGTAAGGCTAACTCGTACCTGTCCGTCACAAATAAACGAATGCCGCTGCCGAAGCGGTCACTTTTCGCTCCTGACAGCACCGTAAATAAAATTACTGCAGCAACGGGCGACCCGGAAAGAACGTACACCAATATTTATTCATGCTATTTTAAGACTTTAGAGAAAACTCATTTTTGAAGGCATTATTAAGCGATACCTACTTTTAAATACACTCCTGGAAATTGAAATAAGAACACCGTGAATTCATTGTCCCAGGAAGGGGAAACTTTATTGACACATTCCTGGGGTCAGATACATCACATGATCACACTGACAGAACCACAGGCACATAGACACAGGCAACAGAGCATGCACAATGTCGGCACTAGTACAGTGTATATCCACTTTTCGCAGCAATGCAGGCTGCTATTCTCCCATGGAGACGATCGTAGAGATGCTGGATGTAGTCCTGTGGAATGGCTTGCCATGCCATTTCCACCTGGGGCCTCAGTTGGACCAGCGTTCGTGCTGGACGTGCAGACCGCGTGAGACGACGCTTCATCCAGTCCCAAACATGCTCAATGGGGGACAGATCCGGAGATCTTGCTGGCCAGGGTAGTTGACTTACACCTTCTAGAGCACGTTGGGTGGCACGGGATACATGCGGACGTGCATTGTCCTGTTGGAACAGCAAGTTCCCTTGCCGGTCTAGGAATGGTAGAACGATGGGTTCGATGACGGTTTGGATGTACCGTGCACTATTCAGTGTCCCCTCGACAATCACCATTGGTGTACGGCCAGTGTAGGAGATCGCTCCCCACACCATGATGCCGGGTGTTGGCCCTGTGTGCCTCGGTCGTATGCAGTCCTGATTGTGGCGCTCACCTGCACGGCGCCAAACACGCATACGACCATCATTGGCACCAAGGCAGAAGCGACTCTCATCGCTGAAGACGACACATCTCCATTCGTCCCTCCATTCATGCCTGTCGCGACACCACTGGAGGCGGGCTGCACGATGTTGGGGCGTGAGCTTAAGACGGCCGAACGGTGTGCGGGACCGTAGCCCAGCTTCATGGAGACGGTTGCGAATGGTCCTCACCGATACCCCAGGAGCAACAGTGTCCCTAATTTGCTGGGAAGTGCGGTGCAGTCCCCTACGGCACTGCGTAGGATCCTACGGTCTTGGCGTGCATCCGTGCGTCGCTGCGGTCCGGTCCCAGGTCGATGGGCACGTGCACCTTCCGCCGACCACTGGCGACAACATCGATGTACTGTGGAGACCTCACGCCCCACGTGTTGAGCAATTCGGTGGTACGTCCACCCGGCCTCCCGTATGCCCACTATACGCCCTCGCTCAAAGTCCGTCAACTGCACATACGGTTCACGTCCACGCTGTCGCGGCATGCTACCAGTGTTAAAGACTGCGATGGAGCTCTGTATGCCACGGCAAACTGGCTGACACTGACGGCGGCGGTGCACAAATGCTGCGCAGCTAGCGCCATTCGACGGCCAACACCGCGGTTCCTGGTGTGTCCGCTGTGCCGTGCGTGTGATCATTGCTTGTACAGCCCTCTCGCAGTGTCCGGAGCAAGTATGGTGGGTCTGACACACCGGTGTCAATGTGTTCTTTTTTCCATTTCCAGGAGTGTAGTTGTAATTGCACGGAAATCAATATATTTCATGCTCACAAACACGATTATTTAATTTTTTTAAAATTTAACAAGAACATAAAAAGCGCTTCAGTCTCTTTCATTAATTAGCCGCCGTTAATTCTTCCTTCTCCACATGCAGAGGAGGGGGTGGGGCGGGGCGACAAAGAAACACTCAACAAGGTTTGTTGACAAATAAGTGTTCAGATCGAGTGATTCGAGCAGGATAGGAGGAAGCAGAGAACTTCATTAAATAAAAAACAAAGAAAAGTCCGTCGTGACAGCTGGAAAGTATTAAAAAATAATGAAAACCATCTCAACAGCTTCTTGCAGTCAGTCCTTAACAAGGAGTTAGGCAAGCGAGCGACTGAAGTTTCAGCACGTAAAGGATCAGCGCATATGTCGCTGCTAGGAGCGAGATTGATAGAAAAAATTACAGAGTTATGCGAATTCCCATCTAGTCATTCCAGTTTTGTTCTTCGAAGCTCGTACTGTTTCGTAGCGTTATTATCTAAGTCCGGATTTTTAACAAGGATTGTTCTCCCTGTTATTGAAGAATTAAAATGTTTTCGTGGATCTGAAAATTTTACAATTTTCAGTGCAGCTGCTAAATATATATCACTGCACGGGCCCTGTATCTGTTCAAAAAATGAACTCGCTCGCAGATAAAGAAATAGAATTTATTTGCCTTAGTGACAAAGTTGCATACAAAACACGTTAAATACAGATTTTTGCACACAGCTTTAGTTTAACATTCTAATTGAAAGTTCCCACGTGTCCTCTTACAAAAAAGAAATGATGCTTTATTTGCTATAATTTCACCTTCGTCTGACGCCTGCTGTGTAACGTGTTTGGAAGCGAAAATTACTAAAACGATGAACGCTAATTTCAGTACTGAAATCAAAGGAATGAACAGCTAACGGCAAAAAAAGAGGAAAGAAGAAAGAGGAACAACAGGATAAAGAGGAAGGTTACTTATCTGCGGTCGGGTGCGTCAACAACTGTGTGCTCGATGTATGTGTGTAAACGTGTGTTACAGATCTTGCAAGAAATCGTGTCGGACAAAGACTGGATGGCGAACAGAGACTGGGCGTCCGTTCTGCCTGTCAGGTACTGAATGCGGCTGCCTGGGTCTTTGAGACGAGACATGCAGAGACACTTATCAGCTACTGTGAGTTAACAAAGTATGGTGACAACTCATCCCTGTTGACCTCTCTTACGGGTTGGGCTCGGTTGGGTTGGTTGGTGGAGGAGACCAAACAGCGAGGTCATCGGTCTTAACGGATTAGGGAAGGATGGGAAAGGAAGTCGGCCATGCATTTTCAAAGGAACCATTCCTACATTTACCTGAAGTGATTTACGGAAATCACGGAAAACCTAATCAGGATGGCCGGACGCGGGATTGAACCGTCGTCCTCCCGAATGCGAGTCCAGTGTGCTAACGCTAACCAGTGCCCCACCTCGCTCGGTATTCTCTTACGTTTCCGTTTACAATAAGAGATCATCTATAAACGTAGTGCCTCCTTGGTAGCAAAAGGAGTCTTGAAAGGTCAAAAAAGTTACGTCGTTTTAAAATTATGTACGGGACGAGATTTCCCCAACGGCTAGCAAGTTACTGAATAAGAATTCTATTATTATTTCTTTCGGTTGCAGACAAAGTGCCACGCCATTTTTTCGATGGCGACCTCCAAGAATCAGTATTCGTAAAATGAAGTAAATTCTGCTATAAGATTATTGTTATCATCAATTTCAATGTAATTTTCGTTCTGGCACTTCTGCTATTCAATTTTTAAATGAGTTCTGTTTATACAACGAAGTCCTACGATCTTGTATCGTTGAATAGTAATGAGCCAAATAAGTCCATGTGATATCGAACAACTGCTGGGTCATCCGTCTGCCTTTGGCATCACTTCGATGGGGCAGCACGGGAAAGGGGAGCACAGTTCAGTACACCAGAGCCCTCTCCCGGCTATTAATGCCAGATTTTCCAAACCAAACCCTGTATTTCTCGATCAGGTAGGTCTCCACTTACAATAACGTGTCTGAGATCACCTCGTTCCCGTCCCTCTCACTGAGAGGAAATCATTGCCCGTTGTATTAGGAACCTAGCTCGGAACCTCCAGATGGTAGACAACATGATGACCACAGCTACGAAACGAGATTAAGTATAAGAAAGAAAAAGTGAAAATATTAGCTCCACAACTTTGCTTCCGCCGTTTTGCAATAGATGGTAGCAGCAGCAAGTGGTGGGGGTGCAGTTGGTAGGTCGTAAATCCCATACACTAAGCTTAGGAATCTGTAAGTATAGCACCATCAAAATATTAGAGGGTTTGTGATTGCATCATAAAGCTATTCTCGATTGAATGGCCAACTAACGAGCCCAATATTCGTCATATTCGGGAAGTTTTAATTTTCTGCTTTACTACGAAGAAACTTGCGGTTGAGGCTCATAAAATACTGGGTAAGATCTATGATGAGGCACCTATTAGTGAAAGAAAGTGCCGAGAATGGTTTCAACGCTTCATGAACTCTGATTTCGAATTCTAAAATCAACGTGGCGGTGCAAAAAAATGGCTCTGAGCACTATGCGACTTAACTTCTGAGGTCATCAGTCGCCTAGAACTTAGAACTAATTAAACCTAACTAACCTAAGGACATCACACACATCCATGCCCGAGGGAGGATTCGAACCTGCGACCGCAGCGGTGACGCGGTTCCAGACTGAAGCGCCCAGAACCGCACGGCCACTCCGCCCGGCGTGGCGGTGCAAAAGTGATGTTTTCGATACTACTCAAACCGACTGAAACAATCCCAGGAGATCATCATCGAAAGCAGCTGGTACGTTTGAAACGAGCACTGAAAGGTAAATGGCCACAATACAGCGATAGACATGAAAAGGTGAATTTGCGACATGAGAGTGCTCGATTCCATGTCGCAAAACCCGTCAAGTGGGAAATCCAACCCCACACGCCGTATTCTCCACACATTGCACCCTCTGACTATATTTTTCGATGAATGGCACACGGCCTGGCTGACCAGCGCTTCCGGTCATGTGAACAAGTGCAAAATTGGATCGATTCGTAGATCTCCTCAAAAGATATCCGATGGCCAGTTTTTGAATCTTAATTTTTTTGTGAGTTTTTCAGAATAAAGCGTCGAACTTGGAGAGAAAACGGCGGAAGTAAAGTTGTAGACCTAACACTAAACAATCAGCTGACGAAACCAAAACAAAGAATCAGCAGTACCACACACTACAGCCACAGCCGACATTGAAAACTAGATATTTTTTGGAATATTTTTTTTTGTAGATCGAAATATTTTACAAGCTCTTCAGAGAATTTAAGTTATTTGAACTTGAAAAAGAAGAAAAGATTGAAAGCGCTTGTTGCTGACGACAAACAACAAGCATACAATTAAGATTTAACACTGGTATGAGATCCTTGATTTGCTCATAGAAAGAAATTGGTGAAGTTTAGCAGGCTGAACGGTAGGTTCAAAATGGTTCAAATGGCTCTGAGCACTATGGGACTCAACTGCTGAGGTCATTAGTCCCCTAGAACTTAGAACTAGTGAAACCTAACTAACCTAAGGACATCACAAACACCCATGCCCGAGGCAGGATTCGAACCTGCGACCGTAGCGGTCTTGCGGTTCCAGACTGCAGCGCCTTTAACCGCACGGCCACTTCGGCCGGCTTGAACGGTAGGAGTTTGGCCTGTGTTTTAGCTCGTGAAGTTTTCTAATCGGCTTCTGCACCAGTGTGACATTTATTCAGATCAGTTCCTATCAAGATCCAATTATGCCTGCACACAACGATGGCGTCTATTGACATTTTTTTTTCGGTAAAGAAAGAAGAAAATATACATAGGTAGAAGTTCTCCTTTAAATTATCACAATTATTTCTATTAGGGTGACTGCATTATCTCAGAGATCTATATCTACATTTATATACATACTCCGCAAGTCACCGTACGGTAGTTAGCGGAGGGTACCTTGTACACTATTAGTCATTTCCTTTCCTGTTCCACTCGCAAATAGAGCGAGAATAACCGATTATCTATATGCCTCCGCATGAGCCCTAATTAGTCGTATATTGTCTTCATGGTCTTTGCGCGAAATGCATGATGGCGGCAGTAGAATCGTTCTGCAGTCAGCTTGAAATGCCGGTTCTCGACAGCGTTCCTGGGAAAGACGTCGCCTTCCTTCCAGAGAGTCCCACTTGAATTCCCGAAGCATCCTTGTAATACTTGCGACTTGTTCCAACCTACCGGTAACAAATTTAGCAGCCCGCCTCTGAACTGCTTCGATGTTTACCTTTAATCATATCTGGTGCGGATTCCAAACACTCGAGCAATACTCAATAATAGACGCAGTAGAGTCCTGTATGCTGTCTCCTTTACAGATGATCCACATTATTACAGAATACATACCATAAAACATTCTTGATTGTTGTTGGTGCCATTACGGCTTCACACACTGAAACACCGTTAAAATCTTTCTTCAAATGACAACATCCATACATGACATAGTTAAAAACAGCTTTTCATCGTCCGTGGACTGTGTAAATGAACGATGATCATAAAGTTGAAAATATTCATTAGTACAGGGAAGAGTCAGCTAAAATAAAAGAACAATATTTGCATAAGGAACTATTCACTAAAATGACTAAACTTAAAAGGTATCGTCTTACCAACGGCTTTATATTATAAAAACTTACTAACTTAAACAATCAGTATTTACATCATCTCGTAACAGAGATCGTCACAGATATGTTGCTGTAACGTGGTACATGTGAACAGTGTGTTCAAGAAATGCAACATTCGTCATATACATAGTATAAACACATGTGGCCGGTACTACAGAGAAATGGGTTTGACTGCTTGAGGCGACGGCCGCTAAGTGGCGTTGGCAGCTGGCTATATAACGCAACTTAAAATCTACATGTTCTAATAACATTTTAAGGAGACAGATGTTAATCTAATGAAAATTAAGTAGCTGACATCAATAAAGCTCTTCTTATAGTTAAACCAACAGGACTTTAGAGATAATGACTAGCATGATAGAAATCTTTTAACATTATATAAATCATGGGACATAATTTTGTGTAATGCACTACTGACCATTAAAATTGCTACACCAAGAAGAAATGCAGATGATAAACGGGTATTCATTGGACAAATATATTATACTAGAACTGAAATGTGATTACATTTTCACGTAATTTGGGTGCATAGATCCTGAGAAATCAGTACCCAGAACAACCACCTCTGGCCTCTGGCCGTAATAACGGCATTGATAAGCCTGGGCATTGAGTCAAACAGAGCTTGGATGGCTTGTACAGGTACAGCTGCCCATGCAGCTTCAACACGATACCACAGTTCATCAAGAGTAGTGACTGGCGTACTGTGACGAGCCAGTTGCTCGGCCATCATTGACCAGACGTTTTCAATTGGCGAGAGATCTGGAGAATGTGCTGGCCAGGGCAGCAGTCAAACATTTTCTGTATCCAGAAAGGCCCGTACAGGACCTGCAACATTCGGTCGTGCATTATCCTGCTGAAATGTAGGGTTTCGCAGGGATCGAATGTAGAGCCACGGGTCGTAACACATCTGAAATGTAACGTCCACTGTTCAAAGTGCCGTCAATGCTAACGAGAGGTGACCGAGACGTGTAACCAATGGCACCCCATACCATCACGCCGGGTGATACGCCAGTATGGCGATGACGAATAAATGCTTCCAATGTGCGTTCACCGCGATGTCGCCAAACACGGATACGACCATCATGATGCTATAAACAGAACCTGGATTCCTCCGAAAAAATGACGTTTCGCCATTCGTGTTCCCAGGTTCGTCGTTGAGCACGCTCCTGTCTATGATGCAGCGTCGAGGGTAACCGCAGCCATGGTCTCCGAACTGATAGTCCATGCTGCTGCAAACGTCGTCGAACTGTTCGTGCAGATGGTTGTTGTCTTGCAAACGTCCCCATCTGTTGACTCAGGAATCGAGACGTGGCTGCACGATTCGTTGTAGCCATGCTGATAAGATGCCAGTCATTACGACTGCTAGTGATACGAGGTCGTTGGGATCCAGCACGGCGTTCCGTATTACCCTCCTGAACCCACAGATTCCATATTCTACTAACAGTCATTGGATCTCGACCAACGCGAGCAGCAATGTCGCGATACGATAAACCGCAATCGCGATAGGCTACAATCCGACCTTTATCAAAGTCGGAAACGTGATGGTACGCATTTCTCCTCCTTATACGAGGCATCACAACAACGTTTCACCAGGCAACGCCGGTCAACTGCTGTTTGTGTATGAGAAATCCGTTGGAAACTTTCCTCATGTCAGCACGTTTTAGGTGTCGCCACCGGCGCCAACCTTGTGTGAATGCTCTGAAAAGCTAATCATTTGCATATCACAGCATGTTCTTCGTGTCGGTTAAATTTCTCGTCTGTAGCACGTCATCTTCGTGGTGTAGCAATATTAACGGCCAGTAGTGTACTTTATCGTAATGCTACTTCACAGAGGATTGTGAGACATGTCTACACAACGAACGAATTTATCATAAACATTGCCAACAGGCAACACTACGGCCGACAACTGAGGCCGAACTGATGACAGAGTTTTCCGTCATTCTGATGGCAATAGGTAATAGTAAAAGATTATAGAATTACAAAAAAAATGTGATAATTTACATGATAAAACAACGGCATTTTTAACATGTTTGATGCGTTTCTTCATAATAAACCATGGTTTACGGAGCATCACTAATATGCAATATTGTGAATTATAATGGAGGTCGAATCAATGTCAGGCAGTGTTTCAAAACCTTATGTGTCAAAACCTGGTGGCCGTCAGTCATCATTTCGGTGTAGTAGGGTGCTTACCGGTCACACATGTGTATACTGTGTACTGTATGTAACGAATGTTGCGTTTCTTGATCATAGTGATAGGGCATCAGCTGCCATGCTATTCATACAGGGTGTTTCAAAAATGACCGGTATATTTGAAACGGCAATAAAAACTAAACGAGCAGCGATAGAAATACATCGTTTGTTGCAATATGCTTGGGACAACAGTAC
This sequence comes from Schistocerca piceifrons, assembly GCF_021461385.2. Taxonomy (NCBI): domain Eukaryota; kingdom Metazoa; phylum Arthropoda; class Insecta; order Orthoptera; family Acrididae; genus Schistocerca; species Schistocerca piceifrons. Next base: position 33,150,984 of record NC_060139.1, on the reverse strand, counting down.
ATTTTTAGGCAGACAAACTTTCGAAATTACAGTAGTTACAATTTTCAACAACAGATGGCGCTGCAAGTGATGTGAAAGATATAGAAGACAACGCAGTCTGTGGGTGCGCCATTCTGTACGTCGTCTTTCTGCTGTAAGCGTGTGCTGTTCACAACGTGCACGTGTGCTGTAGACAACATGGTTTATTCCTTAGAACAGAGGATTTTTCTGGTGTTGGAATTCCATCGCCTAGAACACAGTGTTGTTGCAACAAGACAAAGTTTTCAACGGAGGTTTAATGTAACCAAAGGACCGAAAAGCGATACAATATAGGATCTGTTTGAAAAATTTCAACGGACTGGGAACGTGACGGATGAACGTGCTGGAAAGGTAGGGCGACCGCGTACGGCAACCACAGAGGGCAACGCGCAGCTAATACAGCAGGTGATCCAACAGCGGCCTCGGGTTTCCGTTCGCCGTGTTGCAGCTGCGGTCCAAATGACGCCAACGTCCACGTATCGTCTCATGCGCCAGAGTTTACACCTCTATCCATACAAAATTCAAACGCGGCAACCCCTCAGCGCCGCTACCATTGCTGCACGAGAGACATTCGCTAACGATATTGTGCACAGAATTGATGACGGCGATATGCATGTGGGCAGCATTTGGTTTACTGACGAAGCTTATTTTTACCTGGACGGCTTCGTCAATAAACAGAACTGGCGCATATGGGAAACCGAAAAGTCCCGTGTTGCAGTCCCATCGTCCCTGCATCCTCAAAAAGTACTGGTCTGGGCCGCCATTTCTTCCAAAGGAATCATTGGCCCATTTTTCAGATCCGAAACGATTAGTGCATCATGCTATCTGGACATTCTTCGTGAATTTGTGGCGGTACAAACTGCCTTAGACGACACTGCGAACACCTCGTGGTTTATGCAAGATGGTGCCCGGCCACATCGCACGGCCGACGTCTTTAATTTCCTGAATGAATATTTCGATGATCGTGTGATTGCTTTGGGCTATCCGAAACATACAGGAGGCGGCGTGGATTGGCCTCCCTATTCGCCAGACATGAACCCCTGTGACTTCTTTCTGTGGGGACACGTGAAAGACCAGGTGTACCGCCAGAATCCAGAAACAATTGAACAGCTGAAGCAGTACATCTCATCTGCATGTGAAGCCATTCCGCCAGACACGTTGTCAAAGGTTTCGGGTAATTTCATTCAGAGACTACGCCATATTATTGCTACGCATGGTGGATATGTGGAAAATATCGTACTATAGAGTTTCCCAGACCGCAGCGCCATCTGTTGTTGAAAATTGTAACTACTGTAATTTCGAAAGTTTGTCTGCCTGAAAATGTACTGTTGTCCCAAGCATATTGCAACAAACGGTGTATTTCTATCGCTGCTCGTTTAGTTTTTATTGCCGTTTCAAATATACCGGTCATTTTTGAAACACCCTGTATGTACCACCTTACAGCAGTATATATGTATGATGTTATCTGTTACGAGTTGATGTAAATACTGATTGTGTAAGTTACTAAGTTTTTATGACATAACGCCTTTGGTAACAAGATACTTTTTACATTTAGTCATTTTAGTGAATACTTCCTTATACAAATATTGTTCTTTCATTTTCACTGCCTCTTCTCTAGGTTCGTGATGTTTTCAGTTTTATAGCCATCATTCAGTTACACAGGCCGCGAACGATGAAAAGCTCTTTTTAACTATGTCATGTACGGATGCTGTCATTGTAAGAAACGGTGTGTCTGTGTGTGAAGCCGAAATTACACCAACACCAACCAAGAGTGTTTTATAGTATGTATTCTTTAATTAATTCTATATAGAGTCTCGAACTCTGCAACAATATTATGTGCACTTCTGTAAGCTGTTGTATGTTGTTGATGTCACAAAAATGTATGTTATGTATCAGATCTGAATATGGCTGGAGTATTAGCCGAAACTAGTGGTGATCCATTCAAATAAAGAAGATTTAATGTGCGATCTTGACTTCACGGCGTTTCAGTCCTTACCACAAATACAGAATTTTTCGTTTAATTCAATCGGGATTTTAAAACAACCGATCAGTAGGTATCGTAGAGTAGCTTAAAAAAATGAGTAGTAGCGCCGTATGGTGTACTCGTCTGAGGATTTGACTAAAAAGTTTCGTTGGTTCGAACACTACTACATTTCAGTATGATTGATCATTAATGACGCCACTTAGGCTGCGAATTCAAAATTCAGTTCATTCTGAATCGCAGATTCTTTAGAGCTTTTGAATAGCACTTAGTAGGTGCTAATCCATACAGCGTGTTCGAAATTCCCGTTAGAAACTTCGGACGTGTGTACTTACCATTTTGACGAGGAACTCATGTCTGGAAACGTACTGTTTCGGTGTTAGAGCCGCCTGAAAAAATGTTTGCTAGGTAGGTATGCAACAGAGTAGTCATGGCGAGGGGTGATTACCTCGGATCGGCTGACGTCATCCGACGTCTATCCTCTCTCTCTGGCCTGGTTCGAGCCTCATTCACGTGTCTATGAGCAACAAGGATGAGTACACGTTTGTAGAACACACCTACATGATCCTTCTGAATGGGGAAGCTCACGGTAATGGAAAAGCTTCTCGTCGCCTTTGTCAAGATTCTCTCCAAAACGTCCAACTCCATCGCATGCCCTTTTCGCCACAATTACGCAACGACTTCGAGAAAGTGTAATCTCAACATCGGCACGCGTAATGTGGTGCTCCAAGGAGACGCCGCACATATGAATTGCAAGAGGCCGTACTGTATCACGTAGAAGGGAACCCGTCAACGAGTACAGGAGCAATTTGTTAATGAGTGACACTGTGAAACAAATGATGTACTGGATCGCGATGAATCAATTACTTGTAGAAGTGGTCGCGTTACTAACACGTTATGAAACAGTTGTATGACGGAAACGGTGCGTTTCTAGACATGGGTTCCAGTTCAAAATATGATCTACTCTCTCCCCCCTACAGGTCCTAGAAGTTTGTAACGGCAATTTCCAAACACCCTGTACACTATTAGTCATTTCCTTTCCTGTTCCACTCGCAAATAGAGCGAGAATAACCGATTATCTATATGCCTCCGCATGAGCCCTAATTAGTCGTATATTGTCTTCATGGTCTGTATGACGTGATTTCTCACGAGTTTCAAGTAAGCAGTAAATAAATAACTGTTCTGAAATTTTTCTGGCGTTAACTTCTTTGTGCAGTTTGAACATGAGTATTTTAAGACTTGTAGTGTTGTCATGGCGTGATGTCAGCCTGACTACAGTGCCAAACGGGGCTGGTCCCGCAACACGAGGCAGTTGAAGGGACGGGAAAAAGAGGATTTATGTCAGTCAGTTACGGTGCATGACAAGATGGCCCAGAGACAACATTTGGATGACTTCACACAGGGAAAACTCATCGAGGAGGTAGAAGTAGTACTAAGTGTGACGAGTGTAGCCCAGGAGCTTAGTCTTGCTGGCAGTATTGTTTCGCGTGAATGGAGAGCATTCGGTACCACAAGCGCTGCTGCTCGAGGGACTGAAGGTAGCCTACCATTGCCAACTATAGCAGCAGATGACCGCTACATAATGCAACAGACAAGAAGGGACCGACGTCAAACGGCGCGAGAACTACATTTAACAAGACTGCAAATCATACAATCTCACGCTCTTTGCCCGACGACCAGTACGTTGTGTTCCGTTAACACCCGCACATTGGCGACATTATTTGCGACAGTGTCATCAGCATAGTGACTGGACCAACGCGGAGGGGGTTCCTCGGATTAGCGCAGATTCTATCTTGAGTAGTGATTCTGAACGTACCGTCATTTGGAGAGATAAGCGAACTCCATCCAGGAATTGTCAAGTATGATCGTTATGGTCGCCCGAGTGTTATGGTGTAGGGAGACATAAAGCTGCATCGGCGTACTGACCTCCAAATCTTTGAACACTTTAAACTCACTGCTCAGCTTTATTGTGACATATAGAACTTCCGCATTGTACGTCTTGTGAGAGGTACGTTCGGCCCTGATTCGCTTTTATGGATGATATTTCTGAAGAAGAGAAATTTGTTAACATCGAGTATAGATTTAAGTGTCAGGAAGTCCTTTCTGAAAGTATTTGTATGAAGTGGCCATTAAAATTGCTACACCACGAAGATAACGTGCTACAGACGCGAAATTTAACCGACAGGAAGAAGATGCTGTGAGATGCAAATGATTAGCTTTTCAGAGCATTCACACAAGGTTGGCGCCGGTAGCGACATCTACAACGTGCTGACGTGAGGAAAGTTTCAAACCGATTTCTCATACACAAACTGCGGTTGACCGGTGTTACCTGGTGATACGTTGTTGTGATGCCTCGTGTAAGGAGGAGAAATGCGTACCACCACGTTTCCGACTTTGACAAAGGTCGGATTGTAGCCTATCGTGATTGCGGTTTATCGTATCGCGACATTGCTACTCGCGTTGGTTGAGATCCAATGACTGTTAGCAGAATATGGAATCGGTGTGTTCAGGAGGGTAATACGGAACGCCGTGCTGGATCCCAACGGCCTCGTATCACTAGCAGTCGAGATGACACGCATCTTATCCGCATGGCTGTAACGGATCGTGCAACCACGTCTCGATCCCTGAGTCAACAGATGGGGACATTTGCAAGACAACAACCATCTGCACGAACAGTTCGACGACGTTTGCAGCAGCATGTACTATGAGCTCGCAGACCACGGCTGCGGTTACCCTTGACGCTGCATCACAGACAGGAGCGCCTGCGATGGTGTACTCAACGACGAACCTGGGTGCACGAATGGCAAAACGTCATTTTTTCGGATGAATCCAGGCTCCGTTTACAGCATCATGATGGTCTCATCCGCGTTTGGCGACATCGCGGTGAACGCACATTGGAAGCTCGTATTCGTCATCGTCGTACTGGCGTATCACCCGGCGGGACGGTATGGGGTGCCATTGGTTACACGTCTCGGTCACCTCTTGTTCGCATTGACGGCACTTTGAACAGTGGACGTTACACTTCAGATGTGTTACGACCAGTGGCTCTATCCTTCATTCGATCCCTGCGAAACCCTGCATTTCAGCAGGACGATGCACAACCGTATGTTGCAGGTCCTGTACGGGCTGTCTGGATACAGAAAATGTTCGACTGCTGCCCTGGCCAGCACATTCTCCAGATCTCTCGCCAATTGAAAACGTCTGGTCAATGATGGCCGAACAACTGGCTCGTCACAATACGCCAGTCACTTCTCTTGATGAACTGTGGTATCGTGTTGAAGCTGCATGGGCAGCTGTACCTGTGCACACCATTCAAGCTCTGTTTGATTCGATACCCAGGCGTATCAAGGCCGTTATTAAGGCCAGGGGTGGTTGTTCTGGGTACTGATTTCTCCGGATCTGTGCACCCAAACTGCGTGGAAATGTAATCACATGTTAGTTCTAGTATAATATATTTGTCCAATGAATACCCGTTTATCATCTGCATTTCCTTTTGGTGTAGCAATTTTAATGGCCAGTAGTGTACGTATAGAAGTAAAATATGGACAATAAATAGTTTAAACGTAACTAATAAGGAGGTACTCAATAGAAACGGGGAGAAGACGAATTTGTGGCACAACGTGACTAGAAGAAGGGATCGATTGGTAGGACACTTTCTGAGGCATCAAGGGATCACCAGTTTAGTATTGAAGGGAAGCTTGGAGGGTAAAAATCGTAGAGGGAAACCAAGAGATGAATACAGAAAGCAGATTCAGAAGGACGTAGTTGGAGTAGTTAATCGGAGATGAAGAGACTTGCACAGGATAGAGTAGCATGGAGAGCTACATCAAACCATTCTCTAGACTGAAGGCCACAACAACAAACAACAACAACAGCAATGTGCGTTTGCATCAAACAGCGCAGTTGGAAGAGCTTTTGTGAGAAGATGTTTTGCGAGTGGACTCAGCTATCCGTTCCCCCGACTTAAACTCTACGAGCGAGTGCGGGATGCGTTGGGGAGACATATTGCACCACGCCCACATGCTCCAACGACGAGCAGCCAGTTGTCAGACGCGTTGGTGGGGGAAAGTAAAGCCCTGCCACAAGAACTCGTAATTAACCTCGCGGCCTGCATGAAGACATCGCAGAGCATACATTGTTGTCCGTGGCGATAACATACCCTATTAAGAAGCATGTACCGCCTTTTGCAACCATCAGAAATCGCGGTGACTTCCGTGTTATAACTGTCTTCGAATACAAGTGTCATTTCTATTGCCGGCCCTTGTGTCCGAGCGGTTCTAGGCGCTTCAATCCGGAACCGCGCTTCAATCCTGCCTCGGGCGTGGATGTGTCTGATGTCCTGAGGTTAGGTAGGTTTAAGTAGTTCTAAGTCTAGGGGACTGATGACCTCAGATGTTAAGTCCCATAGTGCTCAGAGCCATTTGAACCATTTTGTCATTTCTGTTTGACTGATAGTGTATTTCTTTCATGCCGCGCGGGATTAGCCGAGCAGTCTCAGGCGCTACAGTCATGGACTGTGCGGCTGGTCCCGCCGGAGGTTCCAGTCCTCCCTCGGGCGTGGGTGTGTGTGTTTGTCCTTAGGATAATTTAGGTTAAGTAGTGTGTAAGCTTCGGGACTGATGAGCTTAGCAGTTAAGTCCCATAAGATTTCACAAACATTTGAACATTTAATTTCTTTCAGTTACCTTCTGCACTGTACTGTATCAATTCTTTCTACGTATGGTCCAAGTTTCATCGAGCTATACTTGGAAGTGACACACTATGCGAAAGTTACTTTCCTCCTTAAGTTCTGCACGCTAGTGTTTTATGTTGCTGATTCATGTCTTTAACTATACACATATGTAAGGAAATATTCGAAAACTTGCACAATTTTCTGTCTGGTTTTAGTTAATGTGCCACTTGTAATTTTAACTAATAACATGTCGCCTCCAAGGTCTAGTAATTAGCGATTTAAGGGCTAAATGCAGGGTTCGTTTCCCGGTAAATCACCTCAGAACTTTCTGTAGTGGAAACGTGTCGAATGGGAACTACTGCCTCGTGAAGTTTGAAACAAGCAGCGACACTAAATCTAAACAGCAGGAACAGCATCAAATCGAAAGGGTTGCATCAGGCTGAGAACCGGACTACATGTTTTTTACTCATGAAATGTGACGACTGCCGAAAGTAAATTTTATTTTCTTCTTCCTGTAACTATTTCCAGCTGTTTTGCTTATCAGATTTTCGTTGCTGAAGCGAGAAAGAGAAAAGCAAATTTTAAAGGAAACGAGAGAGCATGTAAAGAGGAGTTGGGAATTTCAAGAAAACGATAACAGAAACACTCAGATTATGTTGAATTAAACAAGATTATCATTTGGAAATATCTTCTAAAGGATGTAGAACAATTAAATAATTAGTGTCGTACGGAACAGTGAAAGCCAGAAGATCAGCGTCAGAATATCATACGGCATTTCCCGCAATAAGTTACACGACTTTTATTCATGTGTAGTGATTCCTTGTTCTGACGGTAACTTCGAAAGTCAATTAAATCATACTCAACCTGAAGTTGTTGTGTATATGTTTGGATTAATTAGTAATAAAAACTTGTGAATGGTTACTAATCGTTTTGGAAAATTAAATCATTGAGCAGAGCGATACTTCATAGTTCTGCCAATTGTTTTTTTCTGTTATCAGCGAGATTTCTTTCTGTGTTCAGCAGGCTTTTTCCCTTATCTGGTGATCTGAATGCGTATTTGCATTTTGTCCGCCATTAATGGACAGTAAATGAAAAGAATGTATGATCAACATCTTTGTCACAGTGTCGATCCACTACACACATACTTTTTACCATTCATCAACGTCAGTAACATTGAGACTTGTGTCTCACGTATGCTTACATAGCTCATGAAAATGCGTTCTCAGAGTTGTGGGTAGTTCCAGCAATAGACCGGAAAGCGTTTTATTATTAACATCGCAACAATAAACTATTCAACAGCACAGCGCAACAGTAATTTTGTAGTGGGTATTACACTGCTGTGGAGCGTACACTGTATTATTATTATTATTTTCGATTATTCCCTTTTAAAGAGAGCGTTTGAACTTGAATTTCTTTATGATGATTGTTTATGTTTTTTCTGGGCCCAAATTTCATTCATGTGTTCACTGTGTTGTATCTTTCGCTCCGCTGTCCACTTGCATCCTGGTGTCTTCTGTGTTGTGGTGACAAATTTATGTTTTTTGATGATGTTCCTGAGTTCAGTTCTGTTTTCTGTATCGTTTACTGTTATGTGTGCTTGTCTGAGGTCCTCTTCAACTTCTTTTATCCATTTTGTTTTTCCCCTTCCTGAGTTGATGACTTTAAGAATTCGCTTTGAAATTCTCTTTTCATTCATCCTGTGGATATGTCCGTAGAACTGCATTCTTCTTTTCCTTATTGTATCCGTAATATTGGCTGTGTATTTATATAATTCTGATGTTGGTCTCTTCTTCCAAATTCCTTGCTCTCGTATCAGGCCAAAAATTTTCCTGAGAATTTTCCTTTCTTGTTTCTCTATTTCTTTGATTTTAGTTTGCCCACCTATTTGTGTTGTTTCAGATGCATACAGTGCTTTCGGAAGTACGACAGTGTATTATTATTATTATTATTATTTACTGCGAAAAAGGCCACTTGAGAACCACGTTCCAATTTCAGTTACTCATTCTTTGTTCTTTCCCTTTCTTCCAGTATGTTGTCATCTGTTCACTATGTTCCTTCTTCCTATCTTCAGCATTCTCATAAGACCTCATAAGTTGGAATCACATGCATAGGCTACATGGCCTAGGTCACGTGAATCGGGCAGAATACTGCTATAGTTGTTGTTGTGGTCCTCAGTCCTGAGACTGGTTTGATGCAGCTCTCCATGCTACTCTATCCTGCGCAAGCTTCTTCATCTTCCAGTACCTACTGCAACCTACATCCTTCTGAATCTGCTTCGTGTATTCATCTCTTGGTCTCCCTCTACGATTTTTACCCTCCACGGTGCCCTCCAATGCTAAATTTGTGATCCCTTGATGCCTCAAAACATGTCCTACCAACCGATCCCTTCTTCTAGTCAAGTTGTGCCACAAACTTCTCTTCTCCCCAATCATATTCAATACCTCCTCATTAGTTACGTGATCTACCCACCTTATCTTCAGCATTCTTCTGTAGCACCATATTTCGAAAGATTCTATTCTCTTCTTGTCCAAACTAGTTATCGTCCATGTTTCACTTCCATACATGGCTACACTCCATACAAATATTTTCAGAAACGACTTCCTGATACTTAAATCTATACTCGATGTTAACAAATTTCTCTCCTTCAGAAACGATTTCCTTGTCATTGCCAGTCTACATTTTATATCCTCTGTACTTCGACCATCATCGGTTATTTTACTCCCTAAATAGCAAAATTCCTTTACTACTTTAAGTGTCTCATTTCCTAATCTAATTCCCTCAGCATCACCCGATTTAATTTGACTACATTCCATTATCCTTGTTTTGCTTTTGTTGAAGTTCATCTTATATCCTCCTTTCAAGACACTGTCCATTCCATTCAACTGCTCTTCCAAGTCCTTTGCTGTCTCTGACAGAATTACAGTGTCATCGGCGAACCTCAAAGTTTTTACTTCTTCTCCATGAATTTAAATACCTACTCCGAATTTTTCTTTTGTTTCCTTTACTGCTTGCTCAATATACAGATTGAATAACATCGGGGACAGGCTACAACCCTGTCTCACTCCTTTCCCAACCACTGCTTCCCTTTCATGCCCCTCGACTCTTATAACTGCCATCTGGTTTCTGTACAAATTGTAAATAGCCTTTCGCTCCCTGTATTTTACCCCTGCCACCTTCAGAATTTGAAAGAGAGTATTCCAGTTACATCGTCAAAAGCTTTCTCTAAGTCTACAAATGCTAGAAACGTAGGTTTGCCTTTTCTTAATCTTTCTTCTAAGATAAGTCGTAAGGTTAGTATTGCCTCACGTGTTCCAACATTTCTACGGAATCCAAACTGATCTTCCCCGAGGTCCGCTTCTACCAGTTTTTCCATTCGTCTGTAAAGAATTCGCGTTAGTATTTTGCAGCCATGACTTGTTAAACTGATAGTTCGGTAATTTTCACATCTGTCAACACCTGCTTTCTTTGGGATTGGAATTATTATATTCTTCTTGAAGTCTGAGGGTATTTCGCCTGTCTCATACATCTTGCTCACCAGATGGTAGAGTTTTGTCATGACTGGCTCTCTCAAGGCCATCAGTAGTTCTAATGGAATGTTGTCTATTCCCGGGGCCTTGTTTCGACTCAGGTCTTTCAGTGCTCTGTCAAATTCTTCACGCAGTATCTTATCTCCCATTTCGTCTTCATCTACATCCTCTTCCATTTCCATAATATTGTCCTCAAGTACATCGTTCTTGTATAAACCCTCTATATACTCCTTCCACCTTTCTGCTTTCCCTTCTTTGCTTAGAACTGGGTTGCCATCTGAGCTCTTGATATTCATACAAGTGGTTCTCTTCTCTCCAAAGGTCTCTTTAATTTTCCTGTAGGCAGTATCTATCTTACCCGTAGTGAGACAAGCCTCTACATCCTTACATTTGTCCTCTAGCCATCCCTGCTTAGCCATTTTGCACTTCCTGTCGATCTCATTTTTGAGACGTTTGTATTCCTTTTTGCCTGCTTCATTTACTGCATTTTTATATTTTCTCCTTTCATCAATTAAATTCAATATTTCTTCTGTTACCCAAGGATTTCTATTAGCCCTCGTCTTTTTACCTACTTGATCGTCTGCTGCCTTCACTACTTCATCCCTCAGAGCTACCCATTCTTCTTCTACTGTATTTCTTTCCCCCATTCCTGTTAATTGTTCCCTTATGCTCTCCCTCAAACTCTGTACAACCTCTGGTTTAGTCAGTTTATCCAGGTCCCATCTCCTTAAATTCCCACCTTTTTGCAGTTTCTTCAGTTCATAACCAATAGATTGTGGTCAGAAACCACATCTGACCCTGGAAATGTCTTACAATTTAAAACCTGGTTTCTAAATCTCTGTCTTACCATTATATAATCTATCTGATACCTTTTAGTATCTCCAGGATTCTTCCAGGTATACAACCTTCTTTTATGATTCTTGAACCAAGTGTTAGCTATGATTAAGTCACGCTCTGTGCAAAATTCTACAAGGCGGCTTCCTCTTTCATTTCTTCCCCCCAATCCATATTCACCTACTATGTTTCCTTCTCTCCCTTTTCCTACTGACGAATTCCAGTCACCCATGACTATTAAATTTTCGTCTCCCTTCACTACCTGAATAATTTCTTTTATCTCGTCATACATTTCATCAATTTCTTCATCATCTGCAGAGCTAGTTGGCATATAAACTTGTACTACTGTAGTATGCATGGGCTTTGTGTCTATCTTGGCCACAATAATGCGTTCACTATGCTGTTTGTAGTAGCTTATCCGCACTCCTATTTTTTTATTCATTATTAAACCTACTCCTGCATTACCCCTATTTGATTTTGTATTTATAACCCTGTAATCACCTGACCAAAAGTCTTGTTCCTCCTGCCACCGAACTTCACTAATTCCCACTATATCTAACTTTAACCTATCCATTTCCCTTTTTAAATTTTCTAACCTACCAGCCCGATTAAGGGATCTGACATTCCACGCTCCGATCCGTAGAACGCCAGTTTTCTTTCTCCTGATAACGACGTCCTCTTGAGTAGTCCCCACCCGGAGACCCGAATGGGGGACTATTTTACCTCCGGAATATTTTACCCAAGAGGACGCCATATTCATTTAACCATACAGTAAAGCTGCATGTCCTCGGGAAAATTACGGCTGTAGTTTCCCCTTGCTTTCAGCCGTTCGCAGTACCAGCACAGCAAAGCCGTTTTGGTTAATGTTACAACGCCAGATCAGTCAATCATCCAGACTGTTGCCCTTGCAACTACTGAAAAGGCTGCTGCCCCTCTTCAGGAACCACACGTTTGTCTGGCCTCTCAACAGATACCCCTCCGTTGTGGTTGCACCTACGGTACGGCCATCTGTATCGCTGAGGCACGCAAGCCTCCCCACCAACGGCAAGGTTCCTGGGGGGGGGGGGGGGGGGGGGGGGACTGTTATAGTACCGGTAGCAAAACACATCATTTATAAACACATTGTTTCGAGGTTATCGATACTCGACAACTAGCGGAGTTATTCTCTGAGGTTATAAGCGAGTTACACTAAACTTAAAAGCTTTGAAGCTTCTTAGATCATGGGATCGATCTGAATCACGACTACACTGTGAAAAGGAAACTGCACTTGTACTCAGATTTTTTCAAATCTTTTCGATTACAGGACCTTTCAGTAATCGGATCTATTCAGAGAGAATTATACCTAACATTTCAACGATTCTCAGAGTATCCTGAGCATGGAATCTTCCAAGAATCACAGGAATTGTCCCTGACAACACGACGCTTCCCAAATTCTACGGCCGCGAAATGTTACAGGGATCGCTCGTGCCTCGTGGAAGAAATGCTGCACATTACGTACCAACTCGGCGCGCACAAAACTTTATGCCCCATGAACCATAACTGCATCTCAGGTTATTAGTTCGGAATCTTGAAGGAAGGAATATTAAGTTTTAAAGTCCCGTGTATGACGATGTAATTAGGCCGGAGCGCTAGCTGAAAGTGGACAAGAGTGAGGAAGCATATCGCTTGTGCGCTTTTCAGAGGAACTGCCCCGGCGCTCGCTTTCATCGATTTACAGGTTGAATTGAAACTTAAATTAAGCTCTGCTTCGTCTAAATGCGAGTCGAATGACTCAATACTTGCACCATCGTACCTCAGTGTCATTGGCAACATCTTGGAAGGTGTTCAAAGGGTTCAAATGGCTCTGAACACTATGGGACTTAACTTCTGAGGTCATCAGTCCCCTAGAACTTAGAACTACTTAAACCTAACAAACCTAAGGACATCGCACACATCCATGCCCGAGGCAGGATTCGAACATGCGACCGTAGCGGTCCCGCGGTTCCAGACTGGAGCGGCCAAAACCGTCGGACACCCCGGCCGGCTTGGAGGGTGTTAGTGTCGAAATAACTTCCATGAAAGTGGTATTGAAGCAACAAGAAAACTTATTTTTACTGTTTTAATTTCTTTCGATGAGAAACTAGCGTTTAAATTTGTTGTTGATTTTCTCAGTAAATGGCTGCGGTACTTTCGAACACAGAGTTTTCCCGAAGAATTATTAAGTGTCCACTTTTGCAAATTTGTCTGTTGTGTAATTATTGTTATTTCGCTCTGAATAGAACCTTCAGATCGTATTGCATGCCGTTGAGTCGAAAATTACCGGTCGAATCCAGTTGTCAGTTCCACGTACTGCGCTGCCGGCCTTGTAGAAGGTGCGTGTCCCGGTACATGGACCCTGCACGACAGTGTCTAACGCACCATCGTTTGACCCCGAAGTCAGCCAGATTATTCGGGATTTGTGAGATGGAATTTATTTTAGACGTAAATACATTTCGTGTCTTGTAAGATTAAGACCTGTGAGAAAATTCTGTGTGAAGTACACTCCATTACTTCACGGATATATTCCTCTGTTTCATCGCAAACACCCGTTAGCACCCCTTATGGGAACTTCTTATACGGATGAACCGAACTCCACCAAGAAAACTTCGGAGGTTGTTCAGGGGTATTTTCAAAGTATTTTGGCATAAAGTACCCGTGATATCCGGTGGGTCGTCACAGAATAATTGTATTTAGTTTCATTTATTACTCCATTTATCTTTGTTTTTTATTACACTGAAAATATCTACACAAGAATGCAATTTTCTTGGACCATCCACTCGTGGTACTTGCTATTGTCAACAGTAATGTCAATGACACTCTCCGCCTTCAAGTTTTCATTCGGTACTTCTCGGTTTTGCCTCGGGCTTATTTTTCAACCAGTAGCTGTACGCTAATAGTTATATACAGTAGTGTGGATGGATTAACGGACGAAGAGTTGGCCGCTATGTACATCGTGTATGAGTCCACTGCATGCAGTCGATGAGGGATACAACGACACTACGGTGAATTGTTGCTCTGCGACGGCAACACTACAGTACAGCGCTTTTGCACTTAATTGGGCGCCTTAGTTCTTCTGTGTTACAGCGACTGTGTATTACAGGCTTCTTCAAAGTTGTCAAGGTATTTTCTTGGAAACAAGGGTAACTGGTATAACAAATAGAATAAATCATAATTATACTATTGTTCAGTAACGTGCCGTCGGAGAACATTGGTCCCCCCAAAAGACTCAAAAAATATTCCTCAATAACATACGAAATTTTGTCGATGGAATTCGAGTTCACTCTCTATACACTGGTGCGACAAATCAAGGTTTTCATATGGCACTGTCACAGTACTGCGTTCTTTCTCATTTTCTAGTTTGTGGCTTTTTAATTGCCTCATTTTAATTTAATTTCTTCTTGCGGTGTCACCGCCAGAAGCCACACTTGCTAGGTGGTAGCTTTTAAATCGGCCGCGGTCCATTAGTATTCGACGGACCCGCGTGTCGCCACTGTCAGTAATTGCAGGCCGAGCGCCGCCACACGGCAGGTCTAGAGAGACTTACTAGCACTCGCCCCAGTTGTACAGCCGACGTTGCTAGGAAAGGTTCACTGAGAATTACGCTCTCATTTGCCGAGACGATAGTTAGCATAGCCTTCAGCTAAGTCAATTGCTACGACCTAGCAAGGCGCCATTTATCCTTTGCTATGTATCTAATGACGCATATACTGTATCAACAAGTCCAATGTTCACCAATTGTGGATTAAAGTTAAGTATTCCAGCAGCTACGTACTTTTCTTTATAGCATTCATTACGTATCCTGTTTCAGACCTCACGCCAGCCTGCGTGAGTTTAAGTGCGTGCCTTTCGGTTACCCGTCACTGTGGACTGGATGTCTTGTCAGTCCACAACACTTCTCTATCGTTGTGTCATATTTTCTTCCGTCCCTCTTTTCTTCTTAAAAACTTCGTAACTACCAGGGCATGCTGAAAAGCAATGCCTCCGCGTTTCTTAATCTGTTCTCAATATCGCACATTACTCTGTCGACTTTCCCGCTTCGGTAACGCAAGTTACAAACCTCTGCCACTAAAGCGCTCCGGATTGTAGCGTGTAACTCGACGGTGCGCAAGGAACAGAGCGCTGTAATCGAGTTTGTAACCGTAGAAAACGTGTGTTTTGAGCGTGGGGGTGGTGGTTTCGTTAACAACATTGTTACAGGTGACTTCAGTTTACTGTTTTGAGCGCGAACAAAAGAGAGCATCAATGCAGTCCCAACACATAGGGCGAACGCCAAAACAGCCCAAGGACACGGCATTAGTAGACGAAGTCATACTCAGTGTGTTCTTGTGTAGTCAAGGTGCGGTGGATTTGGAATTCCTGCGTAACGGTACCACCATAAACTCTGCAAGATATTCAGAAAACTGAAAGGACGGGTTGGAAAAGTTCGTCCACTCATGGAGCACCCTCGACTGAAGCCAGACCGCACACGAGCGCTGCGACACGTGCAACAGCCCAACGCCTTGGGGTCGCTGTCACCGATCATCTTCCAAATAGAACGTGGGTTCATCAGATTTCGAAGTGTTTCCAAAACTTAAGGAAGACATTAGAGTTCTTCACTTCGATAGCGATGAAGCCCGTGCAAGCAGATGTGACGCTGTGGCTCCGACAGCAAAGTTAAACATTCTACAGTGACGGCATCAACATACTAGTGTCTCGTTGGGAGAAACGTGTTCGTCACCAGGGTGACTATTTTCAGTAATAAATATGTAGTCACGAAGAATAAAGATGTAAACCATTAACACAGTTTGTTGTGTTTAAAAAGCTTTAAGAATTTTCACAGAAAAAATTCAGTGGTATTACGTTCTAGCGCGACCTCTTACTCATACAAGCATTACATACAGAAATCCTTCTTTCATTTACTGCTGCATAGAGCTCTCTATTTCTCCCTGCTTTAAATGTACCTTTTTCTTTCATAAATGTCGTTTAGCTTCACAACTCTTAAGCTAAGCCTCACAACCATCATCACCACCACACCCTGCATCAGCAGCAGAGGTTCATTTATACTTTGTGAATCACTGTTAATTTGAAGCTCAGGAAATACTTTATTGTATCACATATTAAGGTTTATTTCCATTCCAATCGCGCATGGTGCGTCAGAAAAATGCTGTACACTTTTATGCCATTTATTACTTGCCTAATTTTATCTATTTGATCCTATAGCTGTGTCGTTGTTAAGTTGATCCTTGACAGTTGCAGCTAACTGGGCGCGGCAGCTTTGCAGGCTTCGGTAATGTAACGCGATTTTATAAACGTCTCTGTGTCAACGCCTGAGTGTTGTCGCTGCTTTTTAGATGGCGATTGTGTTTGTCCGTAGCTGTTAGCGCTTCACAGATCAAGCCTGGCAACAGTACTGTTGTCTGTCTGGGAATTTCTTACGTACTGTGTCTCGACTGTAGCGGGACAGATACACTGCTGGCCACCGTAAATGCAACACCAAGAAAGACAAGAGGTAGCACGACAAAATTTATTTTGTAGATAACATGTTGACCAAGTATCAAATGATTACGTTTACAGACGTCTGTGACATGTGGTTCCTGCCAGAATCAGTAGCCAGAGTAGCCGCCATTGTTGGAGATCACCGCTGCCACACGTCTCGGCATTGAGTCAAAGAGACGTTGGATGTATTCCTGGGGTACAGCAGCCCAAGCAGCTTCCACACGTTGCCAAAGAACATCTGGTGTGGCAGCTGGGGATGTAATCTGGGTCACTCGTTGAGCAACCATGGACCACATGTTTTCTATCGGCGAAAGATCCGGAGAGCGAGCCGGCCAGGGAAGCACTTCAATCTGGTTATTGACGAAGAACCTTTGGACAATGCGTGCCACGTGTGGTCGCGCATTATCCTGTTGAAATATGGCTGTGGCCGAGCCCTGAAGGTAAGGAAGGACAACTGGCTCCAGCACCTCGGATATGTAGCGCCGGCTATTTAAAGTACCGGCAATGCGTACTAGAGGCGTGCGAGAGTAATATCCAATACCGCCCCATACCATAATACCCGGTGCAAGACCAGTGTGGCGGTGCATAACGCAGCTGTCCAGCATCCTCTCTCCACGGTGTCTCCACACTCGAATCCGACCATCGTGGTGCTGCAGACAGAAGCGTGCCGCGTCAGTAAAGACAACGTCATTCCATTCTGCCGTCCACATCCGTCTGTCATCACACCATTGGCGACGGAGACGTCTGTGGTTCTGCGTCAATGGTAGACGAAGCAATGGACGTCTTGCGGACGGACCACTCTGCTGTAAACGGCGTCGAATGGTACACGCAGACACTGGATGATGCGTTACAGACGCAATGTGCTGTGCTACGGTTCGGGATGTCACTGAGCGATCCGTCATTGCCATGCGCACAATTTGCCTATCAGCACGTGCAGTGGTGCACCGAGGTGAATGCGATCGACCACGACGGTCCGTCGTACCCTCCTGCATCCAACGGTCACATATCCGCATTACAGTTGTTTGGTTTCGTCCAACACGACTAGCGATTTCTCTGTATGATAATCCACAATCTCGGTAAGCCACTATCCTTCCTCTGTCGAACTCGGATACTTGATCAAACGATGTTCGCTGTTGTCTACGAGGCATAACTGATCGTCTTGTGAATCAACCACAAGGTAAACACACGTGCCGAACGTATACTCGTCGAAATCGCCAAGCCTTAAATGGCGCTATGAGGTGGCGTCACAGGCGCGCGTGATGTGCGTCTGCGCTGAAATTCTAATCAGTTGCATATCTCATCGCTGCAAACCCATGGTGTAAATTTCACTCGATTCGGATGCTTCCTTCAGGGTGTTGCATTTACCGTGGCCAGCAGTGTATATGGGGATCTGAGGAATGTTCATAGCTTCTACCGTGAAAGACGACTATTATGGCTCTTTGTGCATGCTCCATGTACTCAGTTATTACGATTCACTTTTCAGAGCAGAGGGTTCATATCCTCGTCTAGCTAACCAGAGTTTGTGGCGGTTTCCTCTAATCAATGACGGGAAAGGCTGGGACAGTTTCTTTGGAATGGCCACAGTTGAGATCTCTCCCAATTTTTTAGTGACCCGGTCTCGTACTCTGTCACTAATGACATGGTTGTCGATGGAATCGAGCGAAGTGGCAGAGCGGTAAGACATCGGACTCGTATTCAGAAGCACGGCAGTTCAAATCCTCGTATAGCTGTGGAAATTTAGATTTACCGTGGTTTCCCTAAGTAACTTCAGATATGTCTTTTATGTGGAACATCATGGAAAAGACAAGGAGCGCAATAGTCAATAACAAGCAGTTGGTGCAGTTGTAACTCGCTGCACTGCATTGTGGGAGGGAGCGGAGATCAAGTCCCTGTCCAGCAAGGCAGCTTTGAATTTCCCCTACATCAACTACCAAAATGTTGGGATGGTTCCTCTGTAGAAGGACATGGCCGCTTGTCTTGCATATCACTGTCCAACCCGAACTTGTTCCCCGTTTCTAATGCCCTTGTCGTCGATGGGACGTTAAAGCTTAATTTTCCTTCGTTTTCAAAAGTTCATTGGTACAAAATACTTTCATTAGGAATATAAATTCTGTATTCAAGATAACAGTTAATAAACAATATGGATGAGTAGTGAAGGATTTGGGGTGGCTTGGGCTGCATGATGGTTTAATATTTCACCTCAGGCACCAAACACTTAAAATAAATTGCCACCTCAACTCTCTTTTTTTATATATATAATGAACTTTGCTTACTGAATATTCGGTCGCTAGTTTGTGCCCTGAATCCGTGTGCCTTCTTCCCCCAACTTGGCTCACACTTCGCCTCCTTACAGGCTGCAGATAAAGCTGCAGAAAATTAACTTCTCGTTCTCATTCACTCCACCACATAAATAAGAAATGAGATTCAATTCACCTTCTTATATTATTTTCAAAATGACAACTCATTACGTGATAAATTAGGACAGCTATCAACTCGTATACTGCCCCTCTGTACTACGTACATAACAGATGTGATATCAACTTAATAATTAACAATTACAATATAATTATTATCGTTAACATTTCGCGTTTTTAGATTTCATGGAGCTCTTTCTTCCGCACCGCCCCCTCCATGGAACTCCTATCTCTGTGCATGTAGCAGCGTAACGCAACTCGTCCACTTGCTGGAGTATACAGTGAACAGATGGAAACACAAGAAAAATACACATCAGTCACTCGATCAATCGGTCTCTAGTTGAGGTTTGTGTAACTGCGATACACACCAAGAAAGAGGTGGAAATGTTACTCAGCTGTGAGGAATGAAATTTAGCAGATCAGTAATTGCAATGACGTTTTCTTATTTACAGTACGGGTATATGTAGTACAATACCGTAGTGCTTTGAAACGATATGTTGCGTGCAGTCAGTGCAGTCCTTGACCGTGGTCATACATATCTTCAACTAAAGATGGTTGAATGAGCGACCTATGTGACTGTAGCTCGTGTTTCCGTTCGCTTAGTGTCAATTCCAGCAGCTGGACGAGTACCTGTACTGTCTGCTGTTACAAGAGAGTCAAAGTCAGTGTTGTGTTACATTTTAATAGCATCATATGGACGTGAATGGCACACTATCATATATTTTTGAATACGCTTTGAGGAGAGTAAGTGGATTACCAAATAAAAAATATTGGACGCTATCTAAAGAGAGACGTACTGCTATTGACGTCTTTGCTGGTTTCTGGACAAAATGATACTTAGGGGGATGAAGATAAGTGGGACACACTGCGTATCGTTGTGGAGAACGCTTAAAAAACTGGGATAAAGAACGGATAAGTTTTCATTGCTTACGAATATTAAAATTTCTGTGTACGAAAAATCTGGGTAAGTGCGTGAAGGACTCGCGCATTGAAGGTGCCGTACAAACTTAATTATGTCTACAGACTGCTGATCCATCCCGCGAATCGACGATTTTTGCCTGTTATCGATATCGATACGGGCAAAATGTCTGAATATTTAACATAAATTGTCGTATCTTTTGATTGCATTAACGTAGAAGCTTGAATTTCTTACACCATCAAGGAACCGTAGGTTTTCGTATGAAACAAAAATTTTAATTTGAAACGTCTACCCGTTCCTGAGAAAAAGGTGTCTTAACAGATAGACAGACAGATTATCGGGAAGAAAAAAATTTAAAAAAAATCGTGTGATGTAATTACAAACTAACAGTTTTCGAATTATTTCGTTTACATGTACTATGGAACTTTACTTCCTCCCAAATTTCATGATTCTTTGACAAAGGGAAGTAGCCTACAGGTTTTGAAGAGTGAGTTTGAAAGTATCAAAATCCCTGACATAAATGGCCGTATCTTTTGATTGCATTGACTGCATTGACGAGAAGCTTAAATATTTTACACCGCCAAACGATCATAGACCGTAGTATGTAATATAAATTTTAAACTTGACACGTGTACTCGTTTCTGAGAAAAATGGTTCTTAACAGACAGATAGATACACAAACAAAGAAACTGACAAAAATGTGATACAATAGGGGTTCCGTTTTTGCCGTACAGAAAAGAATTTTTTTACTCATATGTTCGTTGCCGGGTGGTGTGTTCAGCTCGTAGGTGGCCAGCTTGTAATTAAACGCGACTGAGAAGAATGTTGTACACTCCACAGGCATGAATGAAGTCCTATCAAGATGCCGTTGGCACACAGATTGTACCAGATTCATTGCCTCTCGGTGCTGTGGGGCGAATGGCCGCTGTAGATGCCGACCGCACGCCCCCATGGAGCCTGCAAGGAGGCGGTACCCGGCGAGTGGTGCAGTGTGGGCCGCCGCATAACTGTAGGGGCTTCGTCACCGGCGCCGGCTGGCCGTTACGCAGGCGAGTATCAACCGGCGGTAACCTGTTCCACCACACCTGCAGCGCCGCCGCACCGGGTTTCAGAAGGCAGCCTCGCGTCGTTCTGACGCAGGTACAGTACTGGGAAGTGGCCCAGTGGAGTCGAGTTCAAATCGCCGACCAGCCACACTGATTTGCGTTTCAGCGAATTTCCTAAATCGTGAGTTCCCTTGAAAAGGACGCGTCGGATTTCCTCCCCTGTCGTTGTACACTCTGAGCTTGTGCTGCGTCTCGGATGTTATCGACGGGAAGTCAAACATCTAATTTCCTTTCTACTTTCTTGAGGTCTATCTAGTACTATTGATACGTGCCATCCAGAACTACAACATTGCGTAGAAGCAACGTCATCATTCTAACTGACAAGAATGAAATACTGACTAATGTTCCACTCAGAATTGGGCCATTGTGGCTTCGCCAATGGCATAAAAGAAAGAGGACCAGAGTTATGACTGATAGCATTAATCTGGATAGAACTGACTCTGTGTGTAAAGCTGTGGCAGTGTCCCAAGGCTAAAAGTTAGATTCACTATTTTTCTTCACATTTAAAGAAAAAATGTTATCTTTATAGTTAACTGAAACATACAAATATAGTTTGTTAGTTAGTTGGTTGCGTGTTCCATTGATCAATTGCACGGTTGTGGAACGTGTCAAGTGCACAAGAAATGCACATATGAAACAAAATTTTTTAATATATACGTATTACAATACAGAGTTAAAGATTAATATTTCTAATATTTATCCCATACCTTTAAATGGCACAAAATGCATATACTATATTTATAGATTTATTTATTCCTATTCAAGAATTCATCTATGGTATAAAAAGAGTTGTCAAGGAGATATGATTTCAATTTATTTTTGAAGCTATTACTGCTGTCTCTTAGACACATTATTTCATCTGGTAATTTGTCAAAAACTTTTATAGCAGCATATTTTACCCGTTTGTGTGCCAAAGATAGGTTGAGGAAAAAATAGTGTAAGTCTTTCTTTTTTCTAGTATTATAATCATGAATGTCACTGTTGTTTTTAAACTGGTCCATGTCGTTGAGAACAAATTTCATTAGTGAGCAGATGTATTGCGAGGCTGATGTAAGAATTCCCAATCTTTTAAAAAGATGCCTACAAGATGTGCGACTATGAACCCCACACATTATTCTAACCACTTCATTTTGAGCAGTGAATACTTTTTGTCTAAATGTTGAGTTACCCCAAAATATTATTCCGTATGACATCAGAGAGTCAAAGTATGCAAAGTATGTTAGCTTACTAATTTCTATGTCCTCAAAATTGGCAATTATTCTGATCGCAAAAGTTGCTGAACCTAGTCGCGCTAGGAGATCCAAAATATGAATTTTCCAATTAAGATTCTCATCTATATGTACACCCTAAAACTTAGTATGCTCTACCCTGTCTACTGACTTCTGTTGATGATCTGTAGAAAACAAATTAATGACTTTTCCAAAGACCTTATTTGTATCATTTTCATTTATTGGATTAATAATGATGTTTGCATCATCAGCAAACAGTGTCAATTCAGCTTCCTGTTTCAGATAGGAAGGGAGGTCGTTCACATATATCAAGAACAGAAGGGGACTCATGATTGGACCCTGTGGAACACCTAATGTAATTTCACCCCAGTTACATGAAGTGGCAAACTTATTTAAATCACTTGACCCATATCAGGAAACTCTTTGTTTCCTGTTCTGTAGGTATGACTTAAACCACTCGTATGCTATTCCATTTATACCATAGAATTGTAATTTCTGTAACATAATGCCATGGTTCATTCACACAACCAAATGCTTAGGACAAGTCACAGAAAATTCCTATTGGTGACATTTTGCTATTTACTATTTTACTATTTAGAGACTATTATGTGGACAGTGAAACTGTATATTGCTATCTCAGTGGAACAGCATTTTTGAAATCAGAACTGTGATTTACTAAGTATTCCATTACTGTTGATATGGCTAACCACTCTTGAGGACATTACTTTCTCGAATATTTTCGAGAAAGCTGTAAGCAAGGATACTGGCCAATAATTATTGTCCCCCTTTTTGTAGAGAGGTCTGATAATGGCATATTGTAACCTGCCTGGGAAAATACCTTGAGTTAGTGATGAATTACATATGTGACTCAGAACATTAGCTGTAATTGCTCCACATTGTTTTAATATCTTATTAGAGATGTCATCTACTCCAACAGAACATTTGTTTTTCAGAGATTTAATAATTTTACTTATTTCACAAGAGGTTGTTCGGTGAAACTTAATCTGACTAAATTTTTTCAAACCAGACTCTTCCATGTACTGCCTAGCTTTTTCTTTTGAACTGGTCTCAATTTTTTTCTCCTACATTTAAGAAATGGTAGTTAAATACATTAGCTACTTGTGTACTGTTGGTTAGGATGGTCCCATTCTCTTTAACAGTAATACTACCTACCCCAGTGGTTACTTTTCCTGTCTCCCGTCTAACAACATTCCATATTGATTTGATTTTATTGCCAGAGTTCTTAATTTGTTCTCCAACATGCATATTTCTTGATTTCCTTACAATTTTTCTCAGTATGTTACAATAATTTTTATAGTATAAAACTACTTCTGGAGCTTTACTAGTTCTTGCTGTCTCATACAGTTTTCTTTTTCTTTCTGAAGACACTTTAATCCCTATAGTAATCCAAGGTTTCTTTGAAAAGTGTGTGGTGTTACACTTAGTAATTTTCTTTGGGAAACAATGTTCAAAGAGGGATATAAATTTATCACGAAATACGTTGCACTTATCATTAGCATTTGGTTCATTATGTACATCTCCCCAATTAACATTTCTTAAGCTTTCTCTGAAGTGCTGTATAGATACCGGGTTGAGCACCCTCACACTTTTACTTAATGGTTTCTGAACTGTACACCCTGTTAGGTTTTGTAAGTTAATCAGTTGTTCACCATGGTCTGAAAATTCATTTACCATAGGGAAAAAACGTGTTTGTTTTACATCCCCTTTCTGTACAAATACATTATCTTGCTGCTGTCCTGAGCCATACGTGTGGGGAAATTGATCACTGATTCTAAGTTATATGTTGTTAATAACATTTCTAGTTCACTTTTCCGATCAGAATTATTTAGAAAGTTTACATTGAAATCACCACAGATTAATAACCTCTTCTTTTTGCCTGACAGACAGCATAATAGGGAGTCAAACGTTGTTATGAACAGCTCCTAGTCTCCTAATGGGGACCTGTACACTGTTGCTAATATCAATACTACATTATCTAGCTGAAGTTCACATGCACAAACTTAAAAGTGCTGATCAACACAAAATTTGCTTACTTCTACAGTTTTGCATTTATACCCTTGTCTTATGAAAATGGCAACTGCTCCTTTATCCACCTTCGACCTCAACACTTGCAGTTCCAAACGAAACCTTCATGGATGGGTGATGGAGGGTTGTCACACCACATAACACCCATGGGAGTGTGAAATTCGCTTGCAAAGTTTTGGCGGAATGCGTAGAAAGACCACACTTACTTTTATTATACGTAGGGTGACACAGGTATAAGTGCAGACAGTAAGATCATTGGTACCTAAACACGTATCCACTTTAGTGTGTTATTTGCTTTTCTCTGCGTCTAAAAGTCTTCCTGCAAACACATAACATAATTTACTAGCTGATGTTCTCTGAACGGTCGTAACTGCACTACTAAGCGGACTACGCACCCAGATTTCAGCTCCTGACTTGCTGCCCAGAGGAAAATAAGCGTTAATGGTTTGATCTTGCCACGTATACTTGGAGGTAATAACCACCCTAAAAGCGTACTAATCCTAATAACTGTAATTATTATTTTCCAAATGAAGCAAAAACTGCTGTAATGTTGTTCAGTACGTTGTCCTTAGTTACCAACAAAAATAACTGCACTTATATCACTAACATCCTGTGTATTGGTTTCTCCCTTCTCTCTCTCTCTCTCTCTCTCTCTCTCTCTCTCTCTCTCTCTCTCTCTCTTCCCGACGAAGCTGAAAATCCTATGGTGCCATTATTCGATCAGTGAGATTTCCAAGGCGAGCTCATCAAAGTGGTTGCATTGCCTTCTCTCCGTGGTTATCTCTATGCGTAAAATCAGATTTCTTGCTCCGTTGAGGAGGCGAGCTTTCAGATGTACAGTGCTGTTAAAGACAAGGCAGTCGTGCTGCACGTTCGAGTGCAGCACGAAATTTCGTAAACACCTCGCGAGATGGAGATAGCAAGACGGCACAGACTACGACTTGGAATAAACGTGCGTAATTTGAATTAACAACTTGTAATGCAATAATGTGAATATCATGAGCCCTGCACGAACATTGATGGAAAACTTATTTCGAGTTTCTAGTTGGGATGACATTTTCATTTTTCTGCACTGAATTTCGCCAACTTCATCAGGCGCTACGCATATGTTACTACACATCTAAAAATCATCCCATACATCTCTTTACGGAGACTGCTGAGTCATTTATCGAAATGTGTTAAAAATAGAACCGTCAGGCGACTGAACAGTCGAAACGATGACCAACTGCGTAGAAAAGATAAAACGCGCACATCGACAGTTTTTTGAGAGAGCCTTGTTCGTTTTCAAACAGAGTTGCTATTTTTCTCCAAGCACGTTAGAATCCATGGAACAAATTTTTATCTCAAGAAAGTCGGTTTTATATAGTTATACCTTCAGCTGTTACCAAAAACTTCATTACTTCGCTATACATGGACCATCTTCTGGTACTCGTCTCAAAATTCGTCTAGTATTTTGATTTCTGGGAACAGCTGTGTCAGTCACACACGTTTTCGATAGCCACTGAGCTCCCTGTAGATGGGTTTACGTAATGGATACGCAAAACAACAGCCCACAGGGAAGGAGAATATGCATTGCATCTACGCGGGAACGACCATATCGGTAGTGCTGCAATGTGAGCAGATTAAGAATAAATCAGGCAGGTCTTTCAAGAAGAGTATTTGCCAGTGCAGATTTGTTCATTTAGCAAAAGTGTATTATTGACATGTAATAACAGCACTGCTGCTTGCCTGTTTAAGTCGTAAGGCGCTAATTTGTAGTGTATCAAAAAGCAAAATTGTATAACGAATTTTTGGACTAGCGTCAAAAGGTGGCCCAAGTATACGACCCCAACAAGTAGCAACTTAAGGTTTTTGACAGTAGCTGGTCGTGTAACTACACAAATATGTCTGTCTTGAAACATGGCGGCTGTGGGGCACCACTTTGTTAATAAATATCTCTTGTAGAAGTCGGCCACCATTCAATACAGAACAGATTTTTCCCGTGGTTCAGTGTCTTCAGAACGTCATGCAAGTCATTTCTTGAGGTGGCAGTTATTGGCGACGATTCAAGGCTGTGAAAGAGGGTGTTCGAGCAGTCCTCATTCCAGGTTTGGAATCATTTGGGAAATGTGAACTAAATTGTGTAGAAGTGCAAGACAATTTCAGACTAGCTTTCGACCGTGTTGCTTCGTGACGGACTGTCTGTCAGCGTTTGACAGTATACCTCAGATTTTGATGATTTTATCAAGAACACCAAGAACACATTGAGCTAGTCACAAAATTCTGTCCACTACCAGCAATGGAGAGTGAAACTTTGACATTGCCAGTCACTCGTGCTGGCGAAACGCCAGACGAACTTCAGCCAAAGAACTGGATACAGAAACCAACAGGCAGTTTGTCAACACATGGCCACGAAAACGTTAACAATTTTGTAAAATTCAGTTGCCTTGATTTTACGTGTAGATTGTGTTTTCTTTTCAGCTGTGGTGAATTTGAATGACGCCACAGCACAGAATGCTATTTAGACAACAACCCAAATCACATCTTTAGCCGTGATATGCGTGAAAAATATCTTCAGTTATTAGTCTTCGGACCAGTGATGAATGTGGATACGTATTTCTTAAACTTATTTGAAGGAGTATCTTTCAGTATTCTTGCTATCCGTCTTGCAGACACCGTTCGGTAATTAAGCTTCTCGAAAACATTTTGGTTCCTGGACTTTTATGAAGACTTCTGTTGTAAGTAGACTAATTACGAATTTGCCTCCAGTTTACCAGTCACAGGTTCAACAAAGTATTCTCGCTGAGACCTGGTTCTGCTTGTTGTCACTACACGTATTCCTATTGCCTTTCCTCAACACGCGACATCTTTGCCTTATTCGAATGATGACATTTGGAAGCCATTAAATCTGCGTTACTGAAGTAAAGTAGACTCCGCCTGGCCTCTAACCTTGTGTAAGACTTTGTATAAAATATGCGGTTTGCGTGTAAGTTTCGCTGTTTATTTCTGTTAAGCAGCTTGTCATTTGGCGTAGGTTTATGTGTGACATCTGCTAGAAACATGCGTGAAAAGCGATAAAAATCCGTGCTGCTATATGGCCTGTATACAAAAAAGAAAATACTACTGTTTGGTCCTAGTCCGCTACAGTGATCAGCAACGATATTACAGACAAAAGAGAAACGCTCAGTGAGGTAACTACTCGCAGAAGAACCGGCTTCAAATGATGACTCTAGGGGCATACTACAATCCTCTATGTATCACTCCCAAAGATATAGTGGGCACAAGATTAAAGTAATTACAGCATACAGACAATCATTCTTCCCGCGCTCCATACGTGAATGGAACAGGAAGAAATCCTAGTAATTGATTACTTCTGCAATGCCCTTTACGGTGGTTTGCAGACATCTTGCATAGCTTCCCACTACCAAAAAATAGTAGTCACTTTTTTCAATGACGAACTTGTATCTACAAATAACGATGTGAGAAATGTACATTTTTGTGTTTCCGAGATTATTTATGAACTTGATACTATTGAACATGAATCATTATCACCTATTAAGTAATAAGTAAAGAAGGGAGGCAAAATAATGTTCACATTACAGAAAATATGTTTGAGAAGAAAAGTACGTGATGGAGATAGGGTGTTCCAAATAGCGGCCCCAAGTGGAATTTGTCCTGGAATTTCTGCATATATTTGGTGCTCTCCTTAGTCGTGTTGTGCTCCTCCCCTAGGTCCATGTTGCTCTTTTTGTTCTCTCCTCCATCTCGCCCCCCCCCCCCCCCCTTCCACCCTTTTCCCATTTGCCAGCCCCTCTCCCTCTCTTCTTGAACTTCGTAACCACAGTAACAACTTCGTAACTATAGTTGTTACTATGGTTACGAAGTTTAGAGAGACAAAGATTATCATATTGTTAGCCCAACATAAAAAGTGGGCGATGCAAGCACTACTTTTCAAGGTATTAACTCAGTAATTTTCTGGAGATACTGTAAACTGTCATTTTTATCAATTACTGCTAGCCGGTCTTATTATTTACATACGTTTACGTAGTATTTGAGAAAGTAATGTCCTGAGAAATTGTTACTCATCTGTGCATAAACTGTGCTACGGTCGCAGGTTCGAATCATGCCTCAGGCATGGATGTGTGTGATGCATTTAGGTTGTTAGGTTGTTAGGTTTAGGGCATTTGTAGACTTAGAGAAAGCTTTTGACAATGTTGACTGGAATACTGTCTTTCAAATTCTGAAGATGGCAGGGGTAAAATAAAGGGAGCGAAAGGCTATTTACAATTTGTACAAAAACCAGATAGCAGTTATAAGAGTCGAGGGACATGAAAGGGAAGCAATGGTTGGGAAGGGAGTGAGACAGGGTTGTAGCCTCTCCCCAATGTTGTTCAATCTGTATATTGAGCAAGCAGTAGAGGAAACAAATGAAAAATTTGGAGTAGGTATTAAAATCCATGGAGAAGAAATAAAAACTTTGAGGTTCGCCGATGACATTGTGATTCTGTCAGAGACAGCAAAGGACTTGGAAGAGCAGTTGAACTGAATGGACAGTGTCTTGAAATGAGGATATAAGATGAACATCAACAAAAGCAAAACGAGGATAATGGAATGTAGTCGAATTAAGTCGGGTGATGCTGAGGGAATTAGTTTAGGAAATGAGACACTTAAGGTAGTAAAGGAGTTTTGCTATTTGGGGAGCAAAATAACTGATGATGGTCGAAGTAGAGAGGATATAAAATGTAGACTGGCAATGGCAAGGAAAGCGTTTCTGAAGAAGAGAAATTTGTTAACATCGAGTATAGATTTAAGTGTCAGGAAGTCGTTTCTGAAAGTAGTTGTATGGAGTGTTGCCATGTACGGAAGTGAAACATGGACGATAAATAGTTTAGACAAGAAGAGAATAGAAGCTTTCGAAATGTGGTGCTACAGAAGAATGCTGAAAATAAGATGGGTAGATCACATAACTAATGAGGAGGTAATGAATAGGGTTGGGGAGAAGAGGAGTTTGTGGCACAACTTGACTAGAAGAAGGGACCGGTTAGTAGGACATGTTCTGAGGCATCAAGGGATCACCAATTTAGTATTGGAGGGCAGCGTGGAGGGTAAAATTCGTAGAGGGAGACCAAGAGATGAATACATTAAGCAGATTCAGAAGGATGTAGGTTGCAGTAGGTACTGGGAGATGAAGAAGCTTGCACAGGATAGAGTAGCATGGAGAGCTGCATCAAACCAGTCTCAGGACTGAAGACCACAACAACAACAAGTTCTACGGGACTGAGGACCTCAGCTGTTAAGTCCTATAGTGCTGAGAGCCATTTGAACCATTTTTAACTCTAGAAAAATAAACTAGTAATGTATTTAGTGCTGGCTAAATTTGTCTATCGTTGAAAGTTCTTGTGCACTGTGAATGATTTATTCAATGGCAGTAAATACTACATATATTACGTACCTGAAATTGGTCGGCATAGTTATTAATGCGACCCCGAATGTTAGGGACATACGGAAGTACTGAGGTCTTTATTCCTCAGCGAAATGTATCGAGAGGATATCTGTGCACGTGCTTAACTGTGATGAGCTTATACTGCTATTCTTTAAAAAAAAAAAAAGCGAGTATCATTGAGCTGAATAACGCCGAGTTTCTTTGACTTGAAAGCATATGCAGGCGAGCTAACACAGTCACTGTAAGTCCGCATATCATGCAGTCTACAGGCACGTGCATCTGTCTGAAACTTAATATCAGCTATTCTATGTACGAGATTAATTGAAGGGTTCATGCGAAACTAAAGCACATTTGCTATTTGTTGTAGTGATATACGATCCAGTTAATACGCAGCGATAAACGAGGTTTGTAAGTTTATTGGTCTTACGTTCCGTAAGAGTTTCTTTTAGGTATTTACAGATTTTTTAATTACCTACTTTGTCAGTGCTATTGCAAAGTGTCTTGTAATTTATTTGTACTTTTTTCACAGCCTATCCAACATCCTCTTCAAGAAATACACTTTTATTTCTTGACTACAAATAATTCTGATCTTAATGTAGAACTGAGATTTAATTTCATTATTAAGCTCCCTATAGATATACAATTTAGCTTCGGCGTACATGAAGCAAAAAAGTAAAAAAAACAAAAAGAGACATGTTTGTAACTAGCGTTTATATCCAAAACGATAGTCTCTCGATTTCACTCCCAAATTTTTTCAGCTTTCTGATGTTTAAAAACATTATAGTAAGTTCTGTTGCAGTTCTGTTTCAGACGAAACCTTCTACTGTGTATCATAAAAAAAAACTGTCATTCAAGAATTCAAGCATGCGACATACTATTGAGAGCTAAAATTATGTCTTTGACTACTCCGCATTTTCTTGCTTAATGACGCGTGCCGGCCGTTGTGGCCGAGCGGTTCTAGGCGCTTCAGTCTGGAACCGCGTAGAACGCTACGATCGCAGGTTCGAATCCTGCCTCGGGCATGGATGTGTGTGATGTCCTTAGGTTAGTTAGGTTTAAGTAGTTCTAAGTTCTAGGCGACTGATGACCTCAGATGTTAAGTCCCATAATGCTCAGAGCCATTTGAATAACGCGGTCGCACTAGTAAGGGGCTCCAGTGAAAGAGTTAAATAAATCTTAATAAAAGAGGATATGAAACCAAATTCGTATATGACATACCTTTATAACTGAGAAATGAAGATACATTACAAGAGGTGCTGGAAGTTACCTCACTCCACTACATGTCCAACATGGCGCTGTATGTTCGTGAATGATGTTGCTAGCTGCAGAGAAAAAGTCACGGGGTGTGGGGTCAAGTCAGGTGAAACTTGGGGACCATAATCCTTTTTAAATCACTCCTTTAGGGAAAAATTATTCCATCGCAGGCATACTCGCTTTAGACGTGTGGCATGTTATCCCAAGTTGCTGCTAGCAGCGAAGTGGTTCACAAATTCATGAAACGATGCCGGGTGCCCTTCGTTTGTGATGGTAAAAAAAAGAAAAGGAAAAAAAAAGAAAAGAAAAGCCTGATGATGCGCCGCTGTGATAATACGCAGAACACGCCCACCTTCTGTGAATGAAGGCGTTCCTCGAGAACTGCATGCTGGTCGTCAGTACTGCATGAACGTTTTGTTTTGTGAGTCCATTTGTTTTGACAAGTAGAACCACGCTTCATTACTGTACTGCGTGTATTGTAAGATTCCAGACCTTTCAGCGATAAACCGCTGAAACCTATAGTACTACGTTTATCATTTGTAACAGTTCATGAACATCGTAAGCTTAGCAACTTTTGACTCGTGCTACGTGATGGTCCAGTTTCCAGCCATAAACGGCGAAGAGACTTTTCTGGTGACGCTAAAAATCCTGTCTTACCTGAGCCACACTTTCTTGCGGTGACAGCGGGCTCACCTCCCCCCTCCCAATCAGTCTAGTCAAGAGACAAGAGATCGAAAGACGTAAGATGGCTTTAACTGCTTTACAGGGAGCCAGGGAGAGCTGGCTGAGGGCCGCAGATTTTGCACAAGACAAAGCACATGTCGAAGAAGTACGGAAAACTACGCAAATAAACCCAAGGTGAACAATGAGAATGTACGTCAAAGGAATAGTAGGGAATGCTCAACGGGTTTTATTGAGGAAAGCGGCACAAAAAATGTGTAGTAAAAGTTAACTTCTTTAAGAAAGGGAACCAGAGCTGACAAAAATTCTTCAAGGACAATAGTTGGATCATACTCACCAAAGAGTTCAACATTGCTGAGAGATGGAAACAATACTTCAGGCACCTCCTCAACTGTGATGAACCTAAAGGTATGTTCGAATTTCAGCCTTCTGACATCGAAGGTTTGGGTTATTTGCCACCTCTGCTGGAGGAAATAAAGAATCAGAAAGTGAAGATCAAGAAGAACAAAAGGCCAGGACAAGATGAAATCCAGGCATAGGTTATTCAAGCTGCAGGGGTGACGCTCCACAAAGGAAATCACCGTCTAATCAAGAGGATCTGTATTTTGGAGGAGATCCCAGAAGATACACAGGAAAAGGTGACGAAATAGACTGCACTAACTACAGAGCAATCGCTCTCCTTAACGTCTGCTATAAGATCTTGTCTAATTGTATACTGGATAGAATCCAGCCGTTTGCAGAAAAAGTGATCGGTGAATGTCAGGGGAGTTTCAGAAACAGCCGTTCGACTGTCGACAACATCTGTGGGCTACGACAGTTCACCGAGAAGATGTGAGTATAGAAGAAGACATACATGTGCTGTTCATAGATTTGAAGAAGGCATGTGGCTGCATCCACCGGGAAATCGGATGAATTGGCTCAACAAATTTGGAATTCCAAAGAAACTCGTCAACCTTGTTCGATTTCGTCTCACTGATTTGAAAAGGCAAACTTAAGGTCGGGAACCAATTCACGGAGATATTTTACATAAAGACAGGATCGAGGCAAGGAAATGGTGTGGAACCGATGTAGTTTAACCTGGCGCTCAAAAAGAAATTCGAGGGCATGGAGGTAGAGGGTGAGAAAAGGAATTCAGCATGAAATCCGTTTTTCCTACGATTATTTTATGTTGTCATTCCACTTCACATCGCTCAGGACTGTTACTCCTAAGTATTTTGCAGTAGTTACTGATGCCAATGATCTTCCACCAGTAGCATAATCTAACAGTAATGAATCTTCGTATCTGTTTATGCGCAAATACGATACATTTATTTTCGTTCGTTGTCAACTGCCAGTTCATGCACCAAATTTCGATCCTCTGCAGGTTATTCTGCATTTCGCTTGTAACATCCACGAGATAAATTTTAGCTACAGTGCGACGAGAGGAAATTATGCCTCTAACAGTTATAAACATTATCTATCCGACATATAGAAAAACAGTGAAATAAAAGAAAACTATGATAAATATTAATAATTTATATAATATTTTATGATGTAATTGGACTTGTCGATGTGTATCATACCAAGACAATGAAAATTGTAAATTCCTTTTATGATCTGCATTTGTCTTCCTTTGTTTTTACCTTTTTTTGGTTGGCGTTTGTAGGTTGCGGACGCAAGACGCATATCAAAGTCTGTTAACAAATTGTAATTATTTGTTAATTATTATTTGAGAATAGAGTTCATTATTATTATAAATATGAGTGAATAATTATTTGTAACTTAAATTCCTCTCTCAATAAGCATTATCTGTGTTAATTATTTCTTTCCGTTGCAAGAAGCGCAGCCATTGATGATAGCGATTTGTATCGCGTTTTTATCTGTGTTTCATACGAAAGTATCAAAGGATTGCCTGATGAAAATTAGTCTAAATAGTGCACAATATAAAAGTAAAATTAATCGGCATTAATTCAAATACTTATCCTGTTAAAAGGAAATTTGCTCTAACAATAGAAAGTCTCTGTCAATTATCTGCCGCCATCTTAACAATTATCTCAGCGGCAAATTCAAGTTACGCAACTCTGCAGACACAGATGCCGAAGGTGATAAAAATGTGTAAAAATAAATGTGCACCGGTGATCCCGAACTCATTTTAATGAAAATTATTCGAATCAGATTGGTTCTTCAAAACAGTGCTCATAGCACGATCCATACAACAAACTTTTTCTTGCTGATGTATGGAGCCGAAATTAATTACGCACGAGTTGCGAAGAATAGTGTTTCAGGTAACATCGTCCGTGTTGTGCGCGGTTGATATTCGGTGGTTTTAATGGTAATTTTGCTGAAGATAACTGTTTCCATCATAATCAATAGTTGTATAGAATCTGTTGTATGAACTGTGATTTGGTGACACTTACACAACTTACAGACGCCGCGCGGGATTAGCCGAGCGGTCTAGGGGCTGCAGTCATGGACTATGCGGCTGGTCCCGTCGGAGGTTCGAGTCCTCCCTCGGGCATGGGTGTGTGTGTTTATCCTTATGACAATTTAGGTTAAGTAGTGTGTAAGGTTAGGGACTGATGACCTTAGCAGTTAAGTCTCATAAGATTTCACACACATTTGAACAACTTACAGACAACACTTTAATACAACATTAACTTGGATTTCCTTAGCAACTTGACCAAATATTTAGCCGGGAGAAAAAAATTATTTTGTAA
This sequence comes from Schistocerca piceifrons, assembly GCF_021461385.2. Taxonomy (NCBI): domain Eukaryota; kingdom Metazoa; phylum Arthropoda; class Insecta; order Orthoptera; family Acrididae; genus Schistocerca; species Schistocerca piceifrons. The sequence goes on along the minus strand of NC_060139.1, from coordinate 33,116,692 downwards.
TTACTCACTGTAATGAAATAACATTATCATTTTCATTTACAAATCAGTTAAATACCAAACCACTGAATAACATAGCGAAAGCCACACGCTCCAGTCATCTGGCTTTGCAACCTTCCAAGAAACAGGAACCTCTGCAAAAAGCCACATAGAGGATTCCGATGTCGTTCTCTAAGTCATTTGTATATTTTGGAAACTATTATGGTCCTGAACACAAATTCTTTTGATTTCATCCCGGTAAGTATTGAGTTGTATCTCTTAAAAAGAGATTCAAATCTCGTATTTCCTTAACTAAAAGACAGTGCGGAACTGTATCGAGTGCCTTCCGGAAGTCAAGGAACCCGGTTGCCTTTATCTGCCACGCTCTGGACTTCACTGACAAAGAGAGCGAACTGTAAAACTTCCTGGTAGTTTAAAACCGTGTCCCGGACCGAGACTCGAGCTCCATACCTCGCGGGAAGGTGCTCTATCGACTGAGCGACGCTTACATGACTCACGCCATGTCCTCACAGCTTTACTTCCGCCGGTACCTCATTTCGTACCTCGCAAAGTTTTGTAAGAGAGTTTCTGTGAAGTTGGGAAGGTAGGAGGTGAGGTAATGGCGGAAGTGAAGTTGTGAGGAACTGTCGGGAGTTATGCTTGGATAGCTCGGTCGGTAGAACACATTCCCGCGAGAAGCAAAAGTCCCAAGTTCGAGCCTCGGTCCGGTACATAGATCTCTGTCCGGAACATGGTTATTATCTGTCAGGAAGTTCCACATCAGAGCACAGTCCACTACAGAGTGGAAATTTCGTTCTGGGAGCGATCCGTATTTCGCAAGATCTCTCTTTCCGAAATGCATGTTGGTTTTTATAGAGGAGATTTTCGTTCACCGAAACGTCATAATGCGTGAGTATGACTATGGCTATGAGTCTTGACTGGGTCGTAACTGTGTATGCCCATTACCGTGTACACAGTGAGTCCCATTTGCGTTAAGACTGGCTATGAAAACTAAGAGTCATGCATTATGTTCACAGACTCACTGAATTTATTCAAAATGACCTTTCCCTTAATCGACACTCAGCTGAAATCATTTTAAAATGTTTTGAAACAGTCACTGTAGTCCTTTTTGGAATGATATTTAGTACTGCAGCACCGCTTTCTTGGATGTCCTTAATTCCATCGTGACGTTATCCTTTATTGCCAATTTCATTTTGTGGAACAACCAGAAATCAGCTGGGGCCAAATGCAGCCAAAAACTCGTGCACAGTCTTCGCTTTGAGCTGGGGCGTTGACATGGAGGAGCCACCAGGAACCTGCCTCTCGGTATTCGGATCGAATTTGACGGAATTCTCGGCCACAAACGATGGAGGACTCAGAACACTTGGTGTTACTTCGCTGTTCCATCGTCGTTTTCCGACGAGTGTCAAACACGTACTATTACATTTGCGGGCAGGACTCCTGCTGCATCTACGCTGGTGCTTCGATCTTCTACATGATTGTTGGTGAAACTCCAAGGACCGCAATGCCTCAACTCGCCACGAGACAGCATTCCCGTTTGGAATTTCATACAAGCAGTCCTAATGGAACTGGGACACACTGTGTATGCACTTCATCGTAGGCTGATGTAAATGATGTTCTCTATGAGGTGTGGGAAGAAACATAATACAATTAGAGTACGTTAGGAAACATAGGATAGAACAAAAGTTTCCGAATAACCGTTGGTCGGAAATGCAGGCCCTGAAACGACAGTCAACCAGTGAAAGGGTGTGAATTTGAAGTAATTTGCCCCCACTAATAACTGTTACTCCAGAATATTCAATTACTCGCTGAATTATGTTAGCATAGTTGTTTGAACTGAAAAGTGAAACCTTCTCAAACTTTAAATTTCTGTCTGCGACTGATTCCGTTAAATGCTACTTTTCTGCGATTGATAAAGCTTGACTACAAAATCAACTACGCTACGCTGCCGCAATTCCACTTATTTTGTAAAGATATCGAGTTATACTATGCAAAAAGTGCTGTGGTAAAGCAGTCGTCATGTGGCAGTGAGGTGTAATGTTTTTGACTATGAAATCTAAAAGCGTTTTGTTGATGTATGGAGGAAATGAATAGTAATCAAACAAAAATACTGATGAAAAAAACAAAAATTGAATTTTATTCAATCTTATGGGTGTGAGGTAAAAGGCGAGTTGTGGCGCCCTGAAAATATTCTAAGTTATTTATTCGTCTATGTCTTTGTTTATATCCGAATTATACTATTCATGAAGTAATTGGTCAAATATTTACTGTGATTTAGAAAGCACAGAGACATTAGGCTAGTGGCTTACTTTTGTTTCTGTTCCTTTGATATATGTTTATTTGCTCTGTTTATGTATTTAATAATGTGAATTAGAGCGTGTTTATGGTCCAGTCTTAGGAATATTTATTTAATTTCAAATTATTGAAATGTAAATCCAGTGTTCTGTATGTTTTTCAATATGTTTGTGAGTGTGTGTTGGCTTGGAGACATGGCGGGAGCGCTATAGCCAATCACAGCGCTCGTTACTACGTTAGGCGACTACCGAAGTCAGTGGGGAGACTGGATGGAAGTGGGGGAGGAATATTGGGGGCGCACAGGACACAGTGGAGTGCTGGACGGAAAGACGCGACGAACGGTCGCAGGAAATATTTTGAGTATGTTGGGCAGTTTGCGTGTGGTCGCGGGAGGTAGAAATTTTTCGTAGTGCCGACTTGTGCACTGGTGAGATTTCCGTTTCTTCTGCAGTGAAGACGTAGTGTGCGCTTAGAAGTGAATATCACGCGAGCTCCTTTGTTTTTCATAGCTAATTACGTGAAGTAAGAATCTATTGTTTCTCTGTTATTCAACTTATATTTTATTGAATTGCTGGACCATCGACACCAGTAAGTATTTTGCAGTAATAAATGGCATTCCTAAAGGTACTTCTGCTACCGTACTCATCATTTAAAGTCGTTAAAATTGAACTTGCAGATTTTATTTAATTGCAATCTTTCATTTATAAATTTGTATGTTACATTCAAAATTCGCAATTGCCGAGTGATAGGAACGTTCGACCATTCGATTCATGTGTATATTCATATTGAATACTGTAGACCACCAGTATGTGGCTTGTAATGCAGAAACTACGTATCCCACCCCCTAGACAGCAAAACCAACCAAAACTTTTACACTACTGGCCATTGAAATTGCTACACCACGAAGATGACGTGCTACAGACGCGAAATTTAACCAACAGGAAGAAGATGCTGTGATATGCAAATGATTAACTTGTTAGAGCATTCACACAAGGTTGGCGCCGGTGGCGACATCTACAACGTGCTGACATTAGGAAAGTTTCCAACCGATTTCTCATACACAAACAGCAGTTGACCGGCGTTGCCTGGTGAAACGTTGTTGTGATGCCTCGTGTAAGGAGGAGAAATGCGTACCATCACGTTTCCGGCTTTGATAAAGGTCGGATTGTAGCCTATCGCGATTGCGGTTTATCTTATCGCGACATTGCTGCTCGCGTTGGTCGAGATCCAATGACTGTTAGCAGAATATGGAATCGGTGGGTTCAGGAGGGTAATACAGAACGCCGTGCTGGATCCCAACGGCCTCGTATCACTAGTAGTCGAGATGACAGGCATCTTATCTGCATGGCTGTAACGGATCGTGCAGCCACGTCTCGATCTCTGAGTCAACAGATGGGGACGTTTGCAAGACAACAACCATCTGCACGAACAGTTCGACGACGTCTGCAGCAGCATGGACTATCGGCTCGGAGACCATGGCTGCAGTTACCCTAGACGCTGCATCGCAGACAGGAGCGCCTGCGATGGTGTACTCAACGACGAACCTGGTTGCACGAATGGCAAAACGTCACGTTTTCGGATGAATCCAGATTTTGTTTACAGCATCACGATGGTCGCATCCGTGTTTGGCGACATCGCAGTGAACGCACATTGGAAGCGTGTATTCGTCATCGCCATACTGGCGTATCCTGGGGGTGTCGGTATTACCCGGCGTGATGGTATGGGGTGCCATTGGTTACAAGTCTCGGTCACCTCTTGTTCGCATTGACGGCATGTTACATTTTAGATGTGATACGACCTGTGGCTCTATCCTTCATTCGATCCCTGCGAAACCCTACATTTCAGCAGGATAATGCACGACCGCATGTTGCAGGTCATGTACGGGCCTTTCTGGATACAGAAAATGTTCGACTGCTGCCCTAGCCAGCACATTCTCGAGATCTCTCACCAACTGAAAACGTCTGGTCAATGGTGGCCGAGCAACTGGCTCGTCACAACACGCTAGTCACTACTCTTGATGAACTGTGGTATCGTGTTGAAGCTGCATGGGCAGCTGTACCTGTACACGCCATCCAAGCTCTGTTTGACTCAATGCCCAGGCGTATCAAGGCCGTTATTACGGTCAGAGGTGATTGTTCTGGGTATTGATTTCTCAGGATCCATGCACCCAAATTGCGTGAAAATGTAATCACATGTCAGTTGTAGTATAATATATTTCTCCAGTGAATACCCGTTTATCATCTGCATTTCTTATTGGTGTAGTAATTTTAATGGCCAGTAGTGTAATATTTCTACACTTAGTATGAGGGTACGTATTTGAGGGCCACATTTTTATTCGAAAGCCCGCATGTGGGAGCATAACTTACATTTTTAATTTCTCAAATAATTTCTTTTTTTTTTTGCAGTAATCGCTCGAAATAGTTCAAATGGTTCTGAGCACTATGGGACTCAACTTCTGAGGTCATCAGTCGCCTAGAACTTAGAACTACTTAAACCTAACTAACCTAAGGACATCACACACATCTACGCCCGAGGCAGGATTCGAACCTGGGTCCGTAGCGGTCGCGCGGTTCCAGACTGTAGCGCCTAGAACTGTTCGGCCACCCCGGCCGGCTCGAAATAGTTTCCTCGAACAGCGCTACATAGGACACATCATCGAACAATTGATTGGCACACCCTCCTTAGAATTCCTGGTATGTTTCGAATGATTGAGGCGGACTCCTAAATTCTTGCGGCCATATCGCCACCTGTGTTGAATTGCACGGGTTGGTCTGTGGCTGTCGCTTTATGACTGCTGTCCCACACCGTTGCATTCACCATCTATAACCATTCGGCAAATCTTGTTCGATTCGATTTACCCTCCTGACGTTATCAGATTTTTTTTTTTTTGTATCCTGTATGTGCGAGGAAATGTGATGATTTGTGATGATCATCTTCAAAAATGGCAGAAACTGCGAAATATGAGAATGATGACTACGGCATCGATCCAAACGCAAATTCAACGCTCCATTTGTCAATTTTAATCTCAAAGAACATCAAAATTCCACCCGTTTTCTGTAATACTTTTCAGTTTTCGCCCTTGCATGGTCAATAACTCTTCTAAGCCACGTTTAATCTCTCATAAACAGCGATATTGTGTTGTCTCTGATGAAACGTTACTGAATACTGTGCATTTTAACGACGTCTTGCAAGGTTATGTGAGCCCGAGCTACAGGTGTTGCCGTATCTTTCGATTTTGTGTCGCTGTTTGTTCGTGGCCAATAAAAACCGCCTGTGAACGAAAATAGGAAGTCTTGAAAGTGAGTTGTTATACAAATGTGTCAGCGAATTCTTACCTGGGACTTTGGAAAAAGGTTGATCTCTGGAAAGAGGAAGCCTGACTTTGACTGTAGGATGGACATAAAGTCGAGAGGAAGAAGGAAACAGTGGTTCCTTTGGAACGAATAATGTATGACGTGACAATATTTTGGTCAGTGGACATAGTACGGGCCAAAAGCAAAGACATACACCTTGCCTCTGGAATATTCGACCGTAAAATCTGGAATTGTTCTATGCTTTGTACGAGAAAGTGTTCGTAATTGTTTTAAGACATTTTACGTGGAACAGTGCGAAATACAACCACTTTTTCAGCCACAGGAACCACATTGTACTATTTATATTGTAGCAACCATAAGCTTTTTGTTGGCAGTGACACACGTAACATTTTGTTTTTTGGAAAAAATTCACGTTATATTGTTCACGTGATCATATACATCTCATTCAAGCAAATTAATATTTTTTATATATAAACTGAAGGTGGAGGGGGAGGGGAAAGGAAAGGAAAGGAAAGGAAAGGGATTACTGATGTCAGCTGCATCGGGACGTTATGCAGAATCAGCGGCGACGAGTTAAAATGTGCAGCTGACAAGGATTCGAACCCAGGACCTCCTGCTTACTAGGCAGGTGCGTTAACGACCGTGCCATCCGGGACGCAGTGTAACTGCAACAGCGCGGAATGCCTCGGCACGCATCGCGGCCGACCCACATTCCCACCGAGCGCCACATTTCCGCAGTTCCTGCCCATTTCCTACATGCTTGCTGCTCAGATTGCCGCAGATCGAATGTACTTGTGCATCCGCACTGAAGAAGGTGGATCCGTTGCCCATCTACGTCAATCACTTGTATGAATATGTCCAGAATAAGACACCACACATTCGTATACCATAATTAATATTTTTTCGCATCATTTCTGTAGGTGCCAAATGCAGGATTAACATCAAGGCTCGACTTCAACAACTTTTTCGGCTCTACTGTCGTATTGTCCTTATGTGTCAGTGTATTCATTGCGATAAGAACTTTAACGTTGTATTTACTTTTCTCATTACTTCTTTTAGCAACCTCGACACGAATGTCAACAAATACACGGTCAGATTCAAACGTGATCTAACAAAGATATGGTGTCTGCACCCACTTCGTACTCAGTATACACTGTACCCAATTACTACTTAATATTTATTTTGAATCGCAAGATACTAACTTTACGACTACAGCAAATGTCACTAAGTAAATGAAAAATGCTCATGTAGCGATTCCAATTTTCGTAATTGGCTTTATGGGTACTTTTGCGTTAGTCTATAACGAAAGCAGTAGTAATAATTTAAACCATACAGTTCACTTCGCCTGTCATCAGTTAAAATGAAACTGACATGCTGTGTCCTCAGAGTATGCGCACTTTCCGTGAATGAAACAAAGAAAATATAGATCCGTTAAATGCATAAAAGCTGTACTTAGTGCCTTCACTAATATCCAACGACTGTAATTATGTCGGCTAGTGGCTTGTAATGAAAACTGTACGTTGTGCTGCAAGTGTTGAAAGCAATGGCGAAAGTGATCAGTTACTCAATACAGTTTGCGGCCGTAAATACAAGTAGCAGTAATTCAACCAAGCCTTGATCCAGTTTCCTTTTATTGCGAGGACTAACACCTGTACCTTATTCATACAAAATGATAGATGTCTGAACGCTGTACTTTTCTTATTGCTGCCGTTAATAAGACAGCTTTTGAATCAGAGGGTATCCACTGCATTCATTGACTCTATCGCACTGTGGCTACAAACACTGGCGAGTGATAATTTTTTAATTAGATACTGAAGTCTGCAGCTGGTTTGCGGAGATTAGAAAAAGTTATTCCATTAAAAATTTGGGGCACTGTTGGGACGTGTACATTTATCTTCATCAGGACTGTAAGCTTGTTTAGATAGATTTGTTCTTTCAAAATTGTTATAAATAAAAAGGTGTCTTGAAAGTCTTTACACATGGTGCATAAGAAAACGTCACTGCAGCACAATTACACTTTTCTGGTCCTGAAAAATTAGTATAAGTCTAAATCAACGTTACTTGTGTTTCAAAGCATTGGCTTCTGCTTTAATTATGAAAGTTGAAACATTCTCAGTTAACCCATAAAAGACGTGATACATGTCAGAGAGATAATTGCAAACTTCTGGATTGCGGAGTGATTTATGGGAGGTAGTAAAACTCAGTTTTCTTGCACAAGGTTCCACTCTCATGATTACTCCAAGCGACATGTAATTTTACCTCATCAATCGTTACACTTAAACATAATTTTTTTCACAATTGTTGACTTACCTAAACAGGCGCGTGCAACAAAACATTGGTAAATACCTCGCGGTACATCATATTTTTTTAAAGATATTAATGAAGGATTAGCAGGAACAGTGTAATCATATCAGCTCTGTTGAGCATTACAGATATCACTACCAAATTATGCGAAAGATCATGCTGGACATTTAAGTCCTGGCCCTCTGTCATACATTATTTTCTTGTATGGTTTCAATAAACTTGTTGAAGGAAGTCTTTTTCCTGCGAAGACTGTTTTTATTTTGAAATAATCACTTTATTTCATGATTTACCTATTACCTAATTGCGTCCCCTTGGAAATTTTCAAATTTACAGGAAAAAGGTGGCCAAATTAACTAATAGCTAAATCATGAAATAAAGTATATTAAAAACCTATGCACGAAACTGACTTCCATGAAGAAATTTACAGCGGCTGTGGACCCATAGATACAAAATTTAATAAATGTACTTCTCTATAAAGCGTTATTATCAAATGAGTACTAGTAACATCATAGTGTCATTTGACTTTAGTTGTTCACTGTTTGTTTTATGAATGCGTTTAAAACGAGAGCACCATAAATTCAGTCTCAAATCTGCAAAACATATATGCCGAACAGATGCAACCAGTAGTGTTCGTATGTTCGTGTGAATGTATACTTTAGGATGGCGATATATTTGCTATTAAAAATGACCTGGCGACTGTCAGAACTCACTAATCAACAGTTTGAATGGATAAAGCTCAAAATTATGGGACACAAACGTTGCATAAAGTCAACATTCGTGTTGCTGTTGCCAGAAATTTCATAAGCAATTCTGAATGAAATATTCTTCTACCAGAAGAATGTTAACAAACTAGTCACACTACACAATATGTTCCTCAGTACGCGAAAATAGCTTTACAAGTGGTCAAAAGTGCATGTTTGAATATATTGTAAACATTTGTATCAACAATTTATTATTTTTCTTTTATATTTTATCAGAACTGTCGCTGAAACTGCAAAATTTCTTCACAATTGGAGCATTCATCGTATTTTCTGTTCACAACTGGGAGCAGAATGTTTTCAGTATGACATACTCGTGTGCTGGATTATTTCCTTCTTCTTAACCGGAAGTTCTATAAATTAGAGTACTGAGGTACCACACCTGGACCCAACACGGCCAACTAACTGCTGGGAAGATTTTACAAAGACATAAGCTTCCTCACTGGTGTCAATCTCATTACAGCCCTTCTACGTGCTGTGACATCTTGTAAAATACTTAAAATGCTATAATAATACGAGGTCTATTCGGAAAGTAAGGAACGATAGGTCGCGAAATGGAAACTACAGTGAAAATCAAAACTGTTTTATTTGCAACTGTTAGCTACACCTTCCAGCTACTTCTCTACACGGTCGCCTCTCAGACTTAGACATCTGTCGTAGCGTTGTACCAACTTTTCAATTCCCTCGTTATAGAAGACAGCCGCCAGTGCTTTTCGACAATTTTCTACTCTGGACTGCAGCTCGTTGTCTGTGTCAAAATATTGTCTTCGTAGCCAGCGGTTCATTTGAACGGAGATGAACCTCAGGGGTAGCAAATTACGAGCTATATTGTGGGTGGTCAAACACTTCCCATCTTCATTGCCCCTGCAGAGTGCGGCCGAGAATTTTCATGTAGAACGAACCGCATGACAGTTATGTTATGTGGATTGCATGGCTTCAGGCGAAATCTTTCGCCAGGCCCTCATACTTGGTGGTAGACGCTAATTTATAGCCATCTTTACGTTCTCACTGTGAGCTCAGAACTGAAAAGATCGACATGATGCGATCGACGGGCGTACTAGACACAGTGCCCAACACATCTGTGTAAAGATTCATCATATTTTCAGTCTATTTTCTATTTCGCGACCCATCGTTCCTTACTTGTCGAATAATCCTCGTAAAATAACCGACGTTTCTGCTGTATTGCAACCGTCTTCTTCAGGGCATAGACATTTAAGTTACAGTATGTAGATTTATGTATTGGTTTATTTGGGCTGGGTTGATTATGCCTTAAATTCCTGTGTCATATAAGACATTGTGTGTCATGCAGAACCATCCCGCTGGCTACAATAGTTTTCTGAGTTGAAAGCATTATTCCCAGAATAATTTACTGCACTATAACATCTAATATTGGAAGCACCCTCCACCAAGCATAAGATTGTGATGTTGGGCGTGAATAACGTCTCTGTGCAATATTGTAGTCTCATTGCTATGTAGGATACATCATAGTTAAGTTTGAATTTTTCCCAGGACAAAAATGTGAGTGTGGATGAGTTTGTTATTGTTTGCATTCTCGTTATCAATTCAGTGCACAGTTTTCCATAGATTATGTAAAAATCACGAACACCGCAATGATCCGGAAAGCATAAGACAGTTTACCTTAAACTTGAGTAATTTGTGCTCCACACGACTAGAACAAGCATATACTGAAATCCTCTTGCATCACATGTACACAACTGGTAACTTCAAGTTTCACAGTAGGATGTCATATGGAGTGGAAAGACGTCAGTTGGTCGAAAGGCTTGAAGGCATCATTTATTGGACTAAATGCGATAGAGACGCATGGAAAATTGGAGGCCGAGGGGACAATGTGATTAAATTATCATGCTTAGACTGTCCACTGTTCGTGACATTTTGTAATGAACATTCTCGGTGAAAGTTGTTAGTAAGTATTTTATTTGGAACTGTGTATACGCCCGTTTCTTGCACTAGTTCATGAGTGTGCTCACACATTTTCTGAGCTTCACCGCACTCGATGTCTAACTATCTGAATCATCGTCACTAATTTGTGTGACTTTTCGTGATCCATGAAAACAAGTGTGTCGTTAGTGGAAAACCTGTTTAGTTAAGTACAGCTATTGTTCCTTTTTGGGTTTCATCACGTTTGTTGAGTATCATCGTATTCCACAGGAAACTTTCTGAATTATCGTACTAACTTGTGTGGTCTTTCCGTAATTCATGGAAATCTGTGCGTAATTTCTCGGACACTCGTGTCGTTCCTTTGTATTCGTTGTGTAAAGTAACAACGAAAGGCGTTCAATAAGCAATGCAACACATTTTTCTTCTGAAAGCAAGTTGCTTTCTTCAGCATTAAAATACACCATGTTGTTCTCCACTCTTTGGGCTACAAATCCCTATTTTTCAACTTAATCTCCGTTCAACACGACGGCCTTACTGGGGGCGCTGTATGCCCGCGTGTTACCATTTTCCTACAATATGTGCCACTCTACATCAATAACTTCCCTATGTCCGTCCCCGGTAGCCGAGCGCCGACACGGTAGCTCAGCGTGTTCGGTCAGAGTGCTCGGCCTCTGTAATAAAAAACTGAGTAAAGGAATCAACGATCAGCTTGAACAGATGTCTTGTAACGTCAGCCTAGACCAAACTCGACGAACAATGCCGAACAAAATGCAAAGTGGTCAGCGCGACAGAATGTCAATCCTAAGGGCCCGGGTTCGATTCCCGGCTGGGTCGGAGATTTCTCCGCTCAGGGACTGGGTGTTGTGTTGTCCTAATCATCATCATTTCATCCCCATCACGCGCAAGTCACTGAAGTGGTGTCAAATCGAAAGACTTGCACCCGGCAGACGGTCTACCCGACGGGAGGCCCTAGTCACACGACATTTATTCATTTTACTTCCCCATGATCCACGTACTGCATCCCACGGATGTCATTGGGACAAACAGATGGAAGTTGGAAGGTCCGAGATCCCGGCTGTAGGGTGGATGAGGAAGAACAATCCAGTGAAGTCTTGTGATTTGTTCGCAGATGTGCAGACTTGCGTTGTCATGCGGAACGGTAGCACAATACACTTCAGAATTGACCGTTGCACCGTGGGGGAGGACATCAATAAGAATAACCCCTTCAGAATCCCACAAGAGTGTCGCCTTGACTTAACCGGCTCAGGGTGCGGTTTTGAACATTTTCTCTTGAGGATAGGCTGTGTGGCACCACTCCATCGCCGTGACAATGTTCTAAAAAAAATTGTCGGAATCAGCTGCGTGGCGCGCGAGCAATTCCGCGAGCAGACGGTGGCTTCATTTCTGTGTATGTCGTTCTGTTCGCCGTCGAGCAACCCAGCGGGCCCCCACCTTTGAGTACCGAGACTGGTGATCGAGTATGTCAACGCTACCGGCAGAGACGTGCAGTTGTGCAGCGACGTGTTTGCGATCCGTCGACTAGCTCGAGTGAGAGTGTTCGCACGTTTCAACATTGCAGCAGTGTGCGGCCGGTTGGCACCCAGGAGATTGGACAGGTTTTCGGGACCGTGTTGCGATGCTGCAAGACGCCTCGCCCAACGACTCATCGTGCTTTTGTTCATTGTCAGGTCTCCGTAGACATTCTGCAGGGGCCTACGAATATCTGCGAAACCAGCTTCCAGCCAAAGGGAACACAATGACAGCAGCCCTCTGCTTGAAACGCACTTCCATTACCGGCCATTAAAATTGCTACACCACGAAGATGACGTGCTACAGACGCGAAATTTAACCGACAGGAAGAAGATGCCGTGATATGCAAATGATTATCTTTTCAGAGCATTCACACAAGGTTGGCGCCTGTGGCGAAATCTACAACGTGCTGACATGAGGAAAGTTTCCAACCGATTTCTCATACACAAACAGCAGTTGACTGGCGTTGCCTGGTGAAACGTTGCTGTGATGCCTCGTGTAAGGAGGAGAAATGCATGCCATCCATTTCCGACTTTGATAAAGGTCGGATTATAGCCCATCGCGATTGCGAAATGACAGTTAGCAGAATATGGAATCGGTGGGTTCAGGAGGGTAATACGGAACGCCATGCTGGATCCCAACGGCCTCGCATCACTAGCAGTCGAGATGACAGGCATCTTATCTGCATGGCTGTAACGGATCGTGCAGCCACATCTCGATCCCAGAGTCAACAGATAGGGACGTTCGAAAGACAACAATCATCTGCACGAACAGTTCGACGACGTTTGCAGCAGCATGGACTATTAGCTCGGAGACCATGGCTGCGGTTACCGTTGACGCTGCATCCACAGACAGGAGAGCCTGCGATGGTGTACTCAACGACGAACCTGGTTTCACGAATGGCGAAACGTCATTTTCTCGGATGAATCCAGGTTCTGTTTACAGCATCATGATGGTCGCATGCGTGTTTGGCGACATCGCGGTGAACGCACATTGGAAGCGTGTATTCGTCATCGCCATACTGGCGTATCACCCGGCGTGATGGTATGGGATGCCATTGGTTACACATCTCGGTCACCTCTTGTGCGCATTGACGACACTTCGAACAGTGGACGTTACATTTCAGATGTGTTACGACCCGTGGCTCTACCCTTCGTTCGATCCCTGCGAAACCCTACATTTCAGCAGGATAATGCACGACCGCATGTTGCAGGTCCCGTACGGGCCTTTCTGGATACAGAAAATGTTCGACTGCTGCACTGGCCAACACATTCTCCAGATCTCTCTCCAAGTGAAAACGTCTGGTCAATGATGGCTGAGAAACTGGCTCGTCACAATACGCCAGTCACTACTCTTGATGAACTGTGGAATCGTGTTGAAGCTGCATGGGCAGCTGTACCTGTACACGCCAGCCAAGCTCTGTCTGACTCAATGCCCAGGCGTATCAAGGCCGTTATTACGGCCAGACGTCGTTGTTCTGGGTACTGATTTCTCAGGATCTATGCACCCAAACTGCGTGAAAATGTATTCACGTGTCAGTTCTGGTATAATATATTTGTTCAATGAATAATGGTTTATCGTCTGCATTTGTTCTTGGTGTACCAATTTTAATGGCTAGTAGTGTATATCATTTGGAAAGCTGAGTATAGCGCCGTCACCTGTGGGAACGTCATGGAACACTAGGGGCTGAAACGGGAATATTGCACGATATCCTACATATTAAATTCCCTATTTTTGAACAGATATTAGCCGAGAAAAAAATTACTGCATTACTTACTGAACGCCCCTCTTGTTGTTGTTGTTGTTGTTGTTGTTGTTGTGGTGGTGGTGGTGTTCAGTCCTGAGATTGGTTTGATGCAGCTCTCCATGTCACTCTATCCTGTGCAAGCTTCTGAATCTGTTTAGTGTATTCATCTCTTGGTCTCCCTCTACGATTTTTACCCTCCAAGCTGCCCTCCAATACTAAATTGCTGATCCCTTGATGCCTCAGAACATGCAATACCAACCGATCCCTTATTCTAGTCAAGTTGTTCCACAAACTCCTCTTCTCCCCAATTCTGTTCAATACCTCCTCGTTAGGTATGTGATCCACGCATCTAATCTTCAGCATTCTTCTGTAGCACCAAATTTCGAAAGCTTCTATTCTCTTGTTGTCCAAACTAGTTATCGTCCATGTTTCACTTCCATACATGGCTACACTCCATACAAATACTTTCAGAAACGACTTCCTGACACTTAAATCTATACTCGATGTTAACAAATTTCTCTTCTTCAGAAAGGCTTTCCTTGCCATTGCCAATCTACATTTTATATCCTCTCTACTTCGACCTTCGTCAGTTATTTTGCTCCCCAAATAGCAAAACTCCTTTACTACTTTAAGTGTCTCATTTCCTAATCTAATTCCCTCAGCATCGCCCGACTTAATTTGACTACATTCCATTATCCTCGTTTTGCTTTTGTTGATGTTCATCTTATATCCTCCTTTCAATACCCTGTCCATTCCGTTCAGCTGCTCTTCCAGGTCCTTTGCTGTCTCTGACAGAATTACAATGTCATAGGCGAACCTCAAAGATTTTATTTCTTCTCCATGAGTTTTAATACCTACTCCGAACTATTCTTTTGTTTCCTTTACTGCTTGCTCAGTATACAGTTTGAATAGCATCCCTTCCCAACCACTGCTTCCCTTTCATGGCCCTCGACTCTTATAACTGCCATCTGATTTCTGTACAAATTGTAAATAGCCTTTCGCTCCCTGTATTTTACCCCTGCCACCTTCAGAATTTGAAAGAGACTATTCCAGTTAACATTGTCAAAAGCTTTCTCTAAGTCTACAAATGCTAGAAACGTAGGTTTGCCTTTCCTTAATCTTTCTTCTAAGATAAGTCGTAGGATCAGTATTGCCTCACGTGTTCCGAGATTTCTACGGAATCCAAACTGATCTTCCCCGAGGTCGGCTTCTACCAGTTTTTCCATTCGTCTGTAAAGAATTCGCGTTATTATTTTGCAGCTGTGACTTATGAAACTGATAGTTTGGTAATTTTCACATCTGTCAACACCTGCTTTCTTTGGGATTGGAATTATTATATTCTTCTTGAAGTCTGAGGGTATTTCGCCTGTCTCATACATCTTGCTCACCAGATGGTAGAGTTTTGTCAGGACTGGCTCTCCCAGGGCTGTCTGTAGTTCTAATGGAATGTTGCCTATCAAACTCTTCACGCAGTATCATATCTCCCATTTCATCTTCATCTACATCCTCTTCCATTTCCATAATATTGTCCTCAAGTACATCGCCCTTGTATAGACCCTCATTATACTCCTTCCACCTTTCTGGTTTCCCTTCTTTGCTTAGAACTGGGTTTCCATCAAAGCTGTTGATATTCATACAAGTGGTTCTCTTTTCTCCAAAGGTCTCTTTAATTTTCCTGTAGGCAGTATCTTGTGAGATAAGCCTCTACATCCTTGCATTTGTCCTCTAGCCATCCCTGATTAGCCATTTTGTACTTCCTGTCGATCTCATTTTTGAGACGTTTGTATTCCTTTTTGCCTGCTTCATTTACTGCATTTTTATATTTTCTCCTTTCATCAATTAAATTCAATGTTTCTTCTGTTACCCAAGGATTTCTACCAGCCCTCGTCTTTTTACCTACTTGATCGCCTGCTGCCTTCACTACTTCATCCCTCAGAGCGACCCATTCTTCTTCTACTGTATTTCTTTCCCCCATTCCTGTCAATTGTTCCCTTATGCTCTCCCTTAAACTATGTACAACCTCTGGTTTAGTCAGTTTATCCGGGTCCCATCTCCTTAAATTCCCACCTTTTTGCAGTTTCTTCAGTTTTAATCTACAGTTCATAACCAATATGTTGTGGTCAGAGTGCACATCTGCCCCTGAAAATGTCTTACAATTTAAAACCTGGTTCCTAAATCTCTGTCTTACCATTATATAATCTATCTGATACCTTCTAGTATCTCCAAGGTTCTTCCATGTATACAACCTTCTTTTTTGATTCTTGAACCAAATGTTGGCTATGATTAAGTTATGCTCCGTGCAAAATTCTACCAGGCGGCTTCCTCTTTGATTTCTTTCCCCCAATCCATATTCACCTACTATGTTTCCTTCTCTCCCTTTTCCTACTTTCGAATTCCAGTCACCCATGACTATTAAATTTTCGTCTCCCTTCACTACCTGAATAATTTCATTTATCTCATCATACATTTCATCAATTTCTTCATCATCTGCAGAGCTAGTTGGCATATAAACTTGTACTACTGTCCTGCATTAAATTCTCTATTTTTCAACAGAAATTAGCCGAGAAAAAAATTACTGCATTACTTACTGAACGCCCCTCGTACTTAAGAGAAAATCGTACAGGACGTTATTCACGCGCGCGTTGGTGACCATTAAAGAAAAACATTGACTGAGAAGCGTAGTGGTGGAGACTTTGCTTAGAAACTCAGCGGAGAGAGAGAGAGAGAGGCAGAGACGTGTGGTTTTTTGACGGTGACGAACCTGGCGGAGTCGTGTCGCACGATGGTCTGGTTGATGGAGCTGGCGGCGGTGGACACGCGGACGATGGTGGGCGGCGCCGGGCCCAGCAGCGGAGCCCCGCGGCCCATGCGGAGGCCCTCCTCGTCGGAGCCGTCCTCCTCCACGATGGCCGTCGGCCGCACCTCCTCCAGCTTCATCCCGGCCGCTCTGCACCAGCTGCCGACCCCGCTGTTGTGGCCTCACACCACTCTCCTCTGTCCCGATTTTCACTTGTCACCTCTCTGCAGTGTGTGTGTGTGTGTGTGTGTGTGTGTGTGTCCCTTACAGTGGCTCCGTGTATCTGACGCTGCTTTTGCGCTACAACAAAGAGGTCACTTACTTACGCAGGTCACCGAAACTGCACACCTACCTTCTCTTTCTGCAACCACCAGAGTAGGGATGCTAAAATAAATGCGTCACTCATAGCCCACGCTATTGTTTCAATAAACAATTTATTGTTTCTCTCCGCTGCGTACAATTACTTCACGGAAAACATAAATCGATCCTCGATTCTTACCATGCACTGAAACTGTACAAAACGGTAGTTATTCCAACTACTAGCTTTCAGTAATACCACTAAGCGTTCTCACTGACTTGTCAGTGCCGTATCACACACACACTTTTTACCTTTTATTACACTCGCGAGTAAACCTTTTTCATCGTATACGTTACATCAATGAAAACTGTTATGGCTCTACAAAACAGCTCAAGTCTTTTTCTTCTTAAATATCTGGAAAGCAGTTCTCATGTGGAAGAACTTAACGTTTCAGACTTTATACCTACGGAACGGATTTCTTTTGTGGCAATACACACCGTTGAGAACTGCGTACGCACAACAGCAAATGATGGATAAAACGTACAAAATCAAAAGCCAGCAAAAGGACGGCCATGCAGGTCTCAGCGACCTCATATAAAATTCGGTAAGAAGACACGAATAGCGACGTCCATTCCACGGGCACAGAAATAGTAAATTAAAGCTCAGTTACTTCCTATACCTCTATATCCCCGCAAGCTAATTCTGCGTCAGTTCCGTGACGCTTTCCCACCCTTTAATCTAAAAGCGAGCTCGTGTGAGCGACAACTGCTTCGCGTGATATTGGAGGCAGATATAATTCACTCACATTGTTCGAAACCGCACAAACGTTTACTGGCACAAACTTCTGTGGGTGAGTGGGTACTGTCAGAATATTTACACATCAAATGTCTTTTTATGGTCACACGTAACACGGGCGAAATATGAACGAAAAGCTAAAAAAAAAAAAGGTATCAACACTATCACAAATCTTGTCGCGCGTCAACTGCAACTTGACGAGTCCACACAGAACGCACTTCAGCTACCGTGCTGTCCACATCGCAGAAGTCATCACTATAGTCCGTCGCGAGCTCATCCAAGCGGTGCGAGCGGCTACTGCAGAACGCCCACACCTCGTCGGGCACGATGGGGGTCCGCTCCTCATACGCAGTCACGAACTGTCTGCGAACAGAGAGAACAAGAGAACGAAATCAGTACCTCAGTTGCAACAGTGTTACATAAGAGCACACGTACTAAAATACTATGCGCTACTATGGCATGGTCGAATGAGTTTCTTGGAGAAAATCAACTTTTCGTCCCCTCCTGCAGATAACAGCTTTCACGGAAATTCTTTATCGCAAATGTTTTGAAAACTCTTTTTGTGCCGTTTGTGGTTGTGCTATCACTCCATGGTGGAAGACTGCTGCACATCATCACCGGAATCCAGATAGCATTCTGAATAAAATGTTCTCGGGTTTCCAACCGCGTCAATTGCTTAAAACTACACGAGCTTTCGGCCAAGCAATCCTTGCCGTTGTCAAGTGTATGGCTGCCAGTGGGCTGTTGGTGCGCCCTTATATACGCTAGCTGCCGGCTGTGACGTCACTGGTGCCCGTGAGATTGCCATATATGGGCATGTTTTGAGTCGGCGTTCGATGTGCCCTCTTCAACTACGCGATCGCTGGATCCCACGCAGCGCTGAGCTGTAAGCCACCGTCTCTATTCAGGGTGTTTGTGGTAATTTTTATTTTAATAGCTTCCTGTATTAAACTGTCCCAGAAGCCGTTAGTGCGAGCCACGACAGAGGTATCGTCAAATTTTATGTCGTGACCGTTTTCTAACGCATGCTCAGCTAACGCAGATTTCTCTGGATAGCGTAGGCGATAATACCTCTCATGTTCTTTCCTGCGTTGTTTCACAGTGCGCACTGTTTGTCCGATGTACTTCTGGTCACACTCCAAGGTATTTCGTAGACTCCAGGTGTTCTGAGACCTACCGCGTCTTTAACTGGTCTCAGGAATTGAAGGATTTTCGTTGGAGGCCTGAAGATTGATTTGATCTTGTGTCTTTTCAACAGGCGGCTTATCTTGCCCGACACAGAGCCACAGAATGGCAGCAAAGCAAGTTTCTCTTCCTGCTCTTCGTCGGTGATCTTATTCTGATAACGCCGACTCAAAACATGCCCATATATGGCAATGCCACGGACACCAGTGACGTCACAGCCAGCAGCTAGCGTATACAGGGTGTTACAAAAAGGTACGGCCAAACTTTCAGGAAACATTCCTCACACACAAAGAAAGAAAATATGTTATGTGGACATGTGTCCGGAAAGGCTTACTTTCCATGTTAGAGCTCATTTTATTACTTCTCTTCAAATCACATTAATCATGGAATGGAAACACACAGCAACAGAACGTACCAGCGTGATTTCAAACACTTTGTTACAGGAAATGTTCAAAATGTCCTCCGTTAGCGAGGATGCATGCATCCACCCTCCGTCGCATGGAATCCCTGATGCGCTGATGCAGCCCTGGAGAATGGCGTATTGTATCACAGCCGTCCACAATACGAGCACGAAGAGTCTCTACATTTGGTACCGGGGTTGCGTAGACAAGAGATTTCAAGTGCCCCCATAAATGGAAGTCAAGAGGGTTGAGGTCAGGAGAGCGTGGAGGCCATGGAATTGGTCCGCCTCTACCAATCCATCGGTCACCGAATCTGTTGTTGAGAAGCTTCATCGTGCATGAACCACATGTTGTGTCGTACTTGTAAAGGCACATGTTCTAGCAGCACAGGTAGAGTATCCCGTATGAAGTGATGATAACGTGCTCCACTGAGCGTAGGTGGAAGAACTAAAATGAGCTCTAACATGGAAATTAAGCGTTTCCGGACACATGTCCACATAACATCTTTACTTTATTTGTGTGTGAGGAGTGTTATTGAACGTTTGGCCATACCTTTTTGTAACTCCCTGTATAAGGGAGCACCAACAGCCCACTTGCAGTCATACACTCGACAATGGCCAAGGAGTGCTTGGCCGAAAGCTCGTGTTGTTTTAAGCAATTGTCGTGGTTGGAAACCAGAGAACATTTTATTCATTGTTATCGCCGCGAGACTCTGCATTCATACAGATAGCATTCTGTTTCATAGCTCCCTCCTTCCGATTGAAATGACTGGCATGAGGGGGTGAAACTGTATCATGTCTGAATTTCTGTCTTGAAGAAGACGCGTACCAGTCTTCCACTATGGGGTGACAATAACAGCGGACGACAGCAACCTGCAACCATCAAATGAGGACGAGTTTTGGAAACACGTGACGTCACGCCTCCGCACGGGACGTCGGGAAAAAGAACTGTTACTGGCAGAGGTAAAGAGCTGGGGTGTGAATCGGACGCTCATAAATGCTACAACCCCTTAAAGATATCCTCCACAGATTGTGAAGCATTATTATGTGCCTCCAAGAAATTCATTCGATAACGGCATAATAGCCCGGAATATTGTAATAAGTGTGATATTTCTAGCCGTGAAAGTACACATTTTATTACGTAAAAGCAGATTTACATAAATGAACAACTTCTTCTTATATGTGTAACAGGAGGTATATTTTACTTGTAGCGAAGTTACAACATTACATTGCAATGATAAAACCAGTACGCGTAGCCGCAGCTAAATGCCTCGCCTGACTAACAAAGAACCCCTTGAGTGCGAGGTCGCAAAAGGCCAATGATACTTAACGAAATTCGACGCCCCACATATTGTGTACCACGCAGCCACAACATTGCCTGCTACTGGCAACAGGGGGCGGTACTAGAGGTATCCAGTGGTGAGCACAGCATGGGGCTACTGAGAGTAGTTGAACCGCTTAGCCGACGAGTAACTCACAACAGTTCCAGTGATGTTGATACACACCAGGTCAATGGCAACGATAAATGAAGCAAACATTGCATTATATCTACAGCAACAGTTGCTGAAGTTGACATTTCGTGCCGGCCGGAGTGGCCGAGCGGTTCTAGGCGCTACAGTCTGGAACCGCGCGACCGCTACGGTCTCAGGTTCGAACCCTGCCTCGGGCATGGACGTGTGTGATGTCCTTTTTCTGCCAAGATGAGTCGGTGTAATGTGTGGTGTCTTATACGCTCGATACTGCTGACAGTGTACATGGGGAGTACAGTGACGACGATACAGACTTAACAAGTGAAAGTGATATCGAAAGAGGTGTCGAGACATGTAGTTCATCATCCTCTTCGGACAGGGAGCCACAAAGCCTCGTCTCCAGTGAAAGTAGTAAAGGACAATAGTTGTCCAAGGAACGAGTACTAAACATAATTGAGTACGTGAAAGGACATCCGCAGCGTAGTGTAAAAAAAAAAAAAGTTATGAACACATCTCGAATAAATACGCAGCAATATGACCGAGTAGTTCATAAGAAAAAGTAGGGTATTCAAGGGAGAACAAAGGGTACTTGTTACAACAATTGGTTTTTTGCACGTTTCAAGGATGCTCGATACAATTTACAGGATATGCGTGATAGCGACCTACGTTATGCACATCAAACTGCGCACGACATAGATTACAGTTGTTTCAAAGGAAGCAGTGGATGGTTTCATAGCTTCAAACAGTGGTACAGAATTGGAAGATAACGAAATTTCAAACAAAGTATCAACTTGACGATGCACAGCAAACTGCAGAATCGGCTCGAAAATTTGGAGATGAGATAAATAAACTTGTCTCATTGTTCATTAAGGAATTTGTTTTCAGCTCCGAGCGGTCGGGATTTGAAGAGGAAATGCATATGAAAAGAACCATGGGTATTAGAAGTATCAAGAGAGTTGTATCAAGATCAACTAACATCAGTGCCTTAACGCATTCGTATACAATTATCGACTGCTAACCTGTACGGTAAATTGATTGGAAAGTTGTTTGTTATGCTGCGAGTAGTTGCTGCTCTTCCCAGTACGATTCTTTCTCGCGTGCGTGATGTTTAAAGGGCAGTAGAAAATGCTTACGTCACAGCAAGCAAGAGAGTGAAAATGAGCGTAAGTGAACTAAAACTACGGTATGAGCACTGCTTTTCGCCAATAGCTGGCCAAAATAACGTGATTTTGTTTGATTCCTGATCTGCGTAAAAAAATCGTACTCCTTTAGAGCAAACTAGTCTTCCAGAAAAGTTGGTAGCACTGCAGTTCATACGACCTGGAACCAATGGCTAAATCCGTGATTGTAAAACATGTTATTGCACTATCTGCAGCTACGTCTTAAAGAATAGCAAGTTTACCGGTAAGCTCCACGACAAACTGCTTCGCATTCGGTTGCATGCCATCACACTCCAGTAGTTCTTATCACCCCGTTACACCAATATGAGTCCGTATGCATTCTTTAAGAATGGATACAGTTCCCAGATGAGCGTCCCGCACGGTTTGTAACTCCCAAGGGGTTCACCTTCGATCTTGATCGTGCGAACCTTTGTGATCAGTGTGACTCTCCACCTTTCATTCGGTGTCCATAGTGCAAGTTAATGGTTTGTTTTGAACACTTCTTGAATGTCTACAACTTCCATTTTGTGAAGTGTAATACATATATCCCACATAAAATTGATCTCTGAGCATGTCGCACACTCGTTTTCTGTCGCCCTCCTCATGCACATGGTGAGTCATTAGCAGCGAATATTTTTCCTGTCAAAACTGTTAACACAGCACTTTCAAATGAGCCTTACTAAAGATGCAACTTGCGACCTCGCTCTCAAGGGTTCTTGTAAGACGAAAATGAATCAACAAAATCCTGAGATAAATGTTGAAACCACTAAAACAAAACAGTGAACATAGGACGAGAATTGATGAAGATTTGTGTAAGAAAACTGAGCAGCTATATGTAGCCTCGGAAAAAACGAATGAATCCATTCATATTATAAAAATAAGTGTTTGTGTGTGTGTGTGTGTGTGTGTGTGTGTGTGTGTGTGTGTGTGTGTGTGTGTGTGTGCTCCACATGTCCTCCTAAATCACTCTGCCGATTTCAAATAAACTTGGTACACATATTACTTACTGTCGCTGTGGGGTAAGAACCAATCAAAGGGATGGGGGTGAAAAAGCAGTATGCCACACGACGTGCGGATACCCGTATTTTAGTCATCCAATATTTGAGACTGAGGGCACTTAGTGACTTGCAATAAACTTTTCACATAATTTCAAACCTTTACGAAACCTTTTCTTTCTGACAACCCCCACAAAAAGACAAAGGGAAGAAAAGTTTATCGCTTGCTAAATTTTATATGTTATGCAGTAAAGCTGCCGCATGACTTTTTAAGTTATTGCTTCTCCACTAGTAACTGTATCCAGAACGCAATTCGCAACCAGTAGCCACATATACCTCTGGATATACCTGGAAAAATTACACCATTGTCCGCTAATGCTTGAGGAGATACGACATAATACAGATTGACCTGTGTGAAAATGTAACTTCAGGGCGAAATTCGCTAGAGATACAGGTGAAATGTGTGCACAAATATGTGTGAAATATGTTAAATATATGTGAAATACTCGTATATTATGTGCGTAGGCAAAGTCACGTGTAAAAAGCTTCCTTTAAAAAGGACATGGCCGAGTTCCTCGTCCATCTTTGTCCAGCCTCAGTTTTTACTTCGCTTCTAATGATCGCGTCATCGACGGACGTTGAGCCCTAGTTTTCCATTGTTTCGGCTTCCAGTATTCTGAAATTACTAAAGACTACAAAATTACTCAGACTGCAACTGAAATGTAAACGCTGGCAGTTGTGTACTGCGTGGCAAAATGGGTGAGTTCTGACCCTGCCTATCTTTCAGTGTCCGCCGTATGCTAGAGGAATGCAAGCATGCGGCTGATCCGTGTTGTCTGCACTCGGCTGCAGAGCGTGAAAGACAGGGCGAATAATCTTCACATAGGTTGATGGAAGTTACCGAAGGTAACCGATATACCTCGCCTAATGGCGCAGTGCGCACGTCCATGAGGGGCTCACCGTCTGTGCCAAAATTCTGTGCAAAATGTGGTGCCTATTTCGTTCAATCAACGCGCCATCTCAGTCGTAGAAGCTGTCACCGATCAACCAATTTGGAGCATGGTTATAAAATGAAAAGATTAAAATCGTGACCTAAGTTCGAAGTTTGTGAGATTAAGGAAGCTATCCATATAAGTATATCTCAAAATGTCATATTTTTGGGTGGACGTTCGATTCAAGCAAACTGAGAGAGGTTTTTAACGCTTTGGGCGCACCTTTGGAACAGGGGAGTTCAAATCCCTGTCCAGCTCTACAGCCTTAGGTTTTCGTGGTTCCTCCGTCACACGATGGTTTCTTTGAAAAAGGATGTCTTTTCTCTCTATCCTCGCCCAATCCGAGCTTGTGCTCCATTCTGATGACCTTGTCTACAGGATCTTCCTTCCTTTCAATTAAAGCAAAGCTTGGAATTCAGCAGTCAGTTTAAGATCTTGCCATGCATCTAATAGGTCTGATACGAAAATGCTGAGATACCGAACGGTTTAGTTAACGCCCCTGGACATCACAATCTACCAACAGTGTTCGGCGACTGTGACGAAGTGGACGTCTCTGGTCAACACTGAAGGCAAATGACTGAGAAAAGACCGGAATAGATTACGATTTTCTATCTCTTCCATATACTGTCTGCAGATTACTCACGTCAACCCTGCCTCCCGCACCACTTTACTCTCCCCTTATCTACAGAATTCTCTGTCGAAATTCTCTTCTTTTCTAGCAGCCACTGTCACTGTCATTTCAATTTTCTCGTTTTTCATTATCCCTTTCACTACTTCTAATACCAAACAAGGCTTCAAAAGTGCTAAACTAATCAACATCATTCTTAATACTTACTTTATTTTATTATTTCTTTATTATTTCATTTTTTATTATTATTAGTGTTATTATTATCATCACCAATTATTATTATTATTATTATTATTATTATTAGTAGTAGTAGTAGTAGTTTGTTATCATTCTTAATGCCTCCATTATTTGATAATGATTATTAGTGCTGCTATTATTATTATTATTATTATTATTATTGCAATTATTATTATTAGTTCCAATTATTATTTTCATTAATAACGTAAATTATTGTGATTTTTATTTAATATTATTTTGTATGAGTTGTTCCTGGTCATATGTCAGGCTAAATAAACGATAAATAAATAAATTTTCGGGTTATTGTATCTCAGAACACACACACACACACACACACACACACACACACACACACGTTCAGATTTCTAGAACGTTGCGCTAGTGCAACAGACATTTAGTTACTCCTTCATGTGTGCGAACATTCTTAGAAAAGTTCTATAATCATTTATAGAATTAAGAAAACTGGTAGTTGGGTAACTGCCAGAAGTTCTTTTTGAGTGCACAAGCCTCTCTCCTTAGCTGTCAAGAAGTGCAGGGGCTGGGCTGTTTTGGGGAAGGAGACCAGTCAGCGAGGTCATCGGTCTCATTAGATTAGGGAAGGACGGGGAAGGAAGTCGGCCGTGCCCTTTGAAAGGAACCATCCCGGCATTTGCCTGGAGCGATTTAGGGAAATCACGGAAAACCTAAATCAGGATGGTTGGACGCGGGATTGAACCGTCGTCCTCCCGAATGCGAGTCCAGTGTCTAACCACTGCGCCACCTCGCTCGGTCAAGTAGTGCAGTTTTGGTTAACGAAACATGATACAATGAAATTCAAGTTAATAGTGACAAAAAGCAAATAACCCTCTCTAATGGACACTTACGTTTTATTATTATTGTGGTTTTCCTGCTATGGTTGCTGATTGCCTGACTGACGTGTGTGTGTGTGTGTGTGTGTGTGTGTGTGTGAGAGAGAGAGAGAGAGAGAGAGAGAGAGAGAGAGAGAAGTTAATGAATGTATATGCTAGATCGTCGCTACAGAAGCTGTGTTAGGACTTCAGGCACCATGACAATAACGAGGTTTTCGAGGTCAGTGTCAAGAACACAACACAAATGGATGACTCAGCAAAACTGTTCCAGAAACAAGTTGTTTTTCGGTCGTAAAGTGTGGTGAGAGGCGCGAAGAACGACAGTAGGAGGGAGGCAGTATGCGCTGAAGTGGCAGCTGACTGCGGTGGCGGCAGAAAGTACGCCGTGTCACAACACACCATCCTTCACACTTTAGTACCAACTGGATGTTTTAGCCGGCATCCATTGGATTCTCTTCGTAAAAAAGCATCTAACAAGGAAGTCACCTTCAGTTTGCAGAAGCCACTGAATGTTTATTTTCAGTCTCTGGAGGAAGATCTTTAAGTACAATCTTTAGGACAGAGTAGCAAGCTCAAAATGCATCTGGATTGTGATACAACTATTTAAAGTCCACAATCTCCTCTCCACAAAATCCTGAAATAGCTTGATTTCAAAGGTGAAGTGGTATTAGCAGTTTAAACGCAGTGGTGTATTTCTGAGTACATTCATGATCCCCAGTTATAGCACACAATAACATTTTTTTCCGGCAAAACTTAAATCCTTTTTCAGAGGTATAATGTACAATTTGTACCTTAGGATTTCGGAAATGATATCACAATTGGAATAGCGTAGAAGATACAAAATACTTTAAAAAACCTCCACTGGTCTCACTTCACCTGTGGCAACGTTCATATAGTTTCTGGATACTTTCAGTGAATGCTTCTTTCGGAGCAGATCGAAGGGTGGACATCGGCCAGTCAGGTACACACGGGGGACAGACGCTATGGTTACCTACGCTACTCTGTGTCAAACTGGTAGGGCCAAGAGTGGAATTGTCGCTTTATTCACCATGCAGCTCTAATCCATGCTACCAGAGGAAGCTCATCCGTGGTCTTCGCAGTGACTCGGTGCCAACAGTCGAGCAACTAACACGGTACTTTCTTTCGTACGGCAAAAGGTCCTGCTGTTTACCAAAAGATAAAAATGACGAATAGCACGAAGATTATATGGAAAAGCGAAGGTCGTGACTATAGCCTGTGTAACTTGTCTTATGCCTCGTGCGAGTGCAAAGAGAAATAAAATACGAATTATTATTCTGCGATAAACCTACGCAGAAGCACAAAATGCACATTGCAATACCTCCAAGAAAAAAATGTGGACGTTGGATGAAGTCCTACTGTGAGCTGAGGAGGTTGTGACGACCTGCATCAAATTACTCACAAGGGAACCTCCCCATCGCACCCCCCTCAGATTTAGTTATAAGTTGGCACAGTGGATAGGCCCTGAAAAACTGAACACAGATCAATCGAGAAAACAGGAAGAAGTTGTGTGGAACTATGAAAAAAATAAGCAAAATATACAAACTGTGTAGTCCATGTGCAAGATAGGCAACATCTAGGAGAGTCCGAGTTCAGGAGCGCCGTGGTCCCGTGGTTAGCGTGAGCAACTGCGGAACGAGAGGTGCTTGGTTCAAATCTTCCCTGGAGTGAAAAGTTTACTTTCTTTATTTTTGCGAAGTTATGATCTGTCCGTTCGTTCATTGACGTCTCTGTTCAGTGTAATAAGTTTAGTGTCTGTCTTTTGCGACTGCACCGCAAAACCGTGCGATTAGTAGCCCAAAGGACGTGCCTGGCCAGTGGAAACCGAAAACATTTGATTGCAAGGTCGTAGGTCAACCGATTCCTCCACAGGAAAACACGTCTGATATATTCTATACGACACTGGTGATGGCATGTGCGTCACATGACAGGAATATGTTGTCGACCCACCTAACTTGTACACTTGGTGAATGGGTAAAAAGATTCTTCTACCTTGCCCAAATTAGGTTTTCTTGTGGATGTGATAATCACTCCCAAAAAAGTGTGAAAACATAAGAGTTTGTCACATAAACTGCAACAAATGAATGCAACAGTTTCACAGTCGCACAGTTTTGTCTGTGCTCTGTCAAAACATATGTTTTCAACGTTTTCAAATTTTTCCGTGTGTAGACCGTCAAATCCTGCATATGTCCAAGCAAATCTGAACATGTCCTGGAATTTTGAAGAGCGAAGTTGATTGTATGTGAGTGCCTGAACCTTGATAATTGTCTGACAAAAAAAAAAAAATTAAAATTTTCTCCCGAGGGAAGACTTGAACCAAGGCCCTATCGTTCCGCAGCTGCACACGCTAACCACGGGACCACGGCGCTCATCGGTTTACATCCACCTGGATGTTGCCTATCTTACACATGGACTACTCAATTTGTATATTTTGCTTATTTTTTTCATAGTTCCACACAACTTCTTCCTGTTTTCTCGAGTGACCTGTGTTCAGTTTTTCAAGGCCTATCCACTGTACCAACTTATAACTAATTCTGAGGGGAATGCGATGGGGAGGTTCCCTTGTCAGAGGAGTGATGATCTGAAAATAAATGAATAAAATAGCATGAACGTGGATTTGTGCTATTAAACCGGACACCTGTGAGACTGTTCTGTAAAGGGAAGTAGTACTACCTCGACTGACCTTACTAAGGAACTACACTCATGCTCATAAATTAAGGATAATGCTGATACATAGTGAAACAACGCTCTGGTGGGCGGTTTGCGGGTTTAAATCACCTCGGGGTATGACCATGCGGTGCATTTGATCTGCGATCGTCGCACGGTGGCGCTGGCAGCAGGCCACATACGCAGAGGTGAGTTGGTGCATGTCAGAGTACGGTGCAGCGAGTAAGTGTGCAGATGTGCTAATGGTGACTGTGTGTTGAAAATGGCTCAAAGAACACACATTGATGACGTTATAAGGGGTAGAATAATAGGGCGACTGGAGGCTGGTCAAACACAGCAGGTCGTACCACGGGCCCTCCGTGTGCCACAAAGTGTGATCTCAAGATTATTGCAACGATTCCAGCAGACAGGAAACTTGTCCAGGCGTTACAGCACGGGACGTCCACAGTGTACAACACCACAAGAAGACCGATATCTCACCATCAGCGCCCGCAGACGGCCACGGAGTATTGCAGGCAGCCTTGCTCGTGACCTTACTGCAGCCACTGGAACTGTTGTCCCCAGACAGACAGTCTACAGACGACTGAACAGACACGGTTTATTCGCCCGGAGACCTGCAAAGTGCATTCCACTGACCCCTGGACACAGGAGAGCCCGTAAAGCATGGTGTCAAAAACACATTACATGGTCATTGGAACAGTGGTCCCAGGTTATGTTCACGGACGAGTCCAGGTGTAGACTGAACAGTGATTCTCGCCGGGTTTTCATCTGGCGTGAACCAGGAAACAGATACCAACCCATTAAGGTCCTTGAAAGGGACCTGTATGGAGGTGGTAGTTTGATGGTGTGGGGTGGGATTATGATTGGTGCACGTACACCCCTGCATGTCTTTGACAGAGGAACTGTAACAGGTCAGGTATATCGGGACGTCATTTTGCACCAGTATATCCGACTTTTCAGGGGTGCAGTGGGTCCCACCTTCCTCCTGATGGATGATAACGCACGGCCCCACCGAGCTGCCATCGTGAAGGAGTACCTTGAAACAGAAGACATCAGGCGAATGGTGTGGTCTGCCTCTTCTCCAGACCTAAACCCCATCGCCGGCAGGGGTGGCCGAGCGGTTCTAGGCGCTCCTCTCTGGAACCGTGTGACCGCTACGGTCGCAGGTTCGCATCCTGCCTCGGGCATGGATGTGTGTGGTGTCCTTAGGTTAGTTAGCTTTAAGTAGTTCTAAGTTCTAGGGGACTGATTACCACAGCAGTTAAGTCCCATAGTGCTCACAGACATTTGAACCATTTTTAAACCCCATTGAGCACGTCTGGGATGCTCTCGGTCGACATATCGCTGCACGTCTTCAAACCCCTACGACACTTCAGGAGCTCCGATAGGCACTGGTGCAAGAATGGGAGGCTATACCCCAGCAGCTGCTCGACCACCTGATCCAGAGTATGCCAACCCGTTGTGCGGCCTGTGTACGTGTGCATGGTGATCATATCTTATACTGATGTCGGGGTACATGCGCAGGAAACAGTGGCGTTTTGTTGCACGTGTATTTTGGGAGGATTTTCTCAAATTATCGCCAATACCGTGGACTTACAGATCTGTGACGCGTGTGTTCCCTATGTGCCTATGCTATTAGCGCCAGTTTTGTGTAGTGCCACGTTGTGTGGCATCACATTCTGCAATTATCCTTAATTTATGAGCATAAGTGTACTTTCTGTGGCACAATAGTGCGCAACTGAGTTTCGACCTCTAAGTCCATTATGCTTTGAGAAGTTTCAACAAAATCGGTTAACTCAGTGTAATTGACGAGCAGTTTACTCTAGATATTAATGTCTGTATTAAGGTACATTTATCATGTCAAGACCGGTTTCTTCCGTTCAGTGAACTTCGTCAGCTGACCTGCGGTTGAACGAAACAAAAATTAGGCTAATAGGTACAGTAACTTCCACGTAATAAATGATATGCAAGTCATACTGCCAACAGTGTTTCTAACAAGTTTTCATAGAATTGAGCCGATATCACGATTCAAGAAGTCTGATCCCGTAACGTTGATGGCACATTCTGAAGTGTGGCGAGCACGAATACCTCCGCCGAGAGTTTGGCGAAAGCACAGAGAACAGTGACTACAGAGAACATTGCGTACTCTGCTCAGAGACACTCAACAAAGGAAGTAAACACGTAAACATCGTCCCTGGCGTCTATCGAGTGCGATATACCGACTGCAGGATGATATAATCGTGACGTATAAAGATAGCAATATTAATTACAGACATGGTATTCAAGCGTAAAAGATACCATACAGTTATTTCAAGAGTTTCAAAAAATGTAAACAGATGAAATACGAACGAAAAGGTTGTGTACAATAAAAGAGGAACATATATTAGACAGGTGAAACACTAAATCACTGACTCTACTGAGACCGATGAATATAAAAAATGAGATTATTAAATATCGTGTCATCATTAGACATGTTAGAGATTTAAATTACCCAGTTTGATTGGTTCAGTGCTGGCCAGTGTGGCCGAGCGGTTCTAGGCGCTACAGTCTGGAACCGCGCGACCGCTTCAGGCGCAGGTTCGAATCCTGCCTCGTGCATGGGTGTGTGTGATGTCCTTAGGTTAGTTAGGTTTAAGTAGCTCTAAGTTCTAGGGGACTAATGACCTCAGAAGTTAAGTCCCATAGTGCTCAGAGCCATTTGAACCATTTTTGATTGGTTCAGTCGTCTCCTTAACAACAATTAGTTATACGCAACATAATTTATTCTACGTAATGGTGATTCAGTTTTTGGTTAATGTTTCGTCATACCCAACACCCACTCTTGCTGCATAAATGAACTTATTTTATTCCTCAAGTGTTGATGTACTATCCTGGTTCAAATACTGCTCATCAGCGTCGTAATTGCACCTGCGGTTTCTTGCTGCATTTATAATTAAATTTCATCTGAACATGATTATACACTGAAGTGCCAGAGACAGTTGTATAGGCATGCGTATTCAAATATAGAGATATGTAAACAGGCAGAATACGGCACTGCGGTCGGTAGCGCCTACATAAGACAACAAGTGTCTGACGCAGTTGTTAGATGGAGTACTACTGCTGCAATTGCAGGTCATCAAGATTTAAGTGAGTTTCAACGTGGTGTTACAGCTGCGCACGAGCGATGGGACACAGCATCTCCGAGGTAGCGATGAAGTGGGGATTTTCCCGTACGACCGTTTCACGAGTGTACCGCGAATATCAGGAATCCCGTAAAACATCAAGTCTCGGACGTCGCTGCGGACGGAAAAAGATCCTGCGAGGACGGGACCAACGACAAATGAAGAGAATCGCTCATCGTGACAGAAGTGCAACCCTTCGCTGCAGATTTCAATGCTGGGCCATCAACAAGTTTCAGCCTGCGAAGCATCATCGACATGGGCTTTCCGAAGGTCCACACGTGTACCCTTGATGACTGCATGGCACAAAGCTTTACGCATCGCCTGGGGCCGTCAGCACTCACATTGGACTGTCTATGACTGAAAACATGTTACCTGGTCGGACGATTCTCGTTTCAAATTGTGTCGAGCGGACGGACGTGTACGGGTATGGGGTAAACTTCATAAGTTCATGGACCCTGCATGTCAGAAGGGAACTGTTCAAGCTGGTGGAGGCTCTGTAATGGTGTGGGGCGTGTGCAGTTGGAGTGAAATGGGACCCCTGACACGTCTGGATACGACTCTGACAGGTGACACGCACGTAAGCATCCTGTCTGTTCATCTGCATCTATTTATGTCCATTGTGCATTCCGACGGACTTGGGCAATTCCAGCAGGACAACGTGACATGTTCACTGAACGAAGCCTGTAGCGAAATAATAAATCTATCTCATTACATCGATGATGATTCTTATTGATACTGCTATGAACCAGTTGTGGAGCACGAAATGATCAGGATTACTGTAGACGTCTTCTGGTGCTTCACTGGCAAACATTGTGAACGAGATTCTTCGCAAAATAGACTAGACTAATATTGCAAGATCGATTTAAATGTCAATATAATTAACTGCTGTTGCTCTGCGCAAAAGTCTTCTGGTACTCTTGTGAGCTGAGTGTTGGTTATTCTCAAACTGTAACTGGGGGCTCTAAGACATTCCAGCAATCTCGTACAAGAGTGCGCCGGTGTGGACAAGAAAGATAATCACCTACACTCTTTTGCTCAACATCTGGCTTTAAGCCTCTGCCCAGTACAAAGACTTAACAGTTTTAAAATGTGTATTTTAAGAATGATATAAAACTGCACATGCAGTATAAGCCTATGCATGGCTGTGGTATCTTTGGCTGCGTAATTTCTATTATCTACCTCAATTCTATGAGTAACGGAGCTCAATTTGTTGTATGAAAAAAAGCTGTGGCATTATCAATCGGCTTTTATTTACTTCTTCTCAGAGTACTGTAGTCTGTGTTCCCCCTGACTATATACCCATTTCAGCCACATGTATATCAGACATGTGACATGTTATTGTCCTTGTACTGGGACTCCCTTGAGCATTCTTAGACGGGATATTAAGCTTTTGTATCTTTTATTCGAGCGTCTGATTTTTTCGTGATTTTTTTTCGTACTCTATACCGGTTCTGTTATCCGTTTGACTACACGATTTCGACGATAGTTCGCGGCACTGCCGTGGAGGAGTACGACGAAAATATCTCCAAAAACTATGACAGTTATAAGGAGACATCAAAATGTGAGTAATCTATCTAACAAGGTTCAGAGTAGCTCCGGTACAATAACAGCTGCACGGTTCATTTATTATAGATCTGTGGTTGAAATGAAACGACGGCCACAGAAAACAAACTGTAATTTAAGAGGAAATAAACGAACGCCTATTCATGAAATCAAAACTGTGGTCGAACATGTGCTTAGGAGGCGAACCATAGTAATCAGATGGGGACTTCAGGAAGCAACCTGAAAATACACTCCTGGAAATGGAAAAAAGAACACATTGACACCGGTGTGTCAGACCCACCATACTTGCTCCGGACACTGTGAGAGGGCTGTACAAGCAATGATCACACGCACGGCACAGCGGACACACCAGGAACCGCGGTGTTGGCCGTCGAATGGCGCTAGCTGCGCAGCATTTGTGCACCGCCGCCGTCAGTGTCAGCCAGTTTGCCGTGGCATACGGAGCTCCATCGCAGTCTTTAACACTGGTAGCATGCCGCGACAGCGTGGACGTGAACCGTATGTGCAGTTGACGGACTTTGAGCGAGGGCGTATAGTGGGCATGCGGGAGGCCGGGTGGACGTACTTCCGAATTGCTCAACACGTGGGGCGTGAGGTCTCCACAGTACATCGATGTCGACGCCAGTGGTCGGCGGAAGGTGCACGTGCCCCTCGACCTGGGACCGGACCGCAGCGACGCACGGATGCACGCCAAGACCGTAGGATCCTACGCAGTGCCGTAGGGGACCGCACCGCCACTTCCCAGCAAATTAGGGACACTGTTGCTCCTGGGGTATCGGCGAGGACTATTCGCAACCGTCTCCATGAAGCTGGGCTACGGTCCCGCACACCGTTAGGCCGTCTTCCGCTCACGCCCCAACATCGTGCAGCCCGCCTGCAGTGGTGTCGCGACAGGCGTGAATGGAGGGACGAATGGAGACGTGTCGTCTTCAGTGATGAGAGTCGCTTCTGCCTTGGTGCCAATGATGGTCGTATGCGTCTTTGGCGCCGTGCAGGTGAGCGCCACAATCAGGACTGCATACGACCGAGGCACACAGGGCCAACACCCGGCATCATGGTGTGGGGAGCGATCTCCTACACTGGCCGTACACCACTGGTGATCGTCGAGGGGACACTGAATAGTGCACGGTACATCCAAATCGTCATCGAACCCATCGTTCTACCATTCCTAGACCGGCAAGGGAACTTGCTGTTCCAACAGGACAATGCACGTCCGCACGTATCCCGTGACACCCAACGTGCTCTAGAAGGTGTAAGTCAACTACCCTGGCCAGCAAGATCTCCGGATCTGTCCCCCATTGAGCATGTTTGGGACTGGCTGAAGCGTCGTCTCACGCGGTCTGCACGTCCAGCACGAACGCTGGTCCAACTGAGGCGCCAGGTGGAAATGGCATGGCAAGCCGTTCCACAGGACTACATCCAGCATCTCTACGATCGTCTCCATGGGAGAATAGCAGCCTGCATTGCTGCGAAAGGTGGATATACACTGTACTAGTGCCGACATTGTGCATGCTCTGTTGCCTGTGTCTATGTGCCTGTGGTTCTGTCAGTGTGATCATGTGATGTATCTGACCCCAGGAATGTGTCAATAAAGTTTCCCCTTCCTGGGACAATGAATTCACGGTGTTCTTATTTCAATTTCCAGGAGTGTATTTGACTGCGACGTAGCCTGTGATCTCATGTCTTATGCAATTAAGTTGCTAAGACACTAGAGACAGTGGAGATGGAAGTACATAAAATGTTTTGAACGCCATTAACTCACACTATCTGCATAGCAGCGCTTACATTGATTTCATAAGTATCGCAGAAGACTGACAATCTCGATAAGCGCCTTTGCTGATGTTGAAAAATACAAATGCACTTTAACTAAAACGGTGATAAGCTACTCATAAAGACGTATAGTCTTCTGTTAAAAGTTTAACACAGTAAGACAAGTACAATAGTCAGTGTAACTGACTGTGTGCTAAAATCCAGAGCACTTAGCGGCGTCCAACGAGCTGTACACATAGTTTCAAACGTTTACGTAACTTTTTCTCGGTGATGCTCCCACAAAATGATGAAAAGAGAAAAGTTAATCACTTATTACATTTTCGCTGTTTGTGCTGTAAGACTTCGGCATCACACATGACGTTTTAATGTATTACTTCTTTACTATATACTCTATTCGCAACACAGTTTGCCTAAAGAATCCACATTAGCACTGAATGTATCTGAAAAATTATATGTATTATTGTACAACAGGAGATAGTGTCGTAAGTTCCATGCGGCTTTTCGCGGATGATGCTGTAGTTTACAGAGAAGTTGCAGCATTAGAAAATTGCAGCGAAATGAAGGAAGATATGCAGCGGATAGGCACTTGGTGCAGGGAGTTGCAACTGACCCTTAACATAGAGAAATGTAATGTATTGCGAATACATAGAAAGAAGGATCCTTTATTGTATGATTATATGATAGCGGAACAAACACTGGTAGCAGTTACTTCTGTAAAATATCTGGCAGTATGCGTGCGGAACGATTTGAAGTGGAATGATCATATAAATTAGTTGTTGGTAAGGCGGGTGCCAGGTTGAGATTCATTGGGAGAGTCCTTAGAAAATGTAGTCCATTAACAAAGGAGGTGGCTTACAAAACACTCGTTCGACCTATACTTGAGTATTGCTCATCAGTGTGGGATCCGTACCAGGTCGGGTTGACAGAGGAGATAGAGAAGATCCAAAGAAGAGCGGCGCGTTTCGTCACAGGGTTATTTGGTAAGCACGATAGCGTTACGGAGATGTTTAGCAAACTCAAGTGGCAGATTTTGCAAGACAGGCGCTCTGCATCGCGGTGTAGCTTGCTCGCCAATTTTCGAGAGAGTGCGTTTCTGGGTGAGGTAGCCAGTATATTGCTTCCCCCTACTTATACCTCCCGAGGAGATCACGAATGTAAAATTAGAGAGATTCGAGCGCGCACGGAGGCTTTCCGGCTGTCATTCTTCCCGCGATCCATACGCGACTGGAAGAGGAAAGGTAGGTAATGACAGTGGCACGTAAAGTGCCCTCCACTACACACCGTTGGGTGGCTTGCGGAGTGTAAATGTAGATGCAGATGTAAAGATATGAGTTCATAAACTTTGAGATGTGTTAAAACACGCTTTTGCTTGAAATGGAGCGCAAATTACCCAGACTACATTCGTCCAGTGTTTCATAATGAGATTACGTACCAACTTCCAGAAAACTTAAACATAATTTCAAATCCTTCCTAAGCCTTTTCTCGGTTACATGGTTAAAGTCAAATACCTAACACATTAACTCATTCGTACAGTAATTAAATGTTTGATGCTGTTTTATACGTGGGGGTTCGATTCTTTAACGAATCGGAGGTTACCCGTATTTGAGTAATAGAACCGAGTACCTTATACTGGAAGGTGAATGTTGCACGGAAACGAAAGCAACATCGGGCGTCCCACAAGGAAGCTTAATAGGACCTCTAATTTTCAACATTCAGAGTGTAACGGGTATATGCACTCCGTCTTCAGGCCACGAGTGGCCTACCGGGACCATCCGACCGCCGTGTCATCCTCAGTGGCGGATACGGATAAACGGGTATAAGTGCATATATTTCTATTGGTGACTGAGGACAGTGCACTGCCGGCCGGAGTGGCCGAGCGGTTAAAGGCGGTACAGTCAGGAACCGCACGACCGCTACGGTCGCAGGTTCGAATCCTGCCTCGGGCATGGATGTGTGTGATGTCCTTAGGTTAGTTAGGTTTAAGTAGTTCTAATTTCTAGGGGACTTATGACCACAGCAGCTGAGTCCCATAGTGCTCAGAGCCATTTGAACCATTTTTGACAGTGCACTGCACAACATTACATCATTTGCAACTTGATAATCGCAGCTATTACTAGTACTATGCTTTTTAGGTTGATTATGACAACCAAATATATGTGGCAAGAGCAAGCCATTAGTGCGTATTTTTCTCTGGGCAGCAGGTCAGATGTATATGTGCGGCGCGTCGATCGTTATTCTTTATTGATAGGCTTAATCCACTCACTGGTGCAATTACGACTGTGCAGAAAAAAATCAGGTCTTGAAGTTTATGGTGTATTCATGAGAAGACTGTTCGACGCAGGGAAAAAAACAACCACCACATCGGTGTGTGTACGTATTATGGTAACACATATAAAAATATCTGCGCTTACTTCCGTTACGCCCTGTATATAAGCGATGCACCGGATATGATAAGCAGCACTATAAGATTTTTCGCTGACGACAGAAAAATGTCGTCATTGCACGATCGTACGTAAGTATAGAAAGACTTGGACAAAATTTCCACTTTATGTAATGAGTGGCAGTTCTCTGTAAATGCCAATAAATGTAAGGTAACGCCTATAACAAAGAAAAAGAGCGATTAAGTGTATTCATTGTATTGTAAAGGTGCAGAATATCAGTTTATGGGATGGAGTTTCACGGTCAATACAGGGACGATTAATGCTGGTTGTGAATTACACGGGGGTTGTCCAACGATTTCGCACATGTCCTAGATTGGAGACAGATCTGGTGACCGAGGAGGCCAAGGCAACGTATCAACACACCGGAGAGCATGTCGGGCTACAGCAGCGGTATGTGGGCGAGCGTTATCCTGTTGGAAAAGACCTCCTGCAAAGCTGTTCATGTATAGCAGCACAGATGGTCGAATCACCAGACAGACATACAAAACTGCAGTAAGGGTGCATGGGATAACCATGAGGCTGCTTGTCCTGTCATACGAAATCGCACCCAGACAGTATCTCCAGTTACAGGTCCACTACGTAGCATGCAGACTGATTGGTAGCAGGCCTTCTCCTAACCAACACACGACCATCATCTGAGATAGAACCAACTTTCATCGGAAGACACAACAGGCCTCCACCCTGCACCCCCCCCCCCCCCCCCCAATGAGGTCTCGCTGGACACCTCTGAAGGCGCAAATGGATGGCGGTGGTTTGGGGTCAGTGGAATGCACGCTACAGGGCATCTGGCTCGGAACTGTTCCTTACAAGGGAACCTCCCCATCGCACCACCCTCACATTTAGTTATAAGATGGCACAGTGGATAGGGCTTGAAAAACTGAACACAGATCAATGGAGAAAACAGGAAGAAGTTGTGTGGAACTATGAAAAAATAAGCAAAATATACAAACTGAATAGCCCATGTGCAAGATATGCAACGTCTAGTATAAAGTGATCAGGAGCGCCGTGGTCCAGTGGGTAGCGTGAACACCTGCGGAACGAGAGGTTCTTGGTTCAAGTATTCCCTCGAGTGAAAATTTTTACTTTCTTTATTTTCGCAAAGTTATGATCTGTCCGTTCGTTCATTGACGTCTCTGTTCACTGTAATAAGTTTAGTGTCTGTGTTTTGCGACCGCACCGCAGTACCGTGCGATTAGTAGACGAAAGGACGTGCCTCCCCAATGGGAACCGAAAACATTTGATCTCAAGGTCATAGGTCAACCGATTCCTCCACAGGAAAACACGTCTGATATATTCTATACGACACTGGTGACGGCATGTGCGTCACATGACAGGAATATGTTGTCGACCCACCTAACTTATACACTTCGTGAATGGGTAAAAAGATTCTTCTACCTTGCCCGATTTAGGTTTTCTTGTGGATGTGATAGTCACTCCCAAAAAATGATGAAAACATAAGAGTTTGTTATGTAAACCGAAAATAAAAAGTTAAAATTTTCACCCGAGGGAAGGCTTGAACCAAGGACCTCTCGTTCCACAGCTGCTGACGCTAACCATGGGACCACGGTGCTCCTCTGTACAGATTTGCCCTGATAATGCCTATCTTGCACATGGACGACCCAGTTTGTATATTTTGCTTATTTTTTCATAGTTCCACACAACTTCTTCCTGTTTTCTCGATTGATCTGTGTTCAGTTTTTCAAGGCCTATCCACTGTGCCAACTTATAACTAAATCTGAGGGGGGTGCGATGGGGAGGTTCCCTTGTTAGGTAACAGATTTATAACAGTTCGTTGTGTAACTGTGGTGCCAACAGGTATTCAGATTGCTGCTGCAGACGCAGTGCGATGCTCCAGATCAATAACCCGAACACGACGGTCTTCCCTCTCGCAAGTGCCACGTGGCCGTCCGCAGCTCGGTCTGTGCGGCCTGGTCAGACACTGGACTCGCATTCGGGAGGACGACGGTTCAATCCCGCGTCCGGCCATCCAGATTTAGGTCCGCCGTGATCACTCCAGGCAAATGCCGGGATGGTGCCTTTGAAAGGGCACGGCCGACTTCCTTCCCCTTCCTTGCCTAATCCAATGAGACCGATCTCGCTGTCTGGTCTCCTTCCCCCAAACAACCCAACCCAACTCTTTGCGGCCTTACATTCTCGTGGCAACTGTGGCCAGCAATCATGTACACTGCCTACTTCCCTGCCAAGTGTTTCTGCAAAATCACAGAAGGAACACAAGCTCCTCATAGGCCTAGTACAGGACCTCGTTCAAACTCAGCGAGGTGTTGTTAATGGCATCTTTGTCGTCTTAAAGGGATTCTTGACTAACGTCTACTCACCACATCAACTTATCACATCCAATCTCAAAGGTAACTAACGCTCGCGACCATTACAGCGTGTATTTAAAGCTAACCTAATTTACATTCTCATAGTGTCGTTAATAGTGTCTCTCATGTATGACTGGTGCGAAATTTGAATAGACGTCATCTTTCAGCTGTAGAAACCCACATGCCGACTTTCATTTCGTATCACAGCTGCTTCTTGGTGCTGTGACTTTCCTTCCGTCAGTGTAGCTTCTAGTTACAAGGTTAGTGGTGGACGACTTGAGCATGTCACATCGTATAAGTACTCGTATGTAAGGGCTGTACTATAGGCGATATGAAGTGAGACGATTACATAAAAACACTATTATGGATGGCAAATGGAAGACTTACGATTTGTTAGAAGGGTTCTGGAAAAGTGCGGTGCCGTTATCAAGGAACTTGTCTAGTGCTTGGAGTCCTTATCAAACAGGCGAGACAACAGAAATCGAACGAATCCAGAATCACGCTGCTACGATCATAACAGATAGGTAAAGCCCGTATCGAAGTGTTACAGAAACGGTCGCGAAGGTTAACTGGGAAACCTTCGAAGATACACTAGCACGCAGTATTTCCGATGTACAGATAAGAGTACGTCAAATGTTAACCGAAAGCGTTTTGTACCAGGATATGAGGGCTACAACCGGCTCATCTGCCAACCTGTGCTCTATTTTTGGACACGGTGACTCGAATATGGTTCTTGTTTTAAGATTCTATGTGACGACTGATCTTCTACGTACTTTCCTATGTAGAAGATTTTAAGGCGTTTCCATAGTCACTGGCTCATCTTTTATGTTCCCGATGATCAACCAGGCACGGTTCCCCATCAAATTACTTCAGCTATGCATTTTAAGATAAAATGAATTGAGGCTTTTGGCTTTCTGTGTAAATGTGTGAGTGACGGTGTAGCAGGGTCACTGAGAATTACTTTTCATGTTTCACCTTTTGGCGCAAAGCGTATCAAAGGAAGAAAAAAAAAAGAACGACGTCTGTCTCCTATTATTGCATACCACCACCACCACCACCACCACCACCACCAAATCATCCTTGCAAGAAACATACCTTGGTTCCCGCAATATCCTGTTGCGGCTATTATGCTGCACACCGACGGATATCTCGCGTAGGGATGGTGAGAATAACAAAGCAGAGATTATGGTCGATGCAAAGGCATTTAGTTATTTTTCTCTGGAGCGATACCCGAATGAAACAGGAAACAAAATGGATACTATTGGTACGATGTAACCTCCGCCATGCACTAAACAGTGGCGTATTTATTTATGTAGATGTAGAATGTGCTTCGGAGCTGCAGACATCTTTGCCTCGGAGCTAATTCGTTTGCAACTTTGGTACTCACGTACGTACGCAGCAGGCGCCGTTCCGCTACGCTCATTGAGGTAGCGGGAACTACGCCGTGGGAGAGCTTCAAGGACAAAGCTGAACGCACACTTGACCCTGACCTAAGGCCGGGACTACCGTACCGTACTGCTCTCCTGGCGAGATCCTAGCAGACGTGGTTCTCGGCGGCCTCCCACAGAACTGCAAATGGTCGAGTGCGTATCTGTAAAGTGCGCATGTGTTACACAATTGTAATTAAAATCTGAATGAAACGAATGGAGGAACCTGATACTCTGGTGTGTACGGGTCTGGACACAACCTCATGAATCCATGGACCCTGCATGTCAGCAGGAGGCTGTTAAAGCTGTGTCTTGGGAGCCACGGTGCAACACTTCTTTACCCGAGTGCCGCATCGCTTCCCTTCGCTACGTGATATACTGCGGAGAGATTATGAATTTATCTATTTATTTAACCTGATCAGATGATGGCCATATATCGGACGCAGGCATTCATGACCAGTTCTAGACGTCGCGAATTTTCCTAAGAGAGGCCTTGTAGGATAATATCGCTGTAGTCAATGACTGGGAGTATAAGCATTTGTACAAAGTTCTTTTTCAGATCGAAAAGGAAGAGTTTTTTATATTTTTGTAGGACATGAAGGGATGCTGATGGTTTTTTGCACACTGCAGTTACGTGCTCCGTCCAATTTAAATTTTCATCTATTATCACTCCCAAACTCTTTGCTGAGGGAGAGATGTTAATATTTGTTCCATTTAGGATAAGATATGGTACGGATTCCCGATGTTTTGGGCTAATGAGCTTAAAAAATGGTTCAAATGGCTCTGAGCACTATGGGACTTAACATCTATGGTCATCAGTCCCCTAGAACTTAGAACTACTTAAACCTAACTAACCTAAGGACAGCACATAACACCCAGCCATCACGAGGCAGAGAAAATCCCTGACCCCGGCGGGAATCGAACCCGGGAACCCGGGCGTGGGAAGCGAGAACGCTACCGCACGACCACGAGATGCGGGCACTAATGAGCTTAGAGTGACCATTAAGTACCGCTTTGGTTTTAGCGCAGGCCTTTGTCCTAATGGTCAGTGATTAAGGAGAATACTCCATTTGCTATCTGCCGTCCAAGTTTAAGGCGTTAAAAATTTTATTCCAACATTAGGATTCGATTTTTCTTCCTCTGACTCCAGCGCAATCACATTGCATACCCTGGCGACCTATTCGGTTCCAGAAGTCAGTACTGGAAGTTTAAATTGCAGTAATAATAGTATTTTTAACTTGTGTTACTTTTTTACACACACAGTTTTTATGGTACACAATGGCGGCACCATAAAAAGTGATTCTCTCAAAAATAAGCACAAGTTCAAAATAAATCAATC
Organism: Schistocerca piceifrons; assembly: GCF_021461385.2. NCBI lineage: Eukaryota > Metazoa > Arthropoda > Insecta > Orthoptera > Acrididae > Schistocerca > Schistocerca piceifrons. Next base: position 33,074,334 of record NC_060139.1, on the reverse strand, counting down.
ACTGATCTCTTTAAACAGAATGTCCTTTTTCTTTTTAAAAATAATGTCTATTGCAAAGAACGTATTGCGAAAGAACGGACACCAGTGTTACATAGAATGTGAGTAGATGAGGTTTTGCCGGTATAGTGACATGCAGAACACGAATTTTACGGCGACTCCAGTGAACGTAGAGTGGGTAGCAGATACGTAATATTTTCCTAAATTGACTGCAGTTGAGTGGTGTTTAATGCATACTGTATTATCTGGATATGTACACTGAATTCTACAAGTACTATAGTTTCTATACGTCAGCTGGACGGTAAAATGAAGGTGTGACTTGGAAACGTCGAGACACTCCATAGATTGGCAGTTTTACTCATCAGCTTCTTGGCCACTCATGCTCTCAATTCCGTATCAATAAATAGCTGCTGTGGTTTTTGTCCCTCATACTGTGCCTTTGCATCCCGGGTTAACTTCTCCAGGAGCGCGCCTGGCCAAAAAGCTTGGTGATACACTGGTTAGCTTTTACAGTCGGGGTACACCATGTCCCTTTTCTTGAACTGCATGCTAATCCTTTACATCATAAACACTTTGTTACGTTTAAGATAATTTTGAAAAAGTCTATCCCTTATATGGTTACTCCACGCATCGTACGCAGAAAATTATCAGCATATTATCTCCGCTACAATGTTCAAAACGATGGTGATATGAGGATCTGATATTGTCGACCTCGCTGAGAAAATGAGCCAAAATCGAGGTAACAGCACCTGCCTATGTTGTTGTTGTTCAAGATATTTTCAGTGCAAGCAGCTGTTTATTACTTATGCCTATTTGTACTGGTCACTTGCTACTGTGCCCGGTGAAATAGAAAGGCTCCCAAGGAAAACTTCGAATTGCGGCCTATTTATTTGACTATACCAAAATAAATCATTTCCAGAAAACGCATTACGTTTCCAGTCACGTAACTAGTATTTTAAAATTTCTTAAACTGTTTTCACTGATTTCTTCTACCAAGTTCCGTAACTGTTTTAAATTTTTCAGTAAGACTTAACCCTAAAATTTAAGTCTTAGTACTGGATGTAACTTCACACAACAAATATTGTATTCATATTTTCAAGTTCGGCTACCTTCTTACACACATATAGACTGAAGCGCCAAAGAAAATGGTATAGGTATGGGGTATTCAAATACAGAGGTATGTTAAACAGGAAGAACACGACGCCACGGTCGGCAACGCCTATACAAGACAGTAAGTGTCTGGATCAGTTGTTACATCGGTTACTGCTGCTACAATGGCAGGTTGTCAACCTTTAAGTGAGTTTGAACGTGATGTTATAGTCGCCTCACGAGCGAAGGGACACAGCGGTAGCGATTACGGGGGGATTTGCCTGTACGACCATTTCACGAGTGTACCGTGAGTATCAGGAATCCGATAAAACATCAAATCTCCGACGTGGCTGCGGCCGGAAAAAGATTCTGCAAGAAAGGGACGACGACGACTGAAGAGAATCGATCAACGTGACGGAAGTGCAACCCTTCCGCAAATTGCTGCAGATTTCAATGCTGGGCCATCAACAGGCATCAGCGTGCGAACCGTTTAACGAAACATAATCGATATGGGCTTTCGGAGCCGAACGCCCACTCGTGTATCCTTGATGACTGCGCGACACAAAGCTTTACGTCTCGCCTGGGCCCTTCAACACCGACGCTGGACTGTGGATAACATGCTGACTGGTCGGACGAGCCTCGTTTTACATTGTTTCGAGCTGATGGACGTGTACGGGTCTGGAGACTACCTCATGAATCCGTGGTCCCTGCATGTCAGCAGGAGACTTTTCAAGCTAGTGGAGAGTCTGTAATGGTGTGGGGAGTGTGCTGTTGGAGTGACTTGGGACCCCTGATACCTCTAGATACGACCCCGACAGGTGACACGTACGTAAACATCCTGTCTGATCACCTGCATTCATTCATGTCCATTGTGCATTCCAATGTACATGGACAATTCCAGTAGGGCAATGCGACATCCCACACGCCTAGATCTGCTAGAGAGTGGTTTCAGGAACACTCTTCTGAGTTTAAATATTCCGCTAGCTATCAAATTCCACAGACATGAACATTATTAAGCATATGTGGGATGTCTTGCAAAGCGCTGTTCAGAAGAGATCTCCGCCCCCTCGTACTCTTACAGATTTATCGACAGCCTCCGGGATTCATGGTGTCAGTTCCCACCAGCACTACTTCAGACATTAGTCGAGTCCATGCCACGTCGTGTTGCGGCACTTCTGCGTGCTCGCGGGGGCCCTACACGACATTAGGCTGGTAAACCAATTTCTTTGGCTCTTCAGTGTATATTTAAAAAGTATGTTGCGAATAAAAGTCAGCACAATTAACGAAATATGTATTTTTTAAATTTTTATGATATTCATAAAGTATTGCCCCTCGTTTACTGAGAATACGTCGGCATTGCTAAGGCTGTTGTAAAAGATATGTTCATGTTCTGAGCCCTACTTACACATCAGTACTATTTAAATTTGCGTAGTTAACAAACGTTAGCAACAGTCAACAAAATTTGTTTTTCTTATAACATAAAATACACTTCTCCCAACCCCCTTGATAGTAGTACACATTATGGAAAATACGTTGATATTGCTAAGGTTAAACGTATTTTTATGCATACTATATCTGCCACAGTCTCTGCATATTCATCCATATTCAGTCACAGCCAGTGAAATGAGTAGTAAAACGTAATGTTTTAAGTGTTATTTTTCTTTCACTGAACAAGCCAAAGCCAGCGCTACAGGAAACCTTTTGTATACCCGTCAGCGTAACTCACATTACAGTTATTTATCCGACGTACTGGAGCACTGCCGGCCGCGGTGGTCTAGCGGTTCTAGGCGCGCAGTCCGGTACCGCGCGACTGCTACGGTCGCAGGTTCGAATCCTGCCTCGCGCGTGGATGTGTGTGATGTCCTTAGGTTAGTTAGGTTTAAGTAGTTCTAAGTTCTGGGGGACTGATGACCACAGATGTTAAGTCCCATAGTGCTCAGAACCATTTGAACCATTTTTTGAACTGGAGCACTTCTTACGTGGGTCGTTTGAGCATTTCTGCTCACACACCGAAGCGCACAAACTGGGTTTCCTACAAAGGACAAAGCTTCCTATCATCGATATGGCCCCATAGCTTGGTATGAAATGCTGGTGCAAATGCCAGAAGACTGCGCACATACCAGAGACTTCCCTCCACTTCTCCCGACACATTTCCGTGCTGCTGCAACATTCACGTCTTTGGCCATGGAAAAAGGTCGGCTTGCGCGTGAATCGTTCTTGAGGCTGTAATTTTCCATCAGAGACTTGCCGAATCATCGGATTATACTAGAGCGAAATGGATTATGTTCTCGAAGCCCCGAGTCATAAGCCTATTGTCGAGAGAATCTGCACGCGACAACTGCTCGTCATTGTTGTTTATTCCACTGCTGCAGCTCTGTATCATAATGGTAGAAGCGTTGGCAGGAGTTTCTAGCTGTTGGCTACAGACAGATCTAACAATATCACAGAATCACGTTGACGCTAGTTAGCTTGAAAGCTTACACTGCAAAATACTATCCATTAAGAAGAAGAACTGCAAGAAATTCATACGTTTAAGATCCGTGTGCTCGTGAAAACAGAGTTAAGAGGGTAGTACAGTAGCAACATACGCAACCGAGATTGGAGTTTTCCGCTGGCCCTGTCAAACAAAAGCCGTTCAGATAATCAGCAAGCGTGCTCTAGCGCGGCCGCTGCAAAGGCGCAGTTGCCGGGTTTTGTAAACACTGCAGCGGCGTACGCATTGTGTAAGTGGCGCTGCGCCGGTGAGAAACCTGCCGACTAAACAGGTCAGCTGTCTCCTGTATTAGGAGACGCGCAGTTTGCGGAGAACCTGCCAACGCCGTGCCTACCCGAACGATTTCATTCTGCACATTAATTCAGAACAATGCTTTTAATTCTCAAATAAGCGTGTTTGATTATGTTTCGACAAATGTAAACGCCCTCTTCATTACTTTTTTTTGTACTTGAAAGTGCCGGCCGCTGTGGCCGAGCGGTTCTAAGCGCTTCAGTCCGGAACCGCGCTGCTGCTGCGGTTGCAAGTTCGAATCCTGCCTCGGGCATGGATGTGTGTGATGTCCTTCGATTAGTTAGGTTTAAGTAGTCCTAAATGTACGGGATTGATCTCAGATGTCCATAGTGCTCGGAGCCATTTGAACCATTTTTTTGTACTTGAAAGTTCTTCGCGGCATAATAATACGACTGCGTACAGAGAAGTATTGCAAACAGAATAGAATGTTATATAAATGGTTCTCGAGAAATCAACTGAAGACTTTTGTTACTCAAATTGTTGGTTGTTCTGCTGCAAACTGCTTTCCATTACATTTAGAAAAACAAGCGCACCGTAGTTACAGGCATGTAATTATAACACAGAATGTATCTGCATACGAGTATATTCGTCAGTAACAGTGAAACATGGCGGTACGTATATCAACAATTATAATAAAACACTCGTTTCTCTTAGTAACTGATAATTTGTAAATAATGTCTTATTGATACAAATAAAAAGCTATTTCAGTATCCAATTATGTCACCTGTTTATGCTCATATCTCAGTAATATTTTCATCACAGTTGTTCGCATTCTACTGTGAATATTCTCCTTCTTGCCACAAACATTCTATTTATGAGCAATCGTGCGTACAAAGAACAATTTCGCAATATATTTGGACCTCTCTGCTTGTGAATTTTTTCTTAAAAATATGGCCCAAGCTGAAAAGAGAAGTAGCAGTAGCAAGGGTAATACCTTACCTTTTCACAGAAGTAGAGAAAAGTCAACTGATAGGTTTCGCAAAATAATGAATGGACACGTGGCGTTGGTTAAGGCGTTGAAATTGTGTTTAGGAGAGCTCAGATACTCATCAGACACTCCAGCTTCGGGTTTTGTTTTGTTTCCATAAACCCCTTGAGAGAAATGCTGAGCTCACATGAAAAGGTCACGGTCAATTTTTTGCCTTGTACAGAATTCGTCTCTCGTATGTTAGATCAACAGGAAAAAATGCTACCCTTCAAATATTGAAAAGATGCATATTCAGAAATGTTTAATCTCAACTAGAGAGAAATTTTTTGGGTAATTGTCGTAAGTTCCGCCGGCCATTGTGGTAAGTTCCGCCGGCCATTGTGGCCGAGCGGTTCTAGGCACTTCAGTCCGAAACCGCGCTGCTGCTACGGTCGCAGGTTCGAATCCTGCCTCTCGCATGGATGCGTGTGATGTCCTTAGGTTAGTTAGGTTTAAGTAGTTCTAAGTCTAGGGGACTGATGACCCAGATATTAAGTCCCATGGTGCTTAGAGCCAATGGTAAGTTCCTATGGGACCAAACTGCTGAGGTTACGGGTCAGTAGGCTTACACACTACTTAATTTAACCTACACTAACTTAAACGCTAAGGACAACACACACACCCGTGCCCGAGGGAGGACTCGAACCTCCGACGGGGGGATCCACGCGTGACAAGTCGCCCTAGACCAAGCGGCTGCTAGAGAGAAGAAGAAAATAATTTTGTTGTTGTATCACCGAAACAACGTTCTTATACAGGGCTATTACAAATGATTGAAGCGATTTCATAAACTCACTGTAGCTGCATTCATTGACATATGGTCACGACACACTACAGATACGTAGAAAAACTCATAAAGTTTTGTTCGGCTGAAGCCGCACTTCAGGTTTCTGCCGCCAGAGCGCTCGAGAGCGCAGTGAGACAAAATGGTGACAGGAGCCGAGAAAGCGTATGTCGTGCTTGAAATGCACTCACATCAATCAGTCATAACAGTGCAACGACACTTCAGGACGAAGTTCAACAAAGATCCACCAACTGCCAACTCCATTCGGCGATGGTATGCGCAGTTTAAAGCTTCTGGATGCCTCTGTAAGGGGAAATCAACGGGTCGGCCTGCAGTGAGCGAAGAAACGGTTGAACGCGTGCGGGCAAGTTTCACGCGTAGTCCGCGGAAGTCGACGAATAAAGCGAGCAGGGAGCTAAACGTACCACAGCCGACGGTTTGGAAAATCTTACGGAAAAGGCTAAAGCAGAAGCCTTACCGTTTACAATTGCTACAAGCCCTGACACCCGATGACAAAGTCAAACGCTTTGAATTTTCGGCGCGGTTGCAACAGCTCATGGAAGAGGATGCGTTCAGTGCGAAACTTGTTTTCAGTGATGAAGCTATATTTTTTCCTAATGGTGAAGTGAACAGACACAATGTGCCAGAACTGCGAGCTCGCATCAACGATGCTTTCGAACTCATTGATGGGGACATGCAGCGCCGAGTGTGGGAGCAACTTTATTATCGGCTTGATGTCTGCCGAATCACTAAAGGGGCACATACCGAACATTTGTGAATGCCTAAAAAAACTTTTTGAGTTTTTGTATATGTGTGCAAAGCATTGTGAAAATGTCTCAAATAATAAAGTTATTGTAGAGCTGTGAAATCGCTTCAATCATTTGTAATAACCCTGTACTTGCACAAAACGATGTTCTGCAGTTAATGTGGAACTTCTTACTGCAGTATGAGTACTGTGGACACTATCACTATTTGGCTTACACAGTCTTTTGAGCTACCTCGCGCGGGGTCCAGATTGTTGTCGCGTGTTTATTAATGACTGAGAACTGAAATTCTTCTCTAATGGTGTCAAGTACGTCCAAGCCCGTGCACAGAATGTATCATGCTCACTACACTTGGCAGTATACCCTGATGAGCCAAACATTATGATCGCCGACTTAACAACGTCTTCGTCCAGCTTTTTCCCCCTTGAGTCAGCAGTGTTCAAATTGGTTTGATGCGGACCGCCACGAATTCCTCACCTACTCAAACCTCTTCGTTTCAGAGTGGCACTTGCATCCTACGTCCTCAATTACTCAACTATTTGCCTCATGTATGCCAATCTCTGTCGTATCCCTACAGTTTTTACCCTCTACAGTTCCCTCTATTTACCATGTAAATTATTCACTGAGGTCTTAACACATCTCCTACCATCCAGTCCCTTCTCCTTGTCAGTGTTTTACGCATGTTGCTTTCTTTACCGGTTCTGGAGAGAACTTTCTCATTCCTTACCAGTCCACTTGATTTTTCAGCATTCTTACGTAGCACCCTACCTAAAACGCTTTGATTCTCTTCTGTTCCTACTTTCCCACCGTACGTGCTGCAAATGCACGTTCTCAAAAATTTTTTGTTCAAATTAAAGCCTACGTTTGATACCGTAGGCTTCTCTTGGCCAGAAATGTCCTCTTTGCCTGTGCTGGTCAGCTTTTTATGTTCCCCTTGCCTCCTCAATCATTGTACGGTATCAGAGTTCCGTATCTTCGTCTGTTCTGTGACCACCACTTTTCGTGTTAAGTTTCTTGCTATTCTCATTTCCGCTACTTCTCATTTTTTTGTCTTTTTAGCGTTTATTCTCAGTTCATATTCTGTACCCATTAGTCTGTTCATTCCATCCAACAGATCGTGTAATTCTTCTTCGCTTCCACTGAGGATAGAACGTTATCAGGGAAAATAATCACTGGTATCCGTTCAAACCGAATTTTAAACCCACTCTTGAACCTCTCTTATTTCCGTCATTTCTTCTTCAGTGTATTGATTGAACGGGTAGGCACACGAGACTGCTGTCTGTCTTACACTTCCAGTCTTATTGTTCCCTCTTGGTCACATGTAAAAGGCTTTATGATGAGCGCTTCTGTGGGTTGGATCCGCCAAGCACTCGGTAGCTTTGCAGACGTCTATGGGGCCAAATGTCTAGGCACAAGTACGCAGTTGCCGTAAATTGCGGGCAGCTGGTTTGTGGACGCAGAGCTGACGCGCGGTAACGCCCCAGGTGTGTTCCATCGGGTGCAGATCAGCCGAATTAGGCCTGTTGGCCTTTTTTGTGTGTCTTCTCACTAATGCACTTACATCTACGGTAAGAGTGATGACAGGAGTTCGAAAATGGTTCAAATGGCTCTGAGCACTATAGGACTTAACTTCTGAGGTCATCAGTCCCTTAGAACTACTTAAACCTAACTAACCTAAGGACATCACAAACATCCATGCCCGAGCCAGGATTCGAACCTGCGACCGTAGCGGTCGCTCGGTTCCAGACTGTAGCGCCTAGAACCGCTCGGCCACCCCAGCCGACCAGGAGTTCGAGAAACAGCTATAGCTGAAAATAGACATCATACACTGACGATGCGTGCGACCGAAAGACATCAATGTGAGCTCCCTGTCATTGTGCTCAAACCACTGTAGCACGATTCCGGCCTTGTCTTACGGACAGTTATCCTACTGGAAGATGCCACCGCCTTTGGGGAAGACATCAAGCACGAAGATAAGCAAAAATCTTCACGCAGTCCACAGCTTTCCCGGTGCCTTTGATTACTTCCACAGGTTCCATGGAAGCCCAGATGAATTACCACTACAGTATAATACCGGCCCCACCGGCCAGCGTCCGTGGCGCGGTACATGTTCCGCACAGCCGGTCGCCCGTACGTGAGCATATCCGCAGACAACAATCGGCCTGGTGTAACAAGAAACGTGATTTATCCTGCCACCTCCAATTTTGATGATGCTGTGCCCACTGCAGTTGCAACTGACGATATCGTTAGATTGACACGGGAGCACACGGGATCGTCTGTTGTGGAACTCTATATTCAAAGATACGTACAGAACGGTGTGCCCCGAAACTATGTTTGTGCCTGCGCCAACTTAGTCGTCAGATCTGCCACAGAAGGCCGCTTATATTGCTTTACAGAGCGGGCGTGCCTCCGAAATCCACATTCTGTGAAAAAGCGTGGATGTACAGCACCTGTCAGTTATTCGTGGTCTCACCGTCCTTCAACCGCTTTCCGCAGGCACTCCAACAACTGACCAGCATCGCCGTTTTCGGGACGCTCGAAGCGCCGGGTCTTGACAACCTGTCCTCCGTCAGAGTTGTTTCTGTCAGCGGATTTCCCCATTTGCGTCCCCTACTGTAGCTTGAATACTCCACATTCGCCTCCGCTTTGCTTATTAGATTTTCCTTGCCACTCCACGTGCTCGCAACACGCCACCAGGTGGCGTTCAGTCTCGCGGTAGGAAGTAATCATGATGTTTTCGCTCAACAGTTTCTAAAAAGAATCCTGTGCATATTAAGGGGCACAATTGTTTACTAGAGAAAAGTAGCCAAGTCTCGGATTATGAGTGTCATTATTTAAAGAGAGTAAGGACTATTTTCTTCATTATTCTTTCTCGACGGAGCTACTGCCTTGTTGCTAAGGATCGTGATTTAGACATGACGCTATACTCGCGTCTTCATCGATATCACCTTGCCGTCTCCTTCTGCGATCGTTGTATTTTATCAGCCGTGATGTTGTTGTTGTGGCCTTCAGTACGGAGACTGGTTTCATGCAGCTCTCCACGCTGATCCATCCTGTGCAAGCCTCTTCATTTCTGAGTAAGTACTGTAACATATATCCATTTCTCTCCTTGCTGGCCCAGGTCTTCCTCCACAGCTCCCCCCTCCCCTTCCCACCAATACTAAACTGATGTTCCTTTAACGTCTCAAAAATGTGTCATATCAAACGGTCCCTCCTTTTAGTAAAATAATGTCTCAAATTTCTGTTCTCCCAAATTCCATTCGGTACCTTCTTATTAGTCATTCGAGATACCCATATACTCTTCAGAATTCATCTGTAGCACCACATTTCAAAAGCTTATATTTTCTTCTTGTCTGAATTGCCTATCATCGATGTTTAACTTCTATACAGGGCTACACTTGAGACAAATACTTTCAGTAAAGACTACCTAGTACTCAAATTTATGTTTTATATTAACGAATTCCATGTTTTCAGAAATGCTTTGCGTGCTGTTGCCAGTCTGCATTCTATATTATGTTTACTACGGTCATTATCAGTTTTTTTGCTGCCCGAATACCAAAATTCATTTACTATTGTTACAGGTTCATTTCCTAACCTAATTTCCTCAGAATCGCCCCATTTAATTTGACTACATTGGATTACTCTTATTCTGCTTTCGTTGACATCATGTAATTTTGTTTCAAGACATTGTCCATTCCGTTAAAATGGTCCTCCAAATCCTTTTCGGTATCTGACAGAATTACAATGTCATCGGCAACCTCAGAAGTTTTACTTCCACTTCCTGGACTTTAATTCCTTTACCCCTTGCTCATTGCAGAGATTGAAGAACGTGATGGATAGGCCACAACTCTGACTCACTATTCTCTGCTAATGGTCCCCTTTCATGTTCTTCTTCTTCTTCTTCGACTTTTCCCACTAGAGATTAGTCGATTTCTCCTTTCGATAGTCCCGTTTACTCCAATCGAAAACCGAGCGAGGTGGCGCAGTGGTCAGCACACTGGACTCGCATTCGGTCGGACGACGATCCAATCCCGCGTCCGGCCATTCGTAAGTGGCCACATTTCTGTACCGTAACTAAAAATTTTCTCAATAATACTATGGGATATCCATTTTTGGGCTGTTTATTAATATTATTGTTCCAGATTACTCCGTGTAAGGATTCGTAGCTCGTTTACCCAACGCTATTTTGATCTCAGATCTTTGTCCCAGGAACCTCATTGCACATAAAAGTATATAAATATTCAAAATTTTCGCATTTTTTAAATTTATTCATCTTCGAGAACTACGTTCGTTCGCTGTTTATCAGTACTCGTGTTCACTGTCTTTTCTGAACAAACTTTTAAACCCGATCTTGTGTATTTCTTCGACAATTTATGCAGCGTGTGTTCCATATCTTGTCTGCTGTTCTTGAAAATTATTTGGTCATCTACAAAAAGTAGTGAACGCATTCCGTCCTGTCCAACTAAGATACCCATTCCTGAACGTTTTTTGTACCATACTTCCACCGCTTGGTCTATATATATGTTAAAAGCTAATGGGGGTAGACTGCAATCTTCCTTAAGGCGTTTGGTGGTTTTAAAGCTTATCGTTATCTGTTTCCCACCTTTACTTTTGTTCTACCTCTTTTTACATTTTCATAACTACGTTAATCCATTTATCCCGTACTTTGTCTGTTTATGGCAAGGAAATCTCAGATCTTACGGATGCTGTCGTATGCGTTTTATCAAAATCCATAAAAGTCAAATGCATTTCCTGTTGCTTGCTCTGTTTCTTTCTACTACTATTTTAAGACAGTGGCTGTTATCCAAACATAATCCACCAGCCATAAAATCTGATCCTCTGAGAAAGTTATCTTATGTTCTGTTCATCTTTTCCTTAGAGATTCTAGAGAAACGTTTTGCTCTGAAGGTATTGCTCTGCACTGTTATTTGAACAAGACTTCTTATCCGTTTTTTGTGGATGTTACTTATAAAAAGCATTTTCCACTCTCTAGCTACATCCTCCCCTTGTTCTGTTTTGTTAAGGATTACACACAAGTATTCTCTCTTTTAACCTCCACATTTCGAGAGTTGCATTCTAACATTTCGCGGACCAGAAACAGTTACAAATTTCTCTCTTCACAACTGATCGTACAATGTAAGTTTTCACGACCGATATTGTCTTCACTTAAAACTTCCGGGCTGACAGGCCGTGGTCGAAGTATAAAACTCTCTCCTGACGTTTAGTCTCCGACTGAGAGAGACATCCTCGGAGGTACAGCGGCGAACTGCGTAGAGAACTCGAGGAAGCGCTGATTACACAGGCAGTACAGAGGGCGCCACTGTCGATCACGTGGCGTCGGCTATGAGATTGTCTCTGGTAATGCCAACATTCTCGGTTGAAAGTAATCGATCGTCACGCTTGCGGTGCAACGCTGACATCCAAATTTTATCCAGTTTAACACCTTCGTCTTTCCTGTTAAAATTATTACGATGTTTATCAGTCTCGATAGCCTCTCTATAGAAGCGTGCTTAATAATGCGAGGTTTTTGATATGACGCTCGTCTCGCTGAATTTTATTTCATGATCACCTTCCTGGTAAACATGTTCCGCTACGACCGATTTATCCGTGTGACCCAGGCGGCAATTCCTCTTATGTTCGACAAGACGGGTGTCACACTTATCTTTGTCGTACCGATGTAAACCTGTCCACAACTACAAGGAATTTTATATACCCCCGGTGTAGCCAAAGGCTGTCGTGCATCTTTTGCCGACCTTAAAAATTTTTCTATTTTGCTGGTGAGTCTGAAAATAGTTTCCACCCATACTTGCCTATAACTTTCCCAATGCGGTCTGTGACCTTGCTAATGAACGGAAGAAAAACTTTGCCCTTGGGCGACTGTTGTTCGTCGTTAGTCCTGATTCTCTGCCTAGAGCGAAGTGCTCGATCTATATCCTTGCTAGAATAGCCATTCTTCACGAAAGTTGACCGTAGATGTCCAATCTCATCTTTTAAATAAACAGGTTCACAAATTTTGTACGCCCCGTCTACCAAAGTTTTCATTACACCTCTTTTTTGTCTAGGGTGGTGGTTTGAATCTTTATGTAGGTAACGATCAGTATGTGTGGCCTTTCTATACACCTTATGGCCCAACGTTCCGTCCCGTCGTTTAATCACAGACACATCCAGGAAATTCAATTGCCCATTCCTTTCCGTCTCCATAGTGAATTGGATTTTCGGATTAATGCTGTTTAAATGTGTCAGGAAGGCATCCAACTCCTCTGCTCCGTGTGTCCATACTACGAACGTGTCATCGACATAGCGATACCATCTGGCTGGTCTCTTACTGGCAGTCTGCAACACCCGTTGTTCAAAAGCCTCCATAAATAAGTTAGCCACAGCAGGACTGTTCTTCACAACTTCTCTTGTTATTTCCTCCTTTGTCCTCTCGCACTCTAAAATCACGTTTGCTATATACAGCTGCCTGCATTCTTGTAACAGTCCAATGTAATGGGTTATATGGTGATGTTACCTGTATCGTATTTCCGTCCCTTGTATAGTTCTCATATTCTTTGTAGTCTTCCACGTCTCATAAGGGGAGGCCGCCAATTGTGAAATTCAGATTCGATTCATACTGCGCATAATAAAAGCTCATGGCCAGAGGTGTAATGTGGCAAAGCACCAAGATGCACTTCTCAGCCATTGTCGAGAAAATCGACAGTTAAAAGAAACCGTTGCGGTGAAATACTCTCTACGATTAATAATTTTCTACAGCGTCGTGACGCAGCGGTTAGCGCTCGGGTACGTAATCCGAAGGTCGCCGGATCGAATCTCGCGCCATGCAACCCTTTTTTTTAGTATTTGTTTTTCTAATTCATTTATATATATATATATATATATATATAATTCCCGGCAATCAGTTGCAACAATTATGCATATAATAAGTTGTTGAAAGTCGTTTGTCGTAGAAAAACTGGCGACTTCGAACATCATTATGTTTTCCGCAAACAAAGTTGTATTTCACAAATGTTATTAATTGTCTTCATAATGTTAACCACGTTAACGGAAGACGTAGAAACGGTATTGCGAAACGAATGCATATACCGTAAGTCAAACGTTCGAATTAGAATAGAGACCCCACGAACACAAATTTGCTGCGGCAGGTATGAAATATAAACTCCGTTACTCACTCGTTACACTTGAAGGACAGATGTTGAATGGGCCGAAACGAGCCGCCGCATAACAGCGTATTTGCCTGCTAACTTCGAAAGAAGGTAGATGCGGTCCCTAGCGCAACTTATAACATCGTCGAAAATCAGTGCGGACGGGAGAGCTTTGGTAGACCCTGTTAAAAAAACGGAAAAATGGAGGCGGTACAATTGGAGAGCGATCCACATTCACCAACATGCATAAGCAATTCATTAATAGTTATATACACACACACACACACACACACACACACACACACACACACATATATATATATATATATATATATATATATATATATATATATATATATTTGAATTGCAAAAAAACTAATAATAAAAAAATTGCATGGCGCGAGATTCGATCCGGCGACCTTCGGATTACGAACCCGAGCGCTTACCGCTGCACCACGAGGCTGTAGAAAATTATTAATCGTAGATAGTATTTCACCGCACCGCAACGGTTTCTTTTAACTGTCGATTTTCTCGACAACGGCTGAGAAGTGCATCTTGGTGCTTTGCCACATTACACCTCTGGCCATGAGCTTTTATTATGCGCAGTATGAATCGAATCTGAATTTCACAATTGGCGGCCTCCCCTTGTCAGTGGGCTTGTTGTAACCAATGGTGTTATCAGTTCGTGTGCATACATTTTCCGATTAGTGGGGATTGTACTGCCTCACGTGTTCTACACTCCTCCGGAACCCAAAGTGATCTAATCACAGTGCTCAACATTCGCTCGTCCCCGTCATATAAATTTTGTGTCCATCGTCGCACGATACGCTGGAAGTGGAATGGAGTGATGACCAGCCTAGTGCGATCGAGTGTCAGAAATTACTCCATCTTGATTGAGTACATCTTCCGGATATGCTGCAGTCGTAGATGCTATTGAATGAGCGAGTAAATGATTCCCGGTGGACGTTAAAGTAGCGGACATGGCAATGATGTGGCACGAATCAACCGGCACTTGAGTCGCGGCTGGACGTGGATACGGGAAGCGGCTCGTTAGCTTCACAGCTGTGGGCCGATGACTGCTAATGCACGCCGCGTGAATTAGAGTGCGCTCCTATTCAGAAGTCTCTCTTAGCGAATCTATCCATCGGGGGACTCCTGTGATAGGAGTAAGGTATGCCTGAAGTGTTCTGCACGTCTGAAGAACAAAGCATTTTTATTCATGTTGATGTTTGGAAACTGATAAATAGTGCTGTCACAGTGGGTACTTAGAATAGCAAACGATTTTAATAACGGGGAGTATTTTCCAGACATTTGATAAAATTCCGAAAAAGGCAAGTCTAACTGTAAAACTAATCACTTGTGAGATAGTAATTCCGTTCCCTCGTTTAGTTTTATTTGCAGGCGTGGCATAGCAACCTGTCTCAACAAATTTAGTGAGTAATTTTTTTTTCACAAATTTCCTATAAGGGGCTCCGGAAAGGCTCAAAATCATGAAAAGTTCAATTTTTACTTTTTTGCGTTTTCTGAATCTGCAGACTATTACCTTTTAATAGATATATAATTTATTCAATTCCAAAGACTACAACTATTTTTAAATTTTTTTTTATATGTGTTCTACATGGGCGTGACCCACTGTGGCGCTGTTAAACTGCTGTCAAATGGTGTTATTATTAACGTCCGTGTGCATCAGGTACATTTTACATTTTAGTGATGTGAGATAAAGTATGTGTTGTGGCTAACCTGTGATGGTTCAACATATATCGCTGGTGTGATTGTCGATTGTTTCGTGTTTATTTACTCTGTCGTTATCTCGAAAATATTCGTAATTAATTCTGTTTCTTGAGTCTCTGTTTTGTTGAAGTATAATAATGAGTAAAAGTAAAGTTATTAGAAATCCTCTGAAGGCTTTTAAGAAAAGGAGAAATGTTGGAAAGCCAAAGGTATGTGTTATTACTGTAAACAATAAAGACGATAACCAAGTGAGTGAAGCTAACCTCTCAAGTACACCTGCCCATAGCAGTCAAAGTGGGAAAGAAAATACTTCACAGAAGAAGCTTGGTTCAACGAGTGAAAACTATGAATGTTTTATGGGCGAATCGGATGTGAATGAATTATTTGATATGTCGGTTCTCAAAGGAATTTTTTCAAACTGTGTAAGATGTATTCATTGTAGTGAAGTTGGTCTGGAACTCTCCATAATAAAGCACGTAGGACTTGCTAGTGAAATACAACTGAAATGTGATAAGTGTTCATACATTACCACATTTTGGAACAGTGTTGCAGTAACTGCAACTGAAGAAAATGGTAGCAAAATCTACGAACACAACAACGAGCGATGCTTGCTTTAGACAAGGAACGCCTTCGGGCTGCAGACAGGGCTGTAAAGAGTCTAGAAATACAAGCAAGAGTAAACAGGAGGAGGAACAAGAGGATGCTGAAGGAAGTGTTTGCAGAGGATGAAGATAATCCATCCTATGGACCTGGAATGCACTAAAAAGTTAATCCAATCTTTGTCGCTCGATTCCCAAAACTTTTATTTTCTCATACTAATTACATGTTTTCTAAGGATCTTCCAAACATATTTGTTTCAAACTTTCAGTAAATGTTACACAGTACCTTCTTCATAATTTAACACAGCCTTTTTTCAAAAAGCTGTATATTTTTGAATATATAAATAAAAAATTGCAAAAAATGTTGTGAATTTTCATTACAATTGAAAAAAAATCATCTTTAATAACTGAACTAAAATTTTGTAAAATCCCTGTGTTAAGTTGTAGCCCATATTCCAATAAATAATCTGTAAAAAGTTCAACTTCCTACCTCAAATACTTTGTGAGGAAAGATGTAATTTATAAGCGTTATTTTAACATTGCAAGTATAGGGCGTTCCGGAGCCCCTTAACGCAATTAACAGGGATCTATTCTAATGGGTCAATATCATTTCCCCAAATACAGACAAGACAAAATGCAAAAATGCTGTTAAATGTTAACAACAGTAAAAATATTACAAACATGCAAAATAAAGTAAAGAATAAAAATGTGCCCGAGTAGGCCAATATTTTTAATTTCCTCTTTATTCTGCATCCGTCTGAAAATCTGAGAAGTGCATGTGTCACAGAATAGATTTAAGAACTACACGGTGTGCATAAACTGTTACAACTTAAGACTTAAATAACTTTAAAACTATACTAGATATTAACGAATAGTTTACAACATTTTCAACCAAGTTTTGATGCAAAATTGAAAACCTTGGAAAATGTGGACGCCACTGGTGCAAGCTCACTGTGAGGCAGCCGCTAGACTTCTTCCTGTGGGATTTTGTAAAGCATCTGGGGTACCAAACAAAGGTTAGGGACCTACAGGACTTCAAGGCAAAGCACCCATTCGCAAAGCATTTGAACATGTCAGCGTGTAGATGTTGATCGTACTCGGAGAGAGATGGAATTCCGACTGGACATTATCCGTGCCACTAAGGGTGCACAAACTGACGCGTATGAACGACGAAACGAAACTTGGTGAGTTATCTCACCACGTGTTGGAAACCACTTGTTCCTATCTAGTACAGTTTTGAAGGTGTGGAAGTCTTAATTTGTAAAGATAATTTATGGACAGTGTATAATAGCAACAGTCTGTCACCACAGTGACATCAAAATTCACGCAAAATAAGCTCGGAGTGTGTGTTCATCTTTACCAGTATTACAACAAACACTACGAGTGTGAACACACATCTGCAAAATATAGCTATACCAATGCATAAATGAGGTCAATGGTGTTTCAATTGCTTCCCCTACGTTCAGGAAGTCAGTCTTGCTGTTACTTTTTTCTTAATGGAGAGTCTTTTCCGTAAGTTTTTGAACACTAATGGGCCGCCTCAGCGCGTGCTCCAACTTTGCGTTTCGAAACAATCGGCCAATTGTTGTATTATTACTGCCACGCCGCTGCCTTCTCAACAGTCACCTTCTCTCCCATCTCTCCTACTGACTGGACACGACGTCTCTCGGAGGCCAATTAATACTCTGTAGACTTGTGCTGAAGCCAAGGGCGCCCATCAAATAGTGTGCATCAGACGGAGCAGGGGGGGGGGGGGGGAGGAGGCTAGACTGGGGTATGGTATATTTTTAATATTTTGGAAGACGAATGGCGACTTGTAAGTAGCTGTAAAAATTTTTCAGATCAGATCATGTTAAAAACTCGTGTGATACTGACTTTAAAATCGTTTTCTTGAAATAAAAACTCACTATATTTTTTTCTTTCCCTGAAAGTTAGGGGTGGTCCCCCGCCCCTACACCTCCCGCCCTCATGCCCACAGGCTTGGGCGGCCTTGGCTGAAGCGTCTCAAAAGTGTTATTAATATCCCAAAGTTGGTACTTTTGATGGACAGTACAGTACTTACTACTGCAGTTGTAGAAGTGTGCCAGCATTGTTCTTTATATATTACGAAGCCAACACCTACCACAGTAGTACAAGTATATATGCCAACTAGTTCCGCAGATGAAGAGATTGAAGGAATGTATGGTGAGATAAAAGAAATTATTCAGATAGTGAAGGGAGATAAAAATTTAATAGTCATGGGGGACTGGTATTCGATGGTGGGAAAAAGAAGAGAAGGAAAAGTAATAAGTGAATGTGGAATGGGGATAAGGAATGAAAGAGAAAGCCGCCTGGTAGAATTTTGCACAGAGCATAACTTAATCATAGCTAACACTTGGTTCAAGAATCATAAAAGAAGGTTGTATACATGGAAGAACCCTGGAGATACTAAAAGGTTTCAGATAGATTGTATAATGGTAAGACAGTGATTTAGGAACCAGATTTTAAATTGTAAGACATTTCCAGGAGCAATCTATTGGTTGTGAACTGTAGATGAATACTGAAGAAACTGCAAAAAGGTGGGAATTCAAAAAGATGGGACCTGGATAAACTGACTAAACCAGAGGTTGCACAAAGTTTCAGGGAGAGCATAAGGGAACAATTGACAGGAATGGGGGAAAGAAAACAGAAGAAGAAGAATGGATAGCTTTGAGGAATGAAATAGTGAAGGCAGCAGAGGATCAAGTAGGTAAAAAGACGAGGGCTAGTAGAAATTCTTGGGTAACAGAAGAAATATTGAATGAAATTGATGAAAGGAGAAAATATAAAAATGCAGCGAAGGAAGCAGGCAAAAAGGAATACAAACGTCTCGAAAATGAGATCGACAGGAAGTGCAAAATGGCTAAGCAGGGATGGCCAAAGAACAAACGTAAGGATGTAGAGGCATTTATCGCTAGGGGGTAAGATAGATACTGCCTACAGGAAAATTACAGAGACCTTTGGAGAAAAGAGATCCACTTGTATGTAATCAAGAGCTCAGATGGGAAACCATTTTTGAGCAAAGAAGGGAAAGCAGAAAGGTGGAAGGAATATATAGCGGGCAAATACAAGGGTGACGTACTTGAGGGCAATATTACGGAAATGGGACATAGATGAAGATGAAATAAGAGATATGATACTGCTTGAAAAATCTGACAGATCACTGAAAGAGCTAACTCGAAACAAGGCCCCAGGAGTAGACAACATTTCATTAGAACTACTGATAGCCTTGGGAGAACCAGCCCTGACAACACTCTACCACCTGGTGAGCAAGATGTATGAGACAGGTGAAATACCCTCAGACTTCAAGAAGAACATAATTATTCCAATGCCAAAAAAAGCGGGTGTTAACAGATGTGAAAATTACCGAACTATCACTTTAATAAGATACGGCTGCAAAATACTAACACGAATTCTTTACCGACGAATGGAAAAACTAGTAGATGCCGACCCCTGGGAAGATCAGTTTGGATTCCGTAGAAATGTTGGAACACGTCAGACAATACTGAAGAAGCCTACGTTTCTAGAGTTTGTAGACGTAGAGAAAGCTTCTGACCATGATAACTGGAATACTCTCTTTCCATTTCTGGAGGTGACAGGGGTAAAATACAGGCAGCGAAAGGCTATTTACAATTTGTACAGAAACCAGAAGGCAGTTGTAAGAGTTGAGGGGCAGGAAAGGGAAGCAGTGGTTGGAAAGGGAGTGAGGCAGGGTTGTAGCCTGTCCCCGATGTTATTCAATCTGTATATTGAGCAAGAAGTAAAGAAAACGAAAAAGAAAAATTTGGAGTAAGAATAAAATCCATAGAGAAGAAATAAAAACTTTGAGGTGTGACGATGAAACTGTAGTTGTGTGAGAGAGAGAGCGAAGTACCTGGAAGAGCAATTTAACGGAATAGACAGTGTCTTGAAAGAAGGATATAAGATGAACATGAACAAAAGCAAAACGAGGATAATGGAATGTAGCCGAATTAGGTCAGGTGATGCTGATGGGAATTAGATTAAGTAATAAGACACTTAAAGTGGTAGATGTGTTTTGCTATTTGGGGAGCAAAATAACTGATGATGGTCGAAGTAGAGAGGCTATAAAATGTAGACTGCCAATGGCAAGAAATGCGTTTCTGAAGAAGAGAAATTTGTTAACATCGAGTATAGATTTAAGTGTTAGGAAGTCTTTTCTGTAAGTATTTGTATGGAGTTTACCCATGTATGGAAGTGAAACATGAACGATAAATAATTTAGACAAGAAGAGAATAGAAGATTTTGAAATGTGGTGCTACAGAAGAATGCTGAAGATTAGATGGGTAGAACATGTAAATAATGAGGATATACTGAACAGAATTGGGGAAAAGAGGACTATAGTACTGGAGCGTAAAAACCATAGAGGGAGACCAAGAGATGAATACACTAAACAGATTCAGAAGGACGTAGGTTGCGGTAGTTAGTTGAGATGAAGAAGCTTGCACAGGATAGAGTAGCATGGAGAGCTACATCGAACCAGTCTCTGGACTGAAGACCAAAACAACAACAGCAACAAAGTATTACAAGGGAACACTTACTTAATAATTGACGGTATAACACCCTCATTTTAATTGTTTTTACGCCTATGATTTTTTAAACCACCAGTCAGTCTATGTCCAGATTTTCTGGAAACTGGGTCTAGCAACAGTAGCGTCAATACCTGTCAGCAGTAACCGGTCTGAGGGCTGACACCGTGTCGATCAGTTTTGATGAAACTTTTCACAGCGTAAGGGAACAGTTAGAGGTCGAAAGGAAGTGTCACACTAATGGTCCTCTTCAAAGAGTTAACTAGTAATGTAAGAGGTTCTGTTTCTTTCGTGGTGGTGTAGCTTACTCGGAACTTTCCGCGAGTCGTAACAGTTTGTAAGGGAATTTCGAAACACACTACGTAGTTCCCCGCAATGAAGATAAAACTTGAAGAACGCGGATTCTAAACAGGCAGCAGACAGAGCCATTGTGTCTTGAGTCAGTTCGCGGAAGAGCCGAGGCAGACTCGTAAAGCAGACTCGTAAATGGGTTGTTAGGTACCACATTTCATACGTCGTGAAGTATACAAATAAGTAGTCGTAGATCTTACTTTGAGTTAATTAGAGACGAGGTCGTCCAACGACTAACACGGTAAACTCTCAGTGTGACGGGCTGGCATTCTTGTACTTCACCCGTCGGCCAACGGGAAGCGAGGTAACAATGTTCCAATGTGTGTGAATTGCAGAGGGACCAAACTGCTGAGGTCGTCGGTCCCTAGACTTACACACTACGTTGTTGTTGTTGTGATCTTCAGTCCTGATGGTTGGTTGGTTGGTTTGGGGAAGGAGACCAGACAGCGTGGTCATTGGTCTCATCGGATTAGGGAAGGATTGGGAAGGAAGTCGACCGTGCCCTTTCAGAGGAACCATCCCGGCATTTGCCTGGAGTGATTTAGGGAAATCACGGAAAACCTAAATCAGGATGGCCGGACGCGGGATTGAACCGTCGTCCTTCAGTCCTGAGACTGGTTTGATGCAGCTCTCCTTGCTACTCTATCCTGTGCAAGTTTCTTCATCTCCCAGTACCTACTGCAGCCTACATCCTTCTGAATCTGCTTAGTGTATTCATCTCTTGGTCTCCCTCTACGATTTTCACCCTCCACGCTGCCCTCCAGTACTAAATTGGTGATCCCTTGATGGCTCAGAACATGTCCTACCAACCGATCCCTTCTTCTAGTCAAGTTGTGCCACAAACTCCTCTTCTCCCCAATTCTATTCAATACCTCCTCATTAGTTATGTGATCTACCCATCTAATCTTCACACTACGTATACTAACTTAAACTGACTTATGCTAATGACAACACACACACCCATTCCCGAGAGAGAAATCGAACCTCCGGTGGGAGGGGCCGCGCAATCCGTGACATGGCGCCTCAAACCGCGCGGCCACTCCGCGCGGCAAAGGGAGGTAACACCGAGAAGCAGAGCGTACTTCCGCGGACGGTAATCGCGCGATTGCATAACCGCTGTTCACGCCACAGCTGGTTGCACTGAAGCAAATAATAAAAAAAAAAAAAAAAAAAAACGGGGGACGCTCACGCAGATGTATGCAAATAAAGTATCTGTTTTTTCTCGATTTATTGCTGAAGTTATGCTCAAGCAATGGATTCGGCTTACGTACAATTATGCACATCTGATATTTCAAAATGCTTCAGGATACCACAACAATCGCCACATTTTTATAGGCAACACATTGCACGATAACAAATTTAGAGTTTTTTCAGGTTACTGATATGTAAGTAGCTTGAATAGGAGCTTCCGATCACATTTCCCTCAGGCATACACTAAATTAAAAAAGAAAGATTAGAGTGTAACGTCCCGTTGAGGTTCAAGTTGTTAGAGGAGAATCTCTTGCTCGGATTCAAGGAAATTGGTGAAAGGAAATAGCCACGGCTGATGAATTAGTGCAGTTTTATACATTTGAAGTGTCTGTAAAGTTCGATATCCGAAGGATCAGGCATTTTTGACGTTTTTATAAGTGTATAAAATGAGAAAATGTATTCGCAAATTCCGAATACGATACCACCGCAGCTATACAAGTTACTGAAAACGAACGAAAATTTGTACCGTACCGGAACCCCCACAGTACTCGCTTTACGCGAACGGTCGGTTTAACGGCTTCGGCTATCCGAGCACGCTTCGCAGACGGACCCAACCTTCCGTATGCCCCAGTGTCTGCTAGCCATGCTGCTCGCATAGTTATGTGACTCCCACACAGAGAGAAACTGATATAACTATCTCGTCTGGTTGCCTTGGCTTTGCCATGGAATACATTAGTGCAGTATCTGCATCTGACAGCGTCTGCAAAGTTCGATGCGATATTCCTCTGGACACGCATGCGTGCGAATACGTTTCCTGATTTAATACGGCTGCACGTCGTCAGCAGTGTCTTTTCCTTCGGACAAGCGTGCATGTCCGAAGTAACATTTAATCGAACTTTACCGACACTATGAAATACAGGCACTGAATTAACGTATTTCGTGCCAAAGTCAAGGCAACCTGACGAGAAAACTAAGTATGTCTCCCCCTGAGCTCCTATAAGCGAAGCAGTTAACGCGACGGCTCGCGTAAAGAGGGAAATCCGGGTTCGTGTCCTGGTCTGTGACAAATTTTCATTTGCTTCCAAGTAAATTGTGTAGCTGCGTTGGTACCATGTTCTCAATTTGCGAATACATTTCCTAAATATGGATTGTCTGACAGAACTACGTTGCTCGAGTTGGGTATTTTTATCACTGTGTCGCAGCTTTGAACTCCGAAGTTGTGTGTGCCGCCGATGATGAGCCATATTCCCACTTCTATCCTAAAAGTAGCTAAATTTTTTCGTCATTTCATGCAGAACAAAAAAATGGCTCTGAGCACTATGGGACTTAACATCTATGGTCATCAGTCCCCTAGAACTTAGAACTACTTAAACCTAACTAACCTAAGGACATCACACAACACCCAGCCATCACGAGGCAGAGAAAATCCCTGACCCCGCCGGGAGTCGAACCCGGGAACCCGGGCGTGGGAAGCGAGAACGCTACCGCACGACCACGAGATGCGGGCATTCATGCAGAACATTTTCAGTGAGTTACATCTAAATAAACTGTGTCGCAATCTCCTTATGCCCACTTACATTTATTTTACCTATCGGTTTAAAAACCAATACTAGCTTGAGAAGCCGTCTGTTGTCCACCTTCTGTACGCGTTCGTACCTCGTGTTCCGGCATTTACATGTTCTACGGTCAAAAATGGTTCAAATGGCTCTGAGCACTATGGGACTTAACATCCGTGGTCATCAGTCCACTAGAACTTAGAACTACTTAAACCTAACTAACCTAAGGACATCACACACATCCATACCCGCGGCAGTATTCGAACCTGTGACCGTAGCGGTCACGCGGTTCCAGACTGAAGCGCCTAGAACCGCACGGCCACAAGGCCGGCTGTTCTACGGTCAGTTGGTTCTACTTGCATCTCCTGCCTCGTTTATTCTGTTGTCTGATTTTCAGTAATCTTCATTATTTCTAAGAAAATTCATTTCTGCACTTTATGTCTTACATAGAGTTCACTTTGTAAGCATGGAAAGGTACTGGAACAGCCATAACTTTATAAATTGCGACACTTTTCTTCTGGATTTACTTTTTAATTGGTTTTGGATTAGGTCGTATATGCTCACAAATATAGCTAGATTTACTACCTGAATAGTAGAAAGGTAATATTTTTTCCAAAATCATATTCTTCACAGTGATTTTGACTCGCAGAACGTGTTTGCTATAGGAATCCGTCCAGAATTTTAGATCTTATCACTTTAACCTTCACATAGATGCACAAAGAAGTGAAGCACTCCTTTCTCTTTTGGTATTCAGCTGTCCTCTACATTTAATCAAATACTGTATTTACAATATTTTCTTCAGATAATTTAGTATTTTTGTGTCTGCTTTCTTTCCTGTTTTATGTAATATCATCAATGTGACTGTTAAACAGAGTTGTTGATATTCGACAACTTCTTGCTTTGCCTGCATTTGTTATAATCTTCAGCTCTTTGTGTTGGGCCCTCTATGGCTTTTATTAACTACTTGAGGTGTGTAGAGACTGAAGATTGGTCGCCGAAGAAAGGAAACATGCGTGTTTGAAATAGTAATGGTCAGAGAGGAGAAAATGGATTGGGGAACAGACTGCAAAGGAAAAATTTAAAAAAACCGTTATGTAAGTGAATGGTGCTGAATGGCACTTGTAGACAGACAAGTACGTAGTAGATGAACCAAGAAAAATCTTCACCAGATTCCAAGGGATAAGGAAAGACCGAGACCACGGTTAAATGGAAGGTGAGCACACGGCATGAAAAAACACGGAGGAGAAGCGTACATTCATTCAACTGAAGTCCGCAAGGAGTACAACAGTCCAGAGGAATCTTTATTCATGATGTCAAACTGCTGATAATGATGATTAATATATATATTTACGTCATGCACTTGATGATGAATGGAACTCCATGGGTACGCGTCGTAGTTTAATGTTATCGTAAGACAATAACTGATATTGAATGGTGGTACAATCAGCAACTGTTAAATTGGTATGAAACAGGGAAGAAGCTCATATTCAGGCGACATGACCAACTACCACATTTTAGCAGATCTGACATAGATGTGTGCTCTGCCAGCAGACTACTTGTCAAAGTAGTTGTTCTGCAAGTCGCTGGTACTCTTAAGTCGCTACACACGAATGTTAGAAATTTTCGGATGTGTGTATCTGAGTTAGTAGTAGAGTTCCTGAACTACCCTATATATTAAAAAATTTTTGCATCCATTGAGCAGAAAGGTTTGACAAAAATGGTTAAGAAATTTTCGTAAGTAAGTAGAATGAGAGAAAGGACATTTTTCAGTCTCACGAAAAGATACAAGGTGCCGTTACTGGCTGTGAGAACGTACAATACGAATTGCGTTCATTCCACAGGCACCTACTCAGCTCAGCGCACGCTGCACAAGCCCTCCGTTGTGGCTCCCATGTGTACTGAGGCGTTACTTCCGCTATGGGACCCGCCGCTATGTGCCGTGTCACACATTGACACAAAAACACAGTCCACTGTTACCTGTGCGCAAGATTTTCAAATGGCTCTGACCACTATGGGACTCAACTGCTGTGGTCATAATTCCCCTACAACTTAGAACTACTTAAACCTAACTAACCTAAGGACATCACACACATCCATGCCCGAGGCAGGATTCGAACCTGCGACCGTAGTGGTCGTGCGGTTCCAGACTGTAGCGCCTTTAACCGCTCGGCCACTCCGGCTGGCCGCAAGATTTTCGTGGCCAGTTAATGTCAGAAGCGATGTAACTATGGAGATCCACGTTTCTGCAGCAATCTTCTCCTACATCTACATCTACATTTATACTCCGCAAGCCACCCAACGGTGTGTGGCGGAGGACAATTTACGTGGCACTGTCATTACATACCTTTCCTATTCCAGTCGCGTATGGTTCGCGGGAAGAACGACTGCCGGAAAGCCTCCGTGCGCGCTAGAATCTCTCTAATTTTACATTCGTGATCTCCTCGGGAGGTATAAGTAGGGGGAAGCAATGTATTCGATACCTCATCCAGAAACGCACCCTCTCGAAACCTGGACAGCAAGCTACACCGCGATGCAGAGCGCCTGTCTTCCAAAGTCTGCCACTTGAGTTTGCTAAACATCTCCGTAACGCTATCGCGCTTACCAAATAACCCTGTGACGAAACGCGCCGCTCTTCTTTGGATCTTCTCTATCTCCTCTGTCAACCCGACCTGGTACGGATCCCACACTGATGAGCAATACTCAAGTATAGGTCGAACGAGTGTTTTGTAAGCCACCTCCTTTGTTGATAGACTACATTTTCTAAGGACACTGCCAATTAATCTCAACCTGGCATCCGCCTTACCAAAAATTAATTTTATATGATCATTCCACTTCAGATCGTTCTGTGCGCATACTCCCAGATATTTTACAGAAGTAACTGCTACCAGTGTTTGTTCCGCTATCATATAATCATACAATAAAGGATCCTTCTTTCTATGTATCTGCAATACATTACATTTGTGTATGTTAAGGGTCAGTTGCCACTCCCTGCACCAAGTGCCTATCCGCTGCAGATCTTCCTGCATTTCGCTGCAATTTTCTAATGCTACAACTTCTCTGTATACTACAGCATCATCCGCGAAAAGCCGAATGGAACTTCTGGCACTATCTACTAGGTCATTTATATATATTGTGTAAAGCTCCTGAGTTATACGTAAATCGTTCAGCAACAATAACTGAATTTTGTGACATAACTAAAAACTTTTGTGCGATTTTCCATCCAATATTTCATGACGCAGACTTTTATCTTGAAACGTTGTTCTGAATTCTGCTGTGAAAGTCCTGTGAAGTATGAAGTACTGAACCATGATCCACAGCAACCGCTTAATTCTCTATGGATACAACTTCGTTTGCCTACGGCTACAGCTTCATTCCCCTGAAATAATGTGGTAGCAGTGTCATCAGGTTTTGAAAATTGAAATTGGTTCTATTGGATCTGAGCACTATGGGACTTAACTTCTGAGGTCATCAGTCCCCTAGACTTAGAACTACTTAAACCTAACTAACCTAAGGACAGCACACACATCCATGCCCGGGGAAGGATTCGAACCTGCTACCGTAGCGGTCGCGCGGTTCCGGACTGTAGCGCCTAGAACTAGAATTGAAAACTTTTTTTTCTGAAAGTAGGACGATACATGTATGATCAGGCCCAAAGAACAATTTTGCAATGAAAGACAGGTAATTTTCGACTCGGGCTGAACAAATGGAATAAATAATTTATTCTGCATTATTGGAACCGAAGTCAACACAATAAAAATCTATACAATCGCTCTGGATCTATCATAATACAGAGAGGTACGTAAGCGGTTATTGACAGTGGATACAAAATAAGTGTACGTCAAAAAAGAAATCCAAATATAAATTAATGTATAGGTGCAGGCAATTTAGAATATAGCAATCATAAAAAAGGGTAATACCATTATAAATACATGTTCTTACTGTTGTGCTCGAATTCAAAATATTCTGTTTCGATAGCTACACTGTTTTCCCTACGCCAGGAGTGCATTTCCAAGTATAAATCCGTAGAAAGCACGAGAACTCTCTCCATCGTATACTTCCCGGATTCGAACCACTCTTCTCCATGCTAGAGTTCAGTTGCCAATCTCTGCAACAGATCGGATTCTTGTCGAGAAAGTATGAGATTACAGTTGGTATAACTCGCCTTGTTTTTGATATAGAGTGTAAACTACGGTGGCCCGCTGAAAAAGTGCGTGTCTTTTAATTGTAGCAGTGCGGCAACCAACCACTCGTAAAGCCACAAAAGGTAGCTACAAGTTACAGAACGCAAGGCGGCAGCAACGTGCAGTATGCAGTCCACAGAAACCCTGTACTGACTAAGGTTACGCCACGTGAGGGTGGGTGGGTCCAGAAATAAAACCGTATAAAAAACTATTGGTTGCTGTATTTCTTGAAATAAATCAGTCCATTGCCACACAGCTCAACCGGCATTAATATGGATAGGTTAATTTTACGTTTATTTTTCTCGTCCCTAGGTACCTTGTTGCAACCTGCACATCAACCCAATTACGAATCCATCTACATAATTAATATTTCCTTAAAAACAACGATGAATACACATAAGAAATCAGAAACTATATCGAGACCTTGACTGTGAGCAGCAGTAAGGGACAATGACAAACAAGAGTTATTGTTTATAGAATATGGCAAATGATACGATTTATTCATATAACTTGATAGTTTCCGATAAAGTGAGAAATGGCAGCTCTGTCTCTAATTTGAGATCCTCACTAATGGTAACTTTATTAGAATGTGTGCATGTAGACAGTGTTAAGCGCCAAAAACGTGGTTGCTAGCAGTAGTGACATTTGCGGTTTTTGTGCCTGGAAAATGCTTTTCAGGGAAGATCTGTATGAATCTGAGAATATTGTGGATAGTTGCGATTCACAAAGATCCCGAAAATGTTTCTGAAAGCCAATGAGCTATGTTTTTAGTTATCACTAAACTCTAGTTTCAAGCATACTGGACGGCAATAGGCAGCAACTTAATATCATTCAATAAAATTACAAAACAGCCAAAGTTGCACAGAAGTTTGTTTTTATTTAAATGTTGACCAATTTCGGACCTTTGTAGTTCATTATCAAACCATTCACGTAAGTCCCACAATAACATGTGTACGCTGACCACATTCCTTGTACGAGTGTCTGATTGCAAGATACTATTTGCGTACTACGGTACAGTGCCGCTGGCAGCAGATAATAGACTACGAAAGACCGAAACTGATCACTTTAAAAAACTGTATATATATACAGATGAAACAGTTTTATAATTTTGTAGAATTAAGTAAATATGAATATTTATTTAAGCAAGTAAACGATGTTCTGTCGTGGCTCCTACTATAATTAACGGGAATATATTTGATACCATGATTGTAGAAATGTTAACGGCTATCCTTAACACTGTTTCCGTGTTGTTGTAAGGGGCTTGATAACATTAATTTGATTTGATTTTGCGCTGAATCACAGAGTAATTTTTGAGGTTGTTATACTTTTTATTGCAAAATTTGTTAATGCAAATCTCAGTATCAAATAATAAAAGAATTCAGACCTTTTAATCCTCTGTGGGCGATCTCCACAAATCTGTAACGGTTCCGAGACATTGCTGCATCTGCATAGCGAGAGGCATTTTCTCGTAGGTTGCTGTGTGTGGCAGGTTTGTAACGCTTCAGATTAGAAGTACAGGAGGTTGCACTGCACTCAGTTTCTGCAACTACTTGAACAATTGAATGTTTGGAGTTCTGTGTAACGTGGACGCGTGTTTTTCATATGTTGATATTTATTATTACTGCTATTTTTTAACTTCCTTGATACGATGGCAGTAAATGCACGGCTATTACACATGAGCGACTGTTACATTCTCGGCGTGCCCAAAAATAAGCCGCGGTCACTTTGTCAGTTCAAATCTGAAATAGCTGATGTCCTGTGCAAAATGAAAAAGGATTTAAGCAAAAGAAAGAGGGGAAGACACTGTACAAATGTAAACACTGAATATGAAAGAAGAAGAAAATACGATCAGCACCACAACCTGTTACCTAAAAGGCTGTTCGTCAGCACAATGTTGGACATTGGCCAGTTGTATTTGAGAAGAGAGGTAGATGCGAGATGCCAAACTGCAAAAGAAGTATATCAATTATCTGCCAGAAGCGTAATGTTAATTTGTGCATGAACAAGAAAAGGAACTGTTTTTTGAACGTTAATAAAGAACAAAAGCTGAAGGTCAAAAGTTCTTATATATTTTCATACGTATTATATATATATATATATATATATATATATATATATATATATATATAAATTATTCAAAAGCCAAAATTTAATTCGTTTGCACCCCTAAATGCATAACGTAGCAAATATATAGCGTTACAGTATATTTTATATAAACATGAGTGAATGTATTTTTGTCAATATACGTTTATTGCGACCGTGAAGTAAGGAAAGTATAGTATTTACGGTTTTTTGGTCTTTATTGCGTCCAATTGTGTGTATAGAGAGTTCAATTTGTATTTTTAAAAAAGGTTTAGTTACAAAGTTTCGTTAATTAGCCCAGAAGTAAGTAGAGATAAGTCACTGATAACATGTTAATTGCAGTCACTTTGCAAGTAAGCTGGCCGGAGTGGCCGAGCGGTTCTAGGCGCTTCAGTCTGGAACTGCGCGACTGCTACGGTCGCAGGTTCGAATCCTGCCACGCGCATGGATGTGTGTGATGTCCTTAGGTTAATTAGGTTTAAGTAGTTCTAAGTTCTAGGGGACTGATGACCTCAGATGGTAAGTCGCATAGTGCTCAGAGCCATTTGACCCCCCCCCTTTTTTTTCTTTTTTGCAACTACACAATGTTATTAGGTACCCTCTGACATATTTTTAAGAATAGCATTTAGGGTCGAATTTACCACTTGAAAAATAAGAATGTGTCATTACGGTAGACATATTTGAAAACAATAATCTATCTGAATAAAAAGTCACTTTGGTTGTGTCTGAAATACAGGGTGTTTCAAAAATGACCGGTATATTTGAAACGGCAATAAAAACTAAGCGAGCAGCGATAGAAATACACCGTTTGTTGCAATATGCTTGGGACAACAGTACATTTTCAGGCGGACAAACTTTCGAAATTACAGTAGTTACAATTTTCAACCACAGACGGCGCTGCAAGTGATGTGAAAGATATAGAAGGCAACGCAGTCTGTGGGTGCGCCATTCTGTACGTCGTCTTTCTGCTGTAAGCGTGTGCTGCTCACAACGTGCAAGTGTGCTGTAGACAACATGGTTTATTCCTTAGAACAGAGGATTTTTCTGATGTTGGAATTCCACCGCCTAGAACACAGTGTTGTTGCAACAAGACGAAGTTTTCAACGGAGGTTTAATGTAACCAAAGGACCGAAAAGCGATACAATAAAGGATCTGTTTGAAAAATTTCAACGGACTGGGAACGTGACGGATGAACGTGCTGGAAAGGTAGGGCGACCGCGTACGGCAACCACAGAGGGCAACGCGCAGCTAGTGCAGCAGGTGAACCAACAGCGGCCTCGGGTTTCCGTTCGCCGTGTTGCACCTGCGGTCCAAATGACGCCAACGTCCACGTATCGTCTCATGCGCCAGAGTTTACACCTCTATCCATACAAAATTCAAACGCGACAACCCCTCAGCGCCGCTACCATTGCTGCACGAGAGACATTCGCTAACGATATAGTGCACAGGATTGATGACGGCGATATGCATGTGGGCAGCATTTGGTTTACTGACGAAGCTTATTTTTAGCTGGACGGCTTCATCAATAAACAGAACTGGCGCATATGGGGAACCGAAAAGCCCCATGTTGCGGCCCCATCGTCCCTGCATCCTCAAAAAGTATTGGTCTGGGCCGCCATTTCTTCCAAAGGAATCATTGGCCCATTTTTCAGATCCGAAACGATTACTGCATCACGCTATCTGGACATTCTTCGTGAATTTGTGGCGGTACAAACTGCCTTAGACGACACTGCGAACACCTCGTGGTTTATGCAAGATGGTGCCCGGCCACATCGCACGGCCGACGTCTTTAATTTCCTGAATGAATATTTAGATGATCGTGTGATTGCTTTGGGCTATCCGAAACATACAGGAGGCGGCGTGGGTTGGCCTCCCTATTCGCCAGACATGAACCCCTGTGACTTCTTTCTGTGGGGACACTTGAAAGACCAGGTGTACCGCCAGAATCCAGAAACAATTGAACAGCTGAAGCAGTACATCTCATCTGCATGTGAAGCCATTCCGCCAGACACGTTGTCAAAGGTTTCGGGTAATTTCATTCAGAGACTACGCCATATTATTGCTACGCATGGTGGATGTGTGGAAAATATCGTACTATAGAGTTCCCCAGACCGCAGCGCCATCTGTTGTTGAAAATAGTAACTACTGTAATTTCGAAAGTTTGTCTGCCTGAAAATGTACTGTTGTCCCAAGCATATTGCAACAAACGGTGTATTTCTATCGCTGCTCGCTTAGTTTTTATTGCCGTTTCATATATACCGGTCATTTTTGAAACACCCTGTATCTATGACATTTTATTGAAACTTTACCACGCAATTTCTCAAAACTAGCTTCTTGTCAATTACCACTGTTTACAGCCGAGGTCTCCCTAACACTGTACCGTGGCAGGTGATTTGCTGAAGAAGAATCACAACTGTAAAATATCGAGCGGTACCACCTGGAAAGATTAAAAGTGGAAGAGCCACATAAATCTATAATGGGGAAGGAAAATATCTGACAAAGCTTAAGTGAAAGAATCCGAACGAGGAAGTGGTCTGCAAAGCTCTCGTGCGGCTCGCCTTCGAGTATCGTGCGTCAGTCTGGGACCCGCCGCGCCTAGTTGCTCGCTACCTAAGGCAGCCGTTACTCCCGCGTACCGTCAGCGAGTGCAGTCAGCACCGACTCAAAGGAAGGCCTCGGCGCTTGTTCGTGACGTCACGTCGGTTAGACACGGCGAACGCCAGGTCTGTTGCAGGCATACTCATAATGGTGGTGTCTCCCTCTCTGACACAGGAAAATGTGAAACTATTGGCGGTAGTTGACCAACACTCATTGTTCTGAGAGATTTCGGCAATCAATTAATTGTGCAATTCATTACACTTCTTAACAAATAGTGTACTCCTGAACTTAAATTTCAACCTGTTTTAAGGACTGACATACAAAAACAACTTCACGGTCCAGCAGCAACAGAATTCGTGCTTCTTTACCTTATCTGTAAATCTGAGGAAGTTACGTTTGTACTGGGTTGCTTTGACAAGAAACTGTGAGCATATTGGTGCTCTTCTTTAGGTATCTTGGTTGACTATGGGGTGAGGAGCACTGAATGTTAATGAAATATCTTGGGATTGTACACGTTGGGGGAGGGGGTGGGGGACCGAAGAAGAGGCAAAAGAGAGATACTTGTTTTATCAAATAAAATTTTTTTATCTTATGAAGTTTCCCCTTTCAATTGCAAGAGGGGAATATTTATCTTTTCTAATGTGCATGTTTAAAAAAGTTTAAGCTCAGCAGTATTTTAGATGTATGAAGCTATTTTGTTTCCTGTTTAGAATTCCTTTCGTTGAAAACAATTGTAATCTAATGACTGGCAACAGTTGGACATTTACACATGTAAATTAGTTCACATTTCCAGTGACGATGCCAAACGAAAACTATGATCTTCATTTGCAGCTTTACGATAGGAAGAAAATCTTTCATCTGAATAAAACTGCAGAATCCAAAACAATACCAAACAGTTTGTCCAAAAATAAGAGATTTAGAGTGATAAGCACGCCCAGGCGTATCTGCCTGCAACAGACCTGGCGTTCGCCGTGCCTGGCTGACGTGACGTCACCAACAAGCGCCGAGGCCTTCCTTTGAGTCGGTGTTGGTGCAGTACGGAGGCGTGAGAACGACACTGGTATGAATACGTAGGCTACCCTCCACAACGCGCCTTACGCCGCTTTACTGACAAGGGGAGGCCGCCAATTGTGAAATTCAGATTCGATTCATACTGCGCATAATAAAAGCTCATGGCCAGAGGTGTAATGTGGCAAAGCACCAAGATGCACTTCTCAGCCGTTGTCGAGAAAATCGACAGTTAAAAGAAACCGTTGCGGTGAAATGCTCTCTACGATTAATGATTTTTCTACAGCGTCATAGCGCAGCGGTAAGCGCTGGGGTTCGTAATCCGAAGGTCGCCGGATAGAATCTCGCGCCATGCAATATTTTTTTATTATTAATTTTTTGCAATTCAAATATATATATAAACTATTAATGAATTGCTTATGAATGTTGGTGAAGGCGGATCACTCTCCAATTGTACCGCCTCCATTTTTCTGTTTGTTTAACAGGGTGTACCAAAGCTGTCCCGTCCGCACTGATTTTCGACGATGTTATAAGTTGCGCTAGGGACCGCATCTACCTTCTTTCGAAGTTAGCAGGCAACTACGCTGTTATGGGGCGGCTCGTATCGGCCCATTCAACATCTGTCCTTCAAGTGTAACGAGCGAGTAACGGAGTTTATATTTCATACCTGCCACAGCAAGTTTGTGTTCGTGGGGTCTCTATTCTAATTCGAACGTTTGACTTACGCTATACGTATTCGTTTCTACGTCTTCCGTTAACTATACGTGGTTAACATTATGAAGACAATTAATAACATTTGTGAAATACAACTTTGTTTGCGGAAAACATAATGATGTTCGAAGTCGCCAGTATTTCCACGACAAACGACTTTCAACAACTTATTGTATGCATAATTGTTGCAACTGATTGTCGGGAATTATATATATATATATATATATATATATATATATATATATATATATATATAAATGAATTACAAAAAACAAATACTAAAAAAAAAGTTGCATGGAGCGAAATTCGATCCGGCGACCTTCGGATTACGAACCCGAGCGCTTACCGCTGCACCACCACGCTGTAGAAAATTACTAATCGTAGAGAGTATTTCACCGCAACGGTTTCTTTTAACTGTCGATTTTCTCGAGAACGGCTGAGAAGTGCATCTTGGTGCTTTGCCACATTACACCTCTGGCCATGAGCTTTTATTATGCGCAGTATAAATCGGATCTGAATTTCACAATTGGCGGCCTCCCCTTGTGAGTACAGTGTAGAAGGAGAGGAAAACACGCAAGGCGCGATTCGCATCGTCCAGTGAGGCCGGGCAGATGGACGGCAGTAGTGACGAGAGACGGACAGCGCAGGGGATTTTCGGTCCGGGTGAGCAGACTGCGTGTGGGAGCGCCCAAGGTCGCCGCCGGCGCGGACCGCGCATCGCCGACCGGTCGCGAGAGGCGGGCGCCGCCGAGCGCTGCAGCCGGTAGCTGCACCGCCGCCACGCCGCCTCCTGCGCTCCCACCCACACAGGGAGCGTGCCGGTGCTCGAGCTGATCGCCGGTCAGTGTGGTGGCTCACTAGCTGGCCTACACTATACAGTGTTGCCTGCATCAACCAGATTTTGAATAAAAGTTTTATCCGTTAAGGATTTGCGACACACCAACTGTTAAGGAATATGGGTAGCTTTACTAGGCAGCTACCCTGACGAGCAACTATATTTGAGGCTTTCCAAAATTAACAGATTGATCATTGGTTGGTATCTGGGCTACGCACAGTCCTGTTCAGAAAATGTGACTCGACGTTGTCATAGGATCGAGTAGTGCACAACTTCTTTCATGCCATTTAGCTGAAGTAACAGTTGTGTTGGCAGAAGAGCCAACACCGTGTTACTAGAGGAGGCCGATATGCACGCGTTTTAGCTCACGCAGGCTGGCGCGAGGAGGGAAGAACTATACTGACGTGAGGTCTGGAACATGACAAGGAATTAGAACTCAGAAAGCGGACGTAACTTTAATCCATTAATGATGAACGTCGCTCTTGACGGTACACGATTCACAATATTATCTGTTCAAAAAATACATTCAAAGTAACTGAATATGGGGCCTTGCTAAGTCGTAGCAAATGACGTAGCTGAAGGCTATGCTAAACTGTCGTCTCTGCAAATGAGAGCGTATGTAGGCAGTGAACCATCGCTAGCAAAGTCGGCTGTACAGCTGGGGCGAGTGCTAGGGAGTCTCTCTAGACTAGACCTGCGGTGTGGTGGCGCTTGGTCTGCAATCACTGATAGTGGTGACACGCGGGTCCGACGTATACTAACGGACCGCGGCCGATTTAAAGGCTACCACCTAGCAAGTGTGGTGTCTGGCGGTGACACCACAGTAAGTTACAGATTACGGTCCTCTGGTTAATGTGTGCACTAACAACAAGTCAACAGATAATAATAACTGTAAATAATAGTTTTAAATCGTTCTCATAATTTAAATAATCCTCACCACCTTCAGTGGTTACACATTTGGTTCTTACATCTTGCCAAAGCTACGCGCCCCTCCCCCCCCCCCCCCCTCCCGCCGCTCACACACACACACACACACACACACACACACACACACACACACACAATGCAGTACACATGCAATAAATATTAACCATATGATAATGAATGGCTAGACAGCTCGAAATCTGTAACTGAAACTAAAAATTCAAAAATAAAACCATAGGCGATTGATTCTGGAAACCTTTAATCACCTTTCGGATAATTCTCGCGCTTGTAAGGAAAAAGTGGAGAAAATTTCTATCTCCTGTAAGACGCAGTTCATTTATTCATCACTTGCCCATACATACTTCACCAATTTACCTGCTGTCTTTAATGCTTTTTTAAATGTATTATTCTGCTTTGTGTAACACTAGCAGTTGCTTTGTGCTAATTAATTTGAAGAGAGACGCTTCAGTTGTACTAATGTTTTATTCAGTCCAAGACGGGTTTCTAGACGTTAAAATCTCATCTTTACGTGTATATGCAATTACTGTGCTTGCTCATAAATAACGCACTGTCTGGTCAGTCAGTGCAAGAGCTCCAAGTCAGTGCGTCTTAGACGGAAACTGCCCGCCCTCAGGCAGCCGCACGCGCTATGGACGAAAACAACAAAATCTCTCTCCCGTCATGTAAAGCAGTTGAACCTCCGCGGTCTGTAGTAAGAGTGAAATGAACGCAACACAGACATTCATTCATAGGCTTAGGATGGGATAATGTACTAAAAAGAAAACTAGTCAGAGTTAGTAATTTTTGAGAACATTTCTCGTGGAGAACTGCGGTTATCCTTAGTACCTTAAAATGAACATAATCAGTCTCGACCGCAAGAAACCTTTATTTTTGTGGTTACCGGTTTTGGTCAGCTACTGACCATCTTCAGACCTCATAACACATGGCCACCGCCTACCAACGTGGTATGAGATCTGAAGATGGTCAGTAGCTGACCAAAACCGGTAACCACAAAAATAAAGGTTTCTTGCAGTCGAGACTGATTATGTTGATTATATAGTCAGAGCTAACCTTATGTCTAAACTATAATAATAATAATAATAATAATAATAATAATAACCAAAAATGCTCGGATCAGGAAAAAAAAGGTGAATATGTCGTGGGTAGAGATAGGGATGCAAAAGACGTAAACTAGCTATTCAACTTATCTGGAAGCTTCAAAACATCTTCACATATTCGCGGTTTTTTACTTGTTAGCTGCTCTTACTACAGACAACAGAGGTTCAGCTGCTTTAGCGGACGGGAGACCGATTCTTTTCGTCCATCTTGTGTGATATAATACATGATGTTATGTGGAACATGGCACATGCCCTCATGCCATACAACATGGAATTTCTGATGTCGAACAATACGACATATTCACCCCAAGAAATTCTATCCACCCAGAAAAACATTTTTACCTATTATATGTATGCTCTTCAACCATATGATATTATATATATTGTTTACTATGGCTGGGGAATGCTCAGGATTTTGGGCAAATGTTTGAGGCCTTCAGCGCATAGACTCAAAGATGTAGGTATGCGAACACCTTGCAGGTGAGAGAGCTCACCGCCCTGCGGAGGAAGGGTTAACAAGTAAAAATGCGGGAATTTGTCAAGATGTTTTGATTTAAATGTTTTTGAGGTTGGCAGACAAGACGAAAAGCTAGTTGTCTTATTTTAGGTACATTACGCTGCTCAGGATATGTCCGTCTTTTTCGATCTATGATAGCAGCATTTTTCATTCTAGTTCCCTACTTTTACTCTATCACAATTTTGACGTTGGACCATCATAGCTTGGCAACCGATGTAGATTTTTTGCTGACTTGGGCGACGACCGATCCGGTATAGCCGGCCGGAGTGGCCGTGCGGTTCTAGGCGCTACAGTCCCTCTCGCATTACGACAAAGACTGCACGGTTTTCCGCATCCCACCGACAAGCTTTATATACCGTCCGCTGATAGTGTCGCCACCTGCTGTCTGTCAGTTGACGTCTAACCTAGGTGGGCGTCACATTAAGGTGACTGGAGCGTGTACTTCCTAGTCCTAGCCTGCAGAAACACTCGACAGTGTCCTACCGTTCCAAGAATTGATAAAGACATGTACAACTGACAGAAAGGGAGAAAAAACCGTAATAACTTGACATATATACGTGTGCCCTAACGAGCTACAATCAGATGCGAGCAATAGAATGCACCTTGCTCTAAACTAGAACAAGAGCGTACCATGTGGGGACCACCGATAGTGGTAGGACTTCGAAGACACATCGAAAGGCCGGCCGCTGTGGCCGAGCGGTTCTAGGCGCTTCAGTCCGGGACCGCGCTGATGCTACGGTCGCAGGTTCGAATCCTGCCTCGGGCATGGATGTGTGTGATGTCCTTAGCTTAGTTAGGTTTAAGTAGTTCTAAGTCTAGGGGACTGATGACGTCAGTTGTTAAGTCCCATAGTGCTTAGAGCCATTGAACCATCTGAACACATCGAAACAAAGGAAGATATTTACGATATTTTTCCGTAAGTCTTCGTGTTCATTGACTTTCCAGTAACACCAGATTTCTGTCGACTCTCATAGGTGTCCGTCATTTAGCCCTCTGGTGTACCAGCTAGTAAGTGCTACAGTTGAGTTGGCGTAAGTTGATCCCTGGCAACCGCAGTGGAGTGGACGTGGCAGCTTCGCGGGCCTACCTCAATCAGTAAGGTAACGCGATTTTGTGAACGTCTCTATGGCAACGCCTCACTATTGTCACAGCTCTGTAGACGGCTACTGTTTTCGCCTGCAGCCGTTAGCACTTTGCAGATGAAAGCTGGCAAAAGCTCTCCTAGCTGTCAGGATTCCCCTTAGGCTGTGTCGACTATAGGTGTTTTCCGCTCGTATTTGAAAATAAAATCCTGACGGCTGTAGGAGGCGCCAATAGAATGTGAGGTTAACAAAGCCACGGTGCGGCAAGCCTTTAGTCGGAAACGTCATCAGTTCATCTAAGAAATTGATTTTAGACTGTCTACTCCGAACCATAAGAAACGTGCACGTTGTAGGATTTATTTATTATTTTTTTTCTTAAGCTCTCTCTCTCTCTCTCTCTCTCTCTCTCTCTCTCTCTCTCTCTCTCTCTCTCGTAACATTTATCCCGTCGTACGCGGTCCGCTGTTTTCGTGATTTGTTTGTTTTACCTTAGCGATTGGATACTCCTCCTGTTAATTATAATTACGGTAGTTACCGTTACCAGGTAACAACCTAAGGGAAGGAAGTCGTGTGTGACAGTATTTTAATTTTTTGTGTGACGCCTGAAGGAGCGTGGAAAACCGCCAAAAGGTCACAGTCAGGCTGGACGGTGTATCATACCAACGGTCGTTAATCCGCATCTGGCTCAGAGGCGAAGCTAGAGGGGTCGGGTCTGCACCACATACCAAGCTGCATGGGGATGACAAAACTTGCTAGGCACTGTGGCACGAGCTGTAAAAATAATTCTTTTTTCGTCGTTTCATTCCCTTACGAGAGGGGGTGGGAAACTAGAGAGCTTATGGACTGGCCTTATCCTTTTCCACTCTTACGCGGGTTTTACAGCTAAAATAGTCACGCAGTACTTGAGTAAGTGATATCAGTGATCTTAGAGACTCTGATTTGGCTTTGCACCTGGGTGTGGGAGAGCATCGATAGGTTTCAACGAAAAATCGATACAAAATGCAAAACCACAGACTGTGTATCAGATCGTTTTGCTGTTTTAGAGCACAGCAATCTCAGAAAGGAGCTTCCCTCTATCGACAATTATGAGATAACTGAAAATAGTATCCTTGCAGAAATTCCACGCCGAAGAACATTTCTGAAAGCTGCCAAACTCTCTAAGATTTTTACACTACGTGGTTGAATACGAATTTTCCGAATCTATTTCCATCGTAATTTTGGAGTTTAGGTTCTTTTAACTTCGTGTGTTTCGATAACGTCATGGGAAAAGAGCTTAGAAACTCAAACTAATTAAGAACTGTCTGAGGTCTACTATGAATCAAATACGCTCTTCTACTCGGCACTATTGTCAGTCTAAAATAGTGCAGCTCAAGGTATCGATTTTGAGGACGCAATTTTAAAATCTACAGCAGAACAAGTTAGAAGAAAGAGGTTCTGAGCTACATGTCAACGTCACCAATGACTATGAAGATATTTTGTTATCTGTACTGCCTCTTTAATCACCAATTGAAATGTGTTATTTATAAAAAATGTGTTTCAATTATTTCCTGTCATAAGAACTAAGACAGTCTAGTGTTACGAATCAAATTATACCAGAAACTGATTGTTTATTATCACCTGATGGTACAATAGTGGTGACAGCTACTCTTATGAAACATTACAAAAGATATAGCGCCGTCGACGCTGAAAGACAATGTATTGCTGAGTAAGTGACTTACATGTCATAGCGACGGGGTTCAGTAAAGAAAAAATATTAGTAGGGGAGCTAAATATACCTTCGTATATCCGTTACCACCACACCTGTTCATCAAAACGAAATAGCGATGGCTTTGAAGAGTGGTTAATAACATGTGCGACCCTTTCTCACAAGTATACACTGGAAAGAAACTCTGTTTAAACACAATGGAAGGACTTGCTTAAATCTGTTGCGCAAAGCTTCCCGTGGTCTCCCGCTTTTAATGGAAACTGATGAAAAAACTACTGATCCGATTCCGCATAATTCGCGATTCTCGACGTTTTGCGGGTTACGATTCTTTTCAGTGAGATTTATGTGCAGAATTTGGGTCCAGCGGACCTGGAAGCAACAAACATCTTACATATTTTTCTCGTTTTATTGGTCTCAGTAAAAGAAAAACTGGACAGACCAGATTTGGAGGTCGCCGTTTAGTAAGGAATTTTTCCGCTACTTCTCCACCCATCTGTGAAAGGACAACTAGTTACTGAACGTAGGTTGGTAAATTAATACGCCTACTCTTTTACATAATACGAGCCTGTAATACCTCACACTGTCATTTGGCATCCTTAACACCTCGAAAGTAAGGCGCCCGCTGTGGAAGGGAGTGACCTCAAGAGACTAGGAAAGCTGTGATGACACACGTATCGAATGACGCAATGAAGGCGGTTACGCTGGATCGGAAGATTCCAGACAGCACCAGTGCTTGTTATTTTCTGAACACGTGTGATCCAGCAACTGAGGCGACGAATATTATACTTATGCTGGAATTCGTGAGATGTGCTGAATTCTGCAATGGCAACATCATTTTAGAATTACCCCCGCTAAGTAACCAGTTGACGGAACTTTATTCCAAAGTCGCTGTTGTACAAGATGTAACTTACTGATGTTGATATCTTTGTACCAAACAAAAATTACAAGAAATGCATTTGTGGGATCTGTGTCCTCCTAGTAGCTATAGTGAGCCTGTTTGATACACTTTTTATTTTGCTTCTGAACAAAAACGTATAAGGGGCGATCAAGATAAATTAAAATGGGACGGCCGGCCGGAGTAGCCGAGCGGTTCTAGGCGCTACAGTCTGGAACTGCTACGGTCGCAGGTTCGAATCCTGCCTCGGGCATGGATGTGTGTGATGTCCTTAGGTTAGTTAGGTTTAAGTAGTTCTAAGTTCTAGGGGACTGATGACCTCAGATGTTAAGTCCCATAGTGCTCAGAGCCATTTTTGAACTTGAGACGATCCTACTCCAGTCAATGGGATTCCATGAAGCACTCCTTACGGCACGACAACAAGGAGTGGTATGTCCTTTATTTTCATAGCAGGACCGCTTCGGTTGTCATCCGAGGCGTCTTTAGCTGCACAGCGATTATTATACGTCCCGTTTTGTTGCCGTTCATGGCAAGCAATTCTGGACTTACATTTCAGCAAGATAATGCCCGACCGCGCACAGCAAGAGTACCTTCTACTCCTCTTCGTGCTTACCAAAATGCTACCTTTGCCAGCAAGGTCGCTGCATCTCTCGCCAACAGCGAAAGTTTGTAGTGTTATAGGCAATGCCCTCCAACCTGTTCGGGATTTCGACGACTTAACGCTCCAGCTAGACATGATTTGGCACGACATCCAACATCTCTGTCACTTAGTCCCAGCCGGCCGCGGTGGTCTCGCGGTTCTAGGCGCGCAGTCCGGAACCGCG
Organism: Schistocerca piceifrons; assembly: GCF_021461385.2. NCBI lineage: Eukaryota > Metazoa > Arthropoda > Insecta > Orthoptera > Acrididae > Schistocerca > Schistocerca piceifrons. The sequence goes on along the minus strand of NC_060139.1, from coordinate 33,032,336 downwards.
TGACAGCTACGGTCGCAGGTTCGAATCCTGCCTCGGGCATGGATGTGTGTGATGTCCTTAGGTTAGTTAGGTTTAAGTAGTTCTACGTTCTAGGGGACTGATGACCACAGCTGTTAAGTCCCATAGTGCTCAGAGCCATTTGAATAAGTGCCAGAGGTGGACCAAAGCTTTAATGGCTTGATCAGTTTGTGAAGCTCTTTCTCTTGAATAAACCATTCAATTTTTTTGAAACCGTAATCTTTTGTTGGTTTGTACATGAACATAATACCTACCGATTTTCGTCCCATTCGGGTAATTCCTTCGTGGTGCGTCGTTTTTTTGTCTTAGAGTGTATCACTTTCTGTATTTCATTGCTCTGATCGCAGATGTACAAATCACATTTATGGAATTATTGATTGTCTCACATGCCAGTAAACAACAAACAAATCGAATGTCCGCATGCACACGACTGTTATTTCACTGCTCGGACTACTTTTTTTTTTTATTGTGATTTTAACACCTTATACAAAGGCGGGCTGGCAGCAGCACAATACGCCGCTCTTCAGCCTTGAGTGTTACAACAAGTAGTACATAAAGGTGGCACAGAGTAGACAGTAAAAACGGTGGCTCGGACTACATGACCTACCACTTAAGGGCTATCTGCTTGAGAAAGAGGAAGCGAGGTTGAGTGTGAGAGGGAAGCGTGTACAGACAAGGACAGATGTACAGGGCTATTACAAATGATTGAAGCGATTTCATAAATTCACTGTAGCTCCATTCATTGACATATGGTCACGACACACTACAGATACGTAGAAAAACTCATAAAGTTTTGTTCGGCTGAAACCGCACTTCAGGTTTCTGCCGCCAGAGCGCTCGAGAGCGCAGTGAGACAAAATGGCGACAGGACCCGAGAAAGCGTATGTCGTGCTTGAAATGCACTCACATCAGTCAGTCATAACAGTGCAACGACACTTCAGGACGAAGTTCAACAAAGATCCACCAACTGCTAACTCCATTCGGCGATGGTATGCGCAGTTTAAAGCTTCTGGATACCTCTGTAAGGGGAAATCAACGGGTCAACCTGCAGTGAGCGAAGAAACGGTTGAACGCGTGCGGGCAAGTTTCACGCGTAGCCCGCGGAAGTCGACGAATAAAGCAAGCAGGGAGCTAAATGTACCACAGCCGACGGTTTGGAAAATCTTACGGAAAAGGCTAAAGCAGAAGCCTTACCGTTTACAATTGCTACAAGCCCTGACACCCGATGACAAAGTCGAACGCTTTGAATTTTCGGCGCGGTTGCAACAGCTCATGGAAGAGGATGCGTTCAGTGCGAAACTTGTTTTCAGTGATGAGGCAACATTTTTTCTTAATGGTGAAGTGAACAGACACAATGTGCGAATCTGGGTGGTAGAGAATCCTCACGCATTCGTGCAGCAAATTCGCAATTCACCAAAAGTTAACGTGTTTAAAGTTTACGGCCCCTTTTTCTTCTGCGAAAAAAACGTTACAGGACACGTGTATCTGGACATGCTGGAAAATTGGCTCATGCCACAACTGGAGACCGACAGCGCCGACTTCATCTTTCAACAGGATGGTGCTCCACCGCACTTCCATCATGATGTTCGGCATTTCTTAAACAGGAGATTGGAAAACCGATGGATCGGTCGTTGTGGAGATCATGATCAGCAATTCATGTCATGGCCTCCACGCTCTCCCAACTTAACCACATGAGATTTCTTTCTGTGGGGTTATGTGAAAGATTCAGTGTTTAAACCTCCTCTACCAAGAAACGTGCCAGAACTGCGAGCTCGCATCAACGATGCTTTCGAACTCATTGATGGGGACATGCTGCGCCGAGTGTGGGATGAACTTGATTATCGGCTTGATGTCTGCCGAATCACTAAAGGGACACATATTGAACATTTGTGAATGCCTTAAAAAACTTTTTGAGTTTTTGTATGTGTGTGCAAAGCATTGTGAAAATATCTCAAATAATAAAGTTATTGTAGAGCTGTGAAATCGCTTCAGTCATTTGTAATAACCCTGTAAATATGACTCGGCTATACGAAATATTCTCCACCTTTCGGCAACAACACTGGCGACACTTCGGCTCTATTCGGCAACTACGTGCAACAGCCTGCTCCTTCAGAAAAATTGCCGGGCCATATCACAATACTGTCATGTATTGCGGCTACATTGCTGCAGTGTTGGCGGCAACACTATTAGAACCACACATTGCCCACGCTGATATTAACACTGTAGGAAAACTAATCATTAGAGAGAGAGAGAGAGAGAGAGAGAGAACTGGTTTGTCAGTCCAAACAACTGTCACGAATACATGTGTTAATGAAATAATAATTGATTCAATAACGGTTATCTGACAAACGGAAACTCGTTTTTGAAAGTCACTACTCAAGAAAAGTATTTTATGAAAACTCTTACACGAATTCGTATTCTCCTTCAGTACACTCGTACACTAGCTGACAAATCCGGCGTTGACCAGTTGTTCACTTTGTCAATTTTCTATTAGAAACGAAACCTTATATGTACTCCTGCGATAGATTTTGTGTGAGATGATCGCGGAAACTTTCTGCACGTTGGGCGCAGTGGTTTCGGAGGGATACAACGCGATTTTGTAAACCTCTCTATGGTAACGTCTCTTCACAGCTCTAAAAGGCTACTGTTTTCGTCTACAGACGTTTGCGTCTCGTAATTGAAAGCTGTAAAAAGCGCTGCCAGATGTCAGGGATTCTCTAAAGTCGACTCAACAACAGGAATCTCTTAGTAGTAAAAAATAAATGAGTTAAAATTTCATACTTGATGCGGCATTTTTTCTTGCATGTATCTCTTGAAATATGTGCCGTACAGCGATATATTTGCGTAGGTACATTCAGCGGCATATGTGGATACTGTATGCAAAATGTGTTGCAGATAGAATTAGCAGCAAAGAAGTAATAAATTTAAACGTCATGCATGATGCGGCAGTTTTTCACGCATCTCATTGTTTATGACATCATATCTCCTTGAAGTATGATACGTAGGAGGTTCCTATCTCGACAGCGATTGTTGTCTGATAGTAAAAGATATGTGTACCAAGTTGGTTGAAATCGGTTAAGTGATTCAGGAGGAGATGTGGAACATCCATACACACTTCCATGTTCTTAATACGTATGGACTGCAAGCCAATTACGCAGCTCACAGAAGGCTTCTCGGCAAAAATCGTGCGGTGTTTTGAAAACGTGCAGACATGACAAGAAGACCACAGAAAAAGAGAAAGTACTTAAGTCCCCTTGACTTCTGCAAAGTTTTCGACTTTGTAACCATACCATCGCGTGATGTTCAGCTTTCATTCAAATTGTTAGAACTAAGTAATACAAGCGAAGAAATAGCCATAATGGATGGATGTATTATCAATTGTTCCTCACTGCTTAGTACTGAGCCTAATACTGTTCACCTTGACTATTAATGACAAGCGAAACATTTTCACCGCTGCTGTCACTCATACACAACTTCGCTGTACTGTCCCCCAAATGAGAAACATATGAACTGAAGCACATAAACAGTAGTGTAAAATTTGGCAGTGGTACTGTATGGAAACCTAAGCAGGGACAATAACACGGCTGCAGGTTACAAGAAACGTTATTGGCTCGTCGTGCATAACAGAGATACAAAAAGCTATTTCTTGAGTAGTTCAAAATTACAATTTTACAATAGCTGAATATGCTAGTTTTTGATTACTCCAACGCTACGTATTAAACACGCTCTGTTATGAGACTGTGATGATTATGATGCATAGTGTATATCTGTTACGTTTGATTCTATCCCAGTGATGATGATGATGATGATGAGGCCCCATTCTCCTTGACAGAGCGAAGGGGACGATGCGGGAGGCCCGCACCGCCGTACTAGGCAAGGTCCTAGCGGAGGTGGTTTGTCATTGCTATCCCAGTATCGCCCTGTGGAAAGAAAGTGCACTGGTTACGTGCAGTCCGCAGCTCGTGGACTAGTGGCTAGCGTTGCTATATCTGGATCACGGATTCCCGGTTTCGATTCCCGGCCGGGTTGGGGATTTTCTCTGCCCGGGGACTGGGTGTTTGTGTTGTCCTCATCATTCCATCACCATTCATGAAAGGGGCTAGATCGGACTGTGTACAGATTACACATGTGTACGGGCGCCGATGACCGCGCACTTGAGCGCCTACATCTACATCTTCATACATACTCCGCAATCCTCCATACGGTGCGTGGCGGAGGGTACCTCGTACCACAACTAGCATCTTCTCTCCCTGTTCCACTCCCAAACATAACGAGGGGAAAATGACTGCCTATATGCCTCTGTACGAGCCCTGATCTCTCTTATCTTTGTGGTCTTTCCGCGAAATGTAAGTTGGCGGCAGTAAATTTGTACTGCAGTCAGCCTCGAATGCTGGTTCTCTAAATTTCCTCAGCAGCGATTCACGAAAAGAAAGCCTCCTTTCCTCTACAGACTCCCACCCGAGTTCCTGAAGCATTTCCGTAACAATCGCGTGATGATCAAACCTACCAGTAACAAATCTAGCAGCCCGCCTCTGAATTGCTTCTATGTCCTCCCTCAATCCGACCTGATAGGGATCCCAAACGCTCGACCAGTACTCAAGAATAGGTCGTATTAGTGTTTTATAAGCGGTCTCCTTAACAGATGAACCACATGTTCCCAAAATTCTACCAATGAACCGAAGACGACTATCCGCCTTCCCCAAAACTGCCATTGCATGCTTGTCCCACTTCGTATCGCTCTGCAATGTTACGCTCAAATATTTAATCGACGTGACTGTGTCAAGCGCTACACTACTAATGGAGTATTCAAACATTACAGGATTCTTTTTCCTATTCATCTGCATTAATTTACATTTATCTATATTTAGAGTTAGCTGCCATTCTTTGCACCAATCACAAATCCTGTCCAAGTCATCCTGTATCCTCCTACAGTCACTCAACGACGACACCTTCCCGTACACCACAGCATCATCAGCGAACAGCCGCACATTGCTATCCACCCTATCCAAAAGATCATTTATGTAGATAGAAAACAACAGCGGACCTACCACACTTCCCTGGGGCACTCCAGATGATACCCTCACCTCCGATGAAAACTCACCATCGAAGACAACGTACTGGGTTCTCACAAACCAAACATCGCCATCATGGTTACGTGCAGGTTAGGTGTGCAGACTTCGAACTCACTGAGACTACCGGTTCCTTGACTGCTGTAGGCATTCGTATTTTTTGATGGCCTTACATCAGGAGTCTAGTATAAGTACTCATTCTTGCCACTGTAGTAAGACTCAACGAGTGAACCTCATCTGATAATGGTACAATCTATTATGTCGGTCAGAGGGCAAATCTAAACTCGATCCAGATTAAAACTGGACTTCGATAGCTCGAAGTTGCAGCAGTCCAAATGGAAGCCACTACCATGATAGGTGGAGCTTGTTAGTACGCAAGTGTTACGGTTTTATTGACGCTGAAGTAACCGAAATAAGTCGATACAAAATTATAATAAGAATTTCTTTCGTATTTTGGCGCTTTATAGCGTAAAATGCTCAGGTATAAAGACCATCGTTTGGTTTTGTGACTAAGCAAGGCCCATGTTGCTTGTGCGCCTCAACAATACAGACAGCCGTACAGCAGGTGCAACGGCGTCGGAGGAGTACCTGTGGAGAAGTCAGACTGTCATTATATTTGCTTATTTACTTTTTACTCTCTGGTGCATACCAGTTTTCAGCATCTTACGACAGAAAAATGCTAGACGGGTAAGGAATCAGTGAGGTTTTAGACTGGAAGTAAGACATTAACCAACAGGCAGAAGTGTCTTATTTACGCACGTGAAGAAATTATAGGCCATTTAGCATACTCCTCGGCTGCAATAAACTTATCCAGAAACACACTACTTCTTCATATTTTTTCAGTAGCGAGATTAAGGCTAGGTATGAGTACACTTTTATGTCTCCAGATTGAGAACGCTGTGGAATAAAAACAAAGCTACTCAAGGAGCGACATCTGACGCTTCTGTGATATTTCCTGCACCTGCCGTAAGTTAACTCGTACAGGAAACGGACCCGGGAAGTGCCAGATGACGTTTCAGAAACCACTGTCTGGCCTTGCTTCAAGTGTCTTCTTGCAGTTTCTGCTTCTGGTATCGGTGTCGACAGAAACCGAGCAAGTCAAAGATACTGGCTATTGTGGAGACGCGCGTCACTCACGGTCGAATAACGACGCACCAGCAAAAAGTCTCAGGCGAAACTCAGGAGAGGTCGAACAAAAGGACGACAAATGGAACAATGATACGTCTTTGAAGACTGCCATGGCAGCTAGCTACTGCACAAACATCATGTGACATCTTCCTTCACTGAGAGAGAACAACTATATTCTATTTCCTTACAAAGTTACGGATACGTAATTTGCTGGAATATGCACAATATCTCTTGGATTTATGTAGACTATGTTATCGTCGTCTGTAGAGAACAGTCCAGCTTTTTGTTGCTTACTAACTGGAATTACATAAACTACAATCTTTCGTAAACGACTTAACAATTATTATCTAAAGCTTATTTTTTACCTACTTATAATTTAGTAGTGGATAGTGTATGAAATGTTGCAACACGCGAGGCAATACTGACCCTACGACTTATCTTACAACAGAAGATGGGTTAAGGAAAGGCAAACCTACGTTTCTAGCATTTATAGACTCAGAAAAAGCTTTTGAGAATGTTGACTGGAAAACTCTCTTTCAAATTCCGAAGGTGGCAGGTGCCGAACACAGGGAGCGAAAGGCTATTTACAATTTGTACAGACACCAGATGGCAGTTATAAGAGTCGAGGGACATGAAAGGGAAGCAGTGGTTGAGAAGGGAGTGAGAAAAGGTTGTAGCCTATCCCCGATGTTATTCAATCTGTGTATTGAGCAAGCTGTAAAGGAAACGAAAGAAAAGTTTGGAGTAGGAATTAAAATCCATAGAGAAGAAATAAAAACTCTGAGGTTTGCCGACGACATTGTGATTCTGTCAGAGACAGCAAAGGACTTGGAAGGGCAGTTGAACGGAATGGACAGTGCCTTGAAAGGAGGTTATAAGATGAACTTCAACAAAAGCAAAACGAGGATAATGGAATGTAGTCGAATTAAATCAGGTGATGCTGAGGGAATTAGATTAGGAAATGAGACGCTTAAAGTAGTAAAGGAGTTTTGCTATTTGGGGAGCAAAATAACTGATGATGCTCGAAGTACAGTGGATATCAAATGTAGACTGGCAATGGCAAGGAAAGCGTTTCTGAAGATGAGAAATTTGTTAACATCGAGTATAGATTTAAGTGTCAGGAAGTCATTTCTGAAAGTATTTGTATGGAGTGTAGCCATGTATGGAAGTGAAACATGGACGAAAATAGTTTGGACAAGAAGAGAATAGAAGCTTTCGAAATGTGAATATTAGATGGGTAGATCACATAACTAATGAGGAAGTATTGAATAGGATTGGGGAGAAGAGGAGTTTGTTTTGACTAGAAGAAGGGATCAGTTGGTAGGACACGTTCTGAGGCATCATCTGAGGCATCAACGGATCACCAATTTAGTACTGGTGGGCAGCGTGGCGGGGGGGGGGGGGGGGGAGGGTAAAAATCGTAGAGGGAGACCAAGAGATGAATACACTAAGCACATTCAGAAGGATGTAGGTGCAGTAGTTATTCGGAGATGAAGAGGCTTGCATAGGATAGAGTAGCATGGAGAGCTGCATCAAACCAGTCTCTGGACTGAAGACAACCACAACAACAAAAAAATGGTTCAAATGGTTCTGAGCACTATGCGAATTAACTTCTGAGGTCATCAGTCGCCTAGAACTTAGAGCTAATTAAACCTAACTAACCTAAGGACATCACACACATCCATGCCCGAGGCAGGATTCGAACCTGCGACCTTAGCGGTCGCGCGGTTCCAGACTGTAGAGCCCAGAACCGCTCGGCCACTCCGGCCGGCAACAACAACAGTTTATGAAGCCACATAATCTGTTAGATAGCTGCTGGACTTGAATTAAGGTTTAATAAATCTGAAAGAAGGCTATACAAATGTTGTGGCAGATTTCGTATGAAGTTAATATTCCCTTTTCCCTACCCACGTGATCTCTATCTGATTCAGATTAGAAATCTGTTATGAACTAACTGTCGTGAAACGGGAAATTCTTGTAGTTAAAATTGTGCCTTGATTATATTTCGCGAAAAATACTCGGACTTGCTGAGCTATCGAAGCACAGCAAACGACATAACTTGAAGTTTAAGTCTGCCAGTAGGTGTTGTTCTAGTTACTTCTTAAGGGTGAGTGGAAACGATGGGGAAGAAAGAACTCTCGCTATGGATTGTGAATCGTCAGTCTTTAGTTATTCTTCGGAAAACGTAATGGTAAGGTCCAAGCGCTGTCTTTTGAGTAGAGTTTTTCTTTGCCAGTGTAGATTTCGAAGCACAGGTTCCTCATCGGTGATCCGCTTATTCTCGAAGGAACACTCTGCGATGTCTTCTTGCCAGAACCCGTATCTGTGGGACTTATACTGCTTTCTGAACTGCAATTTGCGTAGTTATAGTGGAAGATAACATTGCAATTTGTAATTAAGACTGCGCTATAGCTGCCGAAAATAATCTTATCTCGCTTGATGACCTCGCAATGAAGATCCCTCGATCGCAACTGGAACTCTAGATAGGAACACGTGCTTCGAAATGTACATTGGCAAAGAAAAAGTTCTATTGAAAAGAAAGTAGAGGGACTTTACCTCCACTCATTTCACTTCTTCGGCTGCGCCAAGATTAGGCTGTAGTGTGAAGTGTGATTCTGCGGATGTCCCAGTTCCCTGCTCCCCATTGGCCGACGAACGCGGTTACGGTAGGCAGTTAGTAAGTATGAGGCATGCCGCTTTCTGGAGGTATTTTACGGTAGATGCAAATCGGGCCCGTACCGGTCCTGCGCTATCGGCGAGGTGTGCAGCCAACGGGCGCTTTTTCCTGCTGGGTGGGGTCGTCAGCTCTGTATTGCCGCGTGTGGAAAGCGTGGAGAGAATTTGATCTTTATGGCGCCAAAGAAGTGTTCACCAGAGAACAAATAATGTTGAAATATGTTTGAAGCGATTCATATTGTCTTGATTGACTCCGACAGACAAACATTCAGTTATCTGACTGGAAAAGGCTACATGCAGATGTAGTCGATTGGTCATCAACTAGAATTGTATATTATAGGCAATACATCGCGTTCAAACTAACTTGGTGTGTTATTCCAGAGGATACATCGAACAACAGAAATCTCTTTCAAAACCTTTCGACGTAGGAGGAGAATTAGTTTTAGCACAGTAAATGGCGACCGATAAATCTCAAGCGCTTTGAAGCCCCAACCTACGGTAGTTCTACAGATTGCCTAATGAACTGTTCCAGTTATCAACATCTATAGTAGGTAAGTAGGGAAAGTAGAAAGAATTCAAACATTACGAATCACTTGGAAGGGAACAATCTATTGATACGTAATCAGCAGTTCGTAGGAATAGACGGCAAATCATCGAGTAAAACTGAAGTGGTATCAGGTGTTCCCCAGGGAAGCGTCCTGGGACCTCTGCTGTTCCTAAACTATATAAATGACCTGGATGACAATCTGAGTAGTTCTCTTAGGTTGTTCGCAGATGATGCTGTAATTTACCGTCTAGTAAGGTCATCCGAAGACCAGTATCAGTTGCAAAGCGATTTAGAAAAGATTGCTGTATGGTGTGGCAGGTGGCAGCTGACGCTAAATAACGAAAAGTGTGAGGTGATCCACATGAGTTCCAAAAGAAATCCGTTGGAATTCGATTACTCGATAAATAGCACAATTCTCAAGGCTGTCAATTCAACTAAGTACCTGGGTGTTAAAATTACGAACAACTTCAGTTGGAAAGACCACGTAGATAATATTGTGGGGAAGGCGAGCCAAAGGTTGCGTTTCATTGGCAGGACACTTAGAAGATGCAACAAGTCCATTAAAGAGACAGCTTACACTATACTCGTTCGTCCTCTGTTAGAATATTGCTACGCGGTGTGGGATCCTTACCAGGCGGGATTGACGGAGGACATCGAAAGGGTGCAAAAAAAGGGCAGCTCGTTTTGTATTATCACGTAATAGGGGAGAGAGTGTGGCAGATATGATACGCGAGTTGGGATGGAAGTCATTAAAGCAAAGACGTTTTTCGTCGCGGCGAGATCTATTTACGATATTTCAGTCACCAACTTTCTCTTCCGAATGCGAAAATATTTTGTTGAGCCCAACCTACATAGGTAGGAATGATCATCAAAATAAAATAAAAGAAACCAGAACTCGAACAGAAAGGTTTAGGTGTTCGTTTTTCCCGCACGCTGTTCGGGAGTGGAATGGTAGAGAGATAGTATGATTGTGGTTCGATGAACCCTCTGCCAAGCAATTGAATGTGAATTGCAGAGTAATCATGTAGATGTAGATGAAACGTTTCCGCCAGCCGCAGTGGCCGAGCGGTTCTAGGCGCTACAGTCTGGAACCGCGCGACCGCTACGGTCGCAGGTTCGAATCCTGCCTCGGGCATGGATGTGTGTGATGTCAGTAGGTTAGTTACGTTTAAGTAGTTCTAAGTTCTAGGGGACTGATGACCTCAGATGTTAGGTCCCGTAGTGCTCAGAGCCGTTTGAACCATTTTGAAGAAACGTTTCCAGGCACTATGGCTACAATGAAATGCTGTCAAGCATATTCCGATAATTGTGCTATTGGTAATTTTAACGTGTTTTACTTATAATTTATCAGGTGCAGCATTCGTGCTGTGGCATAATGAGCGAGACCGAACGTCTGTGAAGTCACGTATAGAGACAAAATTCAGTCGCCCTTACAGGCACGACTATAGGCTGTGACAGGCAGTCAGGAAATGAAAGCGGCAGTCGAGGTGCTTCGGTGCTTGCTAAAGGACTTGCGAACTCTGTGTCGAGTTCAGCACACGGTGTGACCCAAGTTGTAAAGTATCACTGCCACGGCATCTGGTGCAAACACTGTTCATGAACTGCTCATTCTATAGAGCTGTTTGTTCGGAACTGACAGGGCAACGATCGAGAGTCTATGTGTTTCGCAAACCGCCGATCGTTGTTTGTAATGTGTCAGTTTACACGATACCTAAGAAATACGGAGTGTACAGTGGATAAGAGATTATGGGAAACAACAACGAAATTTTGTGTATTTACCATTACATGTCGATTGAACGTAATCGTACGTAAGTATGAGTGTGTTTGCGGCACGTCCTGGCAGTGGTACGCTTCCGGCGACGGTGGTAGGGCGTTTCGGACGCGGAAGCTGTTTTGCGATGGCGGAGATTACAGCTCGACATTGAATTAAGAAACAAAGTGACTCCGCTACGACTTAAAAAGCCGAGAAGATACCTCTAAAGTATGCTTTCGTCCATATTTCTTTCTAATGCAGACGGATTTCCTTCACAGATATATTTGAATGGACTAGTTTTCTTATTTTGTTCTATAAAATATATCAACGAAAACATGGAAGCCAAGGAAGACTGTTTTTTGAAGCCACTTACGTTGGGTGAATCATGCCTCATATAAAAAAAAGAGTAAAAAATAAAATTTAAAAAAATCAAAAATTCACTATTTCTTCGCTCCTTCTTTCAAGGGTCATGTCACTAGCATGACATATTTTTTAAATATTGAATGTACTTGTGACATGCACAAGTGTCGTCTGTTTGGCAGACAGCGATTTAGCAAAAAGGTGCATCAACCGTTTGCTCCGATTCCACTCATCGGTCGTGACGTAACTTGTGTTGTGTGACGTCATGGAGGCACGACGTATTCGAAATGGGCTGTGTTTGAAGAGAGTGTGTTAGTTTAATGTCGTTAGTTAATGGTTACTGATTTGTTTTCGGTTTTGAAATTGTTAGTTCGTCATTTCGTTTATGAGTTGAAAGTTACAAAATTGTTAAGGCTTTCGTGGCCACTTGTTGACAAACTGCCTATTGGCTTCTGTCTCGGGTTCTTCGGCCGACGTTCATCTAATGATCTTACTGACGTTTCGCCAGCACGAGTGGCTGGCATTGTCAAAGCTTCACCCTCCATTGCCGGTGGTGAACTGGAGCCGAGCTCGCGGCCGCAGACTATATGTACCTGGCGCGCCAACGTCCGAGGGCTTGTCCGCGGTCATTTCCGGTGTGGTTCTCCTCTTGCTACCTGCGACGGTCGTTCGCTGCAGTACGGGCAGCCAGGATCCGTTTACCTTAAGGCTTTCCTCTTTCTTGTTGAAACTGTTCGCGTGTTTTTGGATTTCTACAGCTTCTCTGAACAAGCGCGTGTGATAGTGCTTCTCTACAGCCAGAATTTCCATGTCGGCGAATTTTATTACGTGGTCGGTCACATTCAGTGCGTGCTCTGCCACGGCCGATTTCTCCACCTGCCCCAACCTGCAATGTCGCTTATGCTCTTTGATCCTGGTGCTAATTGATCGTCCAGTCATTCCGATATAAACTTTTCCGCATGTGCATGGTATACGGTATATTCCCGACATTGCAAGTGGGTCTCTTTTCTCCTTCGCCGATCTAAGACACTCTTTGATCTTCCTTGTCGGTTTGAAAATCGTCTTTACGCCGTGTTTACGCAATATACGGCCGATTCTGTCCGTCACTCTGGGAATGTATGGCAGAAAGGCCGTACCCGACATTTCTTTTTCTGGTTCCTTACTTCGCCGAGTGTTTGGCTCTGTTACACTTCTAATGTAATTTGTGGAGTACCCATTGTTCCGCAGAACAGTTTCCAGGTGTTGCATTTCTCGTTTGAGGTGTTGAGGCTCACATATTCGTCCTGCTCTCGTTACGAGCGTACTAATCATGCCTCTTTTCTGGCTTAGGTGGTGGTTTGACAGATTGTGCAGGTATCGGTCCGTGTGTGTCGGTTTCCGATACACGCTGTGTCCCAGGTTTTCGCCGTCCCTTGTGACCAGCACATCTAGAAATGGCAGTTTCTTGTCCTTTTCTACTTCCATGGTAAATGTTATGTTGGAATGTTGGCATGGCATGGTTGGGGCAGGTGGAGAAATCGGCCGTGGCAGAGCACGCACTGAATGTGACCGACCACGTAATAAAATTCGCCGACACGGAAATTCTGGCTGTAGAGAAGCACTATCACACGCGCTTGTTCAGAGAAGCTGTAGAAATCCAAAAGCACGCGAACAGTTTCAACAAGAAAGAGGAAAGCCTTAAGGTAAACGGATCCTGGCTGCCCGTACTGCAGCGAACGACCGTCGCAGGTAGCAAGAGGAGAACCGCACCGGAAATGACCGCGGACGAGCCCTCGGACGTTGGCGCGCCAGGTACATATAGTCTGCGGCCGCGAGCTCGGCTCCAGTTCACCACCGGCAATGGAGGGTGAAGCTTTGACAATGCCAGTCACTCGTGCTGGCGAAACGTCAGAAAAATCATTAGATGAACGTCGGCCGAAGAACCCGAGACAGAAGCCAATAGGCAGTTTGTCAGTTGAAAGTTACTTCTTGGTACTAGATATGAATCTCACAACGAAATTTACTAGTAGTAGTTCGTTGGTTGCTACTGTGGTCGACAATACGGCGTATAACTATTCAATAAATTTTTCCAGTTATATGGCCTGTAGTGGATTTTGTGACGTGTCAGCACGCGCGGAATTTATGAAGTTGAGCAAGGTCTTTCTTATACGGGGTGATTCACGAGGATATGCAAATATTTCAATTTGTTGTTCTACAAGTAAAACTAAAGAAAAAAGTTCATATAAACAAATGTTTAGTTACGGAGTTACGGCTAATAAAAGATTTTGCCTGAAATTTAGCAACTTCGCTAATATGAAGCCATCGCAAAACTGTGCAAGGTTAAAGTAAAGCAACGGAACTACAAGTAGGGCAAATAGATTCAAAGCAGCAGCACAAATTCGTGCATAATTGGTAGAAAATGAAAAAAAAAACATATCTATTGGAACAGTAAAAAAAGGGGAAAAAAGGGTCTGATTGGTGCCGGCTTGAAAGGACGTAAGGCAACGAGGAAACCCTTTCTGAAGCTCGGAAGTAAAACTAATAGACTCGAATGGGCTAGGAAACACAGTGGACACATGAAGATTGAAAGATAGTGTTATTCACGGATGAATTGAAATTCGAGGTTTTTGGTACTAGAAGGATGCTCGTTGATGTGAAGGAGAAATGGTGGCCCAGCAGTGCGTTCTACCTGAGGTGAAACATGGTGAATCTATAATGGTTTGGAGTGTTTTGCAGAAGATAGAGTTGTAGGCATTGTGAAAATAGCACGGTGTATGAACCAGAAGCACTACCACCGCATACTTTAGTAACGTACGTTACCATGTGGATTGCGCTTAATGGGGAGGATTCACATGGAAACTGGTTGATGATCGAAAATATCGGTCGGCGTTCTGTAAGAAATATATTGCACCGAAGGAAAAACAGAAGGTACTGCAAGATATGGAGTGGCCGTTCCAAATCCCTGACTCTAATCCTATTATAATGATCTGGGATGAAGTTACAGAGGTATGCTGCAGGTTGACGTAACAGTCAAAGAACATCTCTGGTATGTCGTTAAGGATGTATGGAGACTCGCAATACGTATAAAAACATATTGACCCCATGCCTCGAGTTTGTCAGGCAGTAGTAAATCCATGGGAGCATACTTTGATGAAAGTAGAATGTAATTTTTTGGTGTTTATTGTATATATTTAAGTGATTATAATTAAGATAATTGTATGTTTGGAGAAATAGTTTTTTTTAATCCGATCATTTTAGGTTAGACTTTACTGTACGTGTTATTGATATCGAATGAAACAAAGAGTTTACTGTTAACTGTCACCTCTTGTTTATATCTAAAACGTTTTTCAGACATTTAAATCTCTCTCATCTGGTGGACGTACGTGGTAATACGACATGTGTGTGTTGTGTTACGATTTTGAGGTAACCTGTGGAACAGTAGTTTCCGAACATCATTTTTGTTCACAAAGTGTGACAGTTTGTATGTGGTGTATTACGACAGGGGAAGGAGCGTTTGAACACTGGAAATAGTGCCATAGATTACCCCAAAGTCGTAACACAACACACATATGTCGTATTACCACATATAAGACCACCTGATGATGCAGGTTTAAGCCTTTGAAAAGTGTTGTGGATATGAATACAAAGTGACTACTGGTAAGAGTAAACTTGTTGTTTCATTCGAAATAAAGTTTTGTTTGTGTTCATATTTGAAATATGATATAGCAGTCGTGGTTTATTAAAATTAATGAACGGTACTGTAGGTGCTTGGTGGGTGCTAGTAACATTGATGTATCAATAGTGTCGGCTTACACCAGTGACACATGATGCCATGTTTGCTATCATTTCAAAATCACTAGCAAGATGACGTAGATTGGCGAACTCACACTCGAATGCAGGAAAGCGGCGCTTTGGTGTAGTCTTTTTTCCATGCACGCCCTGTGTTCTGCGCCTGTGTAGTTGTCTCCGCTTACGAGGGGGGAGAGACAGATGACTGCTCGCGGAGCACTGAGTGACTGCAGTATTCTCGGCAGCTACTTGCTGTCTGTTTTTGAGCGGCTGCTCGGTACTTTACAAGTCTCCCGTGAGGTCATCCCGTGGTGTAACGCGCCTTTGTGCAGAAGCGGAAATAGTTATGCAGGGCCTGACGCCTGCCTTTATGCGGCTCCGGGCAAAAGCAGGGATCGACAAAGGGAGCTGCACAGTCCCGTCCGTCGCTGCCCCGCATTCCAGACGACCCCCTCGGTTTACCTGGCTTGGGAAGGGTGTCAGTGTGGCCGCCTCAGACGAATGCACTCGACCTTCAGGCCACGAAACAGGTACGCCTGCCTGGGGACCACACTTTGCCGATGGGTTGTGCCACAACACGAACCTCTCGAACAGGCAATACGCAGCCAGCACACGGGATGGTAAGGACGTCGAATTATTACAATGTGTTCCATCATTCACCATCTCGCGCATAATTTAAAAAAGTTCAAATGTGTGTGATATCTTATGGGACTTAACTGCTAAGGTCATCAGTCCTAAATTATCCTAAGAACAAACACACACTCCCATGCCCGAGGGAGGACTCGAACCTCCGCTGGGACCAGCTGCACAGTCCATGACTGCAGCGCCCTAGACCGCTCGGCCAATCCCGTGCGGTCCGCGCATTAGTATGACATATTATAAGGCGGACTGGCGGTAAAGTGCGAGCCTGGACCGTAAAGGTCGCGGGATCGTATTCCAGTCAGACACCGGAAATTTGCAGTCTATCTTTACGCTCGCCTCCACCTCTACAAAAAAAGGTTCAATTGGCTCTGAGCACTATGGGACTTAACTTCTGAGGTCATCAGTCCCCTAGAACTTCCCCTAGAACTTAGAACTACTTAAACCTAAGTAACCTAAGAATATCACACACATCCATGCCCGAGGCAGCATTCGAACCTGCGACGTAGCGGTCGTGCGGTTTCAGACTGTAGCGCCTAGAACCGCTCGGCCACCCCGGCCGGCTCCACCTCTCAATTCAGCACAAAATAGACCAGGAAATGTGACGTGGATAGAATTCCACTTTAAACTGTAGTTCCCCTGGCCCCGTAAGATTGCTGAGGGTAGATTGAGGCCACACAGTTCCCGAAGTGGCGTCAAATTGAAAGAAGTTGCAAACAGGTGTCTCAGCATCCCTCTTCAGAGACTCCCAGTCGATCGTGCCGTACAGATATACGAGCGGCATTCAATAAGCAATGCAACACTTTTTGTTCTGGGAGCAGGTTAATTTTATTTAGGATTCTAATACGCGATATTTCTGGCTACGAAATTCTTTTTTCAACATGGGGCAGACTTACGCCACCTTACTGAGAGCGGCTGTACGCTCGCATGATACCACTCTATAGGTCGACGTAGGGGCCAATGTCTTGTTGTATCAATAACCTACCCAACATCCACTAATTTCTTCCTGCAGAGTGTATCTTTCATTGGGTCAAACAGACGGAAGTCGGAAGGTGCGCCGGCCGTGGTGGCCGAGCGGTTCTAGGTGCTACAGTCTGGAACCGCGCGACCGCTACGGTCGCAGGTTCGAATCCTGCCTCGGGCATGGATGTGTGTGATGTCCTTAGGTTAGTTAGGTTTAAGTAGTTCTAAGTTCTAGGGGACAGATGACCTCAGAAGTTAAGTCCCATAGTGCTCACAGCCATTTGAACCATTTCGGAAAGTGTGAGATCCGGGCTGTAGCGTGGATGAAGAAGAATAGTGAAATGTTTTATGAGCTCCCGTCGGGTGCGCGGACTTCTGTACAGCAGAAGCAGAAGTTTGTTTTCGTTTTTGTGGCGGCGAACACGCTGCAGTCGTTTTTTCCATTTCCTGGGAATATCGCAATACACTTCAAGAGTTGCGCGACCTTATTGCGAAGATGAGAGACGCTTCGTCCGACTCACCGTGCTCTTGTTCACTGCCAGGTATCCGTAGACATTCTGCAAGCGCGTATGAATATTTTCAACGCTCTGGTTTTGCGCCAAAATAAAGTCAGTGACAGTTCTGTACTCTAGGCGTAGCTCCATTGCAGACGCCATTTTGAAGCCTGCGCATAGCGCCGCCACCTATTGGAACTTCTTGAGGGGCTGACGTGGGAATATTCTGCATTGTTTTCTACCGTAATTGGCCGAGAAAAAGTGTTACGTTACTTTAGGAATGAGAATCTTCAGTGATAAGGTGTGAAAGATACGCTTACAAATTGCATGTGTGTGTCTCATTAACAACATCCAATCAAGAAATTTGGATAGCAATAAATAGCGTTAGGCCTAATTGTAGTGAAAAAAAGGTGAAGCCGCATCACAGTGAAGTCTGACATCACCATGTAATGGTCCCTCGAGGAGGGAAAAGAAGTATGGAAGTATACGATACTAAGGATAAATTACGATTTTTCCTTGAATTAAACTCGATTTAGTTAAATTTCGTATGGGTGCAATTAGGATGCAATGTTTTTCAATGTCATTAATATATAATATTTCGATCCAAAAGAGATTGCAAAAGCAAGGCACATATATTTAAACTGTTTTAACAGGAATATTTCATTAGGAACTGTTATGTTTTGTTCACATAGGCATATTCAAGGTGTCAACATATGTGACTACGAAATTTCTCGTTATAAAATTTGGCCAGGAAAACCTGATTATTCACTACACTTAGTATAAAAAACAAATAAGTTTAATAATACTTTTGTACTGTATACTCACGTAATTTACAGATTTGCACTTCTTAACCCCAATATCATGCAAATGAAAAAGGTCATATTCAACACTTTGTAATCCAGCTATTTCACTTGGTTGACACTTGTAATTATTTGTAAAATGCACCATTTATGCTCTTAATCTAAACACCTGAGCACCAGAATCATTCGTAACTATTTAATGTAAATAATTCATTTAATAACAATTTAATTGACTCTAAACAAAAGAGAAAATTTGTTGATTTCTTTGGAACGTTATAAATACGAGCACTGTCAAAGACCGGCAGGCAGCTGGCTCAGTGTAGTTGTGAAAGTCACGTCGGTCAGTGTTTTTAGAGCCGGCTAATTCCATTGTATGTAAACATGTGTGGATCGCAGAACCAAAGAGGTTGATGCACAAGATGTAACTGTTTTGTCAGAGACGCCATGTAAGCTTTACGTGTGCTTTTTAAAGAGGAATAAAAACGTGTGATGACTTTTATAAAACTACTAGATGTCTCCAGCATTACCTTTTTTAAAAATCCGGACCTCTTTTAAATATATAATATCCTGAACAACAAAAGTGAAGAGCCATAAACTTTATCTTTGAAACAGTATTATTCACCGTTGTGACGACCACCCTGCGAACATCTTTGAAATGTTTTAATGAGAAGCTATATTCTCCTAAAGCATGTGACATTTTATTTACTAACATAAAACCGAATTTTCATCATATTAAGGCAGGGGGCCGTTATAACCACCACATTACATATCTCACGTTTCCAGAGAATTTGGAGACAGTACACAGCAAGCAGTCTCTTTCTTCCGTATCTTTCAATAATAGAAATAAGCTATAAACATTTATATAGTGTAAGGTATCATCAATTAAAAAGGAGATCTTCACTGCAGCTGCGTTGTATGCTATCCCAATGGGTGAATATGTTTGCGGAGAGATGACGCAGTGGTATTCCAGTTGCAGGCACTGTGTTAACGGTTTAGAAGCAAATTCCTCATTTCTGTACAGTTGTTTCTGCAGGTCGTTGGATGATGGATTCGTCCCGATCAGCACAAAGACCGTTTATCTAGTTTGTCTGCTTAGAAAAGGGCGCCGTGATTTACAAAGTTATCGCAGGATGAGAGAGGTGTATCAACGAGATGCACGGAGAACAGGGTCTCGCTCGTTGCACGACATTCCGGTGTCGTCGGCGTTATGAGGCGACTCGTGTAAGCATAGAGATCGTGCCACGCCCTGGGCAGGTGCTCGGCGTTACCACCGATGCCACGACATCGACGGTGGAGGAGCTCATACGGACGATTCGTCGGATCAGCAAACGTGAAACCGCTGTTCAACTGTCGATAAGTGAAGGAACTGTGCTTCAAAAACTTCCTGGCAGATTAAAACTGTGTGCCGGACCGAGACTCGAAGTCGGGACCTTTGCCTTTTGCGGGCAAGTGCTCTACCCGCGAAAGGCAAAGGTCCCGAGTTCGAGTCTCGGTCCGGAACACAGTTTTAATCTGCCAGGAAGTTTCATATCAGCGCACACTCGGCTGCAGAGTAAAAACCTCATTCTGGAAACTGTGCTTCACATTATCCATTACGGCAAAGATTGTGCACAGTGGGTGTCCAAGATAATCAGAAGATGGTGAGAACAAAGTTTCCCTGACCCAAGGAACGGATTTCATTGCTCAGACTGTGGCAGACGTGACGTCACCACTTCGACCCTGCTTCCGAACTGATGATGAAGGAATGATAGCATCTCGGCTCCGCTCGTCCAAAAAAAGCCCGCTTTCCCCAAAAGACCGGAACAATGACGCTCAGTTTCTTTTTCGACGAAGGAGGACTTGTGTTCATCCACTGGCTACCATGGGGCGCACCCGTTAATGCTGAAGCTCAAACAAGTCATCAAGAACAAGCAGAGGATGGGGTAGTGCTTCTACAGGTCAGCGCCAGGCCACATATGGCCAAGAAGACCTTCCAGCTCCAAAAAATTTCAATGGGAGGTCCTGGAACATCCTCCTTACAGCGCCGACATCTCCCCATCTGACTGCCATGTCTTCGGCCCCTTTAAAACAATCTCTGAGAGTTCAGGGGATAGATACTGGCGAGTAAGTGATACCGTGGAAAACTAGATCCGTCAAAAACCCAGAAGTTTCTACGCTGAAGCCATCCACTCCCTCCCTACGCGCTGGCACCGATATGTCAATTTCAACAGCAGTTATGTATAGTTCTACTGTTCCACATGAACTGTAACTAAAATATAGTTATTAAAATTTCTTTAGTTATGACTGCAGTCTCCTCTACACTTGGGCACGGCTCGTAACATAAGGATAAAAGGACATGAATATACAGGGTGATTCAAAAAGAATACCACAACTTTAGGAATTTAAAACTCTGCAACGACAAAAGGCAGAGCTAAGCACTATCTGTCGGCGAATTAAGGGAGCTATAAAGTTTCATTTAGTTGTACATTTGTTCGCTTGAGGCGCTGTTGACTAGGCGTCAGCGTCTGTTGATGTTAAGATGGCGACCGCTCAACAGAAAGCTTTTTGTGTTATTGAGTACGGCAGAAGTGAATCGACGACAGTTGTTCAGCGTGCATTTCGAACGAAGTATGGTGTTAAACCACCTGATAGATGGTGTATTAAACGTTGGTATAAACAGTTTACAGAGAATGGGTGTTTGTGCAAAGGGAAAAGTTCTGGACGGCCGAGAACGAGTGATGAAAATGTAGCACGCATCCAGCAAGCATTTGTTCGCATCCCAGGAAAATCGACTCGCAGAGCTAGCAGAGAGCTGCAAATTCCACAATCAACTGTATGGAGAGTCCTACGAAAAAGGTTAGCTATGAAACCTGAACGTCAACTACCCGAGGCGATGGATCGGCCGCCAGGCAGCCCGTGACAGCATTTCATCACTGGCCTCCAAGAAGCCCTGATCTTACCCCCTGCGATTATTTCTTATGGGGGTATGTTAAGGATATGGTGTTTCGGCCACCTCTCCCAGCCACCATTGATGATTTGAAACGAGAAATAACAGCAGCTATCGAAACTGTTACACCTGATATGCTACAGAGAGTGTGGAACGAGTTGGAGTATCGGGTTGATATTGCCCGAGTGTCTGGAGGGGGCCATATTGAACATCTCTGAACTTTTTTTTGAGTGAAAAAAAACCTTTTTAAATACTCTTTGTAATGATGTATAACAGAAGGTTATATTATGTTTCTTTCATTAAATACACATTTTTAAAGTTGTGGTATTCTTTTTGAATCACCCTGTATAATGAGTTGTGTACATGGTATAATCAACGCACAGGAAATTTATGTAACTTCTCTTTTCCGAAAACTTTACGCTTTTGTCTCGAAATGTGTTTACTTCATTATGATGAACTGGAGTTCTCTGTTACAAAATGAACAACACGTTAACGGATGCCGTCTGCCCTTTCGGTAGTGTACTGCTACAGTACGCAGAATCCGGAAATTTAGCTTCGTGTGACCTTTTTTCAGCTTGCTACATGTTCACCTTAGCCGACGCTTTCTTACATGGCGCCGGTATTATTTCTTTGTAGCACATGGATGGAAATGAAATACTTTTCAAATCATGCTGCTAATAATTTTCGGTTTTACCTGTTTGGCAGTAATACATAGTATTTGGCACATTCAGTAGGCGAGAGGAGCAGAAGACAAAAATAATCGTATCAGATTTTCTTAAAGGTCGAGAGTTGACATTGGGAACAAAAATGATTAAAGACTGCATTTACTGTGTATTGGTTGTAAATTCTTCATACCTTAAATACCTGTCACTGGAGTCGTTAAGATACTGCGCTTCACGTAATAATTAAGTTACGGATTCTATCAGTGCGTCGCATGACAGATTGAGGGATTTGAGATTCTTATAGTCTTAACAGCGTGTCTTACAGTTAGATAACTTCGCCATAGTAAGCCGCTCCACACTGATAGTTAATACGCGGAATCGCAGGACATCTAACCGATATCTAATGGATTTACTCAGCAGCATTCTTGATCAGTAGTGACTCGATCATCTTCCATGGAAGTCATATAATTACAACAGGGGATGTGGGTTCGCTGATGCACTAATTATAATAAAAAGACAGTTCCCTACCAGCGATTTGGAGCAGCTCACGTTTTGATTACTGTGAATGCATTGTTTAGAGAGATTTTAGTTGCTGATATTTCTTGAGTAATAAGAATGTATGATATCGAAATATTGTTGGTAACGTACGTTACGATAAGCAGAACACCGTACATCATCCAGAATATAATCTGATTCCTTGGTGATTTTTTTGTTCAAATGGGGCTCAGATGTTCCCACGTGAAAACATACGAACAATAAGAGCTCATTTGATTTTACATTTCTGTGATCAACTATGTTATGATTTAACAACTCAGTTGTTGGTCGGATTGGATAAAAGGCTAGGAGCTCCTCAAATTTTTCATTATTAGTCTATCAAGAAGCTATACTACGTAATTGTGACTAAGATAAATTCTAGAAGAGTTTGCGTACCCCGAAGCATGGTCCGGTATACGAATACTAATATTTAGCATAGGCTGTCATTATCCGTTTACAGTTGCTAATTTCATTCGAATTCATTAACTGCTAGTCAGTATCAAGTAGCAGCACAAAGCACTGGAACATAGTTGCTAAGTGTTGTGCGGAGCTGCTGGATATTAATGGTGAAGATGATTTTTTTCCCCCTAAACGACAGTCTGGAACTGTCGAATGCTTTGCGGAAATCAAGGAGCACGGCATCAATCTTGGAGTCTTTGTCGATGGCGTTCTGGATTTCATGGATAATGATAGCGAATTAGGATTTGCAAGAGCTATGCTTACGCAGTCCATGTTGATTTCTGTAGAGGAGAGTTTCGTTCTCCGAAAATGTCGTAACGCGTTAGTATTATACGTATCCCATAATATCGCTACAGATTAGCATCGGCGATATAGGTCATAATTATTTAAATAGATGCATTTTTAACCACCATCTGTATAACTAAATCTTTACTCTCTACCGGTTTCGGTCACTGAGAACATCATCATCAAAGGGAAAGGCAATAAACTACATGAAAAAGCAATTCACCTTTTTCGTAGACGTCCACCTGCCTGACGATTATTCTTCAGCTGCGTTTTTATTCCGGCCGCTTGTACTCTTCGTTACTACGACCTACGATAGACGTGCTAGGAGGGAATCAGACTCTTTCGTGTATGTATAGTGTTACGGGGATATCAGATCCAGATGCTTTTCCACTGTTGTCCGATTTTAATTGATTTTCTACACTGCAAATCCTTATCTCAATATCTGCCACTTCGGTGTTTGTGCGATGGGTGAAAGGGGACACCGAATTACGATATGGAGTTCAGAAAAATTGGGCAACGAAAATTCAGACAGCGACAATGATGGAAGTAGCAGAAAACGCCACAAGATGACAAAAAATGGTTCAAATGGGTCTGAGCACTATGGGACTTAACATCTGAGGTCATCAGTCCCCTAGAACTTAGAACTACTTAAACCTAACTAACCTAAGGACATCACACACACCCATGCCCGAGGCAGGATTCGAACCTGCGACCGTAGCAGTCCCGCGGCTCCGGACTAAAGCGCCTAGAACCGCTCGGCCATCGCGGCCGGCTCAAGATGACAGCCGTCTATAATGGGAAGAGCAATCCACAACACATGCCGAAACAGTTTCGGAAGATCTACATCTACATGATTACTCTGCAATTCACATTTAAGTGCTTGGCAGAGGGTTCATCGAACCACAATCATACTCTCTCTCTACCATTCCACTCCCGAACAGCGCGCGGGAAAAACGAACACCTAAACCTTTCTGTTCGAGCTCTGATTTCTCTTATTTTATTTTGATGATCATTCCCACCTATGTAGGTTGGGCTCAACAAAATATTTTCGTATTCGGAAGAGAAAGTTGGTGACTGAAATTTCGTAAATAGATCTCGCCGCGACGAAAAACGTCTTTGCTTTAATGACTTCCATCCCAACTCGCGTATCATATCTGCCACACTCTCTCCCCTATTACGTGATAATACAAAACGAGCTGCCCTTTTTTGCACCCTTTCGATGTCCTCCGTCAATCCCGCCTGGTAAGGATCCCACACCGCGCAGCAATATTCCAACAGAGTACGAACGAGTGTAGTGTAAGGTGTCTCTTTAGTGGACTTGTTGCATTTTCTAAATGTCCTGCCAATGAAACGCAACCTTTGGCTCGCCTTCCCCACAATATTATCTATGTGGAACTGAAGTTGTTCGTAATTTGAACACCCAGGTATTTAGTTGGATTGACAGCCTTGAGAATTGTACTACTTATCGAGTAACCGAATTCCAACGGATTACTTTTGGAACTCATGTGGATCACCTCAAACGTTTCGTTATTTAGCGTCAACTGCCACCTGCCACACCATACAGCAATCTTTTTTAAATCGCTTTGCAACTGATACTGGTCTTCGGATGACCTTACTAGACGGTAAATTACAGCATCATCTGCGAACAACCTAAGAGAACTGCTCAGATTGTCACCCAGGTCATTCATATAGATCAGGAACAGCAGAGGTCCCAGGACGCTTCCCTGGGGAACACCTGATACCACTTCAGTTTTACTCGATGATTTGCCGTCTATTACTACGAACTGCGACGTTCCTGTCAGGAAATCACGAATCCAGTCGCACAACTGAGACGATACCCCATAGGCCCGCAGCTTGATTAGAAGTCGCTTGTGAGGAACGGCGTCAAAAGCTTTCCGGAAATCTAGAAATACGGAATCAACTTGAGATCCCCTGTCGATAGCGGCCATTACTTCGTGCGAATAAAGAGCTAGCTGCGTTGCACAAAAACGATGTTTTCTGAAACCATGCTGATTGCGTATCAATAGATCGTCCCCTTCGAGGTGATTCATAATGTTTGAATACAGTATATGCTCCAAAACCCTACTGAAAACCGACGTCAGTGATATAGGTCTGTAGTTTGATGGATTACTCCTACTACGCTTCTTAAACACTGGTGCGACCTGCGCAATTTTCCAATCTGTAGGTACAGATCTATCGGTGAGCGAGCGGTTGTATATGATTGCTAAGTAGGGAGCGTTATCTGAAAGGAACCTAAGCGGTATACAATCTGGACCTGAAGACTTGCCCGTATCAAGCGATTTGCGTTGCTTCCCAACCCCTAAGGTATGTACTTCTAAGAAACTCATGCTAGCAGCTGTTCGTGTCTCAAATTCTGGAATATTCCATTCGTCTTCCCTGGTGAAAGAATTTCGGAAAACTGCGTTCAGTAACTCCGTTTTAGCGGCACAGTCGTCGGTAACAGTACCATCGGCATCTGTATTTTGGCTTTCTCTTTTATCTTCCGTTTCGCTGCCAGTACTGGCGATGATGATTTCAAGGCGCCCACTGACTTTACGCATGACAAAAAGTACTCGAGATTTTTTATTATATCGGTTAACAAAATTTGGCTTTCGAATTCATCGAACGCTTCTCGCATTGTTCTCTTTAAACTAACTTTGGTTTCGTTAATCTCCTGTTTGTCAGTTAGACTGCGAATTTGCCTGAATCTGGATGCATTCGTAGCAACTTTCTGACACGGTGGGTCTTCACGACTTGCCACTTAGTCGCGGATTAAACAGTCATCCAGAAATGTAGAATAAATTTCTTTTATTTCCGTGAATGATCACAAAACTTTTGATCTTAGATTAGCGGTCCAGGTCGCAGCGACCATCTTCAGATCTGTTTTACAACATGTTCTAATATAATGCCACTGTGGCTCCATTATATTAGGACATGTCGTGAAACATATCTGAAGATTATGGATCTCCAACAAGCCGGAGGTGAAGTGTGTAATGCTATGTGTGCCTCACTGCTTTCTTTCTTTTTTTTAAACTGATGTGTGGTACTGATTTTATTCTGAGAAGCTCCGTAATGTATGTAAATACCGTAAACGTAAATGTGATTCAAAAAGCAAGTAACTCTTTAGCGCGCAATCCCCGCAAAGATAGTAGTTGTGAATCTTCGAATATGGACCCTAAAAAAAAAAAAAAAAAAAAAAAAAAGAAAAAGAGGACTGTTAATCTGTATCTTGAGGAAAGGGGGAGTGTTGCCAGGCCGTCGCTTAGAATGTATTGTTACATATAATGAAAATTGATATTTCAGTGATAAAACCGAATAAAGTATGTGTAAGAGTTGCCAAACATTTATGTATACAAATTTTCGGGAAGTGAAGGATAGAAATATCTTGTTTTTGGAAAAGGAGGTGAGCTTCATTGGCGTCGCCGTCTATTAAATGGTTCAAATGGCTCTGAGCACTATGGGACTTAACATCTGAGGTCATCAGTCGCCTAGAACTTAGAACTAATTAAACCTAACTAACCTAAGGACATCACACACATCCATGCCCGAGGCAGGAATCGAACCTGCGACCGTTGCGGTCGCTCGGCTTCGGCTCCAGACTGTAGCGCCTAGAACCGCACGGCCACTCCGGCCGGCCGCCGTCTATCAATCGACAGAATTGTAAGTGTACAAAGTTCACTAAAATACAAGGAAAGAAATGCAGTCTCTATAGTTTTCATTCGATAAGTAACAACCTCTCATAATTTCTTAATTACAGTAATTGGATTATGTTCTTGTACAATAGTATGGTGTTGAACTCCACTGACCAATTTTGATGTAGCAGGACGTGTAATATGAAGGAAGTTTGTGTGCGAAGCAATCTCCTTTTCTCACGAAAAGCAGATTGCTGTTTGATCTTATTTACTTACAACACTGGTCCCTTAGGTACGAAAAGCTACGAAAACTTGGGCTCAAAGTTATCCGCAATACGGCCAAGTAACTAACAGTGTCTTATTTTAAACCTTAATGAACAATAACTTCCTCCAAACTGTAATACGTCACCAACTGGTGCAGAAGCTGATCATTCAAGGAGGCAGCGACCAAAATTCAGGTACCAGTTACGACTTAAAGTCTCAGCCAAAATCAATCTCTCTCTCTCTCTCTCTCTCTCTCTCTCTCTCTCTGTCTCTCCAAACACATACATAAATATTCATATTATTTTATAAGTAGGACCACAACTTTATCTTTAATGAAAGAAATGGTTGGAGTACCGTCGTAAGCTGCATTAGGAAGTCTGTTCTATTTATCGCTGGTGACTAGTTTCAGACTTGTGTCCACTCTCGAACGATCTTTTTACAGGGTGTCCAGAAAAGGGCTCCCTGATTTCAAAATTAAATATCTCGAAAACAAAGATCGATAGAGGAATGCAGTAAACGGTATGTTTTATTGTGAAAGCTGTAAGAAGTTTATACAGCAGTTTAAAATAATAGTTACAAAAGCTGCTAACAGATGGCGCTGTACACTGTACAGGTCATATCAGCATACATAAGTGAAATAATCGTATGAAAACATTCTTTGCAAACAATCACATCACAATGTTTTCAAAATGTTCACCATTGGCACTACAGAGGTGGCGCAAACGAAGAATGAAATTCGCCATCACATTTCGTAGTGTCTCAACCGAAATGGATTCACATGCCACAGAGATCGCCGATTCAAGCTCGTGCAGCGTGGTGGGATGCTTCGGGTAGACCATGTCTTTCACTGTGCCCCACAAAAAAAAGTCACAGGGAGTCAAATCCGGCGAATATGGAGGCCAATCCATGCCTGCACCAGTAAATTTGGGATATTCCAAAGCAGTGACTCGATTCCCGAAGTGTTCCTCAAGAAAGCGAAACACTTGTTCGGTCCGATGTGGTCGGGCTCCATCTTGCATAAACCATTCAGTACCTGGTCGATCCTCTAACGCTTGCTGTGTAGCGACAAAAATTGTTCCAAAATTGCAACGTAACGTGCACCAGTGACCGTTTCTCGAATGAAAAAAGGGCCAATAATGCCTCTGCTGCATACTGCAGCCCACACAGTAACTTTAGGAGAATATAGGGGTTTCGCTTCACACTTTTCGGAACCCCAAAATCGCCAGTTCTGCTTATTCACGTATCCATTCAGGTGGAAGTGTGCTTCATCTGTAAATCAGATGCAGCCAACATCAAATCCTTCACCATCAATCATTGTGAGCATCTGATTAGCAAAGGCAAACCTTTGTTGCACAGCTCGTACGGATATGGCCTGGTGCGTTTGAATTTTGAATGGAAACATGTGTAGACTCTTTCTCAGTATTTTCTGCGTGCTGGAACGCTTCAAACCAGTCTCAGATGCAATTCTACGGACGGATGACATTGGATTTTTCTGAATAATTCCAGAAACTGTGGCGATATTTTCAGGCGTAACTGCAGTTTGCTTGTTACCAACATGCCCCACTAGATCATCAGTTACGCTGCCTGTTCATTTGAATTTTGCGAAGAGCGTACGAATGGTTTTCGCATCGGGTCCTTTTGGAACATTAAATCGTGCTTGAAAACTTCGCCTTGTTGCCGTAGGACTCTCTTCTAACCTGTGGTACTCTAGCACCAGAAAAACGCGTTGTTCAATGGAGTACATGGTTTTAATCTCTTCCTTCGGCACGCTAACCTCCTTTCACGTTTCAATAGTTGAACTGATTGCTCTGGGCTTCGGATCACTATTTATACTAGGCATTACGTATGGCGATTACAGCGCCATCTGTTAGCAGCTTTTGTAACTATTATTTCAAACTGCTGTATAAACTTCTTACAGCTTTCACAATAAAACATACCGTTTACTGCATTCCTCTATCGGTCTTTGTTTTCGAGATATTTAATTTTGAAATTTTTTAAAAATTGATAATTTTTAAATTCAGTATGTAACTGACTGAACAGTCATGTAAGCGTGTTGCAACAGCTGCAGCAAGTAATCCAAATCGTAACACATGTATTTCAGCATACAACAGATAAGTTACAGGGAGCAGTGAGAAGATAAGTGAGGGAAAAACATCTAAAGATGCTTGTTGCTGACCGAAACCGGCAGTCTAAGGGCCAAAAATTTGACGATCATTGACGGAAATGAAAGAAATTTATTCCAGCCTGGGTTTTTCCCGTTCCCGACAAATTTGCTCGGTGCATACCGGTTTACAGCTCTGAAGTCGCCGGAAACTGCGAGGCGCCGCGGTTGCCGTGGATACGCGGTAGTAGCTGCCTGCCTTGCGTAACCCAGGGAGGCCGCGCGCGCGTGCGCTGACGTGCGCTGTGGTGTGCGGGTATTTGTCATGCCGGGACGCGGCGCCGCGCCAGCCAGCGTCGCTTTCACGTCTCGTGCGGGACGCTCCGGCATTCCCGGTCATCTGCATCTCGCTTTCCCTTCACCATCCAGTCCCAGGCGCCAGGGGAAAAGGCTGCAGAGAGGAAATCAGCGTTTGTCGCCTTTGAGAACCTGCGAGAATCTAACATAAGCGCCGGCTGAGGTGGCCGAGCGGTCTAGGCGCTACAGTATGCAGTATGGAACCGCGCGATCGCTACAGTCCCAGGTTCGAATCCTGCCTCGGGCATGGATGTGTGTGATGTCCTTAGGTTAGTTAGGTTTAAGTAGCTGTAAGTTCTAGGGGACTGATGACCTCAGAAGTTAAGTCCCATAGTGCTCAGAGCCATTTGAACCACCAACCATGAGTCAATGCTGACACTACGTCGTCGGCAACAATGACTGAAACGGGGACGCGATCATCGGCACTGGACCTAGGCGTAGCAGTGGCAGAGCATTGCACGGCTTTATGAATCCTGATACCTTCTTCATCATGCCGATGGGGGGGGGGGGGGGGGGGAGGATCCGTCGTCTTCCAGCGAAACATCTCCTTGACACCTGTACTGTGGGGCGGAGAAAAACTGGCGTCGGCTCCATTATGCTCTTGGGAATATTCGCGTGGGCATCCATGAGACCATGGCAGCTCGTGCAAGGCATCATGACCGCCAAGGAGTACCGCACACTGATTGCAGACCACTTCCCCCTCTTCATGACCATTGTGTTTCCGACGGCTGTGGCTTTTTTCAACAAGGTAATGCGCAATGTAACAAGGCGAGGAGCGTGATGGTATGGTTCGAGGAACACAGAGGCAAGTGCTGGCTCTCGATCTCGCCGGATCTGAACCCGATCCAACACATCTGGGATGTGAGTGAACGTGCCTTCAGAGCTCATAGCCACCCTCCCCGGAATTTACGGGATTCAGGTGACTTGTGTGTGCAGATGTTGTGCCAGCTCCCTCCTGCGACCTACGAAGGAATCGTTGCTTCCAAGCCACGACGCGTCGCCCCTATTATCCGTGGCGAAGGTGCACATACCTGCTGTTAGGTAGGTGTCATAATCTTCTGGCTGACCAGTGTATAATGAGCTAAATGAAGTAAGATAATACCCGCGGAAAAATGCTTCGTCCGCAGCTCGTGGTCGTGCGACAGCGTTCTCGCTTCCCGCGCTCGGGTTCCCGGGTTCGATTCCCCGCGGGGTCAGGGATTTTCTCTGCCTCGTGATGACTGGGTGTTGTGTGATGTCCTTAGGTTAGTTAGGTTTAAGTAATTCTAAGTTCTAGGGGACTGATGACCATAGATGTTAAGTCCCATAGTGCTCAGAGCCAGCCAAAAATGCTTCTATCGGAGCACAAAAAATTCGAATATGTTCACTCTTTTCCTAGCATTGTTCTGTCACCGTCAACTATGTTCCACTGCCACCGTGTCCCTCTCTTTTCTCTCTTTCTCTCACCCTGTTGTTATCTCATTCGCTCTTTGTATAACACAGCCTCTGCATAAATAAGTGCGAATATGTTCGGATGCTAAAATTTTTGCAAAAATTTTTGAATCTGGTCGGGAAGGTACAGTTAGTCAGCTGCAACCCCATTTTGCAATCATAGTCGGGAACATATTTGTATTTTTAGTGCTCCGGTAGGAGCATATTTCCGCCGGTGGCCTTCTTTGCCCATCTGGGCATGTAACTGACATGAAAAGAAATGTATTGTTCAGTAAAATTTAGATAGTTTGATTATATGAAAATGAAATAAAGCAAAACTGATTTTACACCTCATACCGGATTTTACGTGAACA
Organism: Schistocerca piceifrons; assembly: GCF_021461385.2. NCBI lineage: Eukaryota > Metazoa > Arthropoda > Insecta > Orthoptera > Acrididae > Schistocerca > Schistocerca piceifrons. The sequence continues at coordinate 33,001,117 of NC_060139.1, read as the reverse complement.
AAAATTTTGCATGTGCTTCAGTACTACAACACGGGATTCCCAGGTGATAACGCAGACACTTTACAGCAAGTTTCCCCGTGCTATTTCTTTTTATAAACTACGTTTTTACCTCACACTGAATTGTATGTGCGTATTTTACGTGTACAGGTAGGGTAACCTTAAACGTTTGCATTCCGGAAACGGATAAAGTTATCAAGGAAATTTTCAAGCCTGTACGATTTCGGGAGCTTAAAAAATGGTTCAAATGGCTCTGAGCACTATGGGACTTAACTACTTTGGTCATTAGTACCCTAGAACTTAGAACTACTTAAACCTAACTAACCTAAGGACATCACACACATCCATGCCCGAGGTAGACTGTAGCACCTACAACCGCTCAGCCACTCCGGCCCGCTCGGGAGCTTAGGAATACATAGTAAAAATTATTGCCACTTGGTGTGCATAGCCTTCTTGCAATCCACGGCTAGGTTTTGGTACCTAAAAACAAGGTCTTGGGTTGTTTCTCCGTAACGGATAAAGAGTTTTGAAAATGGGGAGATGGGTCTTCTGGATAAATTTGAGCAATTTGTTGCAGTTATTTATTATTTTTATTTCGGCTTGGAATCCCCGACTCGGTTTTGGTTCGCAGGTGACGATGAAAGTACAGTAGAATATCCTATTTTGGGGTTTTCTGAGGGATGGACCATGGAGTAATGGTGTCTCCAGAAGCCCCATTAATCCCACAGTAGACCACATCAAGTGCAAAAAGACCAGCCGACTTGTTCTATTTGCTAAGCAAGAGGAAGTGTGTAATATTCATATTTTGATCCTTTACTGTGGGATGGCGACACTAAGGTGATCCTTTTGTTAGGTATGGAAGTGGTCCCCAGCCCTAGGGCTATTCAAAACATTTAACGCTACCTTTTTTTTTTAATCACCAATAGGACCCTTTATGTGCGGCATTTTGCAACATATACGTACGCATGTTGTCGCATGCATACCGATATTAACAACTCGATGGAAATGAATAAGGCTGCGGGAGAACGTTGCCGGAACCTCCCAATCTCGCATAGAAAGTTGGACGTTACATGGCGTGATCTCAGACTATAGTACCAAATGGGGCTGATCCCACAAAGCGAGGAACAGTGTGTCATTCAGCCAGCAGTTACGGTGCACTTTGGCGGTGTTCTTTATTGCACCACTTTGGTGGTGGTCTTTATTGCAACACGGCCCGGAGACAACATACGGCTGATCCATACGGAATCATCAGACTAATTGTGACTACTATAGCCGAGGAGTTCTGTATTGCTCACAACATTGCTTCAAATGCATGGTGAGAAGGTGGTCCACTACAGCAGCAGGTTACCGCTACATTGTACAACAGGAAAGTAGGGACCCACGTCTTATGGTGGGTACCATTGGAACCACACTTAACAAGACTGCAAATCACGCAGACTCTCGGTCCACAGCGGTTACAGCGACTGCACGGGAGTAGTCTCTTTGTCCGATGACCAGTACACAGAGTTCTGTTGACACCCGCTCATCGGCGGCACCGTTTGTGATGGTGCCGAGGTCATAGGGTCTGGACCAACGAGGAGTGGGGCTCCGTCATCACCTCGGATGGGAGCATACTCAGTGTGGGTAGTGATTCTGGACGTATTGTGATATGGGGAGAGGTGGGCGCACGTAGTGCAACCAGGACCACTGACGAACATGATCGTATTGCCGGCCGCGGTGGTCTAGCGGTTCTAGGCGCTCAGTCAGGCACCGCGCGGCTGCTACGGTCGCGGGTTCGAATCCTGCCTCGGGCATGGATGTGTGTGATGTCCTTAGGTTAGTTAGGTTTAAGTAGTCCCAAGTTCTAGGGGACTTATGGCCACAGATGTTGAGTCCCATAGTGCTCAGAGCCATTTTTTGACCGTTTTGGTGGTCCAGGCATTATGGTGTGGAATACCCCTTCGAAATTAAGTAGGAGACCACGACGAATAGTTCACTATAAATATCTACTTGGAAGGCAGAAACGATGGATACCTTGGGCAGCCTCACAGAAAACGACATGCACAAATGTTTTGAGCAGTGGACGAAATGGTTGCAGATATGAGCCGGCTCAAATGGATATTTTTTCAAGGCGACCGTCACCAAATTAAAATTTGTTTTATGCCATGGGATGTATCTTATCAATCTAACCCTTATTTTAGTCACGTTTTGCATTGAAACTCTTTTCTCTCCATTGTTAATGGTGTGCAGCAACCAGACACATATTGGTTTTAGGTTACTTCTTGAATAAAATATCGTTACCGGTTTCAAATTTATAAAATTTGACATGAGATGGTTTTCATATTAACGTCAAAGCAAATGGAAAATGGAAATGAGCGTTTGGCGCCGTTGGCCGGGAGGCCCCTTGCGGGGCAGGTCCGGCCGCCTTGGTGCAGGTCTTGTTACATTCGACGCCACATGGGGTGCATTTCTTTACTGCCTAGGACGGACAGTAATTCACAATTACAAACGTGGTATAAAGATTGTTGCGGCACAGACTTGTGTTGGAATCCAACGTGAAATGTGCGTCGGGAGTATTTGTTTTCATAGTTTTCCTTCAGTAAATCGTATCAGTAAAGTTGGTTTTATTTTCTCAACCATAGAAGTCGATTCGCATCATGAAGAGCTTCCGTTTGGTCACGAAACAAATTTCCAGTGTGCAACACATGTTTTGACTCACAACATATGAAATCAGATAGACTGTTTACAATGTAAATGAATATCAAATATGTTGCGATACAATGATATATTACACACACATGGCATTTTGGGAAAGGAAGCATGAATTACTCACCTTACATCGAAGAAGTATTTGGCATTAAATGTAGATCATAAAATACAGTTATATGGGATTTTGTGAATTACAGCGTTACAAACTTGTTTTACAAGCTACTCTTAACAGTAAATAATGCCATGGCAGTAAATATGAACAAATTTTAATGTACTGTCATCATCATTTTTCAAATAGGACATAAGGACTTCACACAATTTCTTATCAAAAAAAATGGTTCAAATGGCTCTGAGCACTATGGGACCTAACATCTTAGGTTATCAGTCCCCTATAACATAGAACTACTTGAACCTAATTAACCTAAGGACATCACACACAGCCATGCCCGAGGCAGGATTCGAACCTGCGACCGTAGCGGTCGCGCGGTTCCAGACTGAAGCGCCTAGAACCGCCCGGTCACACCGGCCGGCTAATTTCTTATCCACATTTATTTCTTGGACATTTTGTAAAATGCGTTTGTCATGCTGTAATCCACAAGATCCCATCATCTACTTTTATTTAATGCCCTGCGTCTAACTTAAAATAATTTTTGAATGTAAGATAACGGTAATTTACGCTCCCTTTCCCAAAATGCCATATCTTTGTAATATATCGTTGTACCGCAGCATCTTTGACACTCGTATGTTATCCGCACACACAAAGGTGACACTCAGCATTTCCAATTTACGGTCTCTCCTATCAGCCACAGAGCGAGTGTCAACGCAGTTTGTGCGGACTGTACTTATTAAACACACTGTATTTGTTTAAATATAATGTAAGTGACCATAAGAAAATGTTTAAGAGTGCAAACCGTCGTCTGTGATTGTGAAAATACAACCAACATTACGAATATAGTTCGTTGGAGGAAACCTGTGAAGACAAATGTCCCAGACGGAAATTTCACTTAAGTTGCATTCTAATCCAAGACTATACCGCAAGCATCTTTATTACACGTTCGTAGTTGCGAATTATTGTTTATTCTAGGGCAAGTCATGAGTAAACCAATGCATCATTTGATTTGACAAAACCATGAAAGCCGTCTGGTGGTCAACTGTGTAAATACGAAACCGGTAACGGTACTTTCTGAATAAAGTGACCCAAAACCAATTAATGGCTGGTTGCTCCATACCATCAACAGTTTATTTCACGTAACACGCCCGCAATCTCCAACAATCACTTTATATGAAAAAAATCCATCTTTCCTCTCTTATTGTTCTCAGTACGTCGCGATTGGTCAGTCGATCTACCCGTCTAATCTTCGGCATTGTTCTGCAGCACCACATTTCAAAGGGCAACTACGTAATTTGCATCATCTCGTATCTTTTATATTGGTCTTCGTTTTACGGCGGAAAGCGACAACGCATCAGCACTAAATGGCCCGTCCAGTGCCATTGAATCGATCGAATTTGATGAACTTTTCGCAGCTGTAGCTCTAAAAAAAGCCGCGCAGTGATACGTCATAACAATTCGTTCCTTAGTAATGTGAACAGTTTCGTTTCCCTTTCGTTAGACTATAATTTATAGTGTATTTGGAGCACGAAATGTTCTTGTCTCCTATACACCTAGAATGGCTTAATCATTTAATATACGTATATTGATGAAATGTACTTTCTTGCGAAATATTCTTACGTTACCCAGTAAGAGTCTGTTTAGTATTTGGTTAATACCTTCTTAGGAGATAACATGTCTTTCTTTACGCATCTAAGATCCGTAGCGTATCCGACTTATCAGTATGGTTTTTTGCTGGAAGAAAGAGATTTTCTGGCTTCGTTCAGTTTAGGGCTGGTATAGAAGCGGTAGATACCAGGTACAGATTGTAGAGTTTACATATGTGAACAAAGTGCGTTGGCGATTTCAGACACTAGACAGACCGTCAAAAATTATAACAATTGCAGCGGAATGGAACAAGACCGGAAAGTGAATGGGAAGACAATGGAGATTGGGAATCCGGTTGGGATGGGAGGGGCAGATGACAAAAAAATGGCTCTGAGCACTATGGGACTCAACTTCTGAGGTCATCAGTCCCCTAGAACGTAGAAGTACTTATTACTAACTAACCTAAGGACATTACACACATCCATGCCCGAGGCAGGATTCGAACCTACGACCGTAGCGGTCGCTCGGTTGCACACTGTAGCGCCTAGAACCGCTCGGCCACTCCGGCCGGCGGCAGATGGCAGTTTAACAAGTAACACTGCGCGGCAGTTGCAGTTTTCTTGGGTAATTTTCAGACTTTTTAGTGCCACAGACTGGTAAGCAAACGCTTTAGACACATGTTGACAAACCTGCAGAAACTGTAAAGAGCGTAGAACTGAGAATCTGTGTGTGACAGTAAAGAAAACGCGGCGGAAACCAGTACGCGAATTTAATGTACTGCCTGACAAATTAAAGGGCGTATCTCTAAGGACGAATCCGCATTTTGGAATAGGTAAAGGTGTAGTGTCTGCCTCTCGCGGCTTTCTCCGTATTCTTTTAGGTTAGCCCTCCGGAAAGGTAAGAAGTACCGAGTGTAAAAATCAGAATTTGTTGAACAATTTTTCGTTTGCTCAGAGAAAGAGAATAACTAGTTCTATGCACCGAGCAAAGATGCGGTGTGGTTAAAACATTTGCCTCTCATTGGGGAGGACTGGTGTTCAAAAGCCGTTCGGCCAGTTCGCTTTGGTTTTATGTGGTTTCCATAAATCTGTTAACGGAAATGCCTGGGTGGTCCCTTTGTAAAGGAGACGGCCGATCTCCTTCCTCAAACCGAGCTTGTGCTCCGCCTCTAATGACTTCACCGTCGGCGGGATGTTAAACGCTAATCTCGTTTCTGTTTCCATGCAGAGCGACAGAAGACACTGCCGCCCTTATCTCCAGACACACATACACACACCTCTTGTACGGGGTGTAAACAAATGCAGGAAGTCAACGAACTGCAGACGCAGCGTCCGTGAGGTAAATGTTTGCAGACGACGTGCTCCACCAAACCAGTTTATGCATGCACCTCGCTGGTGGACACTGCATGAGTCCATCTTCCCAGCAGTGGCCACTGAATGTGCTGCGGTAGATGGTGATCAATTATTCATTGCTCCTTCCTCGAACACTAATACACTCCAATGACACGCTTACCCATACAATGAGCCAGATGAACTGATCATATCAAAAGAAAGTTACGTTTTCAAATAGTGGCTAGACTGCTGTGTGGTTCTTAACACATGCACTAAGCAAAGGCTGTAATTTGCGATACGAATATACATTATTTATGTTTTGCTGTAAGACGTGTAAGAATGTGGAGGAGACGAGGGAGGGAGCGGAGGTGGGAGGGAGTCACAAAATAAAACAAAACTAAGGAGTTCGGATCTGAAATTCGGCCAGTGATTCAATTTCTGAATGCCCAAAACATGACACCAGTGAAAAGGACCGTAGAGTGTTTGTAGTTCCGCCGACGAGTAAATCAGGGGATTAGTGATTTGTAGATAGGCGCCGATTTCAGTTTCGTGACGTAAGAATGTTCATGGGGAAGAACTAAGCGGATGGGCGTCAAAAGTGAGTGAGGAACTCACAGGAAATGCCGGTGGTGGGGTTACAGAGGACAAAAGTTTTACAATGATGATACTTTAACTTCCGTGACAGACAAAGTCATTAAAAAAACTCGTCGTCTGCTTATCGTAGGAGGCAGCTTTCTATGAACAGGATACCCAAACCTGGCCCTCACTACGATAATTATCTCTGCACTGGAAAAGATTACATGTCAAAACAATGGGAGGTACTCACTTGCATAAACAATAAATAAATATGTTAATGCGTGCGTGCGTGTGTGTGTGTGTGTGTGTGTGTGTGTGTGTGTGTGTGAGAGAGAGAGAGAGAGAGAGAGAGAGAGAGAGAGAGAGAGAGAGAGAGAGAGAGTAATTTCCTACGGCATTCGCACTTCCAGTTAAATGGACGACAGACATCTAAGAATTTTATTAAGTTTTTATTAATTCATACAGTTTTTTTAGATAGTTCATTTATCATTCGTACACGTCTTCTCGGTCCCATTTTTTTTCAATATTCTGTCCCTGGTTGCCCCCGGAACGGTAGGAAATAATAAAAAGAAGGAGAGCCGTGCGGTTAAAGGCGCTGCAGTCTGGAACCGCAAGACCGCTACGGTCGCAGGTTCGAATCCTGCCTCGGGCGTGGATGTTTGTGATGTCCTTAGGTTAGTTAGGTTTAACTAGTTCTAAGTTCTAGGGGACTAATGACCTCAGCAGTTGAGTCCCATAGTGCTCAGAGCCATTTGAACCAAAAAGAAGGAGAAAAGGACAAGAACCCAGGCATCAAAACACATGAGCATCTAAATTTTATAAGTGCAAAAGCGATAGAAAAATAAAAGGGAGCAAAGCAACGGTTGTAGAGAGGGAAATAAAGAAATCAGTTAAACAGTGGCTTATGTTCTGGCGCGGGAAACACAGGGATGTACAACGCCTACCTTAAAGTCTTGAGAAATGTTGCCACGTGCGCTAACATACTAATAGCGTGACAGATTTCTATTTGGTTACACTGATGAACGTCGTAGGCAGAAGTGACGAGCGAAAATAACACAAAAAAAGTCGAAGAGATGGGATTCACTGAATACTGTAGCTGTGTGTTTTTTTTAATTTTTCTCTCTCAGTAATGTATGAGAGCAATAGTGAGTGTGAAATTTTATAACGATAGTCTTGTAAAGCGTTCCATCATTGTATCTTGAAGGACCATCTCAAGGTTATAACGATCGGACAAAAAAGTTCCATTGATGATGCCCAGAGCTGACGGTTTGTACGAACCATAGATGACCTCATATACTGTCAATAAATCATGGTTGTTGACTGAACATTGTCTTTCGGGTCCAGAGAAGTTGTCCTTACTGTTACTTGCTAAGCTAAAGACGAAGAGGGAAAGGACATTGAGAACCACACTCAGAAAGTGGCGTGAGAAGTAATAATTTCGCATAAAGAAGGACTTACAGTTGCAGCATGATGGTGAAAAATGCAGGTCCTTGACCATTCTGTTACTCCGGAAGAACAGAAGGACGAAGCTGACGGTGTGGTCAATACAGACGGAATACTGTCTTTCTGTGTTGTAGTCAGTCATGAATAGTTAATAGTTTTGTTTCTGAACTTTCATTTGTCCTAACTTCATTTATGGGATACTACTATTTACTACACTAAGAACACAAGCGAAGATTTAATACAAATATCGCTGTTACATTCAAGAAAAATCGACGGCAGTTAGGAAGTACCGTATGCTTAGAAGGATACAATTTTTGCTCAAAGTCCTGTAAACGTCGTTTGCATTTACGGTGACAATAACTTACTACGATTCCATTGTAATTCCGGAAGTAACTAAGATTCAATCCTATAAAAATGTATCTTTAATTTCTTGACCTACATGGATTTCTTTTACTAATATTATTGTATTGCACATTACGGTGTGTAAACAAACTGAAAGCGACAGCAAGGAAAAACATCCCTACTTTTTCGTAAACTGCGTTCAAGAACCGGTTAACTACAGTTGGCTGTACGAGAAAAAATGAAAACGTACGTTTAGCGTACCTACACTACGCTCACAAGCACACAAACAGGCGCGTTTCATACGTAAACGGCCTGAGTGCGAAATCACGTAATCCTGGTACAAAAGGAATATCTTCTGCTGTGCACTTCACGCTGATTTAAACAAACAGCAACCACACTGCGTGTTCCACAGGGAAGTGTAGCACGGAAATTACTCTCCAAGTTACGTATTAATGGGCGGCAATGTTAGATACAACGTACGACTTGAGTATCACCAGTTGCCAGGTTACAGTGCGGTAGGAAGACTGCCATGAATGCAGAGAAGTGTAGAAGTTGTGCACTTCTTGAAACGTAGAAAATTACTCGCTTTTGACTAACTACCCTATAAATGGACGACAAGCGAAGTTAGTTATGTCAAACAAATATGTGAATCTATCTTTTGGAATTTTTAACTCAGTCCCTGTTCTTGCAGAAAAACAGTATCGAATTGAAGACGGGTCCACCTTTTTGCAAATACACAATTTACGTGTTTCTTTAATACCCAAATTTCCTGCGAAGCGTCTTTTTGTTATTATTTGTATTTTTAAAATCACGTTTCTCCTGTTAATTGGTGTATTATAAGTCTTGCTACTTTGCTATGGCTTGGACACTGGTTGCACTGCAAAATTTACGTTTTTGGACAGTTGTGCAGTGAAACGTGTGTCCAAGCCATAGCAAAGTAGCAAGACGTAGAATACACCAATGAACAGGAGAAAATGTCATTCCGAACACACAAACGGCATCAAAAACACATAATGAAATGTAACACCTACAACCATCGTATTGATGTTATTTTGTTACATTGTAACAAGTTTCGGTAACTCAACATACCATCTTCAGATCTTAACTGACGCTGAGGGGGTGAAATCCAAGCGTACACACGATCATATCATTGGCCTCCACCTATGAACTGGCTCCCGTAGAATGCTGTAAAAGTGAGTAAACAACATCGCTTTTACAGTATTCTATGGAAGCCAGTTCATACTTGGGGGTCACTGATGGGATCATGTATACGCCTGGATTTCAACCCCTCAGCCTCAGTTAAGGCCTGAAGATGCTGTCTTGAGTCACAGAAACTGGTTGTAATATAACAAAGTAACATCGAAACGACGGCTGTAGATGTTTCATTTTATTACGTAAGTGAACGGCCGAAGTCCCGCAGACCATCAGCCACAAGGATGGACATAAAAACAATGAAAACACGTTTGGCAGGGAAATAAAAAGCAGCCACAGCGCAGGAAAGCCAAATACAGGCAAGATGACGTGGATTAATTTAAAGCTATAACTAATTTCGGTTTACGGCCATGAGACACAAACAATGTAAATAAAAGGAAAAATAAAAGAAAAAGACCCACTGAGGATGCCACAATTGTGGTGAAACATGTTGATGTATTAAAGAGAAACATTAACTGTGTACTTGCAAGAAGGTGAACCATCTTTGATTTATTACAAAAATACGTGATTGTGACACATTAACTGTGTACTTGCAAGAAGGTGAACCATCTTTGATTTATTACAAAAATACGTGATTGTGACAATGTGTACTGTTCTGTAAATGGTGTAATTACACAGATTCAGGCTTGTGTAACAATGAAAAGCTTCGGTTTACTGGTATATGCAGAGACATTTCTCGGAAAACGCTTGCACTAGGTGTACAAGTTTCCAGCTAGAGTAAGCGATATCTTTTCAAGGTTCGAGCTGTAAAATCCACTGTAGCTGATGGTGTGGCGTCGTTGAGTTTGCGTGTAAAATGAAATTGATAACAAAACAGAAGAAGTACCGATCCGTTAATTTAATGTAACCAAGGAAATTTCATTTCCTGGCAGATACAGATAAGTGTATGTCATAAACTTTTTAGATGAAAGCACAAGTTTATAAAACGTTTTTCTTTGAGGGAGGTGTATCCTTACTCCTGAAAACAACTGGTCCACAAAGCAGAGTAGCGAACAGTCACACGCTGGTTGTACCCGCGGTACAGAAGCACACGTGCCGAAACACATGTGACAGTAGGCACCCGTCGTTCTGCAAAAACTTGTTTCAAAAATTTCGAGAACCAGTTTTATCATACAGATGCTAGGAATATTCTGCAGTTCAGCTCATACTCCTCTCATACCGATCGGACAATATTCAACTCCTTACTGAACAAAATCTTTCTGGTTACTCTCGACCCTGTATGGTACAGGCCGAAATAAAAAAAAAAAAAAAAAAACACCCTCCGCCAGACATCTCACAGTGATCTGCAGAAAGACGTGCCGTATTTCCGCACGCAGCTTTCGCAGTGGAGAGCGGGCACGTAAACAAAGAGCGGCACTTGTTGCCGGCCACCTGTTGCTACTCACCGGGGCGACGGGTGTGCGCGCGCCGTGCGGACCGCGTGCAGACTGCGGAGCGGGCAGCCGCCGGCGGCTCGGCTCGGCACAGCCGGCTCCGGCCGCAGCCGCAGAGGGGGGAGCCGCGGCAAGCCACGCCACGCCACGCCACGCGCAGCTTTTGGCGCCGTCTCCTTCGGCCGACCGCCTTCATCCTAGCCGCTTCGGCTGGCTCGCTCCCCCAAACCGCCCCTCTAGCTCGCCCTGTCCTGTTCGTGCATTCAAAACCGAGAACCTACGCTTAGCTACACCGTGCTGGAGGGAAGATTCAGTGTCTGATTACTAAAGCAGCTATCAAAAAAGTGCGTCTAAATTCTACAGATCTTTTCTGTGTGTAGACGATCCGCAACAGAAAAAGTCGTTACTTCACCGGAAACTTTTTCCTACTTCTAGTATCGCCGATGGGAAAAGAGGAATATGTATTGGTGGAAAGAAGATAGAATGTATAAGATTTGCTAATCACATGGTATCAGTATGTAATGGTACTTGAATTACGGCACCTCACCTGAACCTATCGATACCAGCAATATTCTACTGTGTTTCTGTAAAGTAGTTGACATATTTCTGAGACAACATTGAGATTTGATTTCATTAATGTAGAGGTACTTTGATACATCGATATGTTTATGTTGCAATGATATTATTCTTATGTGTATTCTTTCTTTTGTCAGTATGATCTTTGACGTACTTGTAACTCTTGATTTTTGGACGCGTAAGCAGTTGTTAGAGAGTCGGACCTTGAGAAGGTCAAGTCTTGGACGTCATGTTGAAAAGACTCATATTTTAGTCAGCTTATAAAATGTGAACTTTAACAGTGAGGAAGATGTTTTCAAGTATGTTTTGTGTTGTGAAGTGATGTTTTGTGTGTTACGCGCTATGGCAACAAAAGCAATAAAAAAGAAGTGTAACTTAAATTCGGAGTGCTGATTACTTTTTTACATCACCATTGTGCTAACTTTGAAAGGTCTAATCTTCAAGAATGGTTTGTGAAGCGCGTCTACAAAACTTTTGAATATAGCAGAATAAAACCTAGGCCTCTTTGCATCTGAGCTTGGAATCACCACCACCTAGATTTTCGACGATTGAGCCATGATTTTACAGCGAGACCAGCGTGGGAAACACAAAAAGATGAGTGCCTAGTTTATTCATTATTACATGAAGTGACTTTATTAACTGTCATCTAATGACACCTGCCACATAATAACTTTGTTGTTGCCCGAAAATGCAGTATTTACAGGTTGAGCGACACCACAATCATTATTAAATTTTGACCTTTGTTGTGGTAGGGTTGTTAGAAGTGGCAGAAAGTGAGCGGACAGTGAATAACACGCTCAAAGATCTGAATGAAGCTTATGTGAAATATGGGATGCAAATAAACACAGCAAAAACAAACAATATGGTCATCAGTACAAGACGCAGACTGTCCAATATTAAAACAGGACAATCTACCATTACCAGAATGAGATTTTCACTCTGCAGCGGAGTGTGCGCTGATATGAAACTTCCTGGCAGATTAAAACTGTGTGCCCGACCGAGACTCGAACTCGGGACCTTTGCCTTTAGCGGGCAAGTGCTCTACCAACTGAGCTACCGAAGCACGACTCACGCCCGGTACTCACAGCTTTACTTCTGCCAGTATCTCGTCTCCTACCTTCCACACTTTACAGAAGCTCTCCTGCGAACCTTGCAGAACTAGCACTCCTGAAAGAAAGGATATTGCGGAGACATGGCTTAGCCACAGCCTGGGGGATGTTTCCAGAATGAGATTTTCACTCTGCAGCGGAGTGTGCGCTGATATGAAACTTCCTGGCAGATTAAAACTGTGTGCCCGACCGAGACTCGAACTCGGGAAGGTTCGCAGGAGAGCTTCTGTAAAGTTTGGAAGGTAGGAGACGAGATACTGGCAGAAGTACAGCTGTCAGTACCGGGCGTGAGTCTTGCTTCGGTAGCTCAGTTGGTAGAGCACTTGCCCGCGAAAGGCAAAGGTCCCGAGTTCGAGTCTCGGTCGGGCACACAGTTTTAATCTGCCAGGAAGTTTCAATCTACCATTAGCCAAGTAAGTGCATTTAAATATCTTTGAAGCACAATAACTGGAGAATTGAGATGTCACCAGGAGGTGAAAACTCGAATTGCGATAGTGAAGGAGGCATTCAACAGAAAGAGGAGACTCTTATGTGGCAAATTAGATAAAGGACTAAGGAAAAGGCGTGGCAAATGTTTTGTCTGGAGTGTGGCACTATATGGGGCAGAAGCATGGACGCTGAGACGAGAGGATGAAAAAACGTTAGAAGCATTTGAGATGTGAATGTGGAGGAGAATGAAGAGAATAAGCTGGATGGAAAGAATGAGTAATGAAAGAGTATTGGAAAGGGTTGGTGAGAGAAGATGTCTGCTGAAGGTTGTAAGAGAAAGGAAAAAGAACTGGTTGGGACATTCACTGAGAAGGGAGTGCTTGCTAGTACATGCTTTGGAAGGATTGGTTTGTGGGAAAAGACAGAGTAAGAAGGAGATACAAGATGGTAGACGACATAAAGGTAAGAGGAGATTATGCAGACCTGAAGAGGATGGCAGAAGACCGGACAGCCTGGAGAACTACCATGTGGAATCCTGCCTTTTGGCAGAACACTGCTGATGGATGATGAGTATGCCCGACGCCTGCCTCCATTGGTGGACGATGCGAGGTTACGATACAGCAGCAACGAGTAACAAGTCCAAGGCAGAACAGATTGATACCCTACGTGGCGTTGAATAAAGTGGACCCCAGGTTTATTCGTCAAGCAAATATTATAATGGGCGATTAAAAAGTTTGTCCGGGGGCATTGCTGCGGCGCATATGGAACGTAGCTCGAGTGCGATGGAGGTATACAGGACGAATAACCTAAAACATGCACAACAAATATTTCGATAATGGAAGGCGCTATTGATATGCAGATTTAAATGGTAGGCAGGGGCCCGCCTATTCAGTCCATACACAGAGTCTTATTAGTTTCAAATGTGTATTTGTTTAGAAGAGGTACAAATATTTCAATGGGACATTGCTTATTGACAATACCACAATTAAAGTACACTAAATTAGAACGACAGTGGTGTTTGTTGCAGGAGTGTAGTGTAATTCGATTACGAGATATAGTAGTTTGAATATTGTAAACACCGACAGTCACGTTGAAGACCCTAAGAAAGTGGTGCACCTGCCTAAAAATATCGTGTAGGGCGCCCGCGAGGACGCAGAAGTGCTGCAACATGGCGTGGCATGGACTCGACTAATGTCTTAATAACCGCTGGGGAGAATTGAACCATGAATCCTGCAGGGCTGTCCATAAATCCGTAAGAATACGAGAGGGTGGATATATCTTCTTAAAAGCAAGTTCCAAGGGACCCCAGATATGCTCAATAAAGTTCAAGTCTGACTGGGTGGCGGCCAGCGGAAATGTTCAAACTCAGAAGAATGTTCCTGGAGCCACTCTAGCAACTCTGGACGTATGGGGTGTCGCATTGTCCTGCTGGAATTGCCCAAGTCCGTCGAAATGCACATTGGACATGTCGTATCTAGACGTATTAGGGGTCCCATATCACTCCAACTGCACACGCCCTACACAATTACAGAGCCTCCACCAGCCTGAACAGTTCCCTGCTGATATGCTGGGTCCATGGATTCATGAGGTTGTGTGCATATCCTTGCGCGTCCATCAGCTCGACCAGGCAACATGTTTCCAGTCATCAACAGTCCAATGTCGGTGTTGACGCGCCCAGGCGAGGCGTAGAGCTTTGTGTCGTGCAGTCATCAAGGATGCACGAGTGGACCTTCGATTCCGAAATCCCATAGCGATGATGTTTCGTTGAATGGTTCGCACGCTAGCACTTGTTCATGGCCCAGCACTGAAATCTGCAGCAATTTTCGGAAGGGTTGCACATGTGTTCGTTGGACGGTCCTCCTAATTCGTCTTTGGTCCCGTTCTTGCAGGCTCCTTTTCCGGCCGCAGCGATGTCGGAGATTTGATGTTTTACCGGATTACTGATATTCACGGTACACTCGTGAGATGGTCGCACGGGAATCCCCACTTCATCGCTACCTCGGAGATACTGTGTCCCATCACTCGTGCGCCGACTATAATACCACGTTCAAACTCACTCAAATCTTCATAATCTGCCGCTGTATCAGCAGTAGCCGATCTGACAACTGCGCCAGACACTTGTTGTCTCATATAGGCGTTGCTGACCTCAGCGTCATGTTCTGCTTGTTTACATATTTCTGTATTTGAATACGCATGCCTATACCAGTTTCTTTGGCGCTTCAGTGTATGTGTTTCCCGTCATTGCACAAACAAGTGTGAATTTCACGTCGGTGCAACCCTACCCAAATGTAAATGAGTCTACGGAGATGCAGTGCTATTAAATGGAATACTGTGTAGGGCAAACGGGATACAGAGGTGAATGCATTACCTGTGTGTGGTCTAACACGTGAAGAACCAACGTATCCTCAAAGCCTGCGGTAGAAATGACCACCACCGGCGTCAACAGAAACTTGCAGTCAGCCACGTAAAGTTTAGTGCACACGTTCCAGTATTTCAGCGGAAATTACAGCGCAGGCAATATTAATCCGCCGTTTCACATAATCTGTAATTGTGTGAAGAGGCTGACATCTATTGGGATGCAGTTTTGAACGTGGTTGTCTCTCGGCAATCTTATGTAAGTTACAATGGAGAAATAACAGAACCAACCGGTTGAAAATAATGGTTTAATGCATTTACCTAGGTTTGGACGCTTCTAAAGATATCTTCGTCAGAATGAAAAATTTAAAAGCCGTAAAGTTACATTGCGGAAAGGTAATAGTCAAAGTTTAGAGTAAACATGCTGCAGTCAAAAATTAAAAATTAGAAACTTTCCAGCCTTTGGCACGCAAGGAACTGCATCAACTGATGTTAGAGGCGACGTAAAGTCCTTGCGTTGCACGCTGGCGTGTGTGGCCAGCATTACGGATTACGAACCGTTCCACCAGCTCACTAACAAGTAATAACCATTCACATGGCTCGATATCCTCTGACAATTGTTAAACAAACATTAAACAATATAAAAAAATAGAGTTAGTCCTAAAATGCGTATTATTATGTACTCAAACTGAGAAGCAGAATGTCAGTGAAGTTTCTTATTTTCATTCGGTAAAGTTCGTTGGAATTATGTTATTCGGTAACTCATCGTTAAGGAAGGAAATTTAAATAGCCCAGAAGAATGCCAAAGAACTGTGCACGGTGGTATGTTTGAATCATCGTTTAGAGCGATGTTTAAGGACTTAGCGTTTCTAATTACTGCAACCAAAGTGTAATGTACTTAACACTCTCATGTGGTTTATCGTATTATGCAACGTTGTTCGGAGGAATTACGATTAATGATGCCCATAGCTGGAAGAGTAGAATTAAAGTGGTCGTCTGAAATTGGTTAGGTCAGGAAGGACTGAATTAAACTACTATCAAAATCTTTAACAGTAATCTAATGACATTAAGTGCGTGACAAATAGCAAAGGTAAATTTGAAAAGAAACCGAAAAGGGTTCTGCAGAGCTGCTCCAAAGACACTATGAAGAATTTTGTTATGAACTTTTAGTTTGGCCATATACTTAAATATTTACTTCTATTACTATGCAACATATTTCCACACTTGCAGAAACTCACCTGTAAACGATGAAAATGCAGCCTTGTTTTTATATAACTTACGTTAAATTTGCAAAATGATTTGTTCCTCGTGTTTAGTATACACGGAAGAAGTAATTAATGAAAATGAACTAATATAAACCATCCCCAATTTGTTCTCGTGATTGATTATTCAGGCATTGACAATGAGAAGCAGTTTGAAAGAGACAACAGTATATGAAACGTTACCGGACACCCCTAAGCAATGCGTAACTGACCACTAGCTGTCACCAGAGGTGGGTGTGCCAGTATAAAAGGAGGAGGGAATACTTTGATGTTAGCACAGAAGCAGTAACTGGGCATGAAAACTCAATGACTTCGAACATAGACTCGCCACTGGATGTCTCGTCAGTACTAAATCCACCAGAGACATTTCAGTTTCTTCTGAGGCTGCCCAGGTGGACTATAAATGATGTGTAATGATACAATACCAATCGTCGTTATTTATGTTTTATATTTAGGCTACCAATTTCGACGATATATTACGTCATCTTCAGGCCAATAAAGTGGAGATTATAACAGAGCAATAAGTACATATTAAAATACAGAGCGTATTGTCTAAAAGATGCAAGTGTTACATATTAATTTACATAATTAAAAGAACTCAGTCTTTATTGAAATTTACATGATACAACGTAATATGTACTATCAGAAATTAATTAGTTATTCATGCATACTGCGAAATCATCAGTAACCTAATGGAAGCGTTCATGAATCAGAAGTGTCAAAGTAATGTAACCATCTGTCTAGTATATCCATTGTCTGTAAAAATGTATGGTTATATGTGGCAGACTCTACTGGTTTTTGTCAAAAGTAAAAGACGGGTAAGGGGATCACAAACGTATGTAAAGTAAGTAACAGGATCATATATCAGATAAATTAAAGGGAGGTACACTATAAGCAATGGTTCTCTTTATAGTAAGTATACACAGATAAACGATACATTAAAAAGGCATTACAGTTATTGAAACACCATATCTGTACTCAATGATTATTAGACAGCACTCTGCAGGGAGGATCCAAAACAACACTCTAGGATGATGACTGTGAGAAGTAAAAAATAAAAATATGAAAAGTAAAAAATAAAAAGTAAAAATGTGTCCATTCATGTAATAAGACCATGGATACCACAACCGAAAAGTGGATATTGTGTAAGTTAACTTTTCAAAAAGGAGACCTTTTTCAACAATAACACAAGGTTTTTATGTTTCTAATTGTAAGAATACTATTTGGAAGATAGGAAACCAACATCAGTTATTTGGGCAGAAATTTCCCAACATCATACTTCTGGGGAGTATCTATGGAACGAAGATAATTAACAGTAGTCTCGTTATAGGAAGTCGCGTAATTAATAAATATACTATTAGATTATGTCGTATGGATTTACTTCTTACAGTCATCATCCTAGAGTGTTCTTTACATATGTTTAGTGGTCCCCTTACTCGTCTTTTACTTTTGACAAAAACCAGTATAGTCTGCCACGTATAACCATACATTTTTAGAGAAAATGGATATATTGGACTGATGGTTACATTTTTGTAACACTTGCATCTTGTAGACAATACGCCCTGTATTTTAATATGTACTTATTGCTCTGTTATAACCTTCACTTTGTAGGCCTGAAGATGACGTAATGTATCGCCGAAACTAGTAGTCTAAAAATAAAACCTAAATAACGGCGATTGGTATTGTATTATTGACCAGCCGTAGCCCCACACTCCAGACAGAGGATGGAGTTATATGCATAAGTGATGTGATTCTGAAAAAAAATGGCCCTGAGCACTATGGGACTTAACTGCTGAGGTCATCAGTCCCCTAGAACTTAGAACTACTTAAACCTAACTAACCTAAGGACATCACACACATCCATGCCCGAGGTAGGATTCGAACCTGCGACCGTAGCGGTCGCGCGGTTCCAGACTGTAGCGCCTTTATGTGATTCTGAAGTGGAAGCGCGAAATAATAAGCCGCAGGTAAACCAAGAGTAGCCAGACCTCAGACACGGACGAACAAGGACTATGGAGCATTGCAGATGACGGTTGTAAGAAATCGCGTAAAATCAGCGGGGCGATCACTCGTGTGCTCAAAGTGCTGCCAACATTCCAGCTAGGACACTAACTGTGGGGAGGGAGTTAAAAAGATTGAGACAATCGACAATGATCGAGCAGCTCCTCATAAGCCGCATATACTAAGTGTAAAGTCCGAGGCCACTGGACAGTGGATGACGGGTGATTTGGAGGGATGAATCAGCTATAGCTTGTGGCAATCCGATGGAAGTGTTCACGGTTTGGCGACCACCTGCAGAACATTACCTGCCAACACGTGTAGGCCGACAGTGATGTGCGCAGGAAGTCGTCTTACGGTACGTGGTTAGGGTGTAGTCTTCTTATTACACTAAGAAAAAGCTTTACATAGAACGATGCGAACACATTTTTGAGCATTGTACAGGGTGATTCAAAAAGAATACCACAACTTTAGGAATTTAAAACTCTGCAACAACAAAAGGCAGAGCTAAGCACTATCTGTCGGCGAATTAAGGGAGCTATAAAGTTTCATTTAGTTGTACATTTGTTCGCTTGAGGCGCTGTTGACTAGGCGTCAGCGTCAGTTGATGCTAAGATGGCGACCGCTCAACAGAAAGCTTTTTGTGTTATTGAGTACGGCAGAAGTGAATCGACGACAGTTGTTCAGCGTGCATTTCGAACGAAGTATGGTGTTAAACCTCCTGATAGGTGGTGTATTAAACGTTGGTATAAACAGTTTACAGAGAATGGGTGTTTGTGCAAAGGGAAAAGTTCTGGACGGCCGAGAACGAGTGATGAAAATGTAGCACGCATCCAGCAAGCGTTTGTTCGCAGCCCAGGAAAATCGACTCGCAGAGCTAGCAGAGAGCTGCAAATTCCACAATCAACTGTATGGAGAGTCCTACAAAAAAGGTTAGTTATGAAACCTTATCGTCTGAAATTGGTTCAAGCACTGTCTGCAGCTGAGAAGATTAAAAGAATCGATTTCTGTGATTTTATCCTTGCTCAAATGGAAACAGATGAATCTTTCGTTTCAAAGATTGTGTTTAGTGATGAAGCAACTTTCCACACTAACGGGAAAGTCAACCGTCACAATGTCTGTATATGGGGCACTGAGAATCCGCGGGAAACAACTCAGTATGAACGTGACTCGCCTAAGGTGAACGTTTTCTGTGCCATTTCAGCCAATAAAGTTTTTGGTCCCTTTTTCTTCGAAGGTGCTACTGTAACTGGACTACAGTATCTGGAGATGTTAGAGAATTGGCTGTTCCCTCAGCTCGAACAAGAAGCACAACAATTCATATTTCAGCAGGATGGAGCGCCACCACATTGGCACTTATCTGTCCGTAACTACCTGAACGTCAACTACCCGAGGCGATGGATCGGCCGCCAGGCAGCCCGTGACAGAGCACTTCATCACTGGCCTCCAAGAAGCCCTGATCTTACCCCCTGCGATTTTTTCTTATGGGGGTATGTTAAGGATATGGTGTTTCGGCCACCTCTCCCAGCCACCATTGATGATTTGAAACGAGAAATAACAGCAGCTATCCAAACTGTTACGCCTGATATGCTACAGAGAGTGTGGAACGAGTTGGAGTATCGGGTTGATATTGCTCGAGTGTCTGGAGGGGGCCATATTGAACATCTCTGAACTTGTTTTTGAGTGAAAAAAAACCTTTTTAAATACTCTTTGTAATGATGTATAACAGAAGGTTATATTACGTTTCTTTCATTAAATACACATTTTTAAAGTTGTGGTATTCTTTTTGAATCACCCTGTATACTGCATACATTAGATGAACACTTCGGAGACTCTGTCATAAAGAAGCACCTTTGAGGCGGTGGTTTGTGAACAGTGGCATTCCTGAAATGGACTGGTCTGCCTGTAGTCCCGATCTGAACCAAGTGGAACACCTTTGGGGTGAGTCAGAAGGTCTACTTCCCTCCAGATCTCAGCGTCGAACATTAGTACTTTCTGTGGTTTCGACTCCTGAGGGAGAATGAGCTGCCATTCCTCCACAGACAGTTAGACACCTAACTGACAGTGACCCTAACAGTGTTCAAGCCACCATAAATGCGATAGCTGAACACACCCCACACTAGTGTCCACTAATAGGTGTCCAGATGCTTTCGATCAGAGTACTTCGAACATAGGGGTCATAAGAAACCTCGCCTTGTTTTATTCACTTCTTTTTCTCACCAAATGTTGCGAGACTAACGTAATTTACGTGTGGAATAATCTTGGCCCAACAGTGCGCGCTACCCAACCGGTAGCGCACGGTGTGTTCCTGTGAATGATCATCGCGCTTCTCACAGTGTGTGCACACTGCGCCGCAAGTTTCCTGTCGGGCCCTCCTCGTCTGTGCACGCTGGTCGGCCTTGCCGAGTTGGCGCCAGCGCCGCTCATAAAAATTCCTTGCAGGGCCATAGCTTCCCACCTGCTCGCTGGCCGTGGAATTTACAACTGCGGCCATCGCCCTTTCAACATAAGACAACACGCGTGTCGTGCCACGTGAAGCGAAGGAAAACAGCGCTGAGTTCGGCCTACAGGACGTGAAAGTCTTTAACTAACTCCCAGGTTCCTTCCGCAATCTCTGAAATTATATCTTTTCGGGATGTCTTTGGAACACCTTCTCCTAGACGAGCAATCACGACACAAAGCACGTTCGTCTTCAGTATGAGAATTGAGCACACGCGGTGTCCGACAGGTTCGAGTAGTGCTGAAGAATAGAGTGAGCGCGTTCCTTGATAACAGCCCCATTCTCAGTGAATTTAAATTTAGATGTGTTTCTGAGCTGCGCAACAAGACGTTTTGTATTTTAAAATGGCATTAATTTTTCGCCATCACTGATTACTTGCTTAGACCCTAGTGATGGGTGCATTCACTGGCTGCTACGTGTGCTGGTTGACACTGCAGTATTTTCCTAGTGAACTGCGCACACGTTGCATGGATTTCCGTATCAAGAATTCGCTAATTTGCGACTAAAAACTCTTGAATTCACGCCAAATGCGCAGTACCTATCAACGCATGTACCACTGAGTCGCACTCTGTAAGCATTCAAAGAGGAATGTGACCTTCCGTTGGAAAACGAGTCTTGCATTTCACTGGCGTAAAAATAAATTTTGTTGAATTAGAATTTTCCTAGCTCTCTGACTGTGAACAGTTTTTTTGCTGTCTCTTGTCATAATTGTTCGAGTGATTTTATTTTATTTTATTTTATTATCCCTGGTATGAAACGTGAGTCGATACTAAGACAATTACAGGTGGCTAAACGTTCTGTATTACGTCAACTGACACGTAGTTTCTGTTACGTTTTTCTGCTGAGTAAGACGTCGTGGTTCTAACACTATGTTAGTATTCGAAACAAAGAAAATTAAGTTTAACGTTCTGTTCACGATAAGGTCACAAGAGATAGAGCACAAGCTCTGGATGAGGATAAGGAAAGAAGTCGGCCATATTTTTTTACAAACCCGGCATTTGCCTTAGACGGTTAAGGGAAACTATGAAAAATTTAAATCTGGCGCGGGGGGGGGGGGGGGGGGGGGGAGGGGGAGGGGGGTGGGTGGACAGCGATTTGTCGGCCTAGAAACCAGTGTCTTAACCACAGTACCAGGTCATTTGATTGTCTACATCTACATCTACATTTATACTCCGCAAGCCACCCAACGGTGTGTGGCGGAGGGCACTTTACGTGCCACTGTCATTACCTCCCTTTCCTGTTCCAGTCGCGTATGGTTCGCGGGAAGAACGACTGTCTGAAAGCCTCCGTGCGCGCTCTAATCTCTCTAATTTTACATTCGTGGTCTCCTCGAGAGGTATAAGTAGGGGGAAGCATTATATTCGATACCTCATCCAGAAACGCACCCTCTTGAAACCCGGCGAGCAAGCTACACCGCGATGCAGCGGGCCTCTCTTGCAGAGTCTGGCACTTGAGTTTGTTAAACATCTCCGTAACGCTATCACGGTTACCAAATAACCCTGTGACGAAACACGCCGCTCTTCTTTGGATCTTCTCTATCTCCTCCGTCAACCCGATCTGGTACGGATTCCACACTGATGAGCAATACTCAAGTATAGGTCGAACGAGTGTTTTGTAAGCCACCTCCTTTGTTGATAGACTACATTTTCTAAGGACTCTCCCAATGAATCTCAAACTGGTACCCGCCTTACCAACAATTAATTTTATATGATCATTCCACTTCAAATCGTTCCGCACGCATACTCCCAGATATTTTACAGAAGTAACTGCTACCAGTGTTTGTTCCGCTATCATATGATCATACATTAAAGGATCCTTCTTTATATGTATTCGCAATACATTACATTTGCCTATGTTAAGGGTCAGTTGCCACTCCCTGCACCAAGTGCCTATCCGCTGCAGATCTTCCTGCATTTCGCTACAATTTTCTAACGCTGCAACTTCTCTGTATACTACAGCATCATCCGCGAAAAGCCGCATTGTAATGGAAGTAGGGAAGATTCAGGTATAACGTTCCCTCGGCCATGGCTATTTCCAACGAGCCATCCTAATTCAAGAGGGCGATTCGGAGAATTGATCCCCTACCGAAAGCAGGCCAGTATTTTAGCCACAAACGCAACCTGTGTTCAGGGCGAAGTAGACAAGAGACAGTGCGACGTTGTTGCTGTTGTTGTTGTTGTTGTGGTCTTCAGTCCTGAGACTGGTTTGATGCAGCTCTCCATGCTACCCTATCCTGTGCAAGCTTCTTTATCTCCCAGTACCTACCGCAACCTACATCCTTCTGAATCTGTTTAGTGTATTCATCGCTTGGTCTCCCTCTACGATATTTACCCTCCACGCTGCCCTCCAATACTAAATTGGTGATCCCTTGATGCCTCAGAACATGTCCTACCAACCGATCCCTTCTTCTAGTCAAGTAGTGCCACAAACTTCTCTTCTCCCCAATCCTATTCAGTACCTCCTCATTAGTTGTGTGATCTACCCATCTAATCTTCGGCATTCTTCTGTAGCACCACATTTCGAAAGCTTATATTCTCTTCTTGTCCAAACTAGTTATCGTCCATGTTTCACTTCCAAACATGGTTAAGTGCGACGTTGTATAGTAAAAATTTTGAAATGATGAATCAGAAAAATTCTGAAGCTATTGTCGCGCCAAACGCTTGTGAAATGTAATGATAAATACAGATCAATTACGGCACGTAGAAGAGTTTATATTTAGACGGTATTTTCCCTGTCCTTGTCGACTAACGCCAAAATTGCCTCTTCTGCGTATCGAAAGTAATATTTCACTGACGGATAAAGCCGGTGATATTTTCCACTTTATTCATTTCACACAGGATTTTGCGTTCTACAAGAGTTCATTAATATGTAGAATAGGTTCGAACAAGAGAAGAATGGAACAGGTTATTGGCTGTGACTATTCCAAAGGTGTTCACAGTAACTGATTTAGAGTAAGCTAAATGACACGCTCGGGTCAATAAACGAATGTTTTTTTGGCGTTAAAACTGACGTTATCAGACGTAATGACAACATAAAATACAAATTGTAACTAGTAAGGAAAGCTTTTCTGAAAAAGAGAAACATGTTTACGTAAAATGCAAATTTAAGCGTTGTGAAGACTGAAATGAACTGGGAGCGAATCGCATACGATAAACTGTACAGGCAAGAAGACTTTTAAACGCGGTGTACAGAAAAATGCTGTAGACTAGATGGCTAGATGGGGTTACTAATAAAGAAGGGAGAAAAGAAATTTACGGCACAGCTTGATTTTAAATGAGGAATCACTTGATACGACACCCCTTGAGGCTTATAAGAATGGGTAATTTGGTATTTGAGAGAAATTTGGCTACTAAACAATTGTTGATGGAGGGTAGGCTGGGAAATAGTAAATAAGTTCACATGCATATACGTGTACACTGTTGGAGTTATATGTGATGAAGAAATCTGCACAGGATAGGCTAGCACGGAGAGCTACATCAAAGCAGGCTGTGGGCTGAGTATTACCACTGCGTTTATCGAGCACTGCAGCATATCATTCGGCAGCGAGTCGATTTTCCAATTCTTTGAACCCAGTCTATCCCCGTCGTTGGCACGTTTATTTCCCTGTCTTTGTAACTATTATCATGAAACTCTTTTCTTATTTATCTAAACATAATAACATGTTACCAGGATAAAAAGTGTTGTGATGTATCTTACCCGTCATACACTACTCCTAGATGGTCAGTAATTATCAAGAGTCACGACCCAATTAGTTAACAGTACCTACCGTCAATACGAGGGGCGTTCATTAAGTTATGCAACACATTTTGTTTCTGAAAGCAAGGTGATTTTATTCGGGATTCCAATGCACCATGTTATTATCCACTCTTTGGCTACAAACCCCTTTCAATGCGACGGCCTGACGTGACTTTACTGGGAGGGCCTGTGTGCCTGCATTGCGCACTCTAATTGTCGACGACGAAGCCAATGTGTTGCTGCATCAAAAACCTCCCCATGATCCACGTATTGCTTCCCGCGGAGTGCATCCTTCATTGGGCCAAATAGATGGAAGTCGGAAGATGCGGGATCCGAGCTGTCAGGCGGATGGAGGGCGTAATAAAACTGGTTATTGTGAAATAAAATGCACTAACCGAGCTTGAATGACTGATTGCCATGTTAAAGACTCAAAACTCAGAGATCCACTGCCAAATAGCTATACGAAAATGTATGACGTCAACGAATACACTGAAGAGCCAAAGGAACTGGTACACCTGCCTAATATCGTGTAGGGCCCCCGCGAACATGCAAAAGCGCCGCAACACGACGTGGCATGGACTTGACTAACGTCTGAAGTGCTGCTGGAGGGAATGGACACCATGAATCCGTAAGAGTACGAGGGGTGCAGATTTCTTCTGAACAGCACGTTGCAAGGCATCCCAGATACGCTCTATTATATTCATGTCTGGGGAGTTTGGTGGCCAGCGGAATTGTTTAAACTCGGACGAGTTCCTGGAGCCACTCTGTAGCAATTCTGCACGTGTGGGGTGTCGCATTGTTCTGCTGGAATTGCACAAGTCCGTCGGAATGCACAATGGATATGAATGGATGCTGGTGGTCAGACAGGATGCTTAATTATGTGTCACCTGTGTATCTAGACGTATCAGTGGTCTCATATCACTCCAAATCACATGCCCTACACCATTACAGAGCCTCCACCAGCTTGAACAGTCTCCTACTGACGTGCAGGATCCATGGATTCATGAGGTTGTTTCCATAACTGTACATATCCATTTCGTCCATACAATTTGATACAAGACTCGCCCGACCACGTTTCCAGTCATCTACAGTGCAATGTCGGTGTTGACGGGCCCAGGCGAGGAGTAAAGCTTTGTGTCGCGCGGTCATCAAGGGTGGTACAGTATTGGGCCTCCGTCTCCGAAAGCCCATATCGATGACGCTTGTTGAATAGTTCGCAGGCTGACGCTTGTTGATCGCCCAGCACTGAAATCTGCAGCAATTTGCGGAAGGGTTGCACTTCTGTCACGTTGAACGATTCCCTTCAGTCGTCGTTGGTCCCACTCTTCCAGGATCTTTTTTCGGCCGCAGCGATGTCGGAGATTTGATGTTTTACCGGATTCCTCATATTCACGGTACACTCATGAAATGGTCGTACGGGAAAATCCTCACTTCATGGCTACCTCGGAGATGCTGTGCCCCATCGCCCGTGCGCCGACTACAACACCACGTCCAAACTCACTTAAATCTTGATAACCTGCCACTGCAGCACCAGTAACCGATCTAACAACTATGCCAGACATTTGTTTTCTTATATAGGCGTTGCCGACCGCAGCGCCATATTCCGCCTGTTTACATATCTCTGTATTTTAATGCGCATCACTATAACAGTTTCTTTGGCGCTTCAGTGTATAAACACTTCATGTAATTACAATGATTATTATGGATTTCTGAAAAAGATAGGCAATCATAAACAATTGTTTCTACTTTATTTTAATAATGTATGTTCCAAAGATGATTTTGCATGAATAGATCAATATATGATAGGATTTTCTTTTCTACGTGTTGTTATAGGTAAATTTTCCGTCTCGTTCAGTACGAGTATGACGTACGAATTATGCATGTGTGGGGCTAGCATTGTGATTGAATTTAATTGTATTGTGAAGTAAATTGACTAAAAATATATCTATTCGATAGCAGAAACTCAACCAGTCTCCGTATTATTTAAGAAAATGAAGCGAAGCATCCTCTAGACCGATATACGAAGCTGCGTTTCGGAATTTAGTATGGTCATGGATTACGAGCCTGCAACTTTGGACAACAAAGGTCAATTATAACAGATGATTACTGTGAAAACTAAAAAGTTTGTTTGCGTCGCCATGCTCCTCAGCAAGCATAGAAATACTTGCTATGTAAATAAAGCCGCCTTTTCCTGCTGCCACTTAATTTATTTTTCCCAGACGCGTTTCGCCTTTTCCTTGTTCTAATACATCATCAGTGGGATCTTTAACGATACAGTTTTGTGCAAGAAAATTACCCCATACAGAAATCAAAAGCAGAAAGGATAACCCTGTCGAAAGATCAAGTACACATGCCAAGCAATTCATTGTTTACACTAATAGATAAAAGAATTGAATAACGCTCCGAAATATAATATAATAATACCACTCAATACAATAATAATAGCACCCAACATCTTTACATTCACTAATCCATGAACCCCTCCACAGAATACTGAAAATAAAAGTTAAATCAGCTGTCACCAAAGCTTTCACGCCGCGCGGGATTAGCCGAGCGGTCTAGCCGCTGCAATCATGGACTGTGCGGCTGGTCCCGGCTGAGGTTCGAGTCCTCCCTCGGGCATGGGTATGTCTGTTTGTCCTTAGGATAATTTAGGTTAAGTAGTGTGTAAGCTTAGGGACTGATGACCTTCAGCAGTTAAATCCCATAAGATTTCACACACATCTGAACATTCTGAAAGCTTTCAACCACTCGCTAGCAGCTAGTACATTCATATTCAACACATACAGTTCACACCACCAACCTCCAGGTCTCTCTCTCTCTCGTACACAAACACACACGATACAAACAACATGAACAGAACTTAGTTTTGAACATATACTTCGTTAGGTTGGCAACAGGTACGTAATCACACCAAAAAGGATGAAACGGGTAATGGAGTTGCAATATGTACGTTGCTGAAAGCAGTGTCCGAGGAAATAATTACATCGAGTCGCAAAAGAACAATAGTACACCACAAAAAAGAATAAGAAACATGGTGAACACCGTGAAAAAGGTCAGAAATCAAAATTGTGCTAACACATCGATAATAAAGTGGCAGTGCGACGTCCAGACCAGATGAGAGGAAACGCGGGTCAGCAAATCCTAAGTAATTACTTTTTTACATAAAATCGCGACATGAACTGTTTAATAATCTAAAAATAACAAAACTGTAGCGTTATAGATTTCACTGATGAGGCCTTAGAAGAAGAAAAAGCCGAAACGCGTCTGGGATAAATGAATTAAGTGGCAGCAGGAAAAGGATGTTATATTTACAAAACAAATATTACTATTAAAACTGTTCACTTACATTCTACCGCTGCTACCTCTCTTTGTAGTGTGGCCATATCTCAGGGTGGCAAGTGCTGTGAAATTGTGACCAGCCACCCAGATTTAATATTACTTCAAAATTAATGAATCGACTTTGGGTTGTAAGCAGGTGGTGCTGTTTAGAAGACTAACAATCCAGTGAAGTTTCGTGAGCTCCTCTCGGTTGCGCTGAGGTGTGTGAAGCCTTGTGTTCTCAGTGAAAAAGGAGAAGTTCGTTTGCTTTTTTGTGGCGACGAATATAGCGAAGTCGTTTCTCCTGTCTCCTGAGGATAGCTCAATAGACTTGAGAGTTGATCGTTGCGCCATGAGGGAGGACATCAGGCAGCCTCACCCTGCAACACGGTCGCCGT